>NC_060141.1:419844584-420485834 GCF_021461385.2 Schistocerca piceifrons
GAGCAGATGGACTCGGTTGCGGCATTGGTGGTGACACCTGTCGCATTTGTTTATGTGGCACTGTGACATTTACATCTTTATGTGAATGCAATACAATGCAAGATTCAGGAGCCTCTGCGTTCTTTTTGGACATAGTATTTTCCTTAAGCGGTCCATCATGCTCTAAGTGATTAGTCATAAAGGTCTTGTTACTAACATTTGGCACACAGTCTGGTAGAGACTTACTGTTAGCTGCTAAATGACTCTGTTTTGGTGACAGTGAAGAAGCAGAAGAAAGTAAAAGGTTTGGAGATGAGGCATGAGACTTCTTTAAAACACCTATTACTTGAACATCATCATCAGATAATGTATTTTTTGAACACGGCGAAGAGAGTGGTCTTGGCACTTGAGGTGATGCACGGCCAGTCATAACATTTGGTTGATTGAGAAACTCTTCTTTCAAACGTGGGCTTTCAGAGATAACATCTGAATTTGTGACTAATGCCAGAGATTTATCATTCACCGGCATTGGGGCATGAAGGTTTTCCACATTACTATGGAATCTTTCATTCCCTGAAACAATATTAGGCAGAGACATTTGGTGTGCTCTCTCAGGGGAATGCCGCGCACAATCCAAAGGCACAGAATCACGGGCTTGATCTGCAACAAATCCTTCCAAAGGAGCTCGATCAGAAGCATGTGCTGGTGGAGGCAATCTGCCAACTGAAGATGGCTCCACTTCACTGTACAAACGTTTTTTTACAGGGAAAATGGATGACGGTTTCATCAGTGACTTAGTCATTATACTAGATGCTGAAGTTGATGTTCCTGTGCTTTGCTGATGGCTAGTTGAAAATGTTGTGACATTACTGGTATTAACTGATGAGGGTACATCTTCTTCTGCTGCTTGTGTTCTTGCAGCCCTATACTGATCAGTCAGTGGCTTACTTGTGTCATAATACTGCATCATGGGACTTGCACTATATACCGGAACACTGCTGTACAGGGACTTTGGTCCCAGCAAAGCTGCTGGAGATTCTGGTGATCTTCCCTGGTATGTAGAGTAGCCTATTGCATCATTAGCTGGTGGATACATTCGTGGACTATATAAAGGAAATGCAGATGAATGCATCTGGTCCCTTGGGCTACCATTGCTGCTGTTTTTGTCTGGACTCCCTTTCTGAAGTGAAGATGTATCTTGATAAAAACCAGCCCGTATAGTTCCATTGATAGGCTGATATGGAGGCAGCTTCAGGTTATCTTCTGGACGAGGAGATGCCATCAGGGGTGATGCAGCCACTGGAGAACGATGAAGGGGGGAAGGATAATGGGTGGAATAATTTTCCACACGAGGGGAGGAACCGTCTAGTGGGTCCATTGGATCCTGGCTAAATGAAGAACGTTCAGACATGCTGCTACCCGTGCTTATTCTCCTTTGACGAGAAATGTTCTGTAACGGTGAAGTTGTAGCTTCTTCTTGCCCACTTCTTTGCTGTGGGGAGCGTAATGATCTTTTCTCAGATTCTTCTGGCATTCTTCCACTATAGAGATCACCCATCGCAATGCTAGAATACTTTGAAGGGACAGACTCTCGCTCAAACGTATGTGATTTATCTGTAAAAGGAACATTTTGAGAATCAGTTCTTTCACCTGTAGGAAGAGATTCATTTTCTTGAGAGCAAGAGTCTGACTTTTTTTTCTGCACTGTCAGTGTTCTCGGAGCGCCAAATGCTTTGAACCACGCACTAAGATTTGGTGTAGCCTTTTCTTGTTTTGTTTGTTGTACTATATTTTTAGTGCTTTCTACAGACTCTTCAGTTTCTTTCTTTGCAGACAAATTTGAACACACGGATTTGTGAGATTCTGGAGACACAGGCACTTTAACATCTACAGGAACCTTCGACAATTCATCTTCTGAGAGATCAAACTTGGTGTCTTCAGCCTCCTCTTTTGTGGAAAAATTATGCCCACTGCCAACACCGAAGGCTAAAACATCATTTCTTAAGACAGACCCCAGACTAAGTTTTGGCATAGTTTCTTCAGACTTCACAGGTTGTAATGCTTTTCCATCTTTAGGTTTTCCAGCAATACTCCCATCTTCTGCTACTTTACTTGTACTCTGAATGTTGGATAGCAGATTTCCCTTACTCTTGCCTGGCTGTAAGCGATCAATAGTTCTTTGGACCTCTCGTTTACGTTGTTGTTTGGCAGGATCCTTGTTCAAACGCTTTTTTGATGCATCCTGTAAAACATAACAGAGATCAGATAAGCATGTAAGCAGTGTACACATAAAGGATAAATCCAGAGACAGAGAAAAAAGGAGAAAGACTGAAGCATCAGGGAACTAAGAAAAAAAATAAACATCTACCTTAGCATTAAGAAACAGATTCCAATATGATTAATACTACCACAAACTCAAAATGGTATCTTTAGTACTGAGATGTCACAAGTAAAAGTGGAAAATCGAGATAGACAGCAAGGTCATCAGATAGTTAACATAGGCTCAGATTAGGGAAGGATGAGGAAGGGCATTAGTCATGCCCTTTTCAAAAGAATCTCCTGGTATCTGCCTTACGCAATGTAGGAAAATCACAGAAAATTAAAATGCGGATGACTTGATGAGAATTTGAACTGACATTCTCCCAAAAGTGTGCCCAGTGTCTTGCTACTGCGCAACCTCCCTTGGTTCTTAACACAGTGAAGAGTTCCTTCATCTAGAGCTATGGAAAAAGTTAACTGTGAAAGAAACATTAAACCATGGAAGGAAAAGAATCATATGCATACAGATTTGTGATACAATCGCCAGCTCAAATGGTAAGTTCACCTCAAATTTATGTATCTTTAGCCCAGCTCTACATATGAATTAAAAGTTTTTGATCTATTATGAATATTCGTAAAGTTAAAAACTTTGTGCTGGGCAAGCCCTCTTTCACTTGACCTATCTCAAAACACTTCACCAACTAATTCAATAAAGCATAAACCTGTCACTAACTTTGGCCTTATCTTCAAAACCTAAGAAACATCCAAGGTAAAATAGCTGAATAAGTGTCTCCTTGGAGAAAGGGTACAGTGGAGAGACTAACATCATGAAGGTTTCAGGGCTATTATGCTCATCAATCATGAAAATTCAGCACAACACATATTATGCTTAGAGTAAAAATTTAACGCAGCAACAACAATCTGTAGTTGCCTTCTACAGAAAACTATTTGTAACAATCTGGCGGCTATTAAAGTTATTCTCTCACGAATAACATTACTATGGCATTAACGAAGAGCAGGTTTAAAAAAAGATTGCAGTGTCAGGTAAAGTTAGATGAAGTGCTGTGCTTAGGCATATTTTGAATAGTAGGACAATTTTGGGACAAACTATGATTCAATTACACAATCAAGAACTCATCGGTAGGAGAGACATGATTCCCTGCTTCCTTCTCCGGAGATGCAGCAAATTTATTAGTAATCCACAGTCTTGTGTATGAAATGCTTCATTTTCAGGTGCAATATTCCCAAGAAAACTTAAAATAGCATTTTGTCTAGAAGCTAGGATAGCTGGCTTCCACCCAGCAGGTCCAGGTTCGATTCCTGGCGTGGTAACCAATTTAAATGGAACTGCTTAGTATACGTCATTTTTGGCAAAGTATCGGAGATTACGATAGATCAAATGCTGAAGTATTTACCTTCTTGATACAACATTAATATAACATTTACTGTTTCCTATAATCATTGCTTTTATGAATGTAAATATTTTTGTAATTTCAATCATATTGATACAGTACATAAATCTTCAGATATAAATACTGTATTCAAATATGTATTAGTTACTGAATCATTTTCTTATGCTACAAAAGTTTGTTTCACATAACTGTGTTTACAGTAACTTTCAATCACCATTTGGTTCATATAAATAAAGCACCCTTACACATAAAAGTAATTTACTTTATATTTGTCAAATCATAACTTATTTTAGTGTCAGAATTTTGTTCTACAAAATTCTTGGTGGGTTATAGTAATGGAACTGCTCAACACCCCTCATTTTTTGTGAAGTATTGTAGATTACAATACTACAAAGGTCAAAGTAATGACCCTTGTGATCCACTATAAATATAATACTTATTGTTTCTTATTGTCACTCAGAAAGATAAAATTGTAATTATGATTTGAAAATATTCTCATTCTTCTTATTTATAGGATTTCTTCTGAAAACATTTAAAACGAAATAGTAAATTTTATTAGGTTCTTTAGAGGTAAAGAGACGTACACATACATCTCCATACTGCAACTTAACGTATTGTAACTCGTGCCGATTTGTGTGCATAACAAGCACCAGTCCATCTGAGTCTTCGTGAGTTGTTGTTGTGTGACTGCTTAGTTGGTTGGACTCTGCAATCTAGTATTGTTCAGTTAAGACGGAATGGCATGTTGAGCTGTATTGAATATTGGTTTTTGTAAACATTTTTGTTGAATTATGCGAAGTGTTATGAGTACTATGAAGTGAATGAATCAACAGAAATTTAAACAACTGAAGTGAAATCACAGTTCCTGCTTCATTTTTACTTTTCACTGTATGTATATGAAAGCAACAACCCATTCCTCTCATAGGAAGCAAGATCATCGAACTAGACAATCTGCCAAAGAGCAGTTCTACAGCCACACGATCAAAAGTTAAGTAACGTATGTTGTTTTTTTTACAGCCACTGGTTCATTTTGTATTATCACGCAAATGGCCACATTGTTATTCAATGCCTATATTTTCTATATTAGTTGGTTTTGCTATTATTCATGCAAACAGAGCAAGGCGGCATGTTAAAATTGTGTTTCAACAGCTGACACCAAGAAGTCCCTCCCATACAGCCTGGCCACTCAGGTATGGCGTATCTGCAGTGATAGCAGCTCCCTTACAAAGGTCTTCATTGACAGATACTACCCGCAGACCTAGTCCCAAACAGATATCCTATACCACACCACCACATACCCTCAATCCCCCCCCCCCCCCCCCCCCCGAGAACCACATGCCCCCTTTGTAACCCAATACCACAATGTACTGGAACAACTGAACCACATCCTTCATTAAGGCTTTATTATCTATCATAATGCCTTGAAATTAGGGACATCCTATGCAAGATCCTTACCAAAGGCCTTGCCATGGTGGTAACAAGCCAGATCACCGAAGTTAAGTTCTGTCAGGATGAGCTAACACTTGGATGGATGACTGTCCAGGTATGCCGAGCGCTGTTTGCAAGCAGGGTGCACTCAGCCCTTATGAGGCCAATTGAATAGCTGCTTGATAGAGAAGTAATGGCGCCCATCACGAAAGCTGACAATGGTGTGCTGACCACTTGCCCCTCCATATCCGCGTCCACTGACACCTATCAGCAGAGGACGATATGGCAGTCATAGGTAACGTTGGGCCTCCTGAGGCCTGTCTGGACAGAGTTTAGTCAGTTTTTACCCATGATCCTTTCCATCCCTCCTAAAGTGGTGTTCTGTCACTCACTCAACCTCCAGATCATAATCCATTCCTATCCCACTCCCAATCCCAACCCCTTCCAAAGGGATCATATCCCTATATAAGACTCAGGTGCAAGAGCTGACCAATCCGGCCACCCAACACTCCCTATTCCAGTCCTGTCACAGGACTATCCCACCCCATCAGAGGTCAGGCCACCTGTGAAAGCAGCCATGTCATATCCAAGCTCTGCTGCAATCATTGTTCTGCTTTTTATATTGTTATGATCACCAACCATGTGTCCATGAGGATGAATGGCCAATGGCAAAGTGGACCGCCCTGTGGTGCAACATGTAGCTGTACAAAACATACTTGATTTCAATGGCTGATTCACAACCTGGGCCATCTGGATCGGCCATCAGGATCCGCCTCTCCAACACCGGCTTTTCTGAACTGCACAGATGAGAATTATTCTTAAACACATTCTACACTCCAAAAATTATTCTGGCCTCAACCTATTGTCCCCACACCCTCCACACCACTTTTCTGCCACCCCCTGTTCTTTAACTTCTTCACAATTCATATACCCTCACTCGCATTTTGTGCTGTTCTCTCCTGGTGCATCCACCGGTCTCTTATCCTTCTCTGCTAATTTCCTTTCTGCTCCCCATATTTCTCCTCCCTCTCCCTCCCTCACAGCCTCCCAATGCTGCGCCCGTCAGCCCTGTCCTGCCATCTCTAGTCCCTGCATGCTCCATTAGGCAGTGCCATTTCCTCGTTCTCAACCTGTACCATACTATCCCTCCCATTTCACGCTCTGCTTCAGATTGTTGGTCGAATTCGACGCAACTCTGTTACAGTTTGGCTGGAGTTAGTGATCAAGTGTGTGAGGTGTGCTTGGTCGTGTGAATGCGTTTTCATTTCTCTAGTCATCTTTACAGTGAGTAGCAATCTATCCTTTTCATAATACTGTTAAAATAGGAAAAGTCCTAACCATACATAAAGAAAGATTGAATGGTGAACCTAGCAGCCACTGTTTAGTTCCATAGTTCCAATGTCGTCTGTATTCAGTTAAACATCTGAAAATGAATGGCTACCAAACTAAAATTATTTCTTAGAAGAAATAACATTCTCTCCTCTGCTCAGTGTGCTGATGCTATATATGAGCTCCTTGCTACTACTCTATATCTTGTTGACATGAAATGCCCAGCTATAGGTATTTTTCTTGAGCTCATGAATGCTTCTGACATGCTAAACCACAACATACTCTTGCAAAAGTTGGATTTGTATGGAATACAGGGAACTGGCCATAGCTGAGTCAGCAGTTACATCAAAGAACTAGCACAGTACATTCATATAAACAAAGTCAGTCAGTCACAAATCCTAAAGGTACTGTACTTGTCTACACAAGCCATAAAACAGTGTCTCACAGGGCACAGTTTTGACCCCTTGTTATTTCTACTTTATACAAACAAACTCCATTCTACCCCATAAACTAGTAAGGCATTTCTGTTCGCTGACAATACTAACATCCTTATCTCAAATATAGATGAATCTCTCCAGTTAACAACTGATAGAAATACAGCCCAACTAGCCTCATGGGTTGCATCAAACAGACTGATTCTCAATGCAAAAAAGATGCTTACTCCTCACCTCCATTCGGGATAGAACTCTTCATATTTCAACAATACACTAAATGGAAACAAGGTAGAATTTGTCAATTAGACATGATTTTTAAAGATCCACATCACGGACACACCCACATGGAAAAACCACATTGACATAATTAGTCTCAAGCTAAGTAAAGCCTGTTTATGCTCCACTCACTGAAGGATGAACAAATGCCAGCACAATGACATTATGTATTATGCTCTTTTCCATTCAGTACTACGCTCGAATAATTTCTTGGGGTCCTAATACTTAAACAGTAAAATTATTTAAACTGTGAGGGAGGGAGAGTGAGAAAGAGAAGCAATTAGAACAATTCTGTAAAAACAGCGAGGAGAAACCTGTAAACAATTCTTTCAAAAACAAAACTTACTGCTTCTCCCTAGTCAACATATATCTGAACAGCTCTATCACACAATGAAAAAGTCAGGATGGAATAATGACAATATTATGAAAAATGACAGATTCCTACTCACCATACAGCGGGGATGATGAGTTGCAGACAGGCACAACAAAAAGACAAAAGGCTTTCCTCTGGAGTAGGCAAAACACACACACACACACACACACACACACACACACACACACACACGCGCGCGCGCGCATGCACACATGTGCGAACACAGCTCAAACATGACCACTGTCTCTGGCTCCCGAGAACAGACGATTTGCAAACCGTGCACGACAGGAGAAGCAGTCTGAGCGGTGAGGGTAAGGAGAAGGCTGGAGCAAGGAAGGGGAGGGAGAACAGGTGTGCTTGTGGGAGCATAAAGGGATGAGATTGGGGGAAGTACAGCAGACAGGTGCAATCAGAAGGTTAGATGGTTGGCAGGGGGAAGGGGGAGGGAAAACGGAGCAGAAAAAAAGAGATGTAAAAAGAGTGTGGGTGCATTGGTGGAACAGAAAGCTGTGTAGTACTGGATTGGAAACAGGGAAGGGAACGAAGGGCAGTAAATAACGATGGATAAGGCCAGATGGGTTATGGGAACATAGTATATATTGCAAGGAGAGTTCTGACCTGCACAACTCAGAAAAGCTTGTGTTGGTAAGAAGGATGCAGATGGCACAGGCAGTGAAAAAATCACTGAAGTGAAGAACATTGTGTTGGGCAGCTTGCTCAGCAACTGGGCGAACAAGCTGTTTCTTGGCCATAGTTTGTCAGTGGCCATTTATGCGAACAGACAGTTTGTTGGTTGTCATGCCCACATAGAACACAGCATAGTTGTTGTGTCTTAGCTTGTATATCACATGACTGCTTTCCCAGGTAGCCCTGCCATTGATGGGTATGTGATGCTTGCGACAGGACAGGATTAGGTGGTAGTGCGAGGATGTATGGGACAGGTGTTGCATCTAGTTCTATTAGAGAAATATGAGCCACGAGGCATGAGGTTGGGAGCAGGGTTGGAGTAGGGATGGACCAGGATATTGTGAAGGTTCAGTGGGCACTGGAATACTGCTGTGGGAGGCGTGGGAAGAGTAGTGGGTAGGACTTTCCTCATTTCAAGGTACAGTGAAAGGTAGGCAAAATCCTGGCAGAAAATGTGATTCAGTTGCTTCAGTCGTGGGTGCTACTTCGCCATCTGGATATTTCTTACCAACACAAGCTTTTCTGAATTAAGCAGGTGGCAACCCTCCCTGCAATATATACTAATTTCACGTAATCCTCTGACCTCAGCTTTCATTAGTCACTGTCCTACATCCCTTTCTCTTTCCCCACTCCAGCACTACACAGCCTTCTATTCCACCAATGCATCCAGAATCTTTTTACTCCTCTCTTTTTCCATTACCTTTTACCTCCCCACTGCCTAACCGCTCGACTGCACATACCTACCCTACCCTCTCCCCATCTCATATTTGCATGGTCCCCAAGCAGCAGTTTATAGGGGCCCCTGCCCGCACCCCTAACCTACTATCCCTCCCTCTCCCTGGCCCAGCCTCCTCCTTGCCCCCACCCCCAGATTGCTTCACTCATCACACACAGTTGCTTGCAATCTGTCCTTGGCAGCCAGATACAGTGTGTGTGTGTGTGTGTGTGTGTGTGTGTGTGCTATTTGCAAGAATGTCTGCTCCAGAAGGTGGCCTACTGGTCGAAAGCTTACTTGTTTAACAGTCTTTTTGTTGTGACTGTCTCCACTTATGGTGAGCAGCAATCTATCCTTTTCATAATATTACCCATATTTGAACTGCTCTCATTTTATAAACAAGAACATAAATGCACTGTACAAGAACAAAATCAGTTCTTCTAAACTGCATACTAATAGTGTTAAGTGTATGGGAACGAAACTGTGCAATCATCTTCCAAAAGAATTATGACATATTCCAGGAGTGACATTTTTTTAAAAAGTCTTTAAGAGCACTTCTAACATAGCACTCCTTCTACAGCATACAATACTTTCTTGAATGTACCTCATAAATTATATTACATACTTTATTATCTTTCAAAACTACCTTATTTTATTAGAAATACAGCCTATTTTCCGTTAATGAACTTTAGCCATGTGATTATGACCAGCATAATTAATCAAACTTGGTATTTCACAATTATGAATAACGTGTAATATATCTTCATGAAACAATGTTGTGGCTACATATCTTTGACCTGTCCCATATTCTACTGCACAATTTTGTACACAACACAATTAAATAGTGCTATTAAACTGCCACTGACTTAAAACTGTCAGCAGCATAGCAAAAGTACAGCTTTCTGATATTTATACCAAACTTATCAAAATAAATCTCTTCTGAGAATTTAGAATCTGAAAATAAATACTGGAATGAGTGAAGGTAGTAACTCCTCATACAGTTGAATCATTTACAGGCACATAAGCAAGACTGAGAATATGACTAAATTTTGGATGAATCCAAAAGTTAACAGAATACACATTCATGCATGCAGCTGCCAATGGCGTTCAGTGTGTATACCTGGAGGATTCATTCAACATTTTGAAGAGGCTATTCCTGCAGATTAAGGCAGTCTTTGGAATAGATGATGCATTTCATCTCGGTTCTGAGGTCACACTTGGGTCACTCCAGTGACTGGCAGAGAGTCTGAGAACAGCAGCCTCATGCATGGAGTTTCAACGAAGCTCAAAATTTGCAGCATAGTCTCCAGAACTGATCATGTGACCCTCGTTCTGATTCAAGTGGAAGGACTGAACCAGAGACTTCGACAGTTCTGTGAAAAGCTAGGTTGTGATTTCCTGTGCTTGCTCCATAGGGGCGAGAACTGGAGGATCTCCCTAAATGGGTCAGGTGTGCACTACACATCAGAAGCTGCTACACAGGTAGTTGACTGTGGAGTGCACACACGGTTGGTTTATTTTTTTTATTTTTAAAGGTTATAGTGACTGTCCATCCAGATCAGATAACAACAGCTGTGGGACTCAGAAGTATAAATGTAACATCCAAAAGGATGCCACAAAACTACCACCCAATATCTTTGATGTCAATTTGTTGCAGATTCTTGGAACATATTCTGGGCTCAAACATAATGAGCTATTTTGAACAGAATGACCTCCTCCAAGTCAACCAGCTTGGATTCCAGCAGCAGTGTGGCCTCAGTTGCCTGAGACTGCAGTCGTGTGTGTGTGTGTGTGTGTGTGTGTGTGTGTGTGTGTGCGCGCGAGTTGCATTGTGTGTGTGTGTGTGTGTGTGTGTGTGTGTGTGTGTGTGTGTGTGTGTTTGTCATCCAATTTTGACAAAGGCCTTACTGGCCAAAAGCTACATTTGTGACAGTCTCTTTGTTGTGCCTCTCCGCGACTCAGCATCACTGCTATATGGTGATTAGCAACTTTCCTTTTCACAATATTGTTGGATTCCAAATACATTGATAATGAGTAACCCAATTCATAATTTTCTCATATGACACAATGAAAGCTCTAGATCAAGGCAGTCAGGTAGATGTAGTATTTCTTGATTTCCGAAGAGCATTTGACTCAGAACCACATCTACACTTCTTGTCGAAAGGATGGTCATATGGGGTATCAAGAGAAATTTGTGACAGGATTGAGCATTTTCTGGTAGAGAGGACACAGCATGTTATCCTGCATGGGCATTCATTGTCAAATATAGAAGTAACTTCGGGTGTACTCCAGGAAAGTGTGTTGGGACCCTTGCTATTCCTGTAGTATATAATGGCCTTGCAGACTTTTCGCAGATTATGCAGTTACCTATAATGAAGTAGTATCTGAAAGCAGCTGCATAAGTATTCTGGCATATCTTTATAAGGCTTCAAAGTGGTGCAACTTGCTTTAGATGTTCTAAAATGTAAAATTGTACACTTCAAAAATGAAAAATACAAAGGATACTATGACCTATGACTATAATATCAATGGACCGCCATTGGTATTTGCCACCTTATACAAATACCTACGTGTAACACTTTGCAAGAATATGAAATACAAAGATCACATAGGCTCAGTCATGGGTAAAACAGATGGTAGACTTCAGTTTATTGGTAGGAAACTGGGGAGATGCAATCATTCTGCAAAGGAGACTGGTTACAAATCACTTGCATGACCCATTCTAGAATATTACTCAAGTGTGTGGGACCTGTACCAAATAGGACTAACAGAGATATTGTAGGTATACAGAGAAGGGCAGCATGAACAGTCACAGGTTTCTTTGACCCGTGTGAGGGTGTCACAGAGATGCTGAAGAAACTGAACTGGCAGACTCTTTACAACAGACGTAAACTATCCTGAGAAAGCCTACACACAAAGACTCAAGAATTGGCTTTAATTTATGATTCTATGAATATACTACAACCCTCTAAGGATTGTGAGGACAAGATTAGATTAATTACAGTGCATGCAGAGGCATTTAAACAATCATTCTTCCTGTGCTCCGTACACAAATGGTAGGAAAACCGAAAAACCGACACAATGACATGCACTTCACAGTGGTTTGCAAGGTATAGATGTAGAATAGTTAGGCTCCTCTTATCCCAGAGTCTGAGTGAACTCCTTTTTAACCTTTCTCAATCTATCCATCTTTCCACCCTGAGAATGACACAAATAGTTATGAACGCTAGGAAAATTTATTTTATATGCTCCTATCAGCAGTACTTAGAATTGCATCTCCTGAAGGTAAGTTCTGATCAGTCATTCTCTCTTCTCGTAATTTTTTAATTTTCGCAAGTGAATTATAAAATTTTTCTTCTTCTGCATATTAAAAACAAATGTTTATGTTTTATTAATGCTGATGATATCTGATGTCTTTATGGGCGTTATAACATTGCAATAATATCTTTAACTTCCAGCATATGACATTCCAATAGACTGAACATCTCAGAAACATTACTTGCACATTTTAGTTATCTCCACAGATAGTTCTGAGTCCTTAGTATTGTGAGCATGATTGTGTACATGTGTCACACACTGTGGAGTATTTTGCCCTAGTAAATGAATAGAATAATTGCACTGTAATAACAATTAATTTTAGCATTAAAAATATCTTCAAAGGCAAGAATATGTGAAATTTTAAGTTTGTTGGGAAATACTTTCTTTATTATAAATGTGGTGCAAGCAATGCATTTGGAGTTGACTGGGCACATGCTGCTCATGGTGTTTTCACTGAGAGCAGTCCAGGAGTGCAGTCATGATGGCAATAAAGTGAAGTATTTGTTAGAATCATGATTTTCTTCTTGCCAAACTAGCTGCCTAGACTTAAAACTAAAGTAGCACAATATAAGTGTATTTTCAATTCTTCGTGTGCGTATTATCTGGTTTAAGGTTTATTTGGGCATAAAAAAAAGAGCTAACATCACCTTGAATATATGTTTGAAAAAAATCTTCGATTATCTATGCAGCTTTTCCCCCCACATTAACCTGAAAAATCAGGAGTACATTAACTGTACCAAACACTGGATCATCTCTCAGACAACATGAAAAAGAGCCAGTCAACTATGATATTTTGGCTTTTACATAAACACCTGATAGACACCAAATGCTGGGTAGCATTACAGTTTGCAGCCAGTCATTGGTGAAGTAATTAAAGGTTCATGATGTGCCTAATTATTACCTTACCGTCACCAGGTACTCTTGGCTGTACTGAGCTGCTTTAGCAACTCAACAATGCCATTGCAATGTCGAATAAGTGATGTTCATGTAAGAGCCGATGCTGCTTGTGCATCAATAACAATAAAAAAATACTTGTAAGTGACAGCTCTTTCTCACTCATTACAAATGTAGAAAAAATCATTAAATCATGTTGTTGTGGTCTTCAGTCCTGAGACTGGTTTGATGCAGCTCTCCATGCTACTCTATCCTGTGCAAGCTTTTTCATCTCCCAGTACCTACTGCAACCTACATCCTTCTGAATCTGCTTAGTGTATTCATCTCTTGGTCTCCCTCTATGATTTTTACCCTCCACGCTGCCCTCCAATACTAAATTGGTGATCCCTTGATGCCTCAGAACATGTCCTATCAACCGATCCCTTCTTCTGGTCAAGTTGTGCCACAAACTTCTCTTCTCCCCAATCCTATTCAATACTTCCTCATTAGTTATGTGATCTACCCATCTAATCTTCAGCATTCTTCTGTAGCACCACATTTCGAAAGCTTCTATTCTCTTCTTGTCCGAACTATTTATCGTCCATGTTTCACTTCCATACATGGCTACACTCCATACAAATACTTTCAGAAATAACTTCCTGACACTTAAATCTATACTCGATGTTAACAAATTTCTCTTCTTCAGAAACGCTTTCCTTGCCATTGCCAGCCTACATTTTATATCCTCTCTACTTCGACCATCATCAGTTATTTTGCTCCCCAAATAGCAAAACTCCTTTACTACTTTAAGTGCCTCATTTCCTAATCTAATTCCCTCAGCATCACCCGACTTAATTAGACTACATTCCATTATCCTTGTTTTGCTTTTGTTGATGTTCATCTTATATCCTCCTTTCAAGACACTGTCCATTCCATTCAACTGCTCTTCCAAGTCCTTTGCTGTCTCTGACAGAATTACAATGTCATCAGCGAACCTCAAAGTTTTTATTTCTTCTCCATGAATTTTAATACCTACTCCTAATTTTTCTTTTATTTCCTTTACTGCTTGCTCAATATACAGATTGAACAACATCGGGGAGAGGCTACAACCCTGTCTTACACCCTTCCCAACCACTGCTTCCCTTTCATGTCCCTCGACTCTTATAACTGCCATCTGGTTTCTGTACAAATTGTAAATAGCCTTTCGCTCCCTGTATTTTACCCCTGCCACCTTTAGAATTTGAAAGAGAGTATTCCAGTCAACATTGTCAAAAGCTTTCTCTAAGTCTACAAATGCTAGAAACGTAGGTTTGCCTTTCCTTAATCTTTCTTCTAAGATAAGTCGTAAGGTCAGTATTGCCTCACGTGTTCCAGTGTTTCTACGGAATCCAAACTGATCTTCCCCGAGGTTGGCTTCTACTAGTTTTTCCACTCGCCTGTAAAGAATTCGTGTTAGTATTTTGCAGCTGTGACTTATTAAGCTGATAGTTCGGTAATTTTCACATCTGTCAACACCTGCTTTCTTAGGGATTGGAATTATTATATTCTTCTTGAAGTCTGAAGGTATTTCGCCTATTTCATACATCTTGCTCACCAGATGGTAGAGTTTTGTCAGGACTGGCTCTCCCACGGCCGTCAGTAGTTCCAATGGAATATTGTCTACTCCGGGGGCCTTGTTTCGACTCAGGTCTTTCAGTGCTCTATCAAACTCTTCACGCAGTATCATATCTCCCATTTCATCTTCATCTACATCCTCTTCCATTTCCATAATATTGTCCTCAAGTACATCGCCCTTGTATAGACCCTCTATATACTCCTTCCACCTTTCTGCTTTCCCTTCTTTGCTTAGAACTGGGTTTCCATCTGAGTTCTTGATATTCATACAAGTCATTCTCTTACCTCCAAAGGTCTATTTAATTTTCCTGTAGGCGGTATCTATCTTACCCCTAGTGAGATAGGCCTCTACATCCTTACATTTGTCCTCTAGCCATCCCTGCTTAGCCATTTTGCACTTCCTGTCGATCTCATTTTTGAGACGTTTGTATTCCTTTTTGCCTGTTTCACTTACTGCATTTTTATATTTTCTCCTTTCATCAATTAAATTCAGTATTTCTTCTGTTACCCAAGGATTTCTACTAGCCCTCGTCTTTTTACCTACTTGATCCTCTGCTGCCTTCACTACTTCATCCCTCAAAGCTACCCATTCTTCTTCCACTGTATTTATTTCCCCCATTCCTGTCAATTGCTCCCTTATGCTCTCCCTGAATCTCTGTACAACCTCTGGTTCTTTTAGTTTATCCAGGTCCCATCTCCTTAAATTCCCACCTTTTTGCAGTTTCTTCAGTTTTAATCTACAGGTCATAACCAATAGATTGTGGTCAGAGTCCACATCTGCCCCTGGAAATGTCTTACAATTTAAAACCTGGTTCCTAAATCTCTGTCTTACCATTATATAATCTATCTGATACCTTTTAGTATCTCCAGGGTTCTTCCATGTATACAACCTTCTTTCATGATTCTTAAACCAAGTGTTAGTTATGATTATGTTGTGCTCTGTGCAAAATTCTACAAGGCGGCTTCCTCTTTCATTTCTGTCCCCCAATCCATATTCACCTACTATGTTTTCTTCTCTCCCTTTTCCTACACTCGAATTCCAGTCACCCATGACTATTAAATTTTCGTCTCCCTTCACAATCTGAATAATTTCTTTTATTTCATCATACATTTCTTCAATTTCTTCGTCATCTGCAGAGCTAGTTGGCATATAAACTTGTACTACTGTAGTAGGTGTGGGCTTCGTATCTATCTTGGCCACAATAATGCGTTCACTATGCTGTTTGTAGTAGCTTACCCGCATTCCTATTTTCCTATTCATTATTAAACCTACTCCTGCATTACCCCTATTTGATTTTGTGTTTATAACCCTGTAGTCACCTGACCAGAAGTCTTGTTCCTCCTGCCACCGAACTTCATTAATTCCCACTATATCTAACTTCAACCTATCCATTTCCCTTTTTAAATTTTCTAACCTACCTGCCCGATTAAGGGATCTGACATTCCACGCTCCGATCCGTAGAACGCCAGTTTTCTTTCTCCTGATAACGACATCCTCTTGAGTAGTCCCTGCCCGGAGATCCGAATGGGGGACTATTTTACCTCCGGAATATTTTACCCAAGAGGACGCCATCATCATGTAATCATACAGTAAAGCTGCATGCCCTCGGGAAAAATTACGGCTGTAGTTTCCCCTTGCTTTCAGCCGTTCGCAGTACCAGCACAGCAAGGCCGTTTTGGTTATTGTTACAATCATAAAATACAAAATACATACAAAAGTATAAGAAAAATATTGTTTACCTTTTGCTCCTTACGGAAAGCTTTCTCATGTGATTTAGAACCATTTTTATGTTCATCCACACGAGTTGACCCATCATATTCTTCTGTTCCAGTGTTCATGAAATATGATGGGGAATTACTTGCAGATGAAAATTCAGAGAATCGTGGCGTGTCATCTAGCCACTTGTTAATATCCTAAAAGAAAAAAAAATTATTTGACCTAACATGATGTGGTATGATACCAGTATTACAATAAAAAGTAAAACAAAATTAAACAAGTGACTGTAAGTGCCGTCTTTTAAATTTGATTAATCATATTGCAGATTCTTCCAATATTATTTGACCTACCATGGTGTGGTATGATACCAGTATTGCAATAGAAAGTAGAACAAAATTAAAAAAGTGACTGTAAGTGTCGTCTCTTAAATTTGATTAATCATATTGTAGATTCTTTCAATAAAACTTGTTTATGTCCCTTCACAAAGATGTATGATGATTGCTGCTATACTTTAAATGTCATGTGCAATGTCAACAAGACTTTCACAAAATGTGTTAATCACTTTTAAGGAACAGTAGGTTAGTACTCTTTCCCACAAACACCTGTCAATCCATTTCTGGAAAAAAAAAGTTTATCAGATTTCAAGGCAAAGAACTGCATCACACATCATCAAGATTCCATCCCCATTAAGAGGAATACAATCTTTTCTTGCTGTGTCTTATCTCATTAGCCTCCCAATGGCAGCTGCAATATGAATTCCTGCAGATATTGATGTTCTGATCAATCAGGTTTAAACTCTCACCTTCAATAATAATAATAATAATAATAATAATGAAATTATCATGCAGCATTTGTTGTTATGATAAACACACAAACAAACAAAAATAAGGGATATCACTTTAAAGTTGCCTTCTCACCAGAATACAATTTGTACTTCATTAAAATGTGTCATCAGTAATGTCTACACCATAGGCCCTACATATACCCATATACCCACGGACTGGAGTTTAAAGCCGTAGAGGAAGACATATTACAATAGGAATTGTCATTTTAGACAGCACAAATAAAATTTCATGATTTTTGTGAATGATGGGGTTCAAAACTGTGCCTTTTGATCTTTAGCATCCTAATTTGAAAGGTTTTTCTTTATTGATACACATTTAGCTTGATAAATTTGCACTTGATTATAATTTACATGTAAAATTCCAACAAAAGGGCATAAATTAACATAAAGTAAAGAAAAAATTTGGTCAAAAAGTGGTTTAATGCTAACAATTTTCTTTATATTCTGTATTTATTATCAAACACCAAAAACACATCGTAAAAAATGTAAAAAGCTTCAATCAAATCCTGCCTCTCCTAAAAATCATTCTTCCGCATGCTTTCTGGCCTCTAATATGTCTGCCTCGTTTCTCAGGAGTACACACTTTGCCAGAACCCTTTGGCCCTTGTTTCACACCACCTCTCTCTACGGACTGTCCATTACATGGCTACTTTTGAACTTGCATTGACTCTTAAATAAGCTTTCATATTTCTGATGTTTAGATTTTACAAGTAAGTGATGGTTCACCATACTTTTTCTGACCAGTTTATCAGTTCCAAAAATGACGCTGCATACAGATTTACTGGAGATGTCTTCCTAGGGTGAACAGATAGATCTACTGGTGTATCATCATCTTCATTCCTCAATTCAGTTACCTTCTGGAACTCTGCTTTCCTTTCTTCTTGATCTTCTATGCATAAAAGAGGCTGAATCACCATTTCACTAAATGTGAACCACAATGAACATTACACTGTTGGCAAAACAATATCCACTACTGGTTTCTTCTGTGATTTTAGCAACTCCAGTTGATAAAGAATGTGGTGGGATTCTTCAATCCAAGAGAATTTTGATTTGATAGTAAACCAACAGGGATAGTAAACAGCAAAAATTTATTCCACAAGCAGTTGTAACGCCATCAAGTTGTTGCCTTTAAGGTCGTGTTTTCAAAGCCATATTAGACAAATCCTATTTGCAGTGGTTAACCACCAAGAGTAGCTTGCTGGACCAATTTCTAATACTGCCGTATAAGTTGGAAATGCACCTGCCCTTATCGCCTGAGTTATCCTGTAATCAAAAGCCTGGCAGATAGAGGGGTCTTTGACAACAGTGTCACTCATTGGAACCAGAAGCTCTGGAATGGAAATACTAAGAAACGACGGACTGATTTCAAGTTCTGTTGCATTATCAAGCATGTGCCAAACTTACCACTCCACTTACTGCTAGACAAAGTTTTACCATTCAACTGTCTGATCAAGTGGCCCAAAGATACTCATTTGTAATCAACCAGACGAGTTTACGACTCAGCCTTGTCTCAACCCAATGCTTGACTATTCCTTCCCAATCAGTGTTAAAATTCATTCAGTCAACACCACTAGTCTGCAAACTTCTACCAATGCTGTTTTTCTTTAAAAAATCGACTAGATGGTTATCAATATCTTCAGCAGTTTTCCCTGTCATTAAGTCATTCTCTGGAGTAAAATGGCAAAGATACCGTGCACCTGGCTGACTGCAAACAGTGTAATGCTCTTCTTTCATAATACTTGGAAAACTTGAGTTGCCTGCTTGTAACATAACTTCAGTGGAATCTTGGCATCCATCAAAGAAGATACATTCAATCTTGCCTATTCTGCATCAATCATGAAATTCTCCATCAAGTGATTCATGACTTTCCCTTGGGTCCTTTTTACTTTATTGTGATCAACCGTGAGTCTCCTTCAATAATTAATCCGGCACCCAATATGCAGCTGTTGTAGTACATAGAATGACACCATAACTAATACTTTGCACTGCAACATTGCGCAATTGTAGCATAATATGCTAACTTGTACTTAAAAGCAGTGGGCACGTCAGAATCATCACATGATATCTGCAACGGATCTTCAGAATATTCAGTTGCCTCTTCACCTTATTTTGGAGAAAAGAATTTCATTTCACTGTGATGATAATTCTTCCTTCATTTTCTGCTTATATTCAAAACTATTTTTAATTCATTTTCTTGTCTCTTCTGCTTTTAATTTGTCTTTTGTGCTAAGGTAGATCTGGCAACCCAATTTGATGCCATCCAACAGATCCAACTTTCTCTCTCTGACCTTTAACAAACACCAGTTCTTTGAAAGGGATCTTAGAACAAGAGCAGTACTCCATGTTTACAGTTAGCATCACTTGGACATAGACCCTCAAATTCTCAAGATAGCTTAATCTCACATTTGCAACAGAGGATGTCAAGGTGCTTGTCTAATGCTGCTATGAAAGCCTGTTTCATTTCCACTTTTCCTCTGCCAAGTGATATGGTTTGGCCTTTTCCCAGTTTTCCTCTACCTTCTTTAGGACTGTGACTCTAGATAGAACAACTATTTGCTAGTTGCCACTTTTCAAGCACTTTTGGATAAACATCCTTTGCAAGAGTGGCTGCTGGGTAATTTCTGACATTCTATCCACTCTGTCTCTTAGTGGAAGTGCATATCTTACATCAGTTTGGAGTTCAGAAAGCAGCATTTCTTGAAATGTTCAAACAAAGTTACTCATATGAGTGATAGTTGCAGCCTTGTCTCCCGTTTACTAGCCACAGTTCCGAATTTTCAGATTCTGAAAGTGAAAGAAACTATTTGTGCTTGGAAAAAGAAAAACTAGAAATTTCACTATCTGTGTGATATTAAGAAAAAGACACTCTGGTGCAAATGAATATTGCCATTTTAAAAACTTTTAAGAGTGGTTTAAAATGATTACAGATTTTATAGTATATTCTTATCGTTAGAGTAGAAGTACAGACAGAAATAAAGGTAAGAGGACACACCTTGAAAGAAGACATTTGAGCAAATCTAACATATGATGTCAAAATATCATGAAACTGAAGTACCTATTTACCAACAAAACAATGTAACTGCCATTTCTTGTAAATATAATTGGGAATTGCTAACCAAAACAAAACTTTGTGAACTACTCATTTTTTGAAAAATGAAGTCAAAATATCTGACATGCCCTAATGTTAGAGCTACTTTGTCATCAATGGAAAGAAGAACACCACAGTTGGATGGCTGTTTTTATGGACTGCAACATGTTGGCCACCATTTCAAACACTTTTCCTTCCAATGGTTCATGAAACTTTGATTCGAGAACAACATTAAATCTTACATGGGAACAGTATCGTGCAATACATTGTGTCGCCAACAAAATTCTTACATTGCTGTGTCTGTCTGCTAGTTTCCCTGATATCAACAGGCACTGGTAATCATCTGAATGTGACAACCTTCTGTCCTGTTTGTAGCAGGAGAAACAAGTCCTGTACATTTCAAATAATTTTCTTTGTTTCATTGGTCTGTTGAATTTCTTGGAGGGCATTAAGATAATTTCGGGAATTCCCTCTATACTGATCTCATATCTGCTCCATCAAGGTGAACAATAGTTACCACACTAAGGAGGAAAGGGATTCAAATTCACATCTAGCCCTTGTGATTTAGTTTCTTAGAGGTTTCCCTAAACTGATTATGGACAATGTCAGCACAGCTTCCTTGAAACGGACATGGCCACAATTCCTCCCTGATCTTTGCCCAACCCATGCTTGTTTTCTGTATCTCATCATTGAGATTTAGATTTAGATTCAGTTTTTGTTCCACAGACCCAAAATTCATCTTGTTTATTATGTAATAGAACCAATGCTGAAAATTGTGTTAGTGTTCACACACATTAGACCCCTGAGTAACATTCAGCTGACATCCTTTTAGTGGTTCCTTTGGATACTGTCCAGGCCATAATAAATATTAAGATCTCAGTGTAGTCAGTGGATTGCAAATTTTCAATCACTTTTTGCAAGGATGGAAGCGTCTACTGAGAGATCAGTGATGAACAATGACCACACAGTAGGGCTGCAATATATGCTTTGGAGTGTGGAGGAGTACATTTCACTGGCTATATGGGACATGTAGTATTTATTTATTTATTTACTCGTCAAGTTCCGGAGGACCAAATTGAGGAGCAAATCTCCAAGGTCATGGAACGTGTCAGTACATGCAATACAACATAAACATAATAACAGATAAAAATAAATGTTCATGAACCTTAAAAAAGTCAGTCCATAAGTGTAAGTAAACGCTATCAGCAATACAATAAAAATCAGCCTAATTTTTCAATGAACTCCTCGACAGAATAGAAGGAGTGATCCATGAGGAAACTTTTCACTTTCGATTTGAAAGCGCATGGATTACTGCTAAGATCTTTGAACAGATGTTGACGAGAGGTTCGTGAACTAACACCACTTATTGCCCGAACCGCCCGTTTCTGAGCCAAAAATATCCTTTTGGAATGGGAAGAGTTACCCCAAAATATAATACCATAAGACAATAGCGAATGAAAATAAGCAAAGTAGACCAACTTTCGTGTCGAACGATCACTCACTTCTGATACCGTTCGAATAGCAAAAATGGCAGTATTAAGTCTTTGAACAAGATCCTGAACGTGGGCTTTCCATGACAGCTTACTATCTGAACACCTAGAAATTTGAACTGTTCAGTTTCACTAATCATATGCTTGTTTTGTGAAACTAAAATGTCAGGTTTTGTTGAATTGTGTGTTAGAAACTGTAAAAGCTGAGTTTTACTGTGGTTTAACATTAGTTTATTTTCTACAAGCCATGAACTTATGTCATGAACTGTACTATTTGCAACAGTGCCAATGTTGCACACAGCTACCTTTACTACCAAGCTACTGTCATCAGCAAACAGAAATATTTTAGAATCACCTGCAATACTAGAGGGCATATCATTTATATAATATAATATAAATAACAGGGGTGACCTTATTACTGACCCCTGGGGCATCCTCTCCCCCCCCCCTTTCCAATTAACTGTGCCACACTCAGACCCCACATCAATGCCATGCCACTCTTAACACTGTGGATAATGACCTTTTTCTGTCTCTTGTTAAAGTAAGAGGTGAATCAATTGTGAGCTACTCCCCAAATTCCATACTGGTCCAACTTCTGGAGTAATATTTTGTGAACAACACAATCAAATGCCTTAGTTAAATCAAAAAAAGATGCCTAGCATTCGAAACCTCTTGTTTAATCCATCCAGCACCTCACACAGAAAAGAGAATATAGCATTTTCAGTTGTTAAACGACTTCTAAAGCTGAACTGCAGATTTGATAGCAAATCGTGTGATATAAAATGATCAATTATCCTTACATACACAGCCTTTTCAATAACTTTTGCAAACACCGATGGCATAGTAATAGGTCTAAAATTATCTACATTATCCCTTTCTCCCTTTTTATAAAGTTGATTTACTACCGAGTACTTTAATCTCTCAGGAAACTGACCATTCCTAAAGGAAAAATTACAAACGTGGCAAAATACAGGGCTAACATGTGCAGCACAGTACTTTAATATTCTGATAGACACTCCATCATAACCATGAGAGTCCTTAGTCTTCAGTGATTCAATTATTGACTTGATACCCCTTTTGTCTGTATCACAGAGGAGTATTTCAGACATCAATCTCAGAAAGACATTTGCCAAGAAAGTTATATGATTTCCTGCAGAAACTAAATTTTTATTTAGTTCAACAGCAACGCTCAGAAAATGATTGTTAAATACTGTACATATATCTGATTTATTAGTAACAGAAATATTTTTACTGCGAACTGACTTTATATTGTCAACCTTGTGCTGCTGACCAGACACTTCCTTCACAACACACTATATGGTTTTAATTTTATCCTGTGAATTGGCTATTCTATTTGCATACCACATACTCCTTGCCTTCCTGATAACATTTTTAACCACCTTACAATACTGTTTGTAATGGGCTACTGTAGCTTGATTGTGACTACTTCTAACACTTTGATATAATTCAGCTTTGTTCTACATGATATCCTTATCCCGCAAGTCAGCCACTAATCAGTAATGGAGCTCTATAACATATGACGTGTCTGTAAGTCCCTGGAAAGAAAGGCTGGAAGGGAAGCTAACTGATAAAGTTGTTGCCAGCTTCTTTGTCAAGGGCTTCATGGAATATCATGCAAAATGAACAAAGCGTTACCAATATGGAATATACACTGGAGCAGCAAATGCTTCCAAGACTGACATGAGAGGTAGAGATGCTGAGTGTTCTTATCACGGACAAATATGTCTAATTCTCTTTTAGCTTCCTCCTCACTAATTTCATCTCATCTAAGGGTGCATAAATGCCGTAGTACACGGGTATCAGTCTCTTTCTTGTTGATCTTATGCAGTCAGATTTACAGGGTCCTTGACTATAGAACAGTCCTCAATTTTTAAGCATAGATCCTGAATCGATTTGCATATAGTTGTAGTATGAGAGTCATGTTATTTGTGAGATTTTATTTTATCCTTCACCATGTCCTTTAATTGAGAATATCAAGCAAAAACCACAGAACTCAGGAAATTAAACGTATATCTAAAAACACAGATGATGTGACTTACCAAACGAAAGTGCTGGCAGGTCGATAGACACACAAACAAACACAAACATACACATGAAATTCAAGCTTTCGCAACAAACTGTTGCCTCATCAGGAAAGAGGGAAGGAGAGGGGAAGACGAAAGGATGTGGGTTTATGGGAGGGGGTAAGGAGTCATTCCAATCCCGGGAGTGGAAAGACTTACCTTAGGGGGAAAAAAGGGGTATACACTCGCACACACACACATATCCATCCACACATACACAGACACAAGCAGACATTTGTAAAGGCAAAGAGTTTGGGCAGAGATCTGGCAAAGAGTTTGGGCAGAGATGTCAGTCGAGGCAGAAGTACAGAGGCAAAGATGTTGTTGAAAGACAGGTGAGGTATGAGCGGCGGCAAATTGAAATTAGCGGAGATTGGGGCCTGGCGGGTAACGAGAAGAGAGGATATACTGAAGGGCAAGTTCCCATCTCCGGAGTTCTGACAGGTTGGTGTTAGTGGGAAGTATCCAGATAACCCGGACGGTGTAACACTGTGCCAAGATGTGCTGGCCGTGCACCATGGCATGTTTAGCCACCGGGTGATTCTCATTACCAACAAACACTGTCTGCCTGTGTCCATTCATGCGAATGGACAGTTTGTTGCTGGTCATTCCCACATAGAAAGCTTCACAGTGTAGGCAGGTCAATTGGTAAACCACGTGGGTGCTTTCACACGTGGCTCTGCCTTTGATCGTGTACACCTTCCGGGTTACAGGACTGGAGTAGGTGGTGGTGGGAGGGTGCATGGGACAGGTTTTACACCGGGGGCGGTTACAAGGGTAGGAGCCAGAGGGTAGGGAAGGTGGTTTGGGGATTTCATAGGGATGAACTAAAAGGTTACGACGGTTAGGTGGACGGCGGAAAGACACTCTTGGTGGAGTGGGGAGGATTTCATGAAGGATGGATCTCATCTCTCCACATAATGTGTGGATGGATAAGTGCGTGTGTGCGAGTGTATACCTGTCCTTTTTTCCCCCTAAGGTAAGTCTTTCTGCTCCCGGGATTGGAATGGCTCCTTACCCTCTCCCTTAAAACCCACTTCCTTTCGTCTTCCCCTCTCCTTCCCTCTTTCCTGATGAGGCAACAGTTTGTTGCGAAAGCTTGAATGAATGATGGTGACAAGTGTGTTAAATAATAGCAAGACGGCAGATATTTGGCACGCACTGGAATTAATATATTTAGAAGATGCCATTAAGATGGCAAGGAAGGAAGATAAAGAGTTAATGTCGTGTTGACGATAAGGTCATTAGAGATGCAGCTCAAGCTTGTCTTGGAGAAGTGCTGGGAAGAAACCATCCCAGAATTCACCTACAGCGAATTAGAGAAATCATGGAAACTAAAACTAGATGGCAGACCGGTATTTGAACAACCTCTCCTCTCAAATACAAGTCTTATTACACAAGTAATACATTTCAAGATGACATTATTTTGTATCACTTTTCATCTAGCAACTAAATACAGTTTCCTTCACCTCTGCACAATAAATAATTATCTGTAAACAGAGGGACATTCAAAAGCTGTCAAACTGTGAGTACATTGATTTTCAGTATTGTTTTATTGGTGTTGCAGCTTTTTGTAACAATATCTAAGAAAAATGCAAAAAGTAAGAGGTAAGCAGACAGATTCTGCCACTTTGATGGAAACACCATGAAGAGGGGCTCATAAGGTAGGCTCCAACATATATCAACCATTTTTGCTGCACTTAAAGATGCAGTTGGAGCTATGAACAATGACTGTTGAGTTTAGGCTCATTCTATATACCTAGTTATGCATTCTCTGACAGTAAATAAGTGTTCAGCAGGGTTCTGAGCACTCTACTGTGAATGTCATAGCCAGTATAAGCATTAAACATGATTGTAGCATGTTAATTAATGAATGTTTATTCCATTTGTTGTGAGATGTCATGGATAATGATGATGGTGGTAAGCGACAAATTCTATATAAGTAAGCGAGGCATAATTAGCAAGATACACATTTTCTTTAAGCGCAACACATACGTATGCACACACGAAAACTGTTGCTGGTATCTGGTAAGACTGCAGTCTCGACCATTGGCTTGACCTGCATGGACCACCACTGTCCACGAATTGGACTGTTACAGGGAATATGTCACATATTGAGTTGTCTACTATCACATGACAGTTCATTTGGGCTTCAGTGTCTCTTATGTTGAAAAATACACAGGAATGAAGATAAATTAGGTTCACTAATTGTATATATGAATGTGAAAGGAAAGTTGCTTTTTCACCGGCATCCTATACGTTAGGCACTTGCATGCATCGTCAGAGTATTAGTCCAAAGGGGGAGTATGGATGTCAAGAGGACGAGGAAAGTGACTGCAACTGACAGAGCACATGAAAAAAAAAACTATTCTGGCTGTTCAGTCTACCTGCTGGCAAGAGAGACATCATAAAGAATGTGTGATCAGCCAGATGTATGTTATCTGCTTCTTGGGAAAAATTATATATAAAAACAAAGATGAGGTGACTTACCGAACAAAAGCGCTGGCAGGTCGATAGACACACAAACAAACACAAACACACACACAAAATTCAAGCTTTCGCAACAAACTGTTGCCTCATCAGGAAAGAGGGAAGGAGAGGGGAAGACGAAAGGAAGTGGGTTTTAAGGGAGAGGGTAAGGAGTCATTCCAATCCCGGGAGCGGAAAGACTTGCCTTAGGGGGAAAAAAGGACAGGTATACACTCGCACACACACACATATCCATCCACACATACAGACACAAGCAGACATATTTAAAGACAAAGAGTTTGGGCAGAGATGTCAGTCGAGGCAGAAGTGTGGAGGCAAAGAAGTTGTTGAAAGACAGGTGAGGTATGAGTGGCGGCAACTTGAAATTAGCGGAGATTGAGGCCTGGCGGATGACGAGAAGAGAGGATATACTGAAGGGCAAGTTCCCATCTCCGGAGTTCGGATAGGTTGGTGTTGGTGGGAAGTATCCAGATAACCCGGACGGTGTAACACTGTGCCAAGATGTGCTGGCTGTGCACCAAGGCATGTTTAGCCACAGGGTGATCCTCATTACCAACAAACACTGTCTGCCTGTGTCCATTCATGCGAATGGACAGTTTGTTGAGTCCATTCGCATGAATGGACACAGGCAGACAGTGTTTGTTGGTAATGAGGATCACCCTGTGGCTAAACATGCCTTGGTGCACAGCCAGCACATCTTGGCACAGTGTTACACCGTCCGGGTTATCTGGATACTTCCCACCAACACCAACCTATCCGAACTCCGGAGATGGGAACTTGCCCTTCAGTATATCCTCTCTTCTCGTCATCCGCCAGGCCTCAATCTCCGCTAATTTCAAGTTGCCGCCACTCATACCTCACCTGTCTTTCAACAACTTCTTTGCCTCCACACTTCTGCCTCGACTGACATCTCTGCCCAAACTCTTTGTCTTTAAATATGTCTGCTTGTGTCTGTATGTGTGGATGGATATGTGTGTGTGTGCGAGTGTATACCTGTCCTTTTTTCCCCCTAAGGTAAGTCTTTCCGCTCCCGGGATTGGAATGACTCCTTACCCTCTCCCTTAAAACCCACTTCCTTTCGTCTTCCCCTCTCCTTCCCTCTTTCCTGATGAGGCAACAGTTTGTTGCGAAAGCTTGAATTTTGTGTGTGTGTTTGTGTTTGTTTGTGTGTCTATCGACCTGCCAGCGCTTTTGTTCGGTAAGTCACCTCATCTTTGTTTTTATATATAATTTTTCCCACGTGGAATGTTTCCTTCCATTATATTGATATCATTTATCTGCTTCTTGCAGTGACACAAATTATACCTTTCTTATCAGTCATCAGAGCTTGTACTCAAAGGCTATGGTTTCAAATATTTTATACAATTTTGCTGGTTTACTCTGTAACACATGAGACATGATACTATAGGGTGTATACACTGACAAGGGAAAAAAATTCCCAGATTTTTCCAGTATTCCCCAGTTAAAAATACACTTTCTCCCAGGTGAAAAGACATTTTCTCTGTGTTAAGTGATAGTATAATTTTCCTCAGAACTGCAAAACTTATCACTCCTTTGAATGGTTATGGTTTTATACACAGGCGTAGAATTTCCCGGCATTTTAGAAAATGAAACTCAGGGAAAAAGACACATTTTGGAAATATTTTTGATATGCAACAATATGTACGCTGCGTATTTTAGTATTACGAAAGTATACATTGGAATTCCACCAAACACCGCAATTACTTTCCGAAATCATTGAAATCAAGATTGCGATGCACTCTTGTAAGCCAGTCATAGCTCATGCCATGTGATCTCGCCTGCCAATGACAGCGGATATTCAGAGCATAGGACACATGATGTAGTCAGCCAACAGCAACATAACTGTTAAGTAGCATGAACACACAAACAGGGAAAGTTAATAGTTTAAATTAATATACATAGTGATGCTACAAGAAAAACAAAGCTTTCACGTATAACATTGGTCTCTAAGGTTAATAAGCTGCAAGAGAAACTAAGCTTTCACATATAATGTTGATATTTTTTGCGTGTGTAACACTTTAACATATATCACACAAATGTGCCAGCCAAATTTTTAATAGTGACATAAATGTCTGATCTTCAGGGTTCGAAATTCTTCTAAATAGCTTGTCATCAAAGAGTTGATTTGAGGTTCTCCCAGCACTTCCGCTTAAGAAGGTGAAGAAGCCAAGTCAATTGGGTGCCGAAAACCAGTCCTAAGAATCGATATGTCTCCACTACAGTGAGTGGATCATCATGAAGGTAAAGTTCTGGGTCCGGATGAACGGTACGACACTGACAGAAGTGCACGACACACGACTTTGAGGCTGAAAACTGGAAGCCGTGGGCTAGAGCCCATGACTGCGCCTTGTGGATGGCTCCCTGTATGCGCCGCTCAGCAACACCAGTACTGAAGCAGCAGTACGAAATGCAGAAATCGTCTGCATACAGAGATGGTGAGACTGAAGGCCCTACAGCTGCTGCTAGTCCATTAATCACCACTAAAAAGAGGTAGAGACTCAATATAGAGCCCTGTGGGATGCCATTCTCCTGGATATGGGGGGGAACTATGGGAGGCACCAACTTGGACATGGAAAGCATGAAGCAACAGGAAGTTTTGGATAAAAATCAGAAGTGGGCCCCAGAGACCCCACTCATACAATGTGGCAAGGTTATATTATCGCCAGGTCGTGTCATATGCTTTGTGGAAGTCAAAAAAGGTAGCAACCAGGTGTTGGCGTCTGGAAAAGACTGTTTGGATGGCAGACTCGAGGGATACCAGATTATCAGTGGTAGAGCGACCCTGGCGGAAGCCACCCTGACATGGGGCCAGGAGGCTATGTGAGTCCAGAACCCAATTCAACTGCCAACACACCATACATTCCAGCAGCTTACAAAGAATGTTGGTGAGGCTAATGGGGCGATAGCTATCCATGTCAAGCAGGTTCTTATCAGGTTTGAGCACCGGAATGACGATGTTCTCACATCATTGCGATGGAAAGATACAATCGCACCAGATCTGGTTGAAGATGACGAGGAGATGCCACTTTTAGTCAGGCGAGAGATGTTTAATCATCTGACAGTGGATCCGATCCGGCCCAGGAGCTGTGTTGGAGCAACATGCAAGGGCACTGAGCAGCTCCTAGTCTGTAAATGGGGTGTTATAGGGTTGACTGTGCATGTAGTGGACGAGAGAACCCTCCCTTCCATTCGCTCCTTGAGGACATGAAAGGCCGGGGGACAATCCTTTGACGCAGAGACACGAGCATAGTGCTCAGCAAAGTGCTTGGCAATTGCATTTGCGTCAGTAGACAACACGCCATTTATGTGAACACCAGAGACATCCATTAGGGTCTGGTACCTGAAAAGACGTTTGGTCTCGGTCCAGAATTGGGAAGGTGACGTATGGCACCGAATGGTCGAGACATACCTTTCCCAACACTCCTGTTTCCTTCTTTGTATAAGCTGGCGTGTGGGGGCACGGAGCTGTTTAAAGCTTTGAGGTGCTCTAGGGAAGGGTTCCGCTTATGTCGCTGTAGAGCTCGCCAACACTCTCTAATGGCCTCAGCGACTTCCAGCTACCACCACGGGACTGTCTTTCGCCGGGTGCACCCTAGAGAACGAGGGATCGCATTTTCCGCCTCACAAACGACCATTGTGGTGATCTGGTCAACCACAACATCAATGGCTCCATGTGGGGGAGACTCAATGGTAACAGCAGAGGTGAAGGCTTCCCAATCTGCCTTGTCTAAAGCCGATCTGGGTAGGCACCGATGGCAGAAATGTGTGGCAAACCCAGTATTTAAGAGGAAGAGCTCAAGTTGGGACAGTAAATTTTCGACTCCTCTGCCTCGGCTAGTAAGCATGGTACTGTCCCACAAGGGGTTAAGGGCGTTAAAATCTCCTAGAAGTAGGAAAGGTTTAGGGAGTTGATCAATCAAGACAGCCAGGACATTCAGGGGTACCGCACCATCTGGAGCAAGATGTAAGTTGCAAAGAGTGATTTCCTGTGTCATCCTTATCCTAAGTTTGAAGGGGTACAGGTTCGTTATACACCGAGTTCAGGGCACAGACGCCACCTGACACCCTATTATATTTGCTATGTTTCTTGTAATATCCCCTATAGCCACGGAGGGCAGGGGTTCGCATTGCCAGGAACCAGGTTTCCTGGAGGGCAATGCAGAAAGCAGGTGTACAGCATAACAATTGCCGTAGCTTAGCCAGGTGGTTGAAAAAACCACCACAATTCCACTGGAGAATGACGTCATTGTTGGGCTGGGAAGGCATGAAGCGCTCAAGGAGGCAAGTTACACCTCAGGGTCACCTGCTGCCTACCATTCAGTACCTGTGCGATCAACATCTGTTGTGTCTGAGGGTCCAGAAAGATCTAGGTCCTCAGCAGATGCCAGAATCTCCAACATATCGTCAGGGAGCTTGTTGGGAGCAGTGGTATGGGTGCTACCGCAAGGTCTGGATTCTTGGGTGCCTTCTTCTTTTTTGGTTCCTCTCGCTGTTCCTTCGGTGTTTCTGGCTGGGAGGGCTTCACTGGGTCAGCCTCAGGGACTGAGGAGGCCCATGAAGCCCTACGACCAGCTACCTGAGGTTGCTTCAGCCACTGGCGGGTATCCGCTTATCCACTGGTCGGAACCTGGGAAGGGAGTGACCCAAGAGACCCCTTCCTGATGAGAGGAGCTGAAGAAGAAGTGAGAGGAGAAGTGGCTGAGAAGTGAGGACTGATATCCCCGATGTTTGGGGGGGGGGGGGGGGGTGGAGGGGGGTGTTGTGTTGCTCCTGAAGTAGGTGGTGCAGGAGTGAAGTGGCCCCCACCATCAGGGGGCAGGTGGAGTCTGACGTCTCAGAGCCCACTGTACGCAGCGGGACGAGAGATGGTAGAACCATAGTCATAGCAGTGGCATAGGTTGATGTCGTAAGCACAGGATGGAGCATCTCGTATTTTCGCTTAGCCTCAGTGTAGGTCAGGCAGTCCAAGGTCTTGTATTCCATTATGTTCTGTTCTTTCTATAGAATCCTACGGTCCAGCGAGCAAAGGGAATGGTACTCTCTGCAGTTGACACAGATGGGAGGCGGGGCACATGGAGTATTGGGATGAGAAGGACGTCCACAATCTCGACAGGCAGTGCTGGACGTACAGTGGGAAGACATATGACCGAATTTCCAGCACTTAAAGCACTGCATCGGGAGAGGGATATATGGCTTGACATCACAGCGGTAGGGAATCACCTTGACCATCTCAGGTAATGTGTCACCCTCGAAGGCCAAGATGAAGGCACCGGTGGCAACCTGATTATTACTCGGACCCCGATGGACACGCCGGACGAAGTGAACACTTCGCCACACACAGCTTGTCATCAGACTCGTAAAAGGAGGTCCCTATGAAATATAATACCCTGGACTATATTTAAGCTCTTATGGGGTGCGATGGAAACAGTACATCCCCCAGCTTGTCACAGGCAAGTAATGCCCATGACTAGGCAGAGGATGCTGTTTTTACTAAGACTGACTCAGAGTGCATTTTGGACAAGCCCTCCACCTCCGCAAACTTGTCCTCTAAATGCTGCCCAAAAAACAGGCTTGCTTGACACGATGATTCCCCATCAACTCTCATACAGACGAGGTACCGGGGTGAATAACCTTCGCTGTCATCCTTAGCCATACGTGCCTCCCATGGTGTGGCCAGGGAGGGAAATGATTTGGGGTCATACTTCTGCGCATTAAATTGAGCCATGGAATGCTTAGAGACAGCTGGTGGGTTACCACCCTCAAGACATGACGTACCACGCTTAATTGTGTGTCATCTGCCCTGATGCCACCCACTCCGACCAAGGGCCCTCCCCATGGATTCCACCCAGCCGCAGCAAGGGCCACCTGGCAGGATGGCCATTGCTGGGAGTCCCCATGCCCCTGGGAGATAGGTATCTACTCCTTGGCATACATGGGGAGTTAACGCCGCAGGCATCAGCAGAGTGATCCCTGTGTTGTCAGGGGACTACAACCAACAGGTTACATGGCGGCCCCACCACAATGGACTGGCTACCATGCTGGATATCAGGTGCAAAGAAGCCCATGGTCATTGTCTGAGCAGAAAGAGGCACTGCATAGTGAATGGTGGAAAACGCACCCAGAAAGGTGACCTCGTCCAAAAGACAGAGAATGAGCAGGACTGCAATGCAATGACAAGAAGTGGGCTAAAGATCTCAATGGACGATGGACACAATGCATCTGTAAGGCGCCCTTCCCCAATTGGCTCGCTCTTCGGAAAAATTTTGGAGAATGGAGATCAAACCCTACAGGGGACTAACACATAAAGGCCGAAACGTGAGACTCCTTTTGGTCACCTCTTACAACAGGCAGGAATACCTCAGGCCTATTCTTACACCTGCACCCGCAGGGGGGAGGGGGGGGGGCAGAAACAAGACATCAGAGGATACTCCAAGAGCATAGGAATTTCATGAACCATACTACAATGTGAACATTTAAAGTGTATACTTAAAGTGCACATTCGTATGTCCAGATTCCCAATGAAGTAGACCTCGACCTGATATTAAGCTTTTCAGTGTGTTTTCCGGGACGTAAATTTTCTTGGAGCACCAGTACTGTATTATATCATATTTGGTTCTTTATTATGGCATAATGCCATACATGCTAGAAGATGAAAACATGCACTTGAAATGCAGCAAACAGTTGAAACTAGCAAGTACTGTGGAATTAAACACTTAGTTTCAAATACATTGACTGCCTCTGCAGAAAAGGTTAATAACAGTCAAATTTCTTTAGCAAACAGAAAAAAATAACTTCATTGTTCTGCAAGGCGATTAATGCTTGACAGTCAGGAAGGTGGAAATAAAATAAAATCTGAAACTGATGCCATATTTTAGCCTTCTGTAATTATGAGAATGTATTTTCATTCACTTGATAGCTCCCAGCCACAGATATCTGTTTTGTTTTCATTTGACGGGAGAGCAAACAAAGGAGAAACAGCAAAATCAATAAATGTAAACACAGGTCACGTGGAGACTACCCACTGTAACTCAGACTGCTCTGTGCATCAGCCCCAGATCTACGATATTTGTGAACTGGGACAATACTAAAAAAATCGAATTTTCAAAAATAGGTTCATCTTGTAGCGCATATCATTCTGAAAAGTCTGAAACATAAAACATATGTGTTAGACGAAATGTAAGTGTGCCAAAGCGCAGTGCCATGCCTCTTCATACAGCATTCTTCTATCGCACATCACTGTATTTCGCTCTGTGGAATTGAAATGCGTATATATTGTAATGGATGCCATCGAACTATATTCAGGACAGTGGAAACTGAAATATCCGGTGGTGCCTCTCCTGCTCCCAGTTGGCAAGTTTGACAGCCTGCCCCTCTTTAAAAAAAAAAATCTTGCAATTAAAAGCGAATGGGATTATTTGTAATTGGGAGAACAAGAACTCTTCAGAAAATTTGCACTCTTTATTGCCTACCCCCATGAACCATGGACCTTGCCGTTTGTGGGGAGGCTTGCATGCCTCAGCAATACAGATGGCCGTACCGTAGGTGCAACCACAACGGAGGGGTATCTGTTGAGAGGCCAGGCAAACGTGTGGTTCCTGAAGAGGGGCAGCAGCCTTTTCAGTAGTTGCAGGGGCAACAGTCTGGATGATTGACTGATCTGGCCTTGTAACACTAACCAAAATAGCCTTGCTGTGCTGGTACTGCGAACGGGTGAAAGCAAGGGGAAATTACAGCTGTAATTTTTCCCGAGGGCCTGCAGGTTTACTGTATGCTTAAATGATGATGGCGTCCTCTTGGGTAAAATATTCCGGAGGTAAAATAGTCCCCCATTCGGATCTCCGGGCGGGGACTACTCAGAAGGACGTCGTTATCAGGAGACAGAAAACTGGTGTTCTACGGATCGGAGTGTGGAATGTCACATCCCTTAATCAGGCAGGTAGGTTAGAAAATTTAAAAAGGGAAATGGATAGGTTAAAGTTAGATATAGTGGGAATTGGTGAAGTTTGGTGGCAGGAGGAACAAGACTTTTGGTCAGGTGAAAACAGGGTTATAAATACAAAATCAAATAGGGGTAATGCAGGAGTAGGTTTAATAATGAATAAAAAAATAGGAGTCCGGGTTAGCTACTACAAACAGCATAGTGAACGCATTATTGTGGCCAAGATAGACACGAAGCCCACACCTACTACAGTAGTACAAGTTTATATGCCAACTAGCTCTGCAGATGGTGAAGAAATTGATGAAATGTATGATGAGAAAAGAAATTATTCAGGTAGCGAAGGGAGACGAAATTTTAATAGTCATAGGTGACTGGAATTCGAGAGTAGGAAAAGGGAGAGAAGGAAACATAGTGGGTGAATATGGATTGGGGGAGAGAAATGAAAGAGGAAGCCATCTGGTAGAATTTTGCACAGAGCATAACTTAATCATAGCTAACATTTGGTTCAAGAATCATAAAAGAAGGTTGTATACATGGAAGAATCCTGGAGATACTAGAAGGTATCAGATAGATTATATAATGGTAAGACAGAGATTTAGGAACCAGGTTTTAAATTTTCCCAGGGGCAGATGTGGACTCTGACCACAATCTATTGATTATGAACTGTAGATTAAAACTAAACTGCAAAAAGGTGGGAATTTAAGGAGATGGGACCTGGATAAACTGACTAAACCAGAGGTTGTAAAGAGCTTCAGGGAGAGCATAAGGGAACAACTGACAGGAATGGGGGAAAGAAATACAGTAGAAGAAGAATGGGTACCTCTGAGTGAAGGCAGCAGAGGATCAAGTAGGTAAAAAGACGAGGGCTAGTAGAAATCCTTGGGTAACAGAAGAAATATTGAATTTAATTGATAAAAGGAGAAAATATAAAAACGCAGTAAATGAAGCAGGCCAAAAGGAATACAAACGTCTCAAAAATGAGATCGACAGGAAGTGCAAAATGGCTAAGCAGGGATGGCTAGAGAACAGGATGTAGAGGCGCATATCACTACGGGTAAGATAGATACTGCCAACAGGAAAATTAAAGAGATCTTTGGAGAAAAGAGAACCACTTGTTTGAATATCAAGAGCCCAGTTCTAAGCAAAGAAGGGAAAGCAGAAAGGTGGAAGGAGTATGTAGAGTGTCTATACAAGGGCGATGTACTTGAGGACAATATTATGGAAATGGAAGAGGATGTAGATGAAGATGAAATGGAAGATACGATACTGCGGGAAGAGTTTGACAGAGCACTGAAAGACCTGAGTCGAAACAAGGCCCTGTGAGTAGACAACATTCCATTGGAACTACTGACAGCCTTGGGAGTCCTGACAAAACTCTACCATCTGGTGAGCAAGATGTATGAGACAGGCAAAATACCCTCAGACTTCAAGAAGAATATAATAATTCCAATCCCAAAGAAAGCAGGTATTGACAGTAATAATTCCAATCCGAAAGAAAGCAGGTGTTGACAGATGTGAAAATTAGCGAACTATCAGATTAATAAGTCACAGCTGCAAAATACTAACGTGAATTCTTTACAGATGAATGGAAAAACTGGTAGAAGCCGACCTCGGGGAAGATCAGTCTGGATTCCGTAGAAATGTTGGAACACGTGAGACAATACTGACCCTACGACTTATCTTAGAAAATAAATTAAGGAAAGGCAAACCTATGTTTCTAGCAATTGTACACTTAGAGAAAGCTTTTGACAATGTTGACTGGAATACTCTCTTTCAAATTTGAAGGTAGCAGGGGTAAAATACAGGGAGCGAAAGGCTATTTACAATTTGTACAGAAATCTGATGGCAGTTATAAGAGTTGAGGGACATGAAAGGGAAGCAGCGGATGGGAAGGGAGTGAGACAGGGTTTTAGCCTCTCCCCGATGTTATTCAATCTGTATATTGAGCAAGCAGTAAAGGAAACAAAAGAAAAATTCGGAGTAGGTTAAAATCCATGGAGAAGAAATAAAAACTTTGAGGTTCGCTGATGACATTGTAATTCTGTCAGAGTCAGCAAAGGACTTGGAAGAGCAGTTGAACGGAATGGACAGTGTCTTGAAAGGAGGACGAGGATAATGGAATGTAGTCGAACTAAGTCGGGTGATGCTTAGGGAATTAGATTAGGAAATGAGACACTTAAAGTAATAAAGGAGTTTTGCTATTTGGGGAGCAAAATAACTGATGGTGGTCGAAGTAGAGAGGATATAAAATGTAGACTGGCAATGGCAAGGAAAGCGTTTCTGAAGAAGAGAAATTTGTTAACATCGAGTATAGATTTAAGTGTCAGGAAGTCTTTTCTGAAAGTATTTGTATGGAAGTGAAACATGGACGATAAATATTTTGGACAAGAAGAGAATAGAAGCTTTCAAAATGTGGTGCTACAGAAGAATTCTGAAGATTAGATGGGTAGATCACATAACTAATGAGGAGGTATTGAATAGAATTGGGGAGAAGAGGAGTTTGTGGCACAACTTGACTAGAAGAAGGGACCGGTTGGTAGGACATGTTCTGAGGCATCAAGGGATCACAAATTTAGCATTGGAGGGCAGCGTGGAGGGTAAAAATCGTAGAGGGAGACCAAGAGCTGCATCAAACCAGTCTCAGGACTGAAGACAACAACAACAACATTGAAACTTCCTGGCAGATTAAAACTGTGTGCCGGACCGAGACTCGAACTTGGGACCTTTGCCTTTCGCAGGCAAGTGCTCTAGCGACTGAGCTACCCAAGCACGACTCACGCCCCGTCCTCACAGCTTTACTTCTGCCAGTACCTCATCTCCTTGCTAGAGCACTTGCCCGCGAAAGGCAAAGGCCCCGAGTTCGAGTCTCGGTCTGGCACACAGTTTTAATCTGCCAGGAAGTTTCATATCAGCGCACAGTCCGCTGTAGAGTGAAAATTTCATTCTAGAAACAACAACATTGCCTATTAGCTAACAACTTGCTGTTTTGTGTGACATAAAATTAAATATAGGATACATAAAACCAATAAAGACAAGAGACAAGCAAGGAGGTACACATTTCGTCAATCCTTAGCTTCTAGCATTTTTTCCTCTCTTATCTTGCTACAGCTTTACATGACGTGCTTTCCTTTCTGCGAAAGAATCTAATACCAAGTTCGTCAAACGTTTTGCTACGTGAAAAATTGAAATGTCGTTATCTAATACTGAAAAAGCTGTTAATACAAATAACACCCAAGACTGGTGTGGTTTCTCGATCTGATTACATCTATTGTGTCACTGTCTGTTAGATAAAACAAAATAGGCCTTTCTAATATTGCAGCAATTTTGTAACACACACCAAATAAATGAGACTTTTTCGGGACAAATGGTCGTTTTTATAACACGACAAAATATAATTAAGGAGGTACCAATAACAAATGCACCAGTTTCTCAAGCATGAGATCAAAAAGAAGTATTACGAAATTTTTATATAAATTTTGAATTTTCTTATTCTTCCATTATTTGTGTTATGTCCCCGCTTCTTCTCCTTCCTCGTTCTAACAAACAATCTTGTCATCAGCAATTCTGTAGCTATTCCTACCATTGTCAAAATTTGTTCGCCGATTAACTTCACTAACTCTGCCAGAATCACGTGTTTAGTTATCCCATGATTATTCTCCAGTCAGGCATTTTTACATGTTTATACAACACATTTTCTGTGTTACTTCCAGAATACAACTTCAGTGGCTGCTAGCTGGGGACTGTACAACTGGTCCTTATTAGCGTAGTGATCTGGCAAAAAATTTATGTCAAAATTTCATTTTCTTGGATACACCGAGAAGATAATACGTAATCTTTCTCACCTGTTATTCCTGTTAGTCATTTATTTCCATTCTGGTTGTCTGAATCTATGGATTTCGCTAATAATTAGAACAATGCTGATCATTTGCAAACCCAATCAACCTCATAATCACACAGCGATTGGCATTCATCCATTTGGCTTTACTCCGTTCAGTTTTTATAGCCCCATCCCCTTTTGTCTGCGGGAAGTTTATTTATAGAAGTGACGAGGGTTCTTCTGACAGAGACTCATGTACACTGTGCATGCATTCAAAAATCAATCTATGATTCATTCAGGAATCAACTTAAAACATGTTCAAAAACCAACAGGGAAGCATTTCAAAATCATATGAATAATCGATAGACGAACGTGCGATGGATGCTAGGTGCGTTGTGAAACGAGTTTTTTTTTCCTAATTCTTAAGCATAGATTTGATCATTAATCGCTCATATGCAGAGCAAGACGTCTATCAACTGCAATCTTGAAATACTAATTTTCTTTCTCTTTTCATTAAATGGTATTCTATTTCTAATTGTATTTGAAAGGTATTGGCAGGACAAGTACAGTGATATGATGCTTGTTAACATTAGCATTGAAACTTTCGCAGACGTATTCTCAGGAATATACCAAAACTGAGACAAAAATAAGCTCGAGTATGCTGTTTTGGTGCAAACACCACCATCCAAGACTTTCGTGCCAGACTTGCTCATTATGGGTAGCAAGAGATAGGCTGAGGTTACTGTGATTAAAAAAAAAAAAAAATTCCTCCTGGCACTGCTTAATGCAACAGAGATACATGGTCAGCTACAGTTTTTTATGAGTTGGCCGATATGCCATCTTCAAGCATATCAAAAGGGGCTTAGGAGAACTATTTCAAATCTGCATATGCCCTCACGTTTAAGCAGTTTTTGTGAAACCAGCAACATTTTTCTCACTTAGATTTCCATTTAAGCCAGTGCTGTGGCTTTTAATGGGTGACTTGTCAGCACCAAAAGAGAGAGATTTTCCAACTGTATTCATTTAAAAAATTATTAAAAAGTACCCTGTCCACAGAGAAAAGGATCATCTGTATTCAGCTCTGTGTTGGCAAAATAATTATCACAACTGCCTTTGCTCATAGACAGCCTGGGTGCCTCTTAAAGAATTTGGGTAGCTTTCATAAAATATCTATTATCAGACAACTGTGCAACATACTCAAAACTATAATAAAATGGAATACCAAAGTCTATTAACTAAATATTTTACTCACAAGACGAATAATCTTCTTAGTGCAATGAAGTTTCACGCTTCACTTAAGCATTTGCTCAAACTGCAGTGATTCATTATCACTTATCATCTGGTGTGGTTGGGACTTCGTGGTAGATTGCATATTTTAAGTGTTCCCCACAAGAAAGAAATTGTTTAGAGTCAAATCATGGGACACAGCAAGTCATTTTCCTCCATCATTCCATTCCTCAAGTGATAAGGGAATTTTACAGTCATTATTTGTGATTCATCGTGGAAGAGTGAGCTGGATAACTATTCCCTTGGAATCATATACACTCTAATTTATCCAATGATAACTTTGCCAGGATGGTGGATAGGAGTTTTTGTGATAAAGGAATGTTCAAAAACCAACAGGGAAGCATTTAAAAATCATATGAATAATCGATAGACGAACATGCGCTGGATGCTAGGTGCTTTGTGAAACAAGTTTTTTCTTTTTTTTTTTTTCCTCAAGAAATTTGGAGGTGGTGGTGTTATGGTGTGGTCATGTTTCTCACGAAGGGGCTTGCACCCCTTGTTGTTTTATGTGGCCCTATCACAGCATAGGTCTACATTGATGTTTTAAGCACCTTCTTGCTTCCCACTTTTGAAGAGCAATTCGGGGATGACAACTGCACCTTTCAACACGATCAAGCACCTGTTCATATTGCACTGCACGGTCTATGGCGGAGTACTTACACTGCAATAACATCCCTGTAATGGACTGGCCTGCACAGAGTCCTGACATGAACCCTATAGAACACCTTTGGGATATTTTGGAATTCCAACTTCTTGCCAGGCCTCACCGATGGACATTGATACTTCTCCTCAGTGCAGCATTCCGTGAAGAATGGGCTTCCATTCCCCAAGAAACCTTCCAGCACTAGACTGAACATATGCCTGCAAGAGTCATCAAGGTGAAGGGTGGGCCAACATCATACTGAATTCCAGTATTACCGATGGAGGGCGCCACAAACTTCTAAGTCACTTTCAGCCAGGTGTCTGGATACTTTTGATCACATAGTGTAGATTGGCTGCTCCATTTTGAAAATAAACTTCTTATCATGGATATTTCAACATTTTTGTATTGTCCCAACTATGACATCATCAGATGAATTGTGGCAGCACCACTGTCAAAAGTTCATTTCATCGAACCCATAGCCTCAAATGGTGACCTAACCTTAGGTAAATGTAGTGCTTCCTTCCAAATGTGGCCGAGCGGTTCTAGGTGCTTCAGTCTGGAACGGCGCTGCTGCTACGGTTGCAGGTTCGAATCCTGCCTCAGGCATGGGTGTGTGTGATGTCCTTAGGTTAGTTAGGTTTAAGTAGTTCTAAGTCTAGGGGACTGATGACATCAGATGTTAAGTTCCATAGTGCTTAGAGCCACTTGAACCTTTCAAATGCCTGATTGGCACTTAACTGCTTTGTCCATTTTTGGCGCACTGATTGAGAGAGCAAAGAATAGTCCTTTCTTCTTAGATAAGCATATACTTTTGAAGACAACACTGTAAAAAAAAAGAGCACTTGCAATGTCTTCTGAACTTCATTTTACACTTTTTTTCCTTCCTTCACCAGGTGTTGAATTTGTCCTTGGGTGAAATCCTGAGACAATATACCGTAATATTAAGTTCCTTACTTACTCTTCCCATGTTTTTACTAGCAGGAACAGATGCCTTGAGAGGTACACCCGGTTTTTTAACTTTCTGCATGTTTTTGCTCTATTTAAGCGTTTCTGCTCTTCACAGTAGCCAATTCTTTCTTAATGTCTTAATTTCTTGCGCTCTGATTATAACGATGGGATCAGAAGGAATTCCTATGTTAACTGACTTGCACAGTTTTGTTTGCCCGGTAGACAAAACTTCCAACATTTTGAGAGCCCTCTTCCATGGTCTGTTGTTACTACGACGTTCTCTTTCTGCTATGTTGTCTTCTATGTTGTTAGAGCTTGCAGCAACAGGTTTATTTCCGTGCCAGTTTCATAGTTTTTGGGATGGAACTGCATCTGAGTTCAGCAAATTTTCTGCAGGTAAACCCAACAACCCATTTTGCATGTCGCATCTGTAATCCTGAAGATGAAATTGTTTGGAACATATCCTTGTGTTTTTAATACTGACCTTGTCCTCTAGTTTGCAATGAGACAATCATTCATGATTAAGTTCTAAGTCTTTCGGAAATTAATGGTAAAGAGTACCCTCAGTTCTACGCCCAGAGTTGCTGCACTTAGCAACAGCACGGTATGTTGTGTTTTTGCTAATTTCACTTGGAAAATACCTTGGACAAACTGCCATGATTACAAAAGATATCACTTTGAATAGGAATATGCCACAGTTCACCCACTACATTCAAGGAAGCATGAATACAGCACAGATGCCTTGAGAGGTACACCCGGTTTTTTAGCTTCCAGCAAGTTCTTGCTCTAGTCAAGTGTTTCTGCTCTTCACAGTAGCTAATTGTTTCTTAATTTCTTACTCTCGGATTATAACGATGGGATCCCAATACTCTCTCTCTATCTCTCTCTCTCTCTCTCTCTCTCTACACACACACACACACACACACACACAGACACACACACACACAGAGAGAGAGAGAGATAACTTAGTGACTGGTTTATTAGTTCCTTTAACTGTGGCATCTATATCATTCCTAATTTTTGTCCACAGGTTCTTTTTAGATGCTTTCCTCCAGCTTACATTTTTCTCTCTATGGTGCTCTTGATGGTATTTTATCTACAGCTTATTTCCTTCCAGTGGCACCTTAAAAACTTCGAGCATTCTATCTTGTTGAAACTCTTCTTCTTCTTCTTCTTCTTCTTCTTCTTCTTTTTTCCCCCGCCCATTTGGTACCAACCCATGAAATACTTTACAAAACATAACACAGTGAAAAAGATTTTGCTCTTTGTACGTACTAAACCCACTACTAAAGTTTCTCTTGTACGACCCTTAGTTTGTTAAAATTAATATCTTCAGGATCACTTTTCAGTTATGTTCTATTAATACTTTCTTGACCTTCAATTCTATCTTCATTTCATTTTTGGGAACTTCAAGCCTTCCTTTGGGAAGTGTGTTGGTATCCAAATTGTCTCCTACTTCTCTGGATTAATCTGACTCAATCAAACTTAAATCCCTTTATTATGCTATCAGGTCTTCATTTTTTTGAGTCATCAGTCTTCTGACTGATTTGATGCGGCCTGCCAGGAATTCTTCACCTCTGCCAATCTCTTCATTTCAGATTAGCACCTGCAATCTACGTCCTCAATTATCAGCTGGATGTATTCCTATCTCTGTCATCCTCTACAGCTCCCTCCAGAAACATGGAAGCCATTCCCTCATTTCTTTAACGGATGTCCTATCATCCTGCCCATTCTCCTTGTCAGTCTTTTCCAAGTATTCCTTTCCTCTATGATTCTGCGCAGTACGACCTCATTCCTTACCTTTATCAGTACATCTCATTTTCAACATATGTCTGTAGCACATCTCGAATGCTTCGATTTGCTCCTATTCCGGTTTTCCCCTAGTCCATGTTTCACTACAATCAATGCTGTGCTCCAAACGCACATTCTCATACATTTCTTCCTCAAATTAAGGCCTATGTTTGATATTAGTAGCCTTCTCTTGGCCATGAATGCCCTTTCTGCCATGCTAGTCTGCTTTTGATGTCCTCCTTGCTCCATTCGTCATTGGTTATTTTGCTGCCTATGCAGCAGAATTCCTTAACTTCATCTACTTTGTGACCACCCAGTCTGATAAGTTCTTCGCTGTTTTCATTTCTGCTACTTCTCATTACTCTTGTCTTTCTCCAGTTTACTCTCAATCCATATTTTGCACTCATTAGACTGCTCATTCCATTCAGCAGATCATGTAATTCTTCTTCACTTCCACTCATGATAGCAATATCATCAGTGAATTGCATCATTGATATCCTTTCACCTTGAATTTTAATCCTACTGCTGAAACTTCCTTTTATTTCTATCATTGCTTCTTCGATGTACAGACTGAGCAGTGGGGCGGAAGACTACACCCCAGTCTTACACCCTTTTTAATTCGAGTATTTCATTGTTGGTTGTCCACTCTTATTATTCCCTCCTGGCTCTTGTACATATTGTATATTACCCATCTCACCCTATAGCTTAACCCTATTTTCCTCAGAATTTCAACACCTTGTACCATTTTACATTGTCGAATGCTTTTTCCAGGTCGACAAGTCCTACGAATGTGTCTTGATTTTTCTTTAGTCTTGCTTCCATTATCAACCGTAACATCAGAATTGTCTCTCTGCTGCCCTTACCTTAAGGAAGCCAAACTGATCGTCATTTAATGCATCCTCAATTTTCTTTTCCATTCTTCTATGTATCATTCTTGTCAGCAACTTAGAGATACATGAGCTATGAAGCTGATTGTGAGGTAGCTCTCCCACTTGTCAGCTCTTGCAGTCTTGAGAATTGTGTGGATGATATTTTTCCAAAATTCAAATAGTATGCTGCCAGACACACACACACACACACACACACACACACACACACACACACACACACACAGGCGCACGCGCGCGCGTGCGCAAACCAACCTCAATAGTCATTTTTTTTGCCACTTTCCACAATGATTTTAGAAATTCTATGGAATGTTATCTATCTCATCTGCCTTGTGTGGTCTTAAGTCCTCCAAAGCTCCCTTAAATTCTGGTTCTAATTCTGGATCCCTGATCTCTTCTAAATTGACTCCTGTTTCTTCGTCTATCACATCAGACAAATATTCCCCCTCAGAGGCCTTCAATGTACTCTTTCCACCTATCCACTCTCTCCTCTGCATTTAACAGTGGAATTCCTGTTGCACTCTTAATATTACCACCCTTGCTTTTAATTTCACTGAGGGTTATTTTGACTTTCCTGCATGCTGAGTCAGTCCTTTCAACAATCATTTCTTTTATGATTTCTTCACATTTTTCATGCAGCCATTTCATCTTTGTTTCCCTGTACTTCCTAGAAATTTCATTCCTCAGCAACTTGTGTTTCTGTATTCTTGAATTTCCTGGAACATTTTTGTACTTCCTTTTTTTGTCGATCATCTGAAGTATTTCTTTCATTACCCATGGTTTCTTCGCAGTTACCTTCTTTGTACCGATGTTTTCCTTTCCAACTTACGCGATTGCCCTTTTTAGAGATATCCATTCCTCTTCAACAGTACCAAACACCGTGTTATTCCTGCTGTCGACTCTGATAAGAACAAGCCTATCACTGAACTGTTCACAATAACACATTCTCTATCCTACCTTCCAATTAATAATGAATCCTACTCCTGTTATACCATTTTCTCCTGCTGTTGATATTACCCTACACTCATGTAACCAGAAATCCTTGTCTTCTTTCCATTTCATTTCACACACCCCTACTATATCTAGACTGAGCCTCTGCATTTACCTTTTCAGATTTTCTAACTTCCCTACTATGTTCAAGCTTCTGACACCTTCATTAGAAATGCTTTATTCCAGTCGACTTGTTTGAGCTTCTGTCTCATTTGCTTTAGTTTCTAACTTCTCATGTAATAATTTAACTGGCCAATATCATCCAGTTCAATATTGTTCAGTTTTGATCAAGCTGTTATCCACACAGTATACTCCTGACACACTTTCTTCACAGTTTCTATATCAAAATCAGGTAACCATCATTCTTTTTCTATGATATCTTCTACTCATCCATAGGAACGCTGTACCTCTGCCAAAGCAAAAATGTGGTAAAGCTGCCAATGTACCCCATAATCACAACCATACCATCTCAAATGCATTACAAAATGCTTTTTGAGATTATTTGGTCATGACATAATTTGTGTGTTTTATCTAAAAAGCTGTTCAGTAATGTTATGTGAGCTTACAAATAAACATTGTATTGAGTCAGATTACATTTTCTGTTAAATAAAAGGAAAAACATCTGCTGCATGACATTAAATACTTTCACAGGGAGAGATGTTTGCATTATAAATCCTTTTGAATCTGAAAAGTTGTAGTAGCATAAAAGACTCAGTGTGGATTATCACTTAGGGCAATATTTCCGTGAAAATAAATGAATGCTACAACTTAATCAATTTTTGACAATATAATGTAGTTGGATGGATTAAAAAATCTACCCACAAAGCGGCGGCAGGAAAACACGTGTATTAAAAAAAGGTTTTACATGGTTTTACATATGCAACCTTTTGCAGCCGGTGGCTCCTCCTTCCAGCAGAAGGATTGAAGGAGAAGAAAGGAGGTGTGTAGGAAAAGGACTGGAGAGGTTTAGGAAAAGTGGCAGAGCTCTGGAAAGTCAGCCAGAACCCCGTATCACGGGAGACTTTCCCAAACTCTACCCCTTTTCCTAAATCTCTCCAGTAATTTTCCTTCACACCACCTTGCTTCACCTTCAACCCTTCTGCTGGAAGAAGGCGCCACTGGCTCTGAAAGCTTGCCTATGTAAACCCTTTTTTTTTATATGTGTGTTCTCCTGCCACTGCTTGTTTAGTACTTTTTTTATCCATCCAATTACATTGGAAAGCTACTTCATTGACATGAGAATTTATCCTAATTTAAGAAAAAAATTCAAAAACTAAACCCACAAAATGTATAAACCACCACTCCTTTTTAAAATTAATTCAGCATGTTGTTCTTGTTATTCTATCAACTACTTTCCAGTAACATTTGTTTCCAAGTTGACATTGGGCACTCCAACATCACACACAAAAAATAATATATTACCACGGATGATTTTTTATTCTATGGTTACTGACAGTGTAAAAACTGATGTTGTTATCTGAAGTATCATTCTGAAATCAAGATAATATCTGTTAAATTTGTCATTGTTACACATCATAACACCAATATCCAAATATGTTGCCTTTTCATGATTATTATTATTATTATTATTAATATTACTTGTCCACGGCTGATTAAGTGTCAAACAAATATACTATATTCATATAACAATCTTGCAAATTAGGTGAATTTATATAGTGTTTAGTAATGAAAGACAACAAAACACACAGATTTAATGCAACACTCACTTCACTATTTTTTTGGTTCATTCAGTTTGATAAGACTTTCATACTTAAATCTGACTAAACAATGATCAACTAGCACACACCTTGTCAAATTTTTCTTTAAATCAGAAATCATTATATGCCTCTCTTTGTCCCACTGAGCCCAAAATGAGCTGACACATTAAACATATGCAAAAACATTGAAGTGCTCCATAAGAGTCATTACAGTGGTAACAATGGCAGAAGAAAGTGGAACTAACATCTTTAATTACACACACTCACAGAAAAATCTGACAATTAATGTGAAGTAACTGGGATTATCTTAATTATTAAGATTCTTCTGTTTTCATTTTTATCAGTCTCCCTTGGCCAACTCTCATTTTTATTTTTTCAGCCCCAACGGTATAAGGTTCAAGGCACGAGGGCTGTTTTTGTTTCCTCTTCTGTATCTAATGGTGAAGAACCCAACAGCAGTTAGGACGGAAGAAGAGTTCTCTGGAATGACTTAACTGGCAGAAGATAAATCTTCAAAGGAACCTAAAAACACTGCTGCCTAGCAGTTAAGCATTGACTCATCAAAGGCTAGAGGGGGGAGGGGGAATTACCTGCCCTACCTGGGTGGGGTTTTGATATGGGCTGGTAACCCATATATGTACAAAGGTACACACTACAATGTCTCACATCAAGTATCAGACAAAACTACTAGGTATGAACACGGACGTCAAAAAAGGTTTAATGGGTGTACTAAATGTCGCCAAATGATATGCACAGGGACTAGGATCAAATGAAAGTGAACTAAACAGAATTCTCCAAGAGCATACAATAAATATTGGTGTGATCACAGAAACAAAGGCACAAAAGAGCCAAAAGACTATATCATGCTTTACAATGAAGTGACTCAAACACCAAGATCACATTGTGGAATAGCAGTTTTAATAGACAAGAAATGGAGGTATAAAATAAGTTTAGTAAATGAAAGCCTCTTAGCAGTAAGATTAAAATCCGACAGGGGACATCTAACAGGAACTTGTGCACCTGAGGAAGGGAAGAAAAAGAAACACGACATTTACTATGAAGAACTTCAGACATGTCTAAATAAAGCAAATTATAACAACCAAGTAACTTTAATAGGAGACTTAAAGACGAGATTTCAAAAAGTACCAGTTCCTAATTTAACAGGTACTAATGAGGAAGATGACTGTAAATCAAAATGGAGCAAAACCAAGGGAATTCATAACATTTAATGAATTGAAGATAAGTGCCTTCTTAAAGAAGAAAGGCATATGCTAATTTACATGTATCTGCACAAGGTTACTGGTCACTAACACTTATATAATAATCAAAAGTTCGCTCCAATGATAACAGACACTCAAGTATATAGACATAACAACATAAATATGGACTGCTGCCTTGCAAAATCAAAATTCCATCTATGGACAAGATGGGAAAGGTAATAAAAAATAAAATCAAAGATGAGGAAAATTTAAACAAAAGATTTAAGATACCTCTGTCGCAAGAACATAGCATAAAAAAACTGTGCCAGAACATACTGACGCAACTACTGAATGAAATACCAACTACTGAAGACACAAACAAAGATGGTCTAATATTAAAAATGCTATAAAACAGATAGCAAGTGAAGTGCTAGGTGAAATACATTGGTCCAATTGGATAAGAGGTTTAAAAATATGGAACAAAGAGATACAAAAAGTCATAACAAATACACAAAAAGCACATAATGAGTACTTACAGAAGGAATCATTAGAAGCTAAAGAGCAATACCATCAGAAAAACAAATTAAGCAAAAGCAATAGTAAGATCATCACATAGTACATTGTGGGATGTGTTTGTAAGCAGAGACTAATATGATAGGAGACATGAAATAGCATACAAATTAACGAAATATTTGAACAAAGAAGGTAGAGATACTGTAAATCTATATGTAATACAACTGTCTGACTGGATTATTATGGAGAACTATTGTACAATCCAGAAATCAAAGAAGCAGATAAAAGAGAACAACTGCAATGAACGGCCTACACTGAACTGACAGAACTGAAGGCAATTTTCTTAAAAATAAAACAGCAAAAATCACCCCAGATGGAATAAGTGCCAAATTGATTAAACACTGAGGAATTACCACAGAATTAAGAATTCTACATATGTTTAACATTTGCTGGGTAAAATATGGGATACCAGAGGAATCGAAAATAGCAAAGGAACAAAGAGCTTTCCGAAAGGGGAGATTAAGCACAGATAATGTTGTTGCACTGAAACATAGAATTTACAGAGAGACAAGAATTTAATCTGCAAACTCGCCTAGCATCTGTGGATTATGAAAAAGCATTTGACAGAATTCACAGATAAGGCATGGGCAATTATGAAAAGAGGAATTCCAGCACATCTGATCCATGTTGCAAAGGGGCTATACATGAACACCTGTATTGGAACTGACACTGGTGGCACAATATAACCACTACTTAAGGGTAAAACAAAGAAATAGACAACTAAAATTTTATAAAATCATGGTAATTGCTTGTTTATTAAACAGGGCAGCAAGTTAGATGCTGAGAAAGAGAGATTTATGGCACTTCGAAGCATCATAAACGAAAGTTCTAAAATCTGTTAATGGCTGCACTAGAGCAGACAAAATTAGAAATGAAGCTATAAGGGAAGAATTAGGAATCCAATCAATAACAAAAAAGGTAATCCAATACAAACAAAAATGGAGAGAACATGTACTTTGTACTGTCTGAAAAGGGATGGAATGATTGAGAGGGACAGCTGAAAAGTAACTGAAAATATCTAAACAAAGTAAAAAACAACATATTTGAAAACAACTGAATAAAGTTGTTACCTTGAGTGTCTGCTCTGTTGCTAGTTCCAACGCTTCAATAGCTGCTGCATTCTTAATTACACCTGTCTTCTTATTTCTTTTGTTTCCATTTGTGCTCCTCGGATACTGATTCTCACTCTCACTCTCATTTTTTAAGCTGGCACTTTCAGAGCCATCTTCATGTACTGACTCTGTGTTTTCAAATCTATTACTACACACCTCCGGCTCCTTTTCACTTTCACCTGAAGCTTCAGATAAAATACTTGACGGTGTTAGTGACCTGGAACATACAAAATATGATTATAGAAGTAAAGTGGTTCAACCATATTTAACAATAAAGGGAACAATTCATACCTTTCATCACTCTCCATCTTGTCCTCCAATTCCTGGTTTTTATCTGTCTTTCCTTTCTTCTTACTGCCTTGCACATTACCATGCCCAGATGTACTACTGTGACTTTGCCTTTTTGGTAGCTCAACTGATGCGTCTTCATCAGATGATGGATCAGATTCCAAGTAACGTTCAGCTGCCATTTGAAATGCTTCTTGAAGATTCCCCACCATTTCAGTATATTCTGAAGCAAATAATGTGCAATAAAAATTAACAACCATAAAATGAATATTATAATGGTACCACATTACCCTTACCAATAAACACAAGTAAATTCCCAGCAAAATTTACTTCAGTATAATATGCAAATTTCAACTGCATATGGAGTGAATATCCAGGATCAAATACAATGCAGAATTATTCAAAAAGGAGGAGCAGATTTGAAAAATGTACCTCTCACAAACCACAAGAGGTAGAAACACAACTCCAACACTCTTTGACAGAGAAAATCTGAATGTTTTGAACAGTCCGCACAGAAGTTGAATTCAAAGCCATAATGGTGCTGTCGCTCGTTTGTAGCAAAAAGGCGACACCACAGGAACAATCTTTTGTGGGCTGCAATTAGCAAAATCAACAATCTTTTGTGGGCTGCAATTAGCAAAATCAGAGCACATTGTTCTTGAACAATGTGCATTTTTTCAACAATTCCATAAAGATCCACCTCATGATAAGAGAATTTACTAGTAGCATTGAAAATTTGTAGAAGACAGTTGTGTCTGCAAACATAAAAAAAAGGGCCTTCCATGTACATAAGATGAAAATGTCAAGTGTTCTGAGGCAACTTACAAAAGAAGCTCTTTGACATCCACACTACAACAATGTAGTAACTTTAAAACTAGTCAACCTACGATATGGCAAGTTCTGAAATACTGCCTGTATCACAAGCTGTACAACAAACTGCAGTTATTGCAACCACAGCATCCAGATGACCATAAGAAAAGATATGATTTGCACTGCAATTTCTAAAGGACATGGCAAAGGACAATTTTTATGGAAGATTAACATTTTTGGAGGAATCCAGTTTTTATCTTTATGTTACATTTAATCACTATATGATCAGATTTTGGGTGAGTGAAAATACTAATGTAGTTATTTAACGTGAAAGAGACTTGTTGAAGGTTAATGTCTTCTGTACCATTTGTAAACAAAGTTATGGACCATTCTTATTCATTAAAAACACTGACCCAGAAATCTTTTGTGTAGATACACTAGAAAACTGGCTATTTCCCAAGCTTCAAAGTGATTCACACGATTCATCTTACATTGACAATCACATCAGAAGTTATCTGAATAGTACTATTCCAGGATATTCGATTGGAAGAGGAGCAGAAGATCGGTTTTATCATCAGTGACCTTCCAAGTCAATTTGACTGGAAACAAAGAATGTGATTTAGACTGTTACAATTTATTCTCTTATAAACCAAAAATTACTTAAGTTCCAGCAAACTGCCAAAATTCTTATTTATAAAGTTGCCTTCCACAACATGTGTACAGTGTCTCAACCACTGCACCACCTTTCTTAGGTGTCAATGTCACCAAAGATTGTTCAAAATTAAGAAGAAAAACGAACTGTCTCACAATATCGTCTAACTCGGCACTGGAATTTGGCATAAAAGTTACAACATTTACCGTATATACTCGAATAATCCGCACATGTTTTTTCCCGAATTTTAGGATGAAAAACTGGCGTGCGCGGATTATTCGAAACATTGTTGGTACTGCTCCGCCTCCAACAATACATCCCATTATACTATTGCATTGTTGCGACCTCAGTCTGTGACGCATCAGTAGCACGTTAGGAGTGAACTATTTACGTCTTCAAACTTGTTAATTATGGCTACTAGTTCTCGTTATCGCTAGTACACTGCTAAAGAAAAAGTGAAAATCATTGAAGTAGCCGAGAATATTGGAAACCGTGCAGCAGGAAGAAAGTACGACGTGAGTGAGAGTTGTATTTGCGACTGGCGAAAAAATAAAACGCAGCTTCAAGAAACTAATAGTAATTGCCGGGCACTTCGCGGCCAAAAAGCGAAGCATCCAGACCTCGAGAAAAGGTTCTGCGATTACGTAGATCAGAAGCGACAATACGGATGCGCAGTGACGAGTGAAATGTGCCAACTTAAAGCATTGTCTTTAGCCAAAGAACTAGGCATTACCAGTTTCATAGCTAGCCGGGGCTGGCTATCAAGATCTTTCAACCGAAATGGTTTAGGATTCCGGAGGAAAACTACTATCGCTTACCGGCTTCCAGGCGATTACGAGGAAAAAATAGTGGATTTTCATTGTTATGTGATAAATCTGCGCCGTAAACAGTCCTACATATTATCGCAAATTGGTAAAGCGGATCAAACGCCAGTCTATTTTGAGATGCCGCTCGACAACACAGTGAACAGGAAAGGAGAATCCAGCATCATGATACGAACTGGCGGCAGTGAGAAACAAAGATGTACAGTGATGTGTGTAACTGCCAATGGACGAAAGCTACCACCTTACGTGATATTTAAAAGGAAAACTATTCCGAAAATATCAGTAAAAGGCATACCGGTATTTGTGAGAGCGAATCCGAAAGGGTGGATGCACAATGAACTTATAACTGACTGGGTGACACATGTTTGGCAACGTCATCCTGGTGCGTTTATGAATTTACGCAACATGTTGGTCCTGGACAGCTTCCGCGGACATACAACTAAGGAAGTGCGAGGCAAATTGCAAAAAGGGAAAATTGACTTGGTCATTATCCCTGGAGGCCTAACATCCAACCTACAACCACTAGATGTGTGTATAAATCGTCCATTCAAAGCTGCATTTAAACAGCGATATACGCAATGGATGGCTGACGAAAACCGTAAGTTCACACCTAGTGGAAAACTCAAACTGTCGAATTTGTCCCAGATTTGTGAATGGGTGAAAAGTGCATGGGACTCCATTCCTCAACCACTGGTGGAAAAATCCTTCAAAAAATGTGGAATCACAAATTCACTGGATGGAACAGAGGACGATGCTCTATGGGAAGATGGTGAAGACGACAATGATTCTCCCGCTAGTGATGACGACGAAAATGATGAATAGAGTGGTAAGAGAGGAAACGTACCTGTATTGACTGAAATATTTTATTGCAAATACCGTATTAACAAATTCTTAAACAAGATAATTCACTTTTTTTTTTGCTATTGTAGGTACGCATATAGTCCCGGCTGGCGGTGATAATGTTCCCCGGCCGCCCGCCTGCTGGCTGGCCAGCTGCACGCCGCTGAATCGGTTGCATTTTAACGATGTATCAACCTGTACAGCAGCTTTGCTTCAAACCAGTAGTTATTATACATACTTTTGAACACATCACAACGTTGGAACAATTTTTTTGCAAATAAAACAAATTAAAGCAAAAAATATTTTTTTCCCTCTTCCTCAAAATTGGGGTGCGTGGATTATTCGAGTATATACGGTATAACAATAAATATTCCTGGATGGTAACAATAAACAAAAATAGAGATATAAAAAACTCATCTGTGGCTGATTAATATATCAGTGTTCAAAATTAAAGCAAACAAACCGCTATTTCTCTGTCCTGTGTCTAATTAATTATATAATCATACAAACTGTCAACAGATATCTGTACGATTGTGTTCTGCATACAAGATGGCTTTCTGGTCAATGGACAACCATGCCTACGATGACATCAGGGCATCTGTCAAAAGGGGTAGTGTTTGCCGGAAAGTCCCTCATCCACATTCACTGTTTACAATGGCACACAGTCGACCCCTACCAGACACACTGTGTTAGAGGGGCATGGGAAGAATGGAAGCAGGACAGTCACAAAGTGATGTGGCCCAATGGCTTAAAGTGAATCATTCTGTTGTTTCTCAGATGTGGCAACAGTTTAGAGGGACTGAAACTGTATCCCGAAGACCAGCACAGGGCTGAGCAAATGTGACATCAGAAAGAGAAGGCCGTTATTGGGTTGTCAGGGCAGGACAGTATCACCTTGGTACTGCATGGCAGCTGGCATCTGACCTTGCAGCATCGACTGGATGTGTGTATCAAGGCAAACAGTGTACAGAAGGATTTGGCAGAGAGGCCTTCATTGTCGGAGATATGCTGTATGTGTATCTCTGTCATGTCTTTATAGAAAGGAACATCTAGAGTGGAGCCGTCAACATTCCAGCTGAATGGTCGAACAGTGGGCTAATATTCTTTTCACAGATGAGTCCCAATTTAATCTGGATAGCGATTCTCAATGGATTCGCAATCTGGAGGGAGCATGGAACACTGTTTTGGGACCCAAACTTTGTGGAAAAAGACCGATACTGACGAGAAACCCTAATGGTGTGGGCAGGGATCATGTTGACTAGTCTAAAACCTCTGCATCAAATTGTAAGCGTGAATCAGCCAGGTTTAACTTCCATCAGTTATTGTAACTAGATCTTACGACTTAATGTGTGGTTGTTGCAAGGTGCTGTGGGACCAGATTCATATTGACGAAAGCTAATGATTGACCTCATAGAGCACAGAAGGTTGTTATTTTCTCGGAAATGGAAGATACTGTACGCATGGTGTGGCCTGCTCGCTCTCCCTATTTGAATCTCATAGAGCATGTCTGGGATGCACTAGGGAGATGGTTTGCATCACGTCAGCATCCACCAATCCCTCTCCAAGACTTTCAAAGGGCATCACAATATGAGATTGATGACATCATTCACAGCATGCTCCGTGGTTGACAGGCTTATATTGCTGTCACAGATGGTCACACCCCATACTGAGCACATTAACCAGTTGTCACAGTATGTCTACAAATGAGTTAAGTTAGAAAAAACAAAGAACATTTCTGTCTACCGTTATGCACATTGCAGTTGTTTATGTTCTGTATTCCTGACATTGTTTCTACTTTCCTGTCATCTGTTTACACACGCAAAATAAATGCAACCCTGCAAAATTTCTGTTTGTTGCTTTAATTTTGGACACCAGTGTATGTTGCACATACACATATGGAACAGTTCTGAGCATATCACCAGCTTTGTAACATTCCTCTTTCTCTAATTTAAGAACACATTTACACATTCTTACACACATAACCACACAGATAACAGTGTCTGAAGTATTTCTCTTTCTCAAGGTGATTCTGTACCATGCAAAGTTGAGAAATACAACTTGATAAGAAGGTCAAAGCAGGGTTTGGAATATTGAATCAAACAAAATTTTCCAAATGAGCAAGAAGAAATTTTTTTATTAAGTGAATTTATGCCCTTGTCTCTGACTGACTGTCTTTTTATGGCTGTAGCTCCATAATGGTACATTTCCAATTGCAGTTATTTGGAAAATATGGCTGGATTCAACATCCCCTATCTTGCTTTTTTTTTCTCTCCACTTTGTATTTAAAATGTTCCCAATAAACTTGAATACAAATTTTAACATATATAATGACGTTGTTACAACCTAACAACATCAAACACATTCACAAATAAATTACATTTGCAAGAATGTCAGTTGTGTAAAGCATTTGCTAGCAAATGTACATACATTTTATGAGATCACAATATCAGATTAATGGGTTACCTGCTATGGTTTAACGTTTAGGCATTTATGCTGATTAAGGTGACAAAATAAAATAAAATCAGGCTGCTATCATAAATTAAATATGGAGGAAATATGCAATGCATTTCTTCAGCTAATAAAACTTCAGCAATAGCAAAAGATAAACTGAAAATCTTCTGGAAATAGTACTAACCATTGTCAGTACCATTGTACTGTCGACAATTGTCCACAATCAGTTGAAAGTCAGCCTTAAATTCAGCAAAGGAGAGATACTCTCCATCATCAAGCTTCTCTTCCATTTTTTGAAGATCCATGGGCCTTGTAATAATAGAATAATATCGCGGTGCATATTTTTCGTCCACTGCATCGAGAAAAGGCCACGCATCCTCGTGTGCTTTAACATGTTCTAATATTTTGTACATCCCTGTTTGCAAATCTTCTTCACTTTGTCTGAAACTACATAAATTGGAAAAGGTCTACCAATAACATCATTGCTTCTAAAATGATAGAGAAAGTGCAGAGAACGCAAAATAAAGGAAATAATATACTTCAAATGAATAAACACAAAGATGATCAAAACAATAATGTTCAACAACTTAAAGCAATTTTGGCTTAAAACTAGCTTATTTTTAATGATTCACTGATAACATTGTGTTCTCTAAATCTCACTGTGCTAACACTCGGGAATTTGGAATAAATCTACGTAAACGTACAGAGAGTACAGCTTCGAAACTGCCTGAATAATTAACTATGATTAAACTGCTACACAACAGATGCTTATTCGGATAACGAGGTTGCCATTCCTCAGTTATATTAAATGCTTGAATTTTATCCACTACTATTAGCTTAATGTCTGCATGACTGCACTGATATTTAGCAAACATCGGTTACACACATGTGAGAACTTTGGCCACTAAAGATTTACATGCCAGATTAAAGAACCTCACTATAGAACATAAGCAAGACGGAAAGGTCTAATTTATAGCTCTGATCAGAGCTGTCAACATAATCATGTGTGAATTAACCACCAAGCCAAAACAAAATGTCAGTTCAACTATAATATTAGAGAAATTCACTGTACATACATAATATGATACTCCATTCCAGTGAGCAATCTTATGATTACTGCCAGGAGAATGCTCTCAATTGAAATGGACTTTAACAGATGAGCAGTAGACAAGTGCTATGTCAATACTGTAATGGCATTTAGTAACTAACAAATAATTTTAATTGCACTGCAATGACTATTAATCTCTACTTCTGGCACCAACAGGTAATTTTTTTTCTTCTTCGAAATGGGATAATAATGGGATTTCTTTTGGGAGTGAACCAACACTGCTTGCTCTAAGTAAGTTGTGTGGCCAGTTACATTACCATTTGGACTATGACTAATCATTTATTAGTATGTTCTTCAAGTGTCACTCGAAGGTCATTTATGTATGTTCGGAATAGAAGATGATCAAACACTGAACTCCGAGTCATTCAATGTTATCTGTTACATCATTCCGAGTTCAGTTTTATTCCTGGGGGTGCAGTTTGTCAACATTACGCCCTATTTTCTGCTGACGGTAAGACTCTATTCACACAAAAGCAATGCAATAACATTTTTAATTTCTCAAGCAGAATTTTCTGAGCCACACTATCAAGGCCTTCGAAAGGTCACAGCATATACTAGCGTGATAGTTTTTGTTATTTACCTTTGTTAGTACTTCATTTGTGTGAGAGGCACTTAACAAGCAGTACTGTGGAAAATGAGGCAATATCGCACTGTAAGCCACTTATTCCAAAAATTTGAAGGATCAGAAACAATGGAATAAATCTCTGATGAGAGGCGATTTTCTTGTATCCATTTTTACAGTTCATTACTGGTAAAAACGGAAACCTTAAGGATTACTTTGTTATCTGTCTGTCACGAAACCTTTTCTCATGAACGTGTAGATGGACCTAGTTGAAAATTAAGGCCTATGGTCCCTTGGCCGTGTAAAATATCTAAGCTTCTACATCAACGCAGTCAAAAGATACAGCCATTTATGTCACATATTTTGATACCCGCAAGCTCACATGTCAAAACCTACTGGGTACTTTCTGTTGACCTAGAATCACGAAATTTTGCAAGAAGCAAGGTTTCATAGTACAAGCAAAGGCAAAGGAAAAAAAATCTGAAAATTGCTAATTTGTAATTATATCACAAAAGAAGGGTAATTTGTTATCCATCAATCAATCTTTGTGTCTGTCTGTAAAGACCCCTTTTTGTCAGAAACAGGTATATGTATCAAGCTGAAATTTATGTCACACAATGAGATCTACAGTCCCTTTGCAGTGTAAAAAATTTAAGCTTCTATGTCAATTAAATCAAAAGGTATGGCCACTTATGTCACATATTTTGATATCTTACCATATTGGTAACTTTCAAAAATGTTTTACTGCCTGATTGCAAAGATAACACAAGATTGGTGCTATGGTCAATACAAGATTTTTATCGTCCTGTTAAAATCACTGTCACCACCTGAAGAATTACTGTTTTCAGCAAAATAATGTCTTTTGTTATCTCCTTAAGAACTGTGTTTCCGAAATTAAAGTTTTTGTTCTGCTTGTTTGTTAGCAAGTATACGTTTGTTTCTACTGTGAAGAAATAAATCACTGAAATTAGTGGTCAATAATTTCTATTTCCTGGCACACCATCAGCTGGAAGGATTTCATTTTCCTCAGCAGTTTTATTTGTTTGTGTGGGAAAATCACACACACCAAATGTTGAAAACAGGACATGACCAGAAAGAAAATGAAAGGGTAACAATTTATCTCATATGTCAACTTTCATAGATTATTTTCCAAGTTGCTGCTTTTATAAATGCTACCTATTGTCATTGTGAGCTATGACTGCAACTGTAATTTTCGATATATTGTGTTTAGGTGTATTATTAGAAGAATTGTTCATTAGACAAAAACATTTGCAAAAGGAAGAGAAGAAAGAAGGGAAACAAAATGTTGTAAGTTTAGGGGTTTTCTCCCTCTGGCATTTTATTTAGTGTATCTCACTTTACACAATGTCACTGTCATCATTCTATTGCTGAGGTATAGGTATGCTCTCATTAATTCCAGAATGAATTTCTATTATGCAGTGGAGTCTACACTGATTTGAAACTTTCCGTATGATTAACACTGTATGCTGGACTGGGCACCAAATTGGGGACTTTCATCTTTTGGGGGTAAATGTTCTACCAACTGAGCTATCCAAGCAACTGAAATCCACCCACACTGTTTCAGCACAAACCTACAGACTCCAACTTACATTTATATTTGTTGAACAGCTCTATTTTTTAAATCGACTTAAGTTTTTTACTTAGTTCTTTTGTAGGTCTATGCTTCTCTCGTGGCTTTCAGAAATATTATGAAATGCATTAAGCAAATTTGATAAATTCTAACTATGGATGGTGGAATGGGGACACAAGACTGCCCATCTCAAATACGTGTGGCATGCATTAACTGTTGTACCCCCTCACTTGGTCAAATCGACTGAACCTAAACTTAGCAGGAACTTGCGAAGTGAAAAGGACAAACCATAAAAACTTTGGACCCAGTTAACACATGCGATAATAATATCACTGAATGGTTTAACAACCACTGGAAACATTAGGAACAGACAGGTTGAATACGTTACAACTAACAGCAAGAGTTAGTTGAAATGAAAATTTTGTTAAGTCAGTGGTCAATCAGCAATATGTCAGCACTGAAATTAATTCAGCAGGTAAGGAACAAAATATAACAAGGAAGGAACAAAAAACTACAGATGTCACCATTCCTACAGCAAATGCAGATGAGGAAAATATATGGCTATTCAGAAAATTATTCAACTTATTGATAAAAGAAGAAAATACACAAACAAAGATGATGAGGTGGGAAGGGAATGATGTTGATCAGTTAGAAATTAAACAAACAGAAGTGTAAATAAATAAAAATTCTTGATGTATAAGGCAAGCTTTAATGTCATAAATAAAGATGTAAAAAATAAAAACTAATGCAGTAAACTTATAAAGGGCAAATCAGAGTACACTGTTAAGTGTGGATGGATGGATGGATGGATGGAAGGAGAAAATCTTAAATATGTACAGTACTGAAGATGTATTATACGGAATGATCAAGAGGAGGTAAGTTAATGTGAAAGGAAAAGGTAATACATTTATGCAACAAGAGTCTTACAGAGCACTAAATAACGACATATTCAAATACACAGAGGATCCTTGAGATGCTAGCAGATGTGATTAAATAATGAAAGATCTGGAACCAAGACATTACTTGATCTGGTGCCCAATATCTTTGAACAACCTGAAGTAAGTAAGCTATAGGTGAAAGTGAACGACTCTTCAGAATACTTTGTCTAACATCCCAATGTCCATAATGCAAATGGGACCCAGAGAATGTGTTTTACATTGGAAGATGAAATAAGATTTTCAAAGTTCTCAGAAAAACCAAGATAAAGCAAAAGATAAGTGGGAAGAATAAAAATATATACTGGCTAACTTTTATTACAAAAGGTGTAAAGTAGGAACATAACTTACTGATTGTTGCATAACTTGCACATTGGAGAAGAAATAAAGACAGCAAGCAAAATTTTTATAAGAGGAACATGGGTTTGGCATAAATAAAGGAAAGTAATGAAGAATAGTAGGAAAATAGCAACATGTTAAACACCAAAAATGAAGAGCTAATGTTGGAAATGAAAGAAATCTGTTGAACAGAAACCGACGTTAGATAATACAGCCAGAGCAAGGAACATATCAGTAGATGGGGACAGATAAAGAAAACTACATTTAACAAATTAGATCTACTTACAGCAAATATTAGCAGAGAACTGAGAAAGAATTTTCTGAAATAGCACACCTGGAGCAAGCATTTTATGTAACTGGAGTGTGGACTGTGTGAGAAAAAAGTTGGACACATTGAAAATTAAGGCACATTAAAAATTAAGGCATGTTCAACTGCTCTCACTAACTTTCTTAATAATGTTAGATACTTGGAAAAAAATTCTCTTTGCTCTAGTTCTTCAGTTTCCTTATTGGCAAAGCATTCTGATGTACATGAACCCCCGCTGTGGCAGTGGATTTTTGTTCTCTTGTAATCTTGGCTTCTGTAATAATCACTAGTTACTGTTTTGCTCTCTACTCAACATGAAGAATCCTTCTTGCACACTAGTTAACACTGACTGTAACCTTTCTGCATGTATGAAAAGGAATTTTTTTTGTTGCTGTTGTGTAGGGTGTACATGCTTCTAGCTATAGTATTGATGGTTGTTCTGTTTCTGACATGGAGTGGTGAACTCATGACTCAACTGAAGTAACAAATCCATTTTTGCATTTAGTTTTGGTCAGCATGTAACAAATATGACACACATCTTGCACAGTACTCTCCCACAGACTATTCTTCAAGTAAAATGTAATGTATGCATTCTTCTGATGTGCCTGTTGCATCACCTATTTTATACTACTTTAGTGACATTGAATATTACATGAAGTCTGCTCAAAAAATTCCAGGACTTGTCCACAAAAATTTTCTATGCTTGCCTTTTACTTACTGTGCATGGTCTCCTTCAAAATACTCCCCTCTACAATTGATACAATGCCCCCAATGCCGTTTACACTTCCAGAAGCAGCCTTGGTACACCTTTTGTTGGATCGTGCGAAGCACTGTCTGTGCATTTTCTTTTATCTCGTCTATTGTTACAAATTTTTGTCCTTTAAACGTCTCAATATCATAACTGTAAACCCATGTCTCATGACCAGTTATGATTCTCTTAAAGAACATCTAATTGTCATTTATGTGATCAAGAAGCACTTCACAGATCGCAAGGGAAAGGTCTTCCTGGTCTTGATTCATAAGTCGTGGGACCAACTTGGCGGCAACACGATATATTCCAAGATGCTGTGTCAGGATTTCATGATCCAACTAAAATGTCAAATTATTTTTGTGACATGAGTGTTGTCAGTAGACGTCAAAAGGTTTCCTGAACAAGTGTCATCTTCAACTTCCGTCTGACCATTTAGAAACCGTATGAACCATTTGTAACACTGAGTACAGCTTAAGCACTCATCAATGTAGACTTCTTGCGTCATTTGATGTGTCTCTGAGCTTTTCTTGAGTTTCATGCAAAATTTATTGCAGAAGCGTTGCTCCTCTAACTCAGCTACCTCAAATTTTCGCAAACTGTGCGACACAACGTTCTACTCAATACAGTACTGAACACTAATTAACAGACATACAACAATGAAATTTCCCGCAGTTACATATTAAACACAGGCGTGTGCAAGGATGCACCCATATTTCACTCCAACATAGCATGAAATTACGGATGTTCCAGAACTTTTTGAACAAACCTCGTATTGTACACTTTCTCAGCATTTAGGTCCATGGCTATAGATTTGGGATGTTTTTCAACTTCAAAGTCAAAGAACTTTAAGATGACATAACATTGTAGACTACCCATGTAAATAAAATACATGCAACACACTTATTTTCAAAAGCCACAAGAATAAATCCAAAATGCAAAATGTGCAAAAATAATAAAAAATAAATTAAAAAATTAAAAAGAATACTATTTCATATCAATGCAATATATGCATAGTGCTGGGAATTTTTCACCTTGTCATAGTATACGTTTCTCTTGTCCCAGTGACTCCAAACATATGAACACATTTTTTAGCATCACTGAGAGGTTAAAAAAAAAAAAGACGAAGACAACATAATTAACATCATTTAATATGGTGCATGTTAAACTTCCTGATACATTACAATGATGTATCGAACTATGACTTGAGTGTAGGCCCTAACCTTTCTTGGAAGGAAGGAAGGAAGGAAGGAAGATTAGTATTTAACGTCCCACACAAAGAATGATGTCAGTTGTGACAGGGCACAAGCTAGATTGGGGAAGGGAAATGACTGTACAACCACTGTCTTTCTTGAGCGGTACTATTTCCAAACAATCTGCCCATGCTTGATTTGTTACCTGTGTTCACTGCTTCAATTCTGTCAATACTTCTTTCCTACATTCCAATCTCCACAGGCATTCCGCTGTTTACTGTTCGGCGAAAGGATATGGTGGTGAAATAGTTTAGCCACAGCCTGGGAATTGTTCTAGCAGCAGTTTCTACCTCCACAGTGGAGTGTGTGTAATTGTGAAAGTTACTAATAATTTAAACCTGTGTGTTGGACTTTGAATAGAGACTAGAACATAACCCATTGCAGACAAACAATTACTGATAGTTTTATCCAGGCAAAACTAAGAATCTGACTCCACACTATAGTCGATAAGATTACTGTCCAAGGCACGAAATAGTCAGGATTATACCTTCCAGCCTGTAACAAACTTTTCATCTATCAGAAAGTTTTGTAACAGCCATCACTGCTCTGCAGAGCAAAAGATTCATAATGATTTGATCAAGGCTGCTTGATCAGTGTGTGGTGAATTCTGCGAGTTCAAATATGAGTAGCTGAAAGAAAGTTTGCCATTCTTCATGAAGAAATATCTGCAGTGTTTGAACAATTGTGGAGATGCTGTCAACATAGCAGCCATTAGTGTTACATATGAATTTCATGTGTTTCCTAAAGGATTCAAATCTTGGAGCACTTGACCAATATGCTTTCTCTTCAAATGACCTTGAGAACTGCATGCCTGCCTACACAATTTCCTGCCTGCACTGTTGTCTGAAGAACAAGGTCCCAAGGCAATGTTGTTACCACACAACAGAAAAAAATAATAAATAAAATAAAATAAAAAGGGAAACATTTGTGTAGATAGTGCCTCAAGAATTTCCATACACCACTGCTGGAGCAGGCTTGCTAACAGAGAGCAGAGTGTCACTCAGCCCAGTCTGGAAGGAAGGAAACCTGTTGCAGCAGTGGTCATCAAACTGCAGCTCATGGGCCACATGCAGCCCAAATCAAGTATCCAAGCTGTCAGCAATTCTCAGTTGAATTTTACAATAATATGCTTCTAGTGACTAATAGCTGAATCCAAAAAGTCAACAAAAATTAAAAGCTTCCTAAGTGTGTTGTTTTTCTGCTCGGTAACAAACAAAATTACTTACAGAGATAGTAATATTCTTAGATGTGTTCATTTTAATTGACATCAGTGAACTGGGCTCAGAGCTAAGTGAAGTTGACCGCTTACCTCGGAGTCACTGGGTAAGTAGTGCGGCCACGGCAAGATTGGAGGATTGACATGAGGGATTGTTTTCTTGTTTATCTTCCAGTGCTGACAACTCAAATGCATGTGCAACTCGTACCGATCAGCTTCTACCATATACATTTTGACACAAAAGGTAACAGGGATTCGTTAATACTCATTACAGAGACAGTCATCTTCAAATGTGGTACATATTTGTAACAATGAAAATGACCTTCAACAACGGCTCTCGTAATGCAATGCAATGATGTGTAGAAAAATGACATTTAAAATGTTTAGTAAATGTTTGTGACTATGTCTTTTATTGCATAATACATTTAAGTATACGTACAATACTGTTATTCATCAATTAATCATCTGTACACACAGGCAACACAACAACACTTCATCATGCAATTACAGTGTCACAACTTTGGGATCACTGAGGGTGGGAGCAATTTGAAACAGGGAACAGTCCACATGGAGTGTTCTGAATAGTGCTGATTTAACAATCTGTCACCAGTGGTGAACTTGTCACGGCCTTACTATGACTAGTCTATTGAGCGCACATAACATACTAACTTGCGTAGGTTACCAATCAATAATACGAGTGGTACATATGTGGCTCGAGCAGCCATTCCACAACATCAGTATTGGCTCTTGAGCAAAACAGTTTGATGACTGTGGCACAACAGTGTAAGCAGCAAGTTCAGCATGGAAGTAGAGGAAAATGCCTGCCTATATTTCTTGGTCATTTAATGAAGAAATCAGATGGTACACTTGAGTACTGTATACACCACAAGTACACACACGTGGACCTTTACCTAAACAGTGGAATTGTCAGCATCTGGCACACGTTTATTCACAGAGCTTGAGCTCCCTGTGACAAAGAGAGCTTACCCTCATATCTATAACATCCACATGAAACTTTCTGCAAGAACCACAACATACAAGTGTGAACAAAATACACACTCAGTACAGACGAGTAGGAGGAAAAGGTAAAGACGGAATACAACAACAAGGGCCTGGCATTCCTACAGAGTGCTGGACGAGACACCGCCTAGATTAAGAGGATTCTGAACAAGCATAATGTGAAGTTGGTCTCTCTCTCCCTGGTTTTTAAAGTACCACTTACTACCAGCAACAGAGAGAATGCCTGCAATGGCTATACCAAGTTGTAAATGGGACTGCAAATCAACTGAAAGACAATTCAGCTTGTTGAGTGCAAGCAGATGTGTTACTTTGGAAATGCATCAATGCTCTCTTTAGATATGTATATCTTATTTATATAAGCAGAACATCTTTCAATACTACAGCTTCACAGTTCTGCAGAGGTAAAATCCTCATTGCTTCCGTATGCATTTACATAGTTGTACCACCTGATAATTTTGTCCTAAAAGATAAGAACACAAAAGCACCAATTAGGTCTCTCATCATGCACAAATATCTTCAAGGGTAAACAATTCAGCTTAATCTTCTGACACCAACCCTTCAGTGGTGGGTGGGAGGTACGTGCACTACAACAGAACTAAGAGATGTGCTTGCAGTAGAGTAGCTACCAGCAGGGTCCAAGTGGCCAGGTCTTAGTAGAGGAGACAGAAAGTGAGTCCCACAACAATGACATGATGGATCTCTCTATAGTACAGTCAATGAAAGAAGATCCCTGACAGTTGCAGTGGGGTTGGCTAAGACTATCGTTACTGCCTGCAGCTGTTTGCACTTTGCAGTTGAAAGGTTGCAACAGGGCTGCCAGCTGTCAGGGACCTTCTTTCGCTGACTCTACTACAGGTGAAGTGATGCCAACCCCCCCCCCCCTCTCCGCGATTACAAACATGATAGGAGCCAACACCAAAAAGATGCAATCCAGGGTTTACCATTGACAAGGTATCGAGATATTCTTCTTCATACATCTCAAACATAGATTTATAAAGCACAAGGGTATTATGTAACACATTAAATTATTGAAGCTGCAAGCCATACTATTTTCATCAGAAAATCAGGAAGTGTGGCTGCTTGTCCTGGGAACCTTGCCAATATGCCAAAATAAAGAGAAAGATAGTGCACAATATTTGCTAACAATGTGAGAAATATGTAGTGAGAGGAAAATTTGGAGACACTATGAGGCACTTTAGAACAAGTCACAATGAATTGGATATTCAAACATGTTTGCTAGCAAAATTTAAGTTCATAGGATTCTAGACAAAAAGGAAAAAAATAAATAAAAAATACAGTTTTCTGAGCCATTTGCCAGTTTTCAATTTCCCAGACCATCAACAGATGAAATACAGATGCTGGGATTCAGATTCCAAGCAGAAAGCTGATTGTGTCACGATTTTGAAAATGATATTGAAGCAAAAAGTGAGGCACGGATAAAATCTTTACTGTAAAAGTCACCCTACATCATAGCAGTATTTTTATTTTTTGTTTACCATTGGGGACACAGGAGATAGAGTGAGGCAGGGGGAGAAAAAGAGAGAAATACTAGTTGTTTCAATGGACATTATCTTCAACAACTAGGAAAGTAATCAGATTTCATGGATTTTCTGTCAAATTTTATACTGAGTATCCAGCAGAGAACCACCTCTGCTAGGACCTTGCCTAGTCGGCGGTGCGGGTCTCCCGCATCGTCCCACTACGCTCCTCGAAGTATGGGACCTCCTCCTCCTCCTCTTCCTCCTCATCATCATCATCAGCCAGCAGAGACACCATCTCTGTTTCATCTTAATCAAATAATTCGAGTAATGAGATGTGAACCAAGTGATCGGATAGTGAGATGTAAACCAACTGATCAAATGAAAGCAAAAGGCACTATTCTTTATAATTTTCATTAGGCTACACAATTATACACTTATGATATAGGTTTGCTTCCATAATCTGTAAAATCTCTCTAAACTCAGAGGACTTAAAAGGCTTTAGAACACAGTGATCAGTTGGCTGCATGGTCTGGTTTGCTATTTAGGTTTTTGACATAATTCTGCTGTCACAGTATCCTATTAGATATGTGACTGGATCAAGAATTTCTTTAGGGGTGTAACCTAGTGCACAGGTTACATGGAAAAAGATTGGAAATTATCAATACAATTAAAATGTTTCTAGGAGGTGTTACACAACTTCTAAAACTAGTTTCATTTTCAGCCCAAGAGGGCTGAACAAAACTAGAGTGGTCTGCAAGTGAAAAGGCAGTTGCGTGATGCAATCTGCTCAGAGACACAGAGAATATTTCGCCATAGCCCCAGTCACGCTTGGCTCTTGCTACTCGTGATGAACACTACGCAGACTAAGTACCTTCCCTAAAGTAATGTGAAAATAAATGTTGAATAAGCGCAACCTAGTCAGATTTGGCAGAATGATGCTATTAGCTGAAAAGTCACGGTACACTGTCCATTGCACCACTACCTGTCTTGTTATGTGCACACTAATATAATGGCTAGTGCTTCATCATCTGTCTAAAATCACTATTGGATAGAGATATTAGAGGTGCCTATGGCTAGACCACTGTTCTCCTCACCATTAATACAGTTTTCAAATGAGAAACTGTTACTTCTTCTTGGCAACTATAAAACATATAGTAAAATGAAAAAATCAGTACTTGGCACACTGACTGGTAGCTAACTCACAACATAATCAAATGCAATATGGTGTGCATAACTGGATGAAAATCTAATATATTGTTGCATTACAGCAACATTCCTCTAGTGTTTCATTCTAATTGTGTGATGTGGATTACAAATGCATAATATTTTTCATCTCCACCTATACCCACACACTGCAAACAACTGAAAAGTGCACAGCACAGGGATTTCCTGTTGTATCAGTTATTAGAGCTTAGTCCCATTCTATTCATGTATGGAGTGCAGGAACAATGATTGCATGAACACTTCAGTGGATGCTGTAATGAGTCTAATTTTGTCTTTGCAAACACTACAGGAGTGACACATGGTTTTTTTAAGTCTAGTCTTTGATTCATTACTTAATGCTGGTTCATGAAACTTTCTAAGTAGGCTTTTTAGGAGATAATCTGCATCTATCTTCAAGTGTTTGCCAGTTCAACTTTTTGATTGTCTCCATGATGCTATCCCGAGAGTCAAATAGCTTTGTGATTGCACATGCCACTACCCACTGTAAATGTTCAACGGCTCCCATTAGTGGTGTGCGTCCAACACTGAGTAATATTTCAACATGGGACATAAATGCGATTTGCAAGTGGTCTCCTTTGTAATTCACCTTCATTTTCTCAGTACCCGACACATGGATTGAAGTTTGCCACTTGCCTTAGCTATGACTGAGCCTATATGATCATTCTATTTCATACACCTACAAATTGCTACATCCAGGTATGAATTGATGATTCCAAATGTGATTGACTAGATATTGTAGCCACTGACTACTACATTTTTGCAGTTTCTGAAGTGCGCAATTTCAAATTTCTGAACATTAAAATCAACTTTTGCATCACTTTGAAATATGACTGAATATTTGGGCAGTATTTTCATGCAGTACTTCATTAGAAAAAAACTCCATCATCTGCAAAAAGTCTGAGGTTACTATTAAATTATCACCATCTGCAGTCATTAATACACAACATGAGTGCCAAGGGTCCCAATACACTTTCCTGGGACATACATGAAGTCATTTCTACATCTGTCGATGACTCTCCATCCAAGGTAAAATGCTGTGTTCTTCCTACAGAGAAATTCTAAATCCAGTCACAAATTTCATAGATATCCCACAGAACTGTACTTTCAATAACAGCTGCAAGTTTCTTTCTACGTCAAATGCTTTCTGGAATTCAAGAAAAACATGCTCATATGGTCTGCCTTTATCCACGGCTTTCAGTGAGAGCTGTTTTCCACATGACTGATGTTTCTGTAATCTATGCTGCTTGGCATGGAAGAGGTAATTTTGTTGGAGATACCTCATTACATTTAAGCTCAGGATATGTTTCAAGGTTCAACAACAATTGTATATAAAGGATAATGGTCAGTAATTTTGTAGATGGGTGTGATATGCGCTTTCTTCCAATCACATGGCATGATTTTTTTTTTGTATATTGTATGCTACAATTAAAATGAGGGGCTAACTAAGTTGTAAATTTGGTACAGAAACGGGCAGATTCCTTCAGGAGTTTTTTCAGTAGTTTCTCAATGATACGGATACTAAAATATATTTCACTCATCTTTGCGTTGGTACAAAAATTAAATTTCATGTAGAAATGTTTACATTTTATACCAGCAGCACAATAAAATCACTCAAATGAGGGGAGTGGAGGGAGGTGATGGAAAATCATTCTAGCATTAGTTATTTGATTATGTGTATCTCATTGGAAGTTCTCTCTAAATTCAGGCAACAGCTTACACTGATTCCCATGGCACTTTCTTCAGTGCTTTGAAACATTTAGCTTGTAAAGAGGACTAAAGGAAGAGCTAGCTGTTCTAGTAAGCTGATTCAAAACAACACCTCACAGCAGTTTTAATATGAAATTACGCTTTTGTATTTGAAGGTACAAAGTGTTAAAAAAATTTAAACAATATCAGTGCAAAGATCTGATAACTGCTCTTAATGTCTCACATTTGACAGTAATGAAATTTTCATTCACTCTCAAATACCATTCAGAAAGTCTGTCCTCATTGCTAACATTCAAATTCTGCTTCTTGCAGCTTTAAAGCAAACATTCGGTTTCATATTGTCACACTAATGCACAGGTATTTCATCTGCCACTTAAATAATCACTCTCTGATGATCATGAGAACAAGGTTTGAGTACCACTACACTACCACTCAAACCTCTGTTAACCCCCCCCCCCCCCCCCCCCTCCTCCCAAAACCAAAACCAACTAACTGCCACTAGATGATGACTACAGTACAATTTTTACACTTGATTTCAATCAGTTGAATTTTTATATGTTAGCCTTTACGTACCACACACTTAAGAAAATGACTTCTTGTGTTGTAATGAAATCCTGCAAGATAAGCTGATAAAGATTTATTCTTTGACAGGGAAATGTGACCATTCATAAATGTGATACTACACTATAAAATACTATGCTAAACTGTGAATGGAAACAACTCACCTGGATTAGACAACATTACTGCAGAAAGATTGAGACCCTTGGAAGAACATACCACTACAAGACCATTTCACCTGACAAGCAAATTTTATGAGACAAGAAAAGAATATATTAACTACAATTCCAAAGAAGGCAGGTGTGAATATTACTGAACCAACATTTCAGCAACATATGGTTGCAAAATACTGACAAATTATTTGCAGAACAGTGCAAATACTAGCAGAAGCCAACCGCTGGGAAGATAGGAACACTAGATGCAAGACTGATCATATGATTTACTCCAGAAAATAGACTGAAGATAGGCATACTTACATCCAAAGTATTTATAGATTTAGAGAAAGCTTTTGACACTGTTGACTGGAATACACTACATGAAATTCTGAAGGTGTCAGGGATAAAATACAGGGGGCAAAGGATTGTCTACAACTAGCAAAGAAACCGGAATGCAGTTGTAACAGTTAGAGGACATGAATGGGAAACAGTAGTTGATAAGAGAGTCAGATATTGTAATTTTGTGAGAGACCGTAAAGAATTTGGAAAAGCTCTTTAACAGAGTGGATGTGTCTCGAAACGAGGTTGTAAAATGAATATCAAAACAAAGAGTAATGGAATGTAGTTGAATTAAATTTAGTGCTGATGATGGAATTAGATTATGAAATGGCACACAAAAAGTAGTGGACGCATTTTATTATTTGGGCAGCAAAATAAATGAGAATGGCCGAATTAGGATAACTTAATATGCAAACTTCATGTTGTGTAATGAACTTACAATATTCACATTGTTAAAAGCACAGTGTCCAAAGAAATAGTTTTATCAAGTGGCAAAAGAATAATAGTACATCACAAAAAAGAAGGAGAAACATGCCAAACAGTGTGCAAAAGGTCGGAACTCAAAATTGTGCTTATGTGTCAGTAATAAAGTGGTAGTGTGACCTTCAGACCAGATGAGAGGAAACTCAGGTCACAGCAAATCATCCCACTGATGATACCTTAGAGCAAGAAAAAGGCGAAACGTGTCTGGGAAAAATAAATTAAGTAGCAGCAGGAAAAGGCAGTTTTACTTACAAAACAAGTATTTCTGTGCTTGCTGCTGAGGATGGCCACGCAAACAAAGTTGTGATACTTAACACACTTCACACATCAGAAGATGCTTGGAACACTGGGCAGAATATAAGACATGGAATGCAGACTTGTTTTGGCCAGAGCATTAAATGTTAAATAATTGTGTATATTTTGTATAGTCAAGAAAAACTTCCATTACCTGTAAAATCTTCATGGTCTGCACAAACATTCACGTTTCACAACCAAAATTTAATTCTGGTAATGCAAAGAGAAAGAATTTACTTAATCTGTGAACTTTACGGAGGTTGTAGATTTACAGTATTTACTGACAATACTAGTTTGTCAAACCTTAAATAGACTGAAGCACCAAACACATCATCAATATTATTGACCATGTTTTCACCTGACAATGTGATTTTACAATACAATATCAAACTCCCAAAAGAAAGCTTGTGACATATTTGCTGTAAGAACAGAAAACAACAAAAAAAGAGCGATTGAAATCAGAATCACGTTCCCACAAAATTTCATAAACTATTTTTGGTTCAGTCCTGCATCATACCACAAATTATAAATGTCGATATGTAATAAAATAGAGGAAAAACACGTTAATGAGGAATCAATGGCTGTCAACAAAAAATGAAGAGTAATTCCAAAAGTTCTTGTGACAGGCAGGTCATTTGAATGCCTGAAGTTTAGTTCTGTAATATCACCAAACAAAATTAGTAAAACTGTATGGAAAAGTGTGAAACAACTATATCTGCGTTCACAGGGATATGTTCAAGTAATTAACACAAACTTTTTTATGTTTTGTGATGATTTGGTGGATATGACATGCATTTCACACACCCCAACACAATGATTATCTTTGAATGGGCTTTGTAATTTACCAACCTATACTATATTTTGAAATTAATAAAGTAAGAAGTGTAGAGATAGAGAATCCTCTGCTGACCATCCTGAAGTGGAATTCACAATGATTATCCTTGGACAGGCTCGTTAAAATTGTTTTGTGTCAGAAGACTACTCTACGAATCATTGAATCTGAGGCATGATATGCACAAAGGATAATTGAAAACATGAACAGTGCACACCAATGCCGGGTGGTTGGTTCATGAAGCTGTCAATATCTGACTGGAGAATATTGCCAGACTGTCAATACTTGACCCAACATAATCAGAGTCTATTGATAATACTGAGAACATTTTGAGGGTCATTAATACTGCTAGTCAAAATTTATAGTACTGACAATATGTCAAAATGCTCCCTCAGACAGCCAATGTATTGACAGTTTAACATTTTTTATTGAACATGTCAGGGCCAGTTTAAGATTGATACAAGACTGGTACCAAAACAATTGTACTATGTTTTCACAACAGATAATCATACAAGATGTTGGTCCTAATGATGCACTGTGTGTCAGTATTTTCAGAGGGTAGAAAATCTAACCTTACATTCCATTTGCATGCATGAAAATTCCATGATAATCAAAGGTAGCTTGACAACAAAATCCTTCAACCAATTACATATAAATCAACACTAAAGAAAACTAACTCTGCATTCAGGCCCAGAGGAACACCTGATGCCAACTGGCTGTCATGTAATTCTGTGCCATATGGATCTACACCTACATCTGTCCTCCGTAAGCCACCTTAACTGTCACTTCCCCCTTTTTATGTTCCAATAGTAAATGCTTAGCATAGACAGTGACTGATGATAAGATTCCATGTGAGTTTGAATCTCTCTAATTTGGTCATCATGGCCTTTTTTTTTTCCTCCTCCTCCTCCTCCTCCTTCGAGATATATGTAAGAGGAGGCAATATATCGGTTGATTCTTCTAGGACTGCACAGTCTCGGAACTTTAACAGTAAATCACACTGTGATAAAGAATGCCTGTCTTACAGTATCTGCTGTTGGCTGAGCACCTCCATGACACTCGCCCTTACTAAGTGAATGTATAACATAGCACACTACTTTTCTTTGGAGGTTCTCCACTTTTTTTTACCAATATTGTACGGTATGGATACCAGACTCACCAGCAATATTCAAGTGATTTGTAAGTCATCTTCCTTGTGGGTCGACTAAATTTCTTGAAGACTCTTCTAATGAATCTGTCTGGCATCTGCCTTACCTGTGATTAGTTCTATGTGATTGTTCCACTTCAAATCACTACATTAATTTACTCCTACATATTTTATGGACTTGACTGATTCCAGTGATTGTTCTGCAATCTTGTAATCATATAACAATGGGTCTCTGGCTATTTACGCACAATAGGTTCCATTTGCTTATGCTGAGAGTCAACTGTCAATCCTTGTATCATGCATCAATCTTCTGCAGGTCTTCCTGCATTTTGCTAAAATTTCCTAGCATTGTAGCTTCTCTGTATAAAACAGCATTGTCCGTGAAAAGCCTTGTGGAACTTTTGACATCATGCACTAAGTAGTTTATTTATATTATGAACTGCAGTGGTCAAAGAACACTCCCTTTGGGTACACCCAAAATTATTTTTATGTCTGAAGACTTCCCTCTGTTTATAATGACATGCTGTCTTCTGTTTGCAATCCAGTCACACAGCTGGTACGATATTCCATACACTCGTAATTTGTTTATAAGGTGGCACTACAGAAATGTACTGAATGTCTTCTGGAGATCATGGAATACAGCATCAACCTCGGTACCGGTACCTACAGTTTATCGGTCTCGTGGACGAACAGTGTTTTCAGAATCCATGTTAAGTTCCTACAGAGGAAGTTTTCGGTCTCCAGAAATGTCATAATATGCAAGCATGAAACATGTTTCACAATACTACAATAAACCAAAGTCAGGGCTAAAACCCTACAGTTTGGAACATCTGTGCTACGGCCCATCTTCAAAATGGTAATGACTAGCATCGTTTTCCTCATCATTAGGAACACTTCACTCCTCCAGTCAGCTACAGTACTCTACTGCTAAAAGAGGAGCAAGTTATTTCGCTTGCCCTATGCAGTATCAGTATCCAGCCAGGTCCAGTGGGCCTTTCCTCCGCTGGGCAATTTCAGTTGCTTTTCTATCCCATAGTCACTTGTTTCAATATACGTCATTTTGATGTTCACGCAACAATTTAAAGGAGGAACTTCAGCTTGATCTTTGCCAGTGAAACAGTATGGAAAAAGAAATTTAGTATTTCAGGCGTCTCTGTATCTTCCACTGTTTCAATGCTATTATGGTACAGCTGTATGAACAGATCAGTTGTTCACTGATTTAATGTAAGAGCAAAACTGATTAGGATTTTCTGGTAAGTTGGAAGAAGAAATTCTGCTTTCAAATTCATTGAACACTTCACGCATGGCTCCCCTTATGTTAACTTTAGCTTCGTTCAATTCTGATTTGACTGTGAGCTTTTGGCTATTTGTGGTGAATCTCTCTTTGTTTTTGTAGCTGCTTTCTAACATGGCTTTCAATCCACAGCAGGAACAGGTCTTATCCATCCCCTGCAGTTTTACTCAGCAAATATCTGTTTAAAGAATATTGTACAATACTCTTGAACTCTGTGCACTCATGTTCATCATAGTGTTGGAGATGAAATTTTCAAGGGGACTGCTCAGGTACGCTGAAATCTGTTCCTTGTCACCCTTGCTAAGCACCTATATCTTGCTACCTTTCTTTACATTCACATTTACAGCCATATTCAGTGATACTGTAAAAGCCTTATTATCACTGATTCCTAGTTCTATGCTGAGTCATGAAGTTCAGGCTTATTGGTGACAGGAAATCTAATATGCTGCATCACAAGTCAGTTATCTGCTCAGCTGGACAAGGTAATTTTTAGATAAGGCATTTACAACAATTTCACAATCCCCTGTCCGTACTACCTACCCCAACCACTTCAGTCTAGCAGTCTATAGCTGTTAAGTTGAAATCTCTATTTAAAATTATAATACAACCAGGAAATTTATGCAACATGTTCTCCATGTTTCCCCTTAAATGTTCTAACACTACTGCTGCTGCTGAGATAGTTGGTCTATAAAAGAACCATATTTCATCCTCCTTTAAACGCTTATCTTCATCCAAATCATTTCAGAATTGGAATCTGTAATAACTTCACTAGGTTTTCTATGCTTTTTGCCAAAAACATTCCTCCACCAGCAGCATTCAACATATCTTTGCGATTCGTACTGCAGTCTGAATTTAGAATTTCACCGCTATCAACAGCTGGTTGCGGCCAGGTTTCTGATCCTAGTACTATGTGGGCATTGTTACCATTTATAAGTGATACTATTTCTAGGATCTTTCCATAAACATTCCTGCAGTTAACATTTTAGGATTTGTTTCCTACAATCTGCCACGGCAAATGTTACCCTCTTTAATTAAAGGGGATAGAATTCTTTCCCATCTGAAATAAGGATGCATCCCATCAGGCCTCTGCACGGATTTCTGTATTCTAAATCACGCACATATATAAACAAAAAGTACTCCACTTCCATTGCAGCCACAATGAAATCTTGAACTATTAAGAGGGATCCCACAATTCTCCACCCAATAGTGGAGGTACAGATATACAAGAGCATAAAAGAGTCATTGGCACCTCTGGTTTAAGCCTTCCACTCAGTTCCAAACCAGAGGACCACAAGTGGTTCTGGGAATGATGCTGTTGAATGCTATTTCCGCACTCCCATCCCAGGAATGAGTGTAGCTGTCTTCACAAAAGTAGCTATAGGAACCACGGATGCCCTCTGAACCAAGATAGCACAGGCATCATTTATGCTGATATGAGCCACAATTGAATCCGAGTGCATCCAGTGCACTCAACTGCAGCTGGCAGAGCATCGTCCACATCTCGGATGCAACACCCTGGCAAGTGAACAGGGGGGCCACTGACCTTCCTTCCTCACCTGCCCACTATTTCCCTAAGGGGCTCCACCACCTGCCTAACGTAGGAACTCATAATGATGAGTCATTCCACCCTCTGCACTTGTCTGGACCTTTCACAAAGCCTGACCCCAATTCCTAAAGAAGAGGTGTCCCCTGTTGGCTCAGTTGGACTTTCAGTAACGGGCAACACGTAAAACCTATTTTTAGGGCATAGAGGGATAGCCATGCGACGAGTACTCAGTTTCACCTTCGCCTTCCACATCACTGTTAGCAATTCACTGTGAGGTAAGTGCTGACAGGTTAGAAAGTGCAAAATGGAAAGCTCAGTGACATCAGTGAATCCAGGCTAAACATTGACATTATTCAGTTACATTATGGTGAGGCATGGGATCAGCACACAACTCTCCCAGCCACTATCAGCTTTCCAAATCATGGAGGTGCTACTTCTCATTCAAATAGCTCCTTAATAGGCATAAACAGAATGATTGGACTGCATTCCAATGCTACCTCCCACCAAGGAAAAATCCCAGCCGATACCATTACCAGGAACTGAACATGGGTTCTCCACATGATAGTCAGATGTACTTCAGCTACAGAAGTGTTTGTGTGTAACCAAATACTTGAACATTGCTCATTAGTACAGTACAGGATCCGTATCAGATAGGACAGATAGAAGAAATACAGAAGATTCAAAGACGAGCAGCATGTTTCATTAGAGGTTCATTTTGCAAGCATGAAAGCATCGTGATATACTAGGCAACTACAAGAGCAGATGCTGCAAGAGAGGTGTTCTGCATCATGCTATGTTCTGCTGTTAAAAGTTCCGAGAGCATACATTCCTACAAGTGTCAATTAATATATTGCATCTGCCTATTTGTGTATTGTGACAAGACTATGAAGATAAAATTAGAGAGATTCAAGCCCATACAGAGGCTTATCTTCCCTTGAACAATATATGACTGGAACAAGAAAGGGGAACATGACAATGGTACACAGAATAACCTTGACCACATACCGTAATATGGCTTTCAGACTATAGGTATAGACGTGCAATTGGAATGAGGTGTGTTTTAAAATTATAAGATTTTTCTCATCCAACGGGTACAGTACAAAGGTCAGTGTTGTTCTGTGGTGGAATTTCTGAGCTCACTGCTGAGTTTGCCATCTGAGTGATATAATGACAAATATTTCTTTAAAAATATAACTGAAGTTTTACACATTATGATTCCATGAAATAATTATAAAATTTGTATTTTTTGTGTGTCATTTTGCACGAGCAGGGACTGAAGCAACATGGCCGCGTATACTTTGTTGGCAGCAGACCACTGCTATGCCAGTCAGAGTGACACCTTTAGCTGACAACAGGGGACACATGAAGATACTGCTATTTTGTTCTCATTTCCTGCAACAATTACTATTGTAGCTGAAAAAAAATTACAAAAAAAATTGAAAGAGACATATCTTTCTGTCTCTGTGAATGTTTGGCCATGCGTGCATATGAATTCTATATGTGGCACATATTGAATGGTGAGATGTAATCTGCAATGAAATAAACCCGCGTGAAGTTGTGTGTGTGTGTGTGTGTGTGTGTGTGTGTGTGTGTGTGTGTGGGAGGGGGGGGGGGGGTTATTTACAGTATTTGAATTTCTGAAAGTAAATTCAATAGAAAACCTTTATTTTCATTTGATAGCATGAAACTGTTAAAGAAGACTGACTATTTTAGGCACAAAAGTGTAGGGAATATTGAATTCACACAGTAAAAGCAGTTTCTATAACAACAACTTGAACGTATTTGAGAATTATCCATCTAAATACAGACAGCAATGTTAGTTGCAGTGTGGCAGGTTTGAATAGCTCTGCTTGACACTACTGCAATGTAAGATAAACAATATTTTGAAGCTGTTATCTTCTGTTATCACCCAAACTGCTGGATGATAACAATAAATATTCCCAACAAGAATCTGTATATAAAAAAGATCGTAATTATCTAATTAAAATGAGCACATAAAACAAAGCGCATCATGGCAGAAGATACTCATAGTGATGGAGCAACAGATGTTTTTAACAGTAGGCAGTAGATTATGTACTAGAAGGTAACTTTGCGATTAAAGAACATCTTAATAATTACATTCTAGGGATAGATTTGAATAAAGAAAATACTGCATATTACGTTACAGGCTCAAGTAATCAATTATGCTGCTTGCAAATGTACTGAGCTCATGACAATAATTCCAATGGCCACTTTTACAAAGTAATTATGTTGCCTTTGCAACAATATTAGTACTCCGAAAATAATTTCTTCACCACCACCATTCACCAAAAGGAGGGAAATATCTTATAATCTAGTACATTTATCTTTATACTGGTTTCTGGGAAAATCAGGTTCCCTGCACTACATAAGGAAATGACATATGGGAACAAGTGAGCTGTTTAATGCTCATTTGATCTAGTGCATAAAGCAATTTTGTAGTAATTCAATAATACAAGGTACAATTTCTCAAAAACCATAAAACAGAAAACCATCACCATATACTGTTAAGTTCACAAGCTACTACATGGTGTAATAAGTCTGTGTCACTTTTACACTACTACCTATTCTTCTTCTCACAGGACATTTTTGAGACTGACACTTTTGAACAAAGAACAGAAAGTTTCTGAAAGATTAAAACTGCTTGCCAAACTGCTTGACATAATGAACCCTCTAAGTACATGCCACTCTGTAACTCAAAGCTTCGTCATCTTCCTTTTACTCTTTCCAACTCCAGAGGCACTACTGAATTTCTTGCTGAACCCCTGAGAAAAATGGTATGGACGAGAACATAGAGATTTTTTCAGAATGACATTGCACTAAACTGTCGATTGCACATTCAAATGAAACTTCCTGGCACCTTAAAACTGTATGCTGTACTAGGCCTTGAGAACAAATCTTTGGCTTTTATGGACAACTCTGTACTAACTGAACCACCCAGGGGAGGCTCAAAGACTGATTCCAAGGCCGTCATGCAGTACTGGATAATTTTCATGTCAGCAGTTTCACTCAGGTATGAACTACACTGCAAATCAGATGTTTCATTCTGGAAACAAATGTCTGGTAGGGCCTAAACCTTCCTCCCCAGATTCTTTTCCCTATGGATAAAACTTCATTAAGGATGGATTAAGCTGATGTCAGGAAAAATCGAGCGGAAGTATTGGAATCAGCTCCAATAGCTGGCCTGTAGCCTGATTACAATAAAAGGCAAAGATTCTAATCTGGTACACAATTTCAGTTGGCAAAGAAGTATCATTGAATGGCACATTCTGCTATAAGGTAAAGGTTTCACAATCAATTTTGATAGTGTAGTGCTTCGAGAATTTCCGCGTAAATTCTAGAACCACTCAGCTTTCTACTGTCTTGAACACACGATATTTTAAATATAAGTAAGAGAGAGCCTATTTACTGCACATCACCTGTACATGTGTGCAGGTTTATATACATCATTAAGTGAAGAAAAAGAAACTATGTACGTCTGCTTATTTTATAAGTAGAAAGAGTCTTGAGAAATTCCTGGTCCTAGCAAATGTACTTCGGAGAAGAAGAGAAGAGGAGGTTGCAGCAGAAAGCTAACCAGCAAGGAAAGTCAGTTGACAATCTCAAGTAAGTCGTATCGTTTAAGAAGTGGGAGTTTATACACATAATTCACCACTTTAAGTCATCCAAAGCGTTAGAATAGCAGTTAACTTTGTCAGAGAAGAGACATTCGTACAGTTAATACCACTACATTTTGACAGATTTAAATTGAAAAATATGTTTGCCAACATCTGTACCACTGTAGGAAAGCTAAATTGCAACAGTCATAAAATTTAATACTGCTAATTCAGAAGTGCAACCACATTCAACAGCAAAAACTATTTTACTTCAACTTCATTATTTTTATGGATACAGATTATAGTTCTTAATTAGAACACAGATATCATAATCCCAGTGTATGATTTCTAGTTGCTTTTAAAAAACTACTGTGGTGATCAACAAGTCAGATATCATACACCCATTCTATTTTGGCACCTATTTCATAACATCAAATGAAAAACGAAAGGACTCAACAAAGGACATACTAGATGCTGAACATCAAATCTGAAATTTGGAAACAAGCATTAAATCAAACACAATTTCACATCACGGAAATGAGGAGAACGACATAAGAAAATATCTATTAATTTTGCCTGCAGTTAAATTTGCATACTTCAGCAAAAAAGGTAGATAAAGCAACAATGTAAGGATACTTAAGTGTATTAAAGCTCTACCTTACTACTCCAGTATTATTACATTTGGGTAACATTCCATGCAATTCACATCTTATTAGCATGAAGTAGTAAGCGCGAGTTTCAGTTTACTGTGACATTTCTGGTTTTGAGGCCACTAACAGTGATTGAAACACTAATCTCTTAGGGCGCATTATTCCACTCATACCAAGCGCATCCCTTTGTGACCTGAAATGGGACCCCTTACATATCTTTATTGCGACAGACAATTGTGATTGTTTTAAAGAGGCAGAAGATAGATGGTGACAGAAGTGTTTGCAGCAATCCTCTTTATATATACCTGGAAAGCAACAACACTTAATGTTTCCAGCTGATACACAGATCAGAAACAGCAGTCTCTCTTACTAAGCCCATAAAACATTGTTCAGACGATTAGTTACATGGAATACGTATTTTCCACTCACTGTCTAAATTCTGCAAAGAATATTTTATTCTCTGTCACTGGGACTGGTCACTTCTACGTGACCCTTAATCTAAATACAGATTGTTTGCCTGGATCAGGTATGTCCCATGATTGTATGACATATTAGACTTTAGCTTTACTTGGAACAAGCATTAAACATAAAAACAGCTGTAACACACATGCTATATACATCTTGATGGAACAAGCATTAAACATAAAAACAGCTGTAACACACACGCTATATACATCTTGATGGGAACACTTCAACTTCGTGTCAACATATCAAGCCAGAAGACATTTCATAGGCTTTTGCCTACCATGATAGCAGCACTGAAAACAGTAAAGACCTTACACAAAGGTTCACAAACACAAAAAAATGTAGACTGATGTTTCCAAAAGACCACAAGATGATGACTGTTTTGATAAGTTTTTCAGTATGCAAATATTACAGTCACGGCTTTTCCACGATGTCACACACAGAATAACATAAAAGATATACACCTTTGATGAGGAATGGCTTGAAGACACTCATATATCACATTCAGAGTAGAGTGGAGGATCATCTTCTACATCAACTTGTACAACTTTCCTTAATTACCTACTAAGGCAGCAAGGAGTGGAAGAATGTTCCCTTTGGCTGTGATAAGCAGACAGATTGGTAGCATGATGTGTCCTGTGGACCGGGATTTGAGCCCTGTTCCTTGGAAATACATGTCCACTATTCTGACAACTACTTCAACTGGTAAGTGCAAGAACAAGCTCCAATCATTTCCAGGCACAAAGCTTAGCAATCAGACTCAGGTTACTTCTGGACACAAGGCTTGGCAATACCAAAGGCAGAGACAATTTTCTTTCTTTCTTTCTTCCTTCCTTTAACTGCAGAAATCTACAATTGCATGTTGCACCTGACAATAACTAGAACTATTTGCTAGTATAGTAATAGATCAGCCCTCCACAGCTTCTTTGTTAAGCAAATGCGAAAAAAGTAAATTAAACGTGTGTATGCAAATTATTTCAGGAATCAAACAGTTCTTGTCTTTCAGACTGTAGATCCTTCACCAACTCTCAGCAATCAGTTCAAAGGTTAGTAATATAACAGTCAAACAGCTCTTTCTGGACACTGTTCTACAAAAGCATGCTGAAAAGTGATGTATCCGAATTTTTCACTTGGAAACTCTTAAAGCTTTTTAAATAAAATAAACTTTACTAACATTCTACACCTTTACTCTTAATGTCTACATGTTTATTTATCAACATAGTCATCCTGGCAATGAACAGTTTCCTCCCAACAAGAGACAAGTTTGTTGATACCAACACTGTAGAATGTTTCACTTTGTTGATGGAGCCACAACCTCACCTCTGCTTGCACCGCTTCATCTTCATCATCATCATAATCATCATCATCATCATCATCAAAGTGAACTAATCAAAGGTTTTCTTTAAGTTCTGTAAACAGATAAAAATCAGATGGGGTCAAGTGGAGACTGTATGTAGGATGGTGGATGACAGCAAACCCAAGGTACTGGATTGTTACAGATGCAGCACTTGTTTGTGGCCTGGTATTTTCGTGCTGAAGGAGAGGGTGCTCGATGTGTGGAAAAACTATTCAAATTCATTCTTTCAGTTTTCTTGATTACATCACACTGTTTCCAACACACCAAATTACAATTACAATTCAGAACCCTCTAGTAGCAGAGGGTTGACTTGTGTTACCGAAGGTGGAAAGTCAATGAGTAATACGCTTGTAATATCTCAACTGTTACTGAGAACAGAATTTAAAAAAATGGAGGTTTCACTTTTCAGCCTGGTTAACAAGTAATATAGAACTGACTTCCTTTGAACTGGGAACCACCTTAGCTACATAATTATGGAAAGGAAATGTAGTTTAGCACTGGATCTGAACCATTGTGTGTGAGACAAAATAAATCCAAAAGCGACAGTCATTTTGCAAAAATGTTATAAAACTGACTAGATATCAAATACTCAACCTTTGAATTATTAATCTGGCACTTAAGAAGAAACAGAAATGTCAACTCACTCTGAGTGCTACATAATACATTACAAATCAAGTATCTGCATTTCCAGTGGATGTCGTTCTGATGAAAAATAACTTTTTCCCAATTTCACAGTCCTTGAAGTTGAAAAGGAAGAAGAAGAAGAAGAAGAAGAAGAAGAAAGTACAAAGTTCATAGGTTTTCAAACGGTTGAGTTCATCAGTAAGAAATGAGCTTGATGGATGCTTGGGTTGAAATGAAGACACTGTTACTGAAGTGAAAATTGTTAAGTGCACTTTCTGGTAAAATACACCAAACAAAAATAATCCACCACAAGCCCACAAAAATAGTCCACACAAAAAAATAATCCCTGACTGACTATTGCTGAAGCTAAAATTACTTCTATAAGACTGTCAAATGCAAGTGACAATAGATACTTCACTCAGAACTTCCAGAGAAAACAGATTTTCTCATATCTCACAATTAAAAATAGCAATGGAGGAGAACAAGGCAAGACACATGCACACATTTTTAGACCCTATGTTTGAGTCCATGTTTATACATCTCACAGACAGTTCTATAATGCCAAGAAGAAAAATGTTAGTCACCATTCCAGTTACAAAATATCTATATTACTCAAGGGGTAAAACAATCCCCCCAATCCCAGTTGCAAGTTGTCTACCAAATGGCTTCCAGCAGCAACAAAAATTTGATTTTCAGTATTCCATATAATTATTGAGTAAATTAAACATTCTGTCATAATCTGCTCATTAAGAGGTATAGCCTCCTGCTACAGGTTTAACATACAAAGTCAAGTTAGAAACGGTGTTTATATCTCTATATCTCTAGGCAGCATAACTCACAGTACCAAATTATCCAGACTAGACATATATTCATCCAGTATTTGAGAATGAGAGCACTTAGTAATTTATAATAAACCACACACATAATTTCAAACCTTTTCGAAACTTTTTCCCATTACAAGCACCACAAAATATCAAAAGGGAAAATGTTATTGCTTACTAAATTACCATTGTTCATGAACTGAAACTTTAGCATCATCGCAACATTTTAATTTACTATTTCTTTTACAACTACCTCTACTAGCATTGAGTGTCCCAACAACATTATATCATTGTACAACCCATAGTTCACTTAGTTCATAGATGTCAAGTCATAAATGTTGAGATATATGAAAAACTAGCTTTTGATTAGCCTATTGGTAAATAATCTGAAACTAATAAAATCATTAATAAAGTACTCTCTGATTTCAAGCTGTGCCCACAAACTTTTAGCAGAGATCTCCTCTGCCATTGTCAAGTGGTTGACTGTTGTGTGAATGCTGGTGCCACGCTTATATAGCCATGCCACTGCCAGTGTCACCACAGGTGCCCAGTCCTGCATCATATTTGGCAATGTTTCGGTTGCACAACCACTGCACCTGCCTTAACTCCCCAATCACCGGATCCCTGGCCCTATTCAGCAGCTATCCACCATATTTATTGATGGCATTGTCTGATTTTTTTTTCTCTATTACTTCATTTATTACAATATCCCATAAGCTGTTGATCCGTTTAATATAGAATATCGTCAAACGCAACTGGGTGTCCATTTTCTAGTACATGCTCCACTGCAACTGATTTTTTGGAATGCGTATGCGGAAAGACCTGTCATGTTCTATGCGGCACTGTTCAATAGTGCTGACAGTCTGACTAACATAAAACTGCCCACATGCACACAGTAATTTGTATATTCCAGGTATTCAGAAGCCTACATCATCTTTCACCTTCACAGGTTTCATTAGTTGTAAGATCTTTGCTGGGGTCCTGAAGATTGTGCTGATTTTATATTTCTTCAGGACTGGCTAATCTTCCCTGATACTGAGTCACAGAACAGTAAAAGAACAATCTTCTTTGTTTCTTCTTTGAAGGCCTTCTGCTTTCATAGATTACATGAAACAGCTTGCAAAATTTGACTATTGTAACCATTTTACTTGAAAACTTTATGCTAGTGGCTCAGTTCCATCAGCAGGTTTTCGGCATCAGAGGTTTTAGCTCGATGTACCAAGATCCTCCGAACAGACTGTTTCTGTACTGGGTGGTGGTAGCTCATGGCGTGCAGATACCAATCCATTAGGGTGGGCTTGCCGTAAATACTGTGACCAAGACGCCCACTGGGTTTATGGTGGGTAAGGATGTCTGGGAATGCCAAGGAACTGTACTTCTCTACTTCCATCGTGAACTTTATGTGGTCATGGATGTTGTTAATGTGCTCCAGGAACTCTGCCAGCTTTTCATGTCGATGAGGCCATATGAAGAAGCTATCATCGACACAGCAACAAAAACACTATGCTTTGCAGGAGATTTGGCCAATGCAATGTCCACAAAATGCTCCATAAAGAGGTTGGATACAACTGGAGTTAATGGGCTCCACACAGCGATGCCATCCATCTGGTTGGAATATTCTTCACTGTGTAAAAAATATGATGAATTCAGGGTATGTTACCATAATTTACGATGGTGTTGCGAAAGACTGGGGATTTTAAGTGGGCGTGGTGGCGGTGCAACCAACAAGCTGCCATATATGGTGCTGTACTGGGCACCAGTGACAGCACTTATACAGCACGGCTGTCAGCAGCATTCGCATGACAGTCAACTACTTGACAATGGCAGAGGAGATCTCTGCTGAAAGCTCAAGGGCAGTTAACCACTTGAAGCAGCCCGATACCTGAGAATATTTTATTAATGGATATCGCCGCAAGAGCATGCGCTCGTACTAGTAAAATCAACATAAGTGGAGCGATATTCTGCCTTACACAAGACTCTGTTTGTTTTATTTTTCCCACTCATGTTTCAGTCATGATAATTGAAATCTTGTGTTTTATAAAAAAATAAAAACATTAGTGAAACCATCAGAAATTGTTAAAAAGAAGGTAAGTGTCTTAATATATCAAAAATAATGGGAAGCAAGGCTAGAGACCCAAAATTGTGAGATGCTATAAGAAAATCTGTGGTAGTTGTAATGCTACCAACATAAAAACTACATCATGTAACACTGAAAAACAAAAAATTCCACTGAAGATAGCACAAAAAGTGCTGAAACAAGTTTAGAAAAAGTAAAACTAGCAGTGTCTTGCATACAGCAGTTTGGGGGTGGCAGGTTACCTTCTTTCCTCATTTTTGTATTACAAAAAAGAAGCTGTTTTCTCTTATATGAATAAATTATGAAATGTATGTGATACTACATTTTTAGTCATCCAGGAAAATATGTACAATCGAAGATCCAAATTTCCAAAAAAAGCATCCCAAACATAACCTAAAACATACGAATATACACAGTAGTCAGAAGAGTCATGCAATAACACTCAAACTAGAAACGTTGGATATTTGGAAATTTCTTATATCTTTGGTGATTACCATCTGTAATTAAAAAATGTTATTAGGTGTAATCACTGAAGAGTTCAGTCAAATATTTAACACTGTTTTTACTTTCAGTTTTCGGATGTGTAGAGAACCTTCCCTCTTTCTAAATATTAATTTTGGAACTTAAAAATCACACACCTTTTTACAATTCAAGTTTTTTTGCCATTTATTTGGGAACCCATCAGGCTAACAAATGGTGTCACACATGCATTCCCTTAATTAATTCAGAAGAACTGATACTCCTTGTTATGAAGGTTTCAGAAACTTGAAAACATGTTCAGGAATATTCACTCATATGAAGTGAAAATACTGCATATTTCTCAGTAAACAAATGATTTAAATAGCTGTTGCCCTGTACTGTGCTATGTGCAAACTACTTTATATTCAACAGGTTACACAAGATGTAAATGATAGCTTATTGTTTGGACATAATTTTAAATTAACGCAATGGTAGTCTTTTCCCTTAAAATTCCACTGTAACACTTTCTTACTGACAGTTTAGACAGTAGGCATCTTAGCAAAATTTCTTCTTAGTTTATTATGTGTTGCTTGATCAACAGTAACGGTTATTTGTGTAAATGCTCGTGAACTACTTACTATGTCAGACTTGTCAATCTTGTGCTTTTGGCAACCCTCATCCATTGTCATCGTCAGGAGATTCGATTTCAATAGGCCATTAGGTAATTCACTTTAGCTGGCTACAATATGTTACCGAGACAAAATATTTAATGGCCCACTGAAGTCTAACCTCCTGAACAATATGACAGATGAAGTCATTAAAAGCTTGAGATTGACACAGCTGATGCAGCTAGAAATCCACAATGCATTTATTCTAGAATGTCACCATGAAAAACTACATGGTCAGCAATGGATACTATCGTGAAACACCTGTGACTTAGTTATTATTGTAGTTTCAGCAGTCTTGAAACATCAATTTAAACTTAAACAGTACAGGTGACAAGGGTCATCCTTCCTTACCAACTGATTAGTTTCTGTAGCCAAAAATAAATTCTCAACTGCTATCACTAATGTCCATGTAATTCTGCTTCATAACATCCTCCTATTTGGTATGAAATGATCAGTTATAACCTGTAAAAGCAACACAGATGGGAATGTCATATTCTAGAAATGTTCTACAGGTATATACAAGTACAAGGACTGAACAACAATGCATGAGATTACTTTAGAAGCAGATTCTCCGCAGACTCAAATATTCTTTCCAGTTCTTTTTCCTTCAAGTTCTCAACTTTTAATAAAAATATGTTCCGTAATACTTCAGCCATTTTCAAAAGATATATAGCAATCTGATTCCATCCTCTAGTACATTTAGTCTGGTATACTTCAAGTATAGTGGTAAACAATGTGTAAATATATCTTATAATTATTCTTGAATGAAATTTATTTGTCTGGTTTTCATCCACACAGTGCCCTTTTTATCCAGTCTTTAGCATGTTTAATAACTGCTTATATTATTTTTCTTGATGAGGTTCATAACTTGTCAGTTTCAAAGAAACCGTGAATTTTGAACTCCCTTAGCCCCCCCCCTCCCCACTAAGACTTCATGACCACCGGAAAAAAAAAGTTATACATTTTCTTTAATACAGAAATCTGTTGTGAATATTGTGCTGTTTCACAGCTAGGATGATAATGACTATGTGCCTGATATGAAACAAATCATTCTTCAGTTACATGCATTCAATTTCTGTATTTTCTTTCCTTGGATACTATTCTGATTATAACCATAAACACTAAAACTTCCTCAAATATGAAGCTAATGCCTAACTTCCACCTCACAATTTATATAATGTGCTAAATTTCCATGGTTTACTGTTATAAGGATAGAACAATTATTTACTAACTATGATTTTTTTGTATTTGTAAGTAATAACATGTTTTAAATAATTAACATATTTCAAGTAATTAATGTATTCCGTTTGTTCTGTCATTACTTTAATGTTCTGATGTGTCTATGGCAAGTGTGTTATTTATTAATAACACCTTCTTCTTCTGTAGCTGCTGCTGCTGCTGGAGTCTCTTGAGTCCATCAGTTATTCCCCTGTTTCACTCTTCTGGCTCTCTAGTATTCTAGGCTCCAGTTACATTTTGAATCCTTGGTAATTTTGCACCATGACCTCTCATCTTTTGATACACCTGTCATTCCAAGTATGTGCCAGCTGAAAATCAGTCTTCTTCTTCTTCTTCTTCTTCTTCTTCTTCTCCTCCTCCTCCTCCTCCAACTGATGATACTGTCCAGTATTTCTCAGCAGATATTAATCACATTTGACCATCAAACTACTGACTATGTAAATTTCTTCTCAACATATTATGTTGTTACAAACTCACTGATTATCCCATTTGTACTTAAAATCAAAATTTGCAATGCATGATTGACTACACATAGTAAAGTTCATCATTCTGTCTTATCCTCTTACTGTAGGTAGTAAGCATGGTGAGAAGCGTGGTGTAAGTGTGGTGGTGAACATGGTCTAATTTTGGGATCCTTGTACTTATCACTTTCTGTTAAGTTCATTCTACTACAGTATCTCACAATCTCAGCTTCTTAAATAATGCAGTCTTTCCATAGTAATAATCCATCCTCATTCACCATTGAAGTTTCTCATGTATTTAGTTTTGGCGAAGGAACCTTTTACTTGTACTTCCTGCTAAATTTTACAACAAGTTTTTTTCAAAATTTCTGAATTAATCTTGTTCCAGATAACTATGCAGTCACTAAACACTGATCACTCACCTTCTTCTTCTTCTTCTTCTTCCTCCCCCCAGTACTGTGCTTTAGCTGTGAGGTTCACTTTGTATATGAACATTTAGCTCTTCTTTCCATCGACTACTCACTGTTTCTTTGGTCTTTTCCCATCCACACTGAGCATGTGTACAGACTTTTTCAATGTGAACTGTACTGCTCTCAGGGCCATCAAAAGTGGTCCTCTCACATTTTCCAAGTGACTGCTTTCACACTGATTTGCTACCTGATAATGGTATTTCCATGCACTTTGTCACAGACATTCCTGTTAGGCAACACAGCATTCACATTTCCATGGCATGGAGTATTATGCAGCACTTTCTGCCACTGTCCACAACTCTGTGTCACATAAAGCAACAGACTGTATCACTGTCAGATAGAGTTGGGCTTTGATGGAGTGGATTTTTTTTTTTGTCACATACAACATCTGTAATTTTACATCATTGCATCCATGCTGCAATGACTCTTGCTTGTACACCATAATTAGTGCCACCATTGCCTCAGATACAAGATCCCATGTGACAAGGCATTTACACAATTCCAATATTTCTGTCTTGTGGGTATCAATATGCAGTGCACACTTTTGGAGTCAGCTACTCCAATTATTAATTTCTGGTTGCAGGCTCATTCTCTCTGTTTGTAAGAGTAAACCTACCATCAGACCATTGGATCAGTCTGTAGATCCTGTTTGATGGTGTGCATAATAAGAAAAAAACAGTGAGGTGACAAAATCGATCATTGATGTACATCATCACAGGAAACCTCTTGATAACTGCGTAGGGTAAGAGCTGGAAGAGTGTGTTGGACTGCCCGTCTTTTTAAATAAGAGCACTGAGATACTGGCAGACAAGTGCAGCCAGAAATTGTAATGATACTGAAGTATTCTGCCAGCCCATAGGACTACTTTCTTCAAAGTGCTCTAATTTTTCAAAAATTCTGCGATTCGTTGTTAAACAGACTTCTTTAAGTTTTTTATCTAAACTGAGTTAATTTTCTTCTCCTGGTTGCTGAAGTATTTTTCTCCAAAATACACTAAAACAATAGTAGAGAAAGTATATCTTCTTGTTTGATGCCAGTTATGATGTCGAATCTTTCCGAGATACCAGTAATGAATTTTATCTTCAGGCTGGTACTTAGAGATTTTATTCATATCAGAGTCTTGAGCATACCATCCACTCCAGATTATTCTACAATATTATATAACAAATCCATAGAACATATAATAATAACATCTCTTTATGATTGCTGACATGTTTCTTATCTACTTTTCTTGCTGTATGTCTCTGAAGTAGTGTTTTACTAATCTTCTACATACTCACAAAGAGCTCAATGAATATCTTCATAGTACTTCCATACATCATATTGCAAAGTTCTGCCAGTACAGAGTTCTCCCAGGCCTCTTTATTTATATTATTTATAACTATTTTTCTTTCTTTTAGTCGTTTTCAATAAAATAATGGTTCCATTTCTTCTTAGAAAATTTATAATAATATTGATCAAAAATCTGGTCCATAAGAGCTTGCATAAAAATATGTAACGGTCTTCTGGTCTTTCCTGTCTGCATTTCAACGTGTCATCTTCACGGTGAGTACCAATCTATCCTTTTCATAATATTGTTTGCAGTATAAAACATTTTACACAAAAACAATTTATCACCTCGTATGTACTAACATGAATTCTTTTATTCAGAAGGATTAACAGACATTCGAAACAGAGGAAGAAATGCTACAACATGTTCTGGATATCTTCTTCATGTAAGTCCATTTTTTTCTTTATTAAGTAATAGTAAACAAGAAACCCTAGAGCAAATTCTCAGCTTGTGCTCACATTTTTGATGAATTTGAATATATCCATGTAATTAATTTCAATTGGTAGAACATCATTACGATTATATTCCAGTAAATGGACACAGTAAGACACCCTGACACTCATTTTTGAGTGATACATGTGTATCTCATTATTACGTCACCAAAATACATTTTCTTGTGGTAGATACATCATACTGATGTACATATGAACAAAATTTGCAAATATATGCCAGAAAAATCTTAATGTATATGGAACCAGATTAAATATTTTATTTGTTTTATATTATTTATTCTGCAAGATAAGTTTCATAGAAGTGCATGTACAGTACTTTTATTTATTTTCATGAAGCCACATATTGACCAGCAATTCTATCTCAGTCTCATATTCCTATCATGGTGAACATTTTTTTCTAAGGAATATGATAAATTGGTGGCATGAGTCCTTCAGCAATTTTCTAGTTCAATTTGTCTCATCTTACACTTTATATCCCGCAATCACAACTATTCTCATTTTTGTTTATTAACTGTTCACTTAGTGGTCCAACATTTAGATGAGATGACACACAACTCTGTCTTCACAGCTGACCATCTCAACTCTTACAGAATTTACAATATTTTTAAAATAATTTACAATATTTTTAAAATAAAATGCAGTAAACTGCAATTCTGTCTTCTTAACTGGAGCATACACTCTTAAGTGCCTACTTTATTTACAATAACTCTTTCACATACAAAATAGATGAGCCACAAAACATAGTTTACGGTAACTTTTGTTACTCCAATCTATGCACCTTGACCTGTTCCACAATATCAATTATGGTATTACTGTCTCTCTGACTTTTCACTCCTTTTCATTTTCCTAGCCTTTTCAATAGCTTCATGCATTCACTTTTCATCCTAAGCTACTACAGCACAGTCTTTGCCAATAGTATTTCTATCATTTTTCTCTCTCCAACTGCACCACACCTGTCTGTTGCCCTGACCTTGAAAAAAATTACATCACAAAATAAAACTTTTTTTTAACAATACTTTAGCAATGTAGTCACCATGAATGACTGTATGCTCCATTCACCAGCCTTTCTTTATTCTCATAATGTAAACTTGTGGGAATGGCCAATATAATCCAACATAATCCACCATTTACATGTGTTTTCGGGCATTAGCATTATGAGTCTTCACCACTTTCATCAAACCCATGGTATGGATGATTATTATTTTGTGTCTTGTTCAACAAGGTGACATGAACTGTTTTGTACATGACTAATAAATTGGTATCACTGCTCTTGCTTCTAAACAGAGCTTCATATCACTTCTTCATTGTGGTAATCATCACTTCTCATAAAATTGGAACCCGGCCTCCTTCCCTTGTTCTTTCATATCCCTTAGTAACAGTTGTCTTCCGGTTTTGCACAAATACCCATTAAACTTTTTTAATTTTTGACAATATAATGTAACCGGATGGATAAAAAATCTACTCACCAAGCGGCGGCAGGAGAACACACATATAAAGAAGGTTTTACTTACACAAGCTTTTGGAGCCAGTGGCTCATTCTTCCAGCAGCAGGGTTGAAGGGGTAGGAAGAGGGGTAAAGGCAAAGGAACTGTAGAGCTTTACAAAAAGGGGAAGAGTTTGGAAAAGTCACCCAGAACGCTGGGTCAGGGGAGACTTTCCAGATCTCATCGCGTCTGCTGGTTGACTTTTCCAATCTCTACCCCTTTTCCTAAAGCTCTCCAGATCCTTTCCCTTCAGCCCTCTTCCTTACTGTTCAACCCTTCTGCCAGAGTAAGGAGCCACTGGCTCCAAAAGCCAGACAGATTTTGTTCTAATTTGAAGACAATTCATCACACACACAATATATGGTTGCATTCTGTCTGAGGGCAGTAACAGAAATAGTGGAGGAACGATTCTGGATTACTGAGAAGCAAGTTATCATCTGGATGCCTTTTAATGAAAATGCTGATCAGTTAGTACAGAAAACAACAACAGAGTGGAATAGATTGCATGATACTTGGAAGCATAGCACACATGGCATCCAATGCACATCTTTATGAAAAAATACTAATGTTGTTGCCTGGTGTTAAATGCTATTCTCTCATTACACAGAAATTTGAAGTATGGAGGTAATCATGCACCAGTTGTGGAACATGTGAGATTGGTTCGGCACATTACGTGTTGGAACTGCATTATCCCATTATCAAGTTCTTAAAAGTTTTTGATGATGCTCAATGGCATATTAACTAAAGGAATTTGATAACAGGATAATTTAGTGCCAAAAGACATTTTGTTACATAAATCACACATTTTCTAAAACAAATGTATAATAATCACTGTATTGATTTGTGATACAGCTCTGCAGTCTTTTCAAAACAGGTAACAGAAATTTTCATCAGTTTTCTCAAACAATCTGACAATGAATGCTGTTCATCTACATTGTTTGAACACTGCCAGTGTCTAGGCAAACCTACACACTTCCTTTAAGTATTTTACAGAAATTACCTCCTGTTAATATCTGCACTTCCAGGATTGTTTTATTAAAACACCAAGAATGATGGTGTTATTTTTTCCTATTATACCTCAAATTTAATGACATATTTGGAATTAGTTGCTTGGTATTTGCCTCCTTTGTAAACTACTCCACACTAGTTACTCCTTAGTAAATCAGTCTTTCCTTTTTCTCTAAACATGATCATAATCAGTTTCCCTGGGTGGCTGCAGTAATCTAGAATGTGTCAATATCACAACAGTTCTGACTCTTACAGTTATCAGGATAATATTTACACAGTTCCTTAAGATTACTTGTGTCTACTTTCCAGTATAGTACACCCATTCCCATCACTAGTCTGTGAGATAGCCTTGAACCATTTTGTGCTGTCACATTTCACTACAACAACAAAATCCTGAACAATTTTTCTAAAAAGAAATAGTTTTTTAAATGGTGACAAATTATGACACTGTATGAAGATTGACACACAGTGAATACATTATTTTCTGCTTCAAATTTTTTCAGTATTGTGGACACTAACCGAAATTAAAGCCATTAAAAAGCCACTAAATCTTAACGTCATGTAATAAAAACAGGAGAATACAGACATTGACTACTGATCACAAGACAAGAAACCACACACAAATAGGGATGTAATCAGTTTTGTGCATGCCAGTAAATTATCTGTTTACATCTTACATCATATTTAGCATGAAGTGGCTTCTTTCAGACATTAAATTTCTGCCTAATAATTCCAACAATACAAAATCCAGAACAGAATAACAATATGAAATGGATAGCTTGCTAATCATGATATAGGGGAGGCACTGACTAGAGATAGGCAAATTTAAAAGCAGTCTTTTGGAAAATATCAGTTTTCAGACAAAGTTCTTTGCCAGATGAAACAACAACACACATATTCATACTTGCACAACTCACACATACAGAGCCACACTCATCTCGTGATACTGTGGTGAAAAGTGATCTTGGCTGGGGTATAGAAGAAGAGTGGAGTGGGAACGGGAAGGGGCAGGGATAGCAATGTTGGAGTGGGGAAGGATGCTTGTTACTGCCTATGGGGGTGTGCAGAAACATGGCAAAGACAGGATGGTAGGCAGCTAGGTGAAGCATCAGTAGAGGCAGGTGGGAGGTGGGGAGGGTGGAATGTTGATAAGTGAAACAGGAAGTGGGAAAGGACTATGCAGGTGAGATGGGAGGATGAAGGACATGGGTGAGACTATAATGGGAGCAGAGAAGAGGACAGACATAGGCGGAGGACTGGGACTAGCAAAGGCTGAGCTCATGGAGGTTACAGCAACAAAGGAAATGTTGCAGGGAGTGTCCCCACCTGTGCAATTCAGAAAAGATTGTGTTGGTGGGAAGAACCCAGATTACACAGGCTCTGAAGCAGTCACTGAAGCCACATATAGTTTTGTGCAGCACGCTAGGGAACTGGGTTGTCCTACTCTCTCTTCACCACAGTTTGGCGGTGGTCATTCATGTGGACAGATGGCTTTTTAATGGTCATGCCGATACAGAATGCTGCATGGTGGTCGCAGGTTAAGTTGGTACTCTACATAACTGCTTTCACTGGTGGCCCTGCCTTTGATGGGATAGGAAAAACCTGTGAAGATGACTGGAGCAGGTAGTACTGAGAGTGTGTTAGACACACCTTACATATGGGTCTTCTGGAAGAGATATGAACCAGATGGCAAGGCACTGGGAGCAGGGATGGAATATGGATGGACAAGAATATTGTGTAGGATAGATAGGCAGCAGAGTACCAGTGTTGATAGATGGGCAGGATACATCTCCTTTCAGAGCACAATGAGATGCACTCAAAATCCAGGAGGAGAATGTGATTCAGTTGTTCCAGTTCTGGGTGGTACACAGAGGCAGAGGAACGTGGGGGGTACTCCTCTGTGCAGGTGGTCAGTGGATGCGGTGGGTGACAGGGGAGACAGGCTGCAGGAGATCTGATGGGCAAGGAGGGACGGGTAATTTCAATCTGTGAAAGCCTCAGAAAGACTCTTAGAACATTTGGAAAATACTGTGCATTACTGGAGGTGCGATGACCATGGATGAGTAGCTGTACAGAAGGGACTTATTGCTGTGGAATGGTTCATACATCAAAATGGAAGTATTATAGGTGGTTAGTAAGTTTGATGTGAACAGAGGTACTGATAAAGCCATCCATGAGATGGAGGCTGACATCACAAAAGATGGTTTGAGGCTGAAGAGGACCAGGTAGGTGACTGGGCAGCTGTTGAGATTCTGAAGGAATGTAAACAGTGTGTCCTCCATACAGTTCAGATCATGAAGATGTCTGCAATGAATCTGAACCAGATGAAGGGTTTGGAATTCTGAGTGACTAGGAAGGATTTCTCTAGGCAGCCCATGAAGAGGATGGCATTGAATGGTGTCAGGTAAGTGCCTATAGCCAAACCTACAAACAAATCTGTGGTGTGCCTGTCTGTCACTCAATGCCTCCTACATATGGTAAGTTGTAATCAATCCAATTCATATTGCTATCTAATAATTCTCGCATAAAAAATCATCCTTGTTGTCAATAAACAATGTGAAAGTCTAATTATTATTAATGAGGACTTTAGGAGTAATTCATGGTATTATTTCTTGTGGTACATTTCACAAGGAAGTGCCTGTTATTTAATATTTTCTTCAACACTTATCAGATGGATGTTTTTACAGTCCACCCAAGGATTCATAATACTTATGGCCAAAGATCACCCAACTATTAACTCTTGTTGTCTTTCATGTGTACCACAAAATTGCATAATATGTCACAATCTACGACAAAAATAATGTTCTCAATGCTTTGCAAAGCAAAATCCTAAGTTAGTACCAGAAAAATAGGTTAGGATTTTACTACGGAATCTTGTAACATTTCAAAATTTTACTCACATGATGCTTATTGAGAACATTAGTCAAATGGGGGAAGTACTCCAAACTACAAAATATAACACCAAGTGAATATGTTTCACATTATACTTTATTTCACACATACATAATGTGCAGTCTATGTCAAGAAAGATTTAATAAAGTAAAACAGCTGTAAAGACACTGCAATTCTGCTACATAGCTTGCAAAACATCAACACTGCTGTGACTTACAAAAAAAAAAAGCAGTGCAACTGCATGTTAACAAAAAAAGAGGAAGCAGCTTAAAATGTGTGTCTGACAATACTCCTACTAAGATGATGTGATACAGATAATTCTGTTAGTTTAATTCTATGCAGATATATGAAAATAGCTGTGATGTACATGAGAAGGAGTCGACAGCTGCCCCCAAAACTTTGGTTTGAACACAATGCTGAAGAATGGAAACTAATGAACCCTGAAAGTCACTGCAGTAATATGCACTATTCGTATTGATACTTAACAATCTGAAAATTTCATTTCAGTTCACAGAAATAATTTTTACCTTGCAGTATATGATGATGCTCTTAGATATTTCTAGAATGACACCATACGATACGATTTATCTTTAATGTTTTCAAATACTGAGTGGTACTGGAGTATAATGATTAATTTTATACCACAGTTATTACATCTTCGAGTTGTTTCCCTTCCTCCCCTCCCCACTGCCTGAAGAGGTGCCGAAGGAGGAGGAGGAGGAATGGGAGGAATTCAGTCACTGTTATTGCAAAGAGAAGCAACTACTATTTTATGTTAACCATCCATTCATGTTTCATTTTTCCCCAATGTTTGCTTTTCTTTATTTCTCTAAGTACAGCAGAGAAAATGCTTTATGAGTTTGTGTAGTTACAGAATCTCATAATTTTGTATCACATGGTAGTATAGCTCATAGTAAGCAGAGTAGCAAATTAAATGCAGCAACTTCCTCAGTTTTATTATCTCTTAAACATTATTTTTGTGAACATGTTCCATGCATAGTGAGTCAAATTCCCCCTGACGTTTAAATATGGGCGATATTCTCTGCATCTCTAACAAGCTTAGAGATATTTTTAATGTTTACTATAAATATTATACTGAAGCTTCACATTTCCTATCATTAGCAATTGACCATGTTATGTTGATTTAACTTCTTGTGTGGCAGACAAACAATGGAAGATGTAAAGACAACTATTCTCAGTGGTGAGCAGTCAAAAGACACAACAAAAATAGAAATTGCAACTAAGCTTTCTACCTTCCCTCAGAGCGCTCTCTCTCTCTCTCTCTCTCTCTCTCTCTCTTTCTCTCTCTCTCTCTCACACACACACACACACACACACACACACACACACACACACACCTATAATGCCCCATTACAGTTTAACTACAATGACCAGCTATGGTGGGTGCAGTGAGTGAGTGAATGAGAGGGTAAAAAAGATGGCGAGGGAAAGGTTTGGTGATGGGCAGGAATGGAAGGAGAAACAGCAACAATACATGACAGGACCGTGGCACCTTGGTAGCGAGGGAGGGCTTAGACAGAACACAGGAAGAGGGAGACTGCAGAAAAACAGTATCAGATAGATCAAACTTGAATGAAGTAGGAGGGGAGGGGAGGGGGCAGAGAAATGCAAAGTGGTTTGCAGGACTGAAAGATGTGTTGTAACGACAGTATCCATTTACACAATTAAGGAAGCTGGTTCAAGGGAGGAATCGAAGATGGCATAGGCTGTGAAGCACCCATTCAAGTTGATCATTTGTTACCTGCAACAAATTCTGCCAATGTTTGATTAGCTTCTCAGTGACCACTTATTCAGTCGGACCGTAGGTTGGCAATCACGACCACACAATTTACTGCAGAAATTACAGCAGACTTAATATATCACTGCTTTCATTGGTGGTCCCATTCCTAATAGCACAGGACACATCTGTGATGGGACTGGAATAAGATGCTGAGTGTCAATGTAGTTGGCTGCCATGCAGGGACCTGGGATTTGATTCCCGGCCAAGTCAGAGATTTTATCTACTCAGAGACTGGGTGTTGTGTTATTGTCACATCATCAACACCCAAGTAAAAAAAAAAAAAACACCTTGCAGCCGAACAACCCCATATGGAGTCTCCTGGCCAATAATGCCCCACCATCATTTCATTTTCAATAAGGTGTGTTGAGTGAATGCGCAGGACACATCATTCACTAGGGTCTTTCACAGATATTGCCCAAATGACAATGGGTTGGGGTAAGTGTACCACATTTCAATTTACACTGCTCTTCCTCCCTTGGCATCACTCTCCTTTCCATTCAGCTCTCCATTTCTCCATGATCATTTCACTCATCCCACCATAGAATTCCTCACCCAATGTGGGCTGTAGGACCAGTTCAATTTATTGTGTGTGTGTGTGTGTGTGTGTGTGTGTGTGTGTGTGTGTGTTAAATTTGAGAAAGAATATTGTCTGAAAGCTTAGCAATGATTTCAATTTGATTTATGAGATTCTATCAGCTCAAAAGGCAGAGTATATTTTTCTAACATGGTAGTTGAGCTCAAATTAATAGGTATGCCTTTAATTTCACATTCTATGTAAAACCTATGTACTAATGTCAAAACATACTGACCTAAAGTTTTCACAACATATTTTAATACAAGATTTGTTACTCGAATATGAAAGCATATGAGCTATGATGTTGCACGTCTTTTCTTTGAACGAAGGGAAAACAAAAAAAGAGTATCTGACAGGTTAATATACATTAAAACACTAATAGAAATGGATACACAAATAGGTCCCATTCAATGACAGCAAAATGATGGCTGAATATTTTGTCTAGGATCTGATCTCAATCTCTTTACTTCTAATCATCAAACCAGTAAAGGAGCTCCAGTCACCTCAATACTCCAAAAAATATCAGCAGTCAATTTTGTTCCTGTGGTATCTAATATTCTAGAACCAATAACAAATCTGCACTAATTACACATGCTTATCACTGAAGTTAAAAATGTTTATATTCCTTCCCATATGGAGGTTGTGTGACTGCTGCTAAATTTATTCAGTATGACAGAAGTTTTTGAAATGTGTAGCTACAGAAGAATGTTAAAGATCAGATAAGTGGACAGGATAACTAATGAAGAGGTACTGAATTAACTTGAGAAGAAAGAAAATTAAGATATGACTTGATTAAAAGAAGGAATAAGTTTACAGGAAGTATCCCAAGCCATTAAGGAATCATCATTTTAGTACTGCAAATCAGTGTTGGGGTGAAAATTTTAGAGGACAACCAATCTCGACTCTATTACATAGGTTCAAATGAACGTAGGCTGCAGGCTCAAGGCGACGATGACAACAAATAGGTTCAAATGAACGTAGGCTGCAGGCTCAAGGCGACGATGACAACAACAGAGGTATGCTACTTGACAACTGTAAATCAGATATGTTCTGGCAATTACTCACTGCTTGTAAAGTTATCTGAATAAGATATAACAATGGTGCAACCAGCATTGTATGGGAAGAAATTTGAATCTGCGTGGGGGAAATATTACAAAGGTAGTGTCACAGGGTTCGACCACTGGCTTTCTACTGTTCGCTGTTTCATTTGAATGAGGAGGCAGAATACTAGCACTGTTTGAAGGCAATCAAATAATAAGTTTCAATAGAGCAAGTAGTAAACAATGTTTTTGTGAAATTTACAGACTAGTAAGAAGCTACCTTTAAATTTTCAAACAGCACAACTCATTCAGTTCTGTACTGTACTGTAAAAAATATACCATCTCCTATTAACCTAGTATACGAAGAAGTAATAATAAGCAGGCTATGAAAATCAAAGTTCTTAGGTGTGTGTATGAATGAAAACTTAAAATGAAAACACCATACAGCTGACCTGCTAAAAACAATATTCTCTGATAATCCACCCACTGAAATAAAATGACTATGTCCAAATGTAGATTAAAGAGGTACTTTCTTAACAACTCCTATACCACAGAGGAAACCTGTTAATGTCCGCGCGCGCGCGCACACACACACACACACACACACACACACACACAGTGTCACTGTACCAGAACCCCCCCTTTTTTTTAATACAAATCAAGCAGAGTGTGTGTGTGGTGGGGGGGGGGGGGGGCAGGGGGGGGGGGGGGAAGGGAGAGGGAGATACATTTGTTCTGTTGACACATGTTCTACATCATAGTGTGTGAATATGATCCATGAAACAAGTGTCGAACTAACTATTTCTTTGCCAGTTCAATCAAATACTGATTTAAAATATACCATAAAATTTAAAAAGGCAATTGGGTCTGTTTTTCTGTTTAGAAGCTTTTACTTCACACAGAAAACATGTATCTGATGTCATATTTTCCAACATACCTCCTCTCGTAAATACACTCCTGGAAATGGAAAAAAGAACACATTGACACCGGTGTGTCAGACCCACCATACTTGCTCCGGACACTGCGAGAGGGCTGTACAAGCAATGATCACACGCACGGCACAGCGGACACACCAGGAACCGCGGTGTTGGCCGTCGAATGGCGCTAGCTGCGCAGCATTTGTGCACCGCCGCCGTCAGTGTCAGCCAGTTTGCCGTGGCATACGGAGCTCCATCGCAGTCTTTAACACTGGTAGCATGCCGCGACAGCGTGGACGTGAACCGTATGTGCAGTTGACGGACTTTAAGCGAGGGCGTATAGTGGGCATGCGGGAGGCCGGGTGGACGTAGCGCCGAATTGCTCAACACGTGGGGCGTGAGGTCTCCACAGTACATCGATGTTGTCGCCAGTGGTCGGCGGAAGGTGCACGTGCCCGTCGACCTGGGACCGGACCGCAGCGACGCACGGATGCACGCCAAGACCGTAGGATCCCACGCAGTGCCGTAGGGGACCGCACCGCCACTTCCCAGCAAATTAGGGACACTGTTGCTCCTGGGGTATCGGCGAGGACCATTCGCAACCGTCTCCATGAAGCTGGGCTACGGTCCCGCACACCGTTAGGCCGTCTTCCGCTCATGCCCCAACATCGTGCAGCCCGCCTCCAGTGGTGTCGCGACAGGCGTGAGTGGAAGGACGAATGAAGACGTGTCGTCTTCAGCGATGAGAGTCGCTTCTGCCTTTATGCAAAGGATGGTCGTATGCGTGTTTGGCGCCGTGCAGGTGAGCGCCACAATCAGGACTGCATACGACCGAGGCACACAGGGCCAACACCCGGCATCATGGTGTGGGGAGCGATCTCCTACACTGGCCGTACACCACTGGTGATCGTCGAGGGGACACTGAATAGTGCACGGTACATCCAAACCGTCATCAAATCCATCGTTCTACCATTCCTAGACCGGCAAGGGAACTTGCTGTTCCAACAGGACAATGCACGTCCGCATGTATCCTGTGCCACCCAACGTGCTCTAGAAGGTGTAAGTCAACTACCCTGGCCAGCAAGATCTCCGGATCTGTCCCCCATTGAGCATGTTTGGGACTGCATGAAGCGTCGTCTCAAGCGGTCTGCACGTCTAGCACGAACGCTGGTCCAACTGAGGCGCCAGGTGGAAATGGCATGGCAAGCCGTTCCACAGGACTACATCCAGCATCTCTACGATCGTCTCCATGGGAGAATAGCAGCCTGCATTGCTGCAAAAGGTGGATATACACTGTACTAGTGCCGACATTGTGCATGCTCTGTTGCCTGTGTCTATGTGCCTGTGGTTCTGTCAGTGTGATCATGTGATGTATCTGACCCCAGGAATGTGTCAATGAAGTTTCCCCTTCCTGGGACAATGAATTCACGGTGTTCTTATTTCAATTTCCAGGAGTGTAGTATGTTTGGACTAGTAATAGTTTTACTTATTGACACTTTCAGTATGGCACAATGCCTGCATTTTGATACAATTACTGGTGCATGAGAGAGATGTCCATGAGTTAGTGGGGGGAGGTTAATGTGACTTACTGTTATTATAATAAATACACTCCTGGAAATTGAAATAAGAACACCGTGAATTCATTGTCCCAGGAAGGGGAAACTTTATTGACACATTCCTGGGGTCAGATACATCACATGATCACACTGACAGAACCACAGGCACATAGACACAGGCAACAGAGCATGCACAATGTCGGCACTAGTACAGTGTATATCCACCTTTCGCAGCAATGCAGGCTGCTATTCTCCCATGGAGACGATCGTAGAGATGCTGGATGTAGTCCTGTGGAACGGCTTGCCATGCCATTTCCACCTGGCGCCTCAGTTGGACCAGCGTTCGTGCTGGACGTGCAGACCGCGTGAGACGACGCTTCATCCAGTCCCAAACATGCTCAATGGGGGACAGATCCGGAGATCTTGCTGGCCAGGGTAGTTGACTTACACCTTCTAGAGCACGTTGGGTGGCACGGGATACATGCGGACGTGCATTGTCCTGTTGGAACAGCAAGTTCCCTTGCCGGTCTAGGAATGGTAGAACGATGGATTCGATGACGGTTTGGATGTACCGTGCACTATTCAGTGTCCCCTCGACGATCACCAGTGGTGTACGGCCAGTGTAGGAGATCGCTCCACACACCATGATGCCGGGTGTTGGCCCTGTGTGCCTCGGTCGTATGCAGTCCTGATTGTGGCGCTCACCTGCACGGCGCCAAACACGCCTACGACCATCATTGGCACCAAGGCAGAAGCGACTCTCATCGCTGAAGACGACACGTCTCCATTCGTCCCTCCATTCACGCCTGTCGCGACACCACTGGAGGCGGGCTGCACAATGTTGAGGCGTGAGCGGAAGACGACCTAACGGTGTGCGGGACCGTAGCCCAGCTTCATGGAGATGGTTGCGAATGGTCCTCGCCGATACCCCAGGAGCAACAGTGTCCCTAATTTGCTGGGAAGTGGCGGTGCGGTCCCCTACGGCACTGCGTGGGATCCTACGGTCTTGGCGTGCATCCGTGCGTCGCTGCGGTCCGGTCCCAGGTCGACGGGCACGTGCACCTTCCGCCGACCACTGGCGACAACATCGATGTACTGTGGAGACCTCACGCCCCACGTGTTGAGCAATACGGCGGTACGTCCACCCGGCCTCCCGCATGCCCACTATACGCCCTCGCTCAAAGTCCGTCAACTGCACATACGGTTCACGTCCACGCTGTCGCGGCATGCTACCAGTGTTAAAGACTGCGATGGAGCTTCGTATGCCATGGCAAACTGGCTGACACTGACGGCGGCGGTGCACAAATGCTGCGCAGCTTGCGCCATTCGACGGCCAACACCGCGGTTCCTGGTGTGTCTGCTGTGCCGTGCGTGTGATCATTGCTTGTACAGCCCTCTCGCAGTGTCCGGAGCAAGTATGATGGGTCTGACACACCGGTGTCAATGTGTTCTTTTTTCCATTTCCAGGAGTGTAGTAGCAGATACACAGATGTTTCTCTAATCTTGTCAAGTATGTAGAGAAAAAGAAGAGATTAAGCTCATCAGACCTGTCATCGGCAGTATAACAGAAAATACACTTCTCTAATCTTGTCAAGTATGTAGAGAAAAAGAAGAGATTAAGCTCATCAGACCTGTCATCGGCAGTATAACAGAAAATACACCTACCTATGGAAAGTGAACATGCTTCCAATTTTGACTATCAGTTACTTCTTTTGAAAAGAGAAGTGTCAATGGTGATCAAATTCCTATCTCTTCATCCAGCTTTTGAAATTTACTTAAAATTGCTCGAGGCAGTGCTAGGATAACTCCTTTGAAACAGAGAAGAGTCCAGAAAGTTCCCAAATCATCAAAGTCATTTACAAATGGCCTAGCTAATTTGCTGGTGTCACCCACACACATTAAATAAGAAAGCGGATGTGCACATCACAATAAACTCAACCACTGAAACTTTGAAAATCATAAGCACTTACAGCAAAAAGACTGATATGGGAAATATTGCAGTAACATGGGTCAGAGGACTAATTAGGAAAACACACAGTGGTAAAGACAGATTAAAGAAAATTTTTGTCAATAGAACTGGCATAAATGGAAAAGGGAAGATCACATTTTCCGGGCAAGACTCCTTAAGAAGAGGCACCAGGAGCAACAACAAAGTTCCAGTTAAGACAGAATTTTATAGATGTTGGTGTTTTTGTTATTTGAAATATATTTAAGGGAAAGTGGATCATTACTCAATTAAGTGCCCGCACAAAGATTAGGGCCTATGCATTAAACAATTAGGAATTACGCTCTATTGTCAATATACTTACAACATTCCATAACAAAATTTACAATGTCAATTCCACAAACTGAGTAAGTAGGATGTTGGTGAATCCAATAACAGACCCAAGTATTACTAACAGTGGCTTTCAGTTGGTTTTTTATACTATAATTTTTCAAGTAATCAATGTAAAAAGCCTAAATATAGTCATGTTACACAAGAAATCTCAGTTTTTGACCAGTTTATAAATATTTATTTCACATAACCTACATTTCATGCTTTAACTTCATTCTATAACGTTATTGTTTTAAAGACTTTGTTTATGACTTTTGGTCTACTATGAAAATGAATCTACAACAAACAAAGAAATTAAGAGGCAATTTGAAATATACTGAGATTGTACAGTATGTATGCAATGAAGTAGTTAAATAATGATATACGACAGTGGTGGTGTAATACCTAACAACAATTACAGAATCACTTTTTTTACACCATACAAGAAGTAGTCAAGGTAAAATATTTATGGATGGTTTCTCAATTAAGATGCACAAAGGACGATTTTGTAGACTGAGCAAGATGCTGGCAATTGCCCACAGATCTTACTGTATTTCGTGGGTCACAATACCGACAAGTGGCCTTATGTACATCACTTTCATTTGTGGGAAGACTGCACATCTCTGTACTTGAACAGATTCTTGTCGTCTGTTTTTATGGCGTACTAAGACATTAAATGGTTCGTTGCTTTCAAGATGTTGTCTATTTTGGTTTGGCAACAAATTACAGTCTATACCTTTTCTTGGTTGTAATTTGAGAAATTGTGCTGGAATATATTAGCTGACTTTCCTTGTATCATTTTATTCCTCTGGAGTATGTTGTGGATGAGGGTGAGCCTGTAACGACAGTTTAGTACCTAGTTCTGGGTCAAAACAAATGGTGGACATAAGGAACGACAAGGAATAATGTACTAAATAATGAAATGCAGTATGTTTAAAAGTGAATTGGATGCATTAAAGTTGCTGTAGGGAAGGAGGCTGCAGACATGCTTACCTATATATCTGAAACTGATGGCTTCTGAATTGGATATTTATACTAATGGACATTAAGCTGAAGCCCATACCATGTATTTCCATGCAGAATTGTATGTGTTCATGCTGGTTGTTCGAGTTTTCTAAGGAAGTATAGAGTCACCTAACAGTTCCTTTGCAAATGTATAGCACTTTATCCAAACACCTACATGAATAATGTTTATTCATTAATCTGGATTAATGATCTTATTCACATAATTTACCATGACTAAGCAAACAAACAACAGCATTACAAGGACATTTCAGAAATTTAATCAGAACATGGAATTTCTTTACATAATATGGTGTGCGTAACGAAGAGACTTCGTATTCAAGTACAGCTCAACATTATTCCAATATACTAGAGAATTATCTGTTTAAACTAGATTTTAAAATCTGCTAAACAAAAACTTATAACCAATTCATTCAGGAGCAGACTCTTTACAAGAACACACCCCCATTCTTAACTATCCTGGTCTGGAATGTATTAATCAGCTACTTAAAATCTTCTCCTGGAATGAGATCCATTCAGTCTGAGATTTTGCCCACCATAACTAGAATAGCTTTTCATCGCCCTCCCAATCTCCGCAATATTCTTGTCACACCCTATGCTCCTTCTGCACCCATCTGCTTGCCCAGTGGCTCCTACCCCTGGGACCATAAAAAAAGATTGTTTATTTAGTAAAAGGAACTTGGACCAAGAAATTATTTCTCAAATACTGGACTGAAACACTAATTTCTCACGAGTAAAAGTAAAACGAGAAGACATGGTAACAAATAAGTTAAACCACCTTCAAATACAACAGATTAAAAAACAAAAGTTAACCAATCATCACAGTTTTTCAATTTCAGGTGCACTCCTGGAGAAAAATTAGGCTTTGAAAAGATGATTACACCAGTGTCATGCAAAGAAAAATTTTTACTTCATTGGTACTATTGAAGTAATACTTTAATTTCTTATTATCTCTCAACTTGGGACACTATCCACTGTAACCTGCAACTGGAATGTAGCACAAGCCCTACAAAATAACACTAAGGGCAACCACAAACTAAAATGAAATAACCAGTAGCAATCAAACATTAACAGAACAGTTCTCTCTCACATACTCAATACTATGTGCTTTCATAAATTTTATAGTCTTCTTTGAAATTTGGTCAACGTTTACTGTAGTTGTCCTGTCAAAGTAGTGCTCTACGTTTCTTACTTGTTTCCCTTTCATTTCTCAACATGCCAGCTATTTCACAAGCATTCTCACCCAATTAGGTGACTATACTATACATGGCCCATGTTTATTGTCTTATTTTTTGTTAATGTTGCAATGTTCACCAACTTCATAAACTCAGACAATGTCAGTTTTTTACATAGTTAAATGGGCAACACTGGCCATTTATAGAACAGGTGATTACACTTAACACACTGAATCATTTGATGCTCTACACCCCGCTCAAGACTTGCCCTATGCACACTCCAGTCACCACCTATACCAGCCCTATATTTGGCAAAACATATACTGTCAAAGGGAGAACCATCTGCGAAACAAAACTTGTCATACACCAGCTGTTCAGCCTTTTACATCTGCATGACTACCACCAATTTATCAGTTAGGATGAATGAGCATAGGCAGAGGATGTATATTGGCAACACACAATATCTTGTTGCAGAGCATGCTCTACAGCATGACAATAGTGACCTCGGTGCCTATTTCACCACACACGTCATTCGGATTCTTCCCCCAGGCACCAGTTTCTCAGAACTTCACAGGTGGGAACTTCGCTACAACTTGTCCTTGGTTCTCGCCGCTCACCAGACCTTAATTTACGTTAATATCTTGTGTATCAGCATTTCTTCACAATACCTACTGCTTTCTTCACTCCACTTTAGTTTTCTACATCTTCCATTTTCTTACCCGTCTATCCCCCTCCTCCCACTTCTGATATTTACAATGCACACACACAAAATGAACAAGTGAATCAGAGGGGACAGTCATATGGAAGGGCATAGTATAGAGGGTATAATGAGGGGAACAGGAGGGCAGCTGCAATTATCTGAAAACCAAACACTTACCTAGTCCTACAACAGACAGTATTATGAAGAAAGTCTAATACAAAGTGTATCCAGAACCATTTATCAAGAAATCTCAAAAATACTTTTCTGTTCACCATTACTCTCTGCAACTGATTATGCCAGATGGCTATGGGCTCTAAATTCTTTCAGTGATGATGTACCTTCAATTTGCAAAGTTTTTTTTTCTTCTCTTGTTACTTGATAATAGCATTCACTATTTGATGAGTGTTGTTTCTAGTTGTGATAAAGTGTGTTGAGGTGCACTGTACGTAAACAACACTGTAATTGTTTTTGTTTTTAACACATCTACGATGAGCTATATGGATGAAAAACTGAGCCAAGAATATAATACGGAGTTATTACACTGTACATGAAACTGAAGACGTGACATCAAAGAACTGTTTGACAACAATGTGCAAGATTCTTTCATTCTATTTCTTGATGAATGCTCTGTGTTCATTACTGTTAGAGTAGTTCCCAGTATTTTTCACATAATTTTCACTGCCTTGTATCACATTTCCACCACTTATAGAGAATAAAATTTTGTATAAAGACTGATGGCACTAAAAGTTCAAAGAATTCCATGGAAACCAAGGAGGGAAGTGACACAGATAAGTTGGCTGGGGTAGTTCAGTATTGGAAATGGCCTCTATAAAAAAATTGGAGCTGGCAAATTGCAGCAAAATTACTTCCTTTTTGTAGGATCTGATACAGTAATGATGCAAATGAACTTCACCAGTATCCAAGCAAATAATTATGCACTATAACAGTGTTATTAGATATACCTACATAAATTCTAAGTATGTAACATCACAACTGACTATCTGATCTTGGATTTAACTGCTTCAGTGGTATGACTACTTTGTTTGCCATCCAAGCCATTCAATGTTTCCCATAAATAAGATTGTTGGGTTGAAAAAGTTGATAAGTGCAAGTGTCCCAAGTTCCCTTTACTATCTACTCAACAATACACACTTCACAAACCTAAGTGTGAAAGTGAGAGGCTGATTCATTCACTCTGCTGGAAGCAATAGTACTGTTAGTGACCTGCTATCAACTAGAAACATTCATCCAAAGTGTTCCTGTAGGAATCCTCATTAGCTACAGTAATGCTGAATATTGGACTGGAACCAAAATAAGCATAGGAAATAACACAATGTTTTGCTCATTTATGCAGTACCTACTATTGTGAGAATGTACAGATTTTTGACAAATTAAGCTATGTTTTGTATGATATGATGAAGACAGTTTGGCACATTAAAATTCTGATATTTACTTATTCCAAAACACGGCAGTTATAAGGTTCATATAGCAAGCATTTTTAGTTTTCTGGTGTAAAAAATTATGGTCACATGAACTCTTAATCAACTACAAATTAATCTGGGGTTCAAATTCACAGCAACAATAGTTACAACACAAGGGAAATAATGACACATTTTCACACTGCATTTAACACAAACTGTGCACGAAAATTAGGAAACATGGATATGCAACAGGGTGAAGTAGGAATAACAACAAAAAATTGATGAGAGTCAAATAGAAATAAACTATATATAAGTGGGGAAGGAAGCTTGCCTGTGCAACTAAGCCACCATGGGACTAGTTCTCACTAGTTTTGGTACCACTGTGTACTTCTTGTTAGCTATCGCTTGTTTGTTTTCTTTTTATCCTATACTAAATGTTGCTTATTTGTGCTTAACTCAAAATAGCTTAAGATAAAACTACCACAATGAAAAAATAACGTTTTTTTCTTCCTTCTTTTACAGTAGGAAGAGCAAAAGAAATGTATGTCATGCATAATTATTATTATTATGCATGACATACATTATTATACATTACATACATTATTATATATCTTTTAAACAGCAACCAGCTGATTCATATTTTGCTGATTATAAAGATTCAAACCTGGAAGCACGACGTAGAAATGAACATCCACATAAAATGACTTTCGGTTTGTTAAAGATTTTTAAGACAATTTATACCCCGGTTGCTTCCCTTGCAACATCAAGTTTGTAAAGTCTTCTGTTCTTTCTTTCAAGATTATTTGTGTGTAAAGATAAGGGCATGTCTAGTTCTTACAAAAATGTGGAATGCCTCAACATCAATGAAATGGAAGCAAGTATGAATGTACTTAAACAGCTATGCAGTTATTAAACAAGTACATGACTGTATCCACACATAGGGTTTACTACATTACCTCCCATATAAATTCTTCAGATGTGCAAAATTTGACGTACTTTAATCAATTTGGTATCATGTTTTAGAACTATCTTTTTGTTTGTAAATGTGGTATAAGGCTACTTTGAGTAAGATGTTTCCCCTATTTCAAATCTTCAATGTTTGTCTGAGGGACATGATGTACGATTTTAGCAAGCATACCGAACATATCATATCACAACTGAAACTTATTAATATTAACAATAGCCTCAAGTTCAATACTTTTGTCAAGAGGGAAAGCTAGGAAATGGTTGGCCTGACACAGACAATGCACAACATCAATGAAATATTGTTTATGCTATGTTATTACACGTTTCAAACTAATATAAATCAAACACTAACTTACTCTTTACTCTATGGAATATATGGCTTTTTAAAATAGTAATGTTATATGCATTTCATTTAAATGGAATAACTGAAATAACAGGCTGATAGAAAATTCTTCATACCTAGAACAGTTTACCACATAAAGAAATTCAGTCAAAGTCAATGGAAGTTTACAGGGAGTCTATTTTACTACAGTTTACATTGGAGAATGCATTGCTGAAATTCACAATGTGACAATGGATGGTTAGCAATGAAATATACGCAAAATAAACTGCAACCACAAGCATATCAGAAGAAAGAGGATGTTGCACTTTGCAGAATGAAGTAACTATGAGAAAGCTTTGAGTAAGACGGCCATGATATTAATGACTGCCGACTAAAAGCAAACAGATGTTTTCCTGGGCAATGTTTCGACCTTCCTCTAAGGAATACATTTTATGCAATGATTTATTACCAATGAAGAGTGTCATAGCTTCACCATCTCACATGAGAAATGAAACAGCAATGAATGTAATTGTAGTTGCTGTCATGAAACCAGGCAGCTGAAGGCCATTCGTGTCCATCCCTTGTCTCTCACCCTGCTTTGTCCCCGAGACTGCAATGTTGCCCTGTCAGTACCTGCTGCTCAGTCATAACATGATCTTGTTCTGCTTTACAATGATACTGAAGAGCAAAATTCTGGGCTTACCATAGTTTTTAGCCGACATATTCTTGGTGTAAGGGACAGAATGAATGAGCAATAAAAAACAAACTATATAATATTTAATGTCTCGAATTTTTTAACAAACTATGTCATGACACGGAATACAGACATAAATTTAACTTTGCATGCACAAAAACTAACAACACAATCATGTGAAGTCTCATAAAAAGCAAAATGTGTTAGTAGCATTCTCACTTCTTCAGATTCCGTAGGTGTGAGTGCTGTCTTCCATTTGCAATAATTGAGATAAGCAGGACAGTAGAGTTACTCGAATACATGATTTGAATAAAGAAGTGGTCTACATGATTGTTAGAATACTACATAAGAGGAAAGTATCCTATGACCAGGAAAGTCTGCGCCCAACTACAACATAAAACTGAATATGAGGGCTCCCAAAGGTCCATTCTTTACCTTTTGTAAGACATCAGTTTCAAATTCATAAAATGTAATGATAGATGCAAATTTCCTAATGAAGGGCTATTACCACCTTGAGAGCTACATTTTGCTAACTATTCATTTACTGCATGCTGAGGACAACTGATGTGTGTGTTACCTAGACGAACATAGGGTTTTGCAAAATCGTACAATACGTTGGACATGAATCAAAGAATAACAATGACCTGGGAGGACATCTAGTATAGCGTATATTAGTGTATTGGGTGAAGGGTGCAGTGATGGTGAGTACGTAACAGCTGCAAATACAATCTTTTCAAGAGGTAGAGAATATTCTCAGTCCTATTTACCTGAGTCATCAGAACTAAAATCCAGGCAGCAGAAGGAATGTCCTCGCATGCTGGTGCGCACAGACTCTCTGGTAAATTAATTGTGTTCGTAAGTGACATGATACAATATCATCTCAGATGGGACCAAAATTGATTTTACAGTTTTCTTATCAACGTTCTCATTGGAACATCTACGAGGTGTAACAGAACAGAAATTCACCAGTGATGACATTTTTCATTACAGAAATGAAACAATTTCTCACTGCTTACAGTACTCTACTTTTTATCTCATAACAATTAGGTTTTCATGATAAAATGTGCATCATATGCGTCTATATACTTTAAGAGTGTTTGTAGATTTCTTTTCAATCAAAATGTGTTAGTGCTTCTGGTTTTTGAAGGGGGAAAATGCTGTATATTTTTCCGTGAAACTTTCTTGTAATGTCAGTTATTATTTATTTTAATAACAACAGGCAAGAATTTTCTTTTGGAACATCTAAAAACTTTTTTGGCATTTTTACTAACATCTGAATTTATCACAAACTGGCAATGTTGTAAGTATATGAGTTGACACTGACTCACATTTTCTGATATTAGAAAAAAGGGATTTTCTTTACTGATTAATCTCACTATGATAAAACAGGCACTAATGAACAAAAAAAGCATTCTAGACCAAATGGTTTAAAAAACACCTGATCAGAGACCTGTTTTCCAAATTTACATATCACTCTCATTTGGACAACGCTCCTGTCTACAAAAGAATTTTCATATTGTAAGATTTGTAGTAAGTGTCACAACATGAACCTAATTCAGTCAATTTTTGCACCCCCTGACTCCACTGACCTAAAGAATGAGGGGCTGGAAAACATTACAAATCCAATGAAGTGATTTTGCTAGCAACTGATGGGTATGCTGTAAATCTTCCCGAGCTGCAAGTTGGGAGTGGAATCTGTTCAAAGGAGGGAGGGGGAGGGAGGGAGAGGGGGGGAGAGAGAGAGAGAGAGAGAGAGAGAGAGAGAGAGAGAGAGAGAGAGAGAGAGAGAGAGAGAGAGGGAGGGAGGGAGGGAGGGAGGAGGGGGGTGATAAGATTAAATGCAAAGGTGATTATGCTGAAAAACATTTGTGCTCACATAGTCTTTCACTGGTAGGTTGTACCAATTTAATATCACATTCTTAATATTCTATACTGTATGGCTAACTTAATGGATGACATCAGATGTATTGCACTAAGTCAGGGAAAGCATACAAGTAGTGCATGATGGTGGTGGTGGTGGTGGTGGTGGTGGTGGAAGCCTCTTAGTGTATGTGAAAGCTTAAGTGTGCCAAATATTTACTGATAAAAGAAGAGAGTTTAAATTTACATTATGTTGAAGTACAAACCAAAGCTTCATCTTGCAACATGGAAATGCAGCTACCTGTCAAACCTAAATTGAAGAGACAGAGAAGGTTATCTCCTCAACACACCACTGACAGAAAGGCAATTACATCAATCAATACGGTTGCAAACTTTGGTGAAGAACTACTAAGTAAAAGCATGTATTTATTAAGACTGTGCACTTTTAACTAAATAAATAAATACAAATAAATGAATAAATAAATAAATATCACTATTTGTGAAGCTAAAACACTATCACACATTCATTATATGCTGTGCTAGAACAAAGATATCAAGTTCAAAATCTAGTTAATTTGTTTCAATACATTTCCAATGCTGCTTCACTATTGCTTATCCTTTAATCATTTCATATGAATTTGCATTAAGTAACACAGGCATGATTTTAAAGGCACTGATTGTCATTTCTTGTGGGTGGCATCATATGAACGAGCAGTACTGCTGAATTTAAACAAAACCATTCATTAAATATTTTTAATGCATAATACAGGGTTATTACAAATGACTGAAGCGATTTCACAGCTCTACAATAACTTTATTATTTGAGATATTTTCACAATGCTTTGCACACACATACAAAAACTCAAAAAGTTTTTTTAGGCATTCACAAATGTTCGATATGTGCCCCTTTAGTGATTCGGCAGACATCAAGCCGATAATCAAGTTCCTCCCACACTCGGCGCAGCATGTCCCCATCAATGAGTTCGAAAGCATCGTTGATGCGAGCTCGCAGCTCTGGCACGTTTCTTGGTAGAGGAGGCTTAAACACTGAATCCTTCACATAACCCCACAGAAAAAATCGCATGGGGTTAAGTCGGGAGAGCATGGAGGCCATGACATGAATTGCTGATCATGATCTCCACCACGACCGATCTATTGGTTTTCCAATAGGAGGATTCTCTATCGCCCAGATTCGCACATTGTGTCTGTTCACTTCACCATTAAGAAAAAATGTTGCTTCATCACTGAAAACAAGTTTCGCACTGAACGCATCCTCTTCCATGAGCTGTTGCAACCGCGCCAAAAATTCAAAGCGTCTGACTTTGTCATCGGGTGTCAGGGCTTGTAGCAATTGTAAACGGTAAGGCTTCTGTTTTAGCCTTTTCCGTAAGATTTTCCAAACCGTCGGCTGTGGTACGTTTAGCTCCTGCTTGCTTTATTCGTCGACTTCCGCGGGCTATGCATGAAACTTGCCCGCACGCGTTCAACCGTTTCTTCGCTCACTGCAGGCCGACCCGTTGATTTCCCCTTACAGAGAGATCCAGAAGCTTTAAACTGCACATACCATCGCCAAATGGAGGTAGCAGTTTGTGGATCTTTGTTGAACTTCGTCCTAAATTGTCACTGCATTGTTATGACTGACTGATGTGAGTGCATTTCAAGCACGACATACGCTTTCTCGGCTCCTGTCGCCATTTTGTCTCACTGCACTCTCGAGCGCTCTGGCGGCAGAAACCTCAAGTGCAGCTTCAGCCGAACAAAACTTTATGAGTTTTTCTACGTATCTGTAGTGTGTCGTGACCATATGTCAATGAATGGAGCTACAGTGAATTTATGAAATCGCTTCAATCATTTGTAATAGCCCTGTACAATATACCATATGTTTACTTAGTATAGTGAACCAGACTCCTCTGTTTTACGGACATCTCCTGATACCTGGGCATGCATTTGTTTTTTGTATTTCCTTGAAATGAACCAACATGCATAAATGATTGTAGTGTATCCCTACATCATCTTACCAATGACTAATACTTGCATCCAAAGCTTATTCATATAATAAGAAAACAACAGCATAAAATAAAATCTTATTTTGCTTGTGCCTTATCCCATGGATTCACAGGATCCGCATTGTTAGGAACGGATTTGGCACAATTAATGTTAAGGGGTAGCCGGATGCCCTTCCTGCCACCATCCCGTACCCCACGTGACGGAATTAGTGTACCACAGCTGTCTACGTCAAGTGTAATCCACGGAATAGTGCGAACGTGTTCAGACATCTGTGAGTCGTGTACCTGAGGCGGGACATGGGGACCAGCCCGGTATTCACCTAGTGGGATGTAGAAAACTGCCTAAAAGCCACATCCAGCCTGGCTGGCACACTGGCCCTCGGTGTTAATCCACCGGGCGGATTTGATCCGGGGCCGGTGCGTATACCCAAGTCCAGGAAGCAGCACATTAGCACTCTCGGCTAACCTGGCGGGTCGATAGCATAAAATAAAATGTGTAATATAAATGTACACCTACTGTGCTTTGTTTTTATTTTGCATGTGGTGAACTGTATCAAGAGACACTAAGCATTCAGTAAGGGATGGCAAGAATGATGATTGTAGTTGTTTACTATGACTGATGTATCTAATGAGGAGAAAAAACATATAGCTGGTTCACTTGTAGCTAGAACAGACAGTTATTTGTAAAAATATGGTGCAGAAGATATATAACTTCTGAATTTTGAAGTAATTATCCCAGATTTGGAGACAAAGTCCAAGAGAACAACAGTCAAACAGATACTATCACATTGGAAGGGAAAAGCCAACACCACCCATTTGTGGTGACCATGACAGGATTTTGAAGGATATTTACATTCTGAGATAATTAAGCAATGTGATTTAGTTATGAATGAGGTAAATAAATAGCTTCATGAAGTAAATTTGGGCCAGAAACAAGTAATAGATTATACTGGATGAGAATTTACATAAACGCAACAACAAATTTCAGATTCTAGCATACAAGTAAATGTTTTAGTATAATGTACAGACACATATGAAATAGTTCTCAGGTTATAATTTTATAACATAGACTGAACATATGCCAACATCCTTGCCGCAGTGGTAACACCGGTTCCTGTCAGATCACCAAAGTTAAGAGGACTGGCAACCATCCGATCTGCTGAGCGCTGTTGGCAAGCAGGGTGCACTCAGCCCTTGTGAGGCAAACTGAGGAGCTACTTCACTGAGAAGTAATGGCTCATGTCTTGTACACAGACATACAGCCAGGAAAGTGGTGCTGACCACGTGCCCCTCCATATCCGCATCCAGTGATGCTTGTGGGCTGAGGATGATATGGTTGGGCCTTCCAAGGTCTGTTCAGATGGAGTTTAGTTTCAGAAGGATCATATGAATGATCTGACTCAACAACCAGTTCAAGAAAAAATAGAATAATCTGATTGAACACCTCTTTCATCAGGTGATTCTGAGAAAGCAGAAGCAGAATTTTTAGCACTAAAATAAAAAGTTACTCAAAATTTACAGTAGGCAATGAATCTTTCTGGGAGAGACTATTTAAATTTCGTACACAAATACAGCTTGACTTGAAGAAATATGTAAAGAAGTTGGTAAACAGTTTGAAACTGATTGGAATTACTTTTGTAATCACATGGTAATTGACCGCACCATGAACCATGGACCTTGCCATTGGTGGGGAGGCTTGCATGCCTCAGCAATACAGATGGCCGTACCGTAGGTGCAACCACAACGGAGGGGTATCTGTTGAGAGGCCAGACAAACATGTGGTTCCTTAAGAGGGGCAGCAGCCTTTTCAGTAGTTGCAGGGGCAACAGTCTGGATGATTGACTGATCTGGCCCTGTAACAATAACCAAAATGGCCTTGCTGTTGTGGTACCGCGAACAGCTGAAAGCAAGGGGAAACTACAGCCGTATTTTTTCCCGAGGACATGCAGCTTTACTGTATGATTAAATGATGGTGGCGTCCTCTTGGGTAAAATATTCCGGAGGTAAAATAGTCCCCCATCCGGATCTCCGGGCGGGGACTACTCAGGAGGACGTCGTTATCAGGAGAAAGAAAACTGGCGTTCTACGGATCGGAGCGTGGAATGTCAGATCCTTTAATCAGGCAGGTAGGTTAGAAAATTTAAAAAGGGAAATGGATAGGTTAATGTTAGATATAGTGGGAATTAGTGAAGTTCGGTGGCAGGAGGAACAAGACTTTTGGTCAGGTGATTACAGGGTTATAAATACAAAATCAAATAGGGGTAATGCAGGAGTAGGTTTAATAATGAATAAAAAAATAGGAGTCCGGGTTAGCTACTACAAACAGCATAGTGAACGCATTATTGTGGCCAAGATAGAGACGAAGCCCACGCCCACTACAGTAGTACAAGTTTATATGCCAACTAGCTCTGCAGATGATGAAGAAATAGATGAAATGTATGACGAGATAAAAGAAATTATTCAGGTAGTGAAGGGAGACGAAAATTTAATAGTCATGGGTGACTGGAATTCGTCAGTAGGAAAAGGGAGAGAAGGAAACGTAGTAGGTGAATATGGATTGGGGGGGAAGAAATGAAAGAGGAAGCCGCCTTGTAGAATTTTGCACAGAGCATAACTTAATCATAACTAACACTTGGTTCAAGAATCATAAAAGAAAGTTGTATACCTGGAAGAATCCTGGAGATACTAAAAGGTATCAGATAGATTATATAATGGTAAGACAGAGATTTAGGAACCAGGTTTTAAATTGTAAGACATTTCCAGGGGCAGATGTGGATTCTGACCACAATCTATTGGTTATGAACTGCAGATTGAAACTGAAGAAACTGCAAAAAGGTGGGAATTTAAGGAGATGGGACCTGGATAAACTGAAAGTACCAGAGGTTGTAGAGAGTTTCAGGGAGAGCATAAGGGAACAATTGACAGGAATGGGGGAAAGAAATACAGTAGAAGAAGAATGGGTAGCTCTGAGGGATGAAGTACTGAAGGCAGCAGATGATCAAGTAGGTAAAAAGATGAGGGCTAATAGAAATCCTTGGGTAACCGAAGAAATATTGAATTTAATTGATGAAAGGAGAAAATATAAAAATGCAGTAAATGAAGCAGGCAAAAAGGAATACAAACGTCTCAAAAATGAGATCAACAGGAAGTGCAAAATGGCTAAGCAGGGATGGCTAGAGGACAAATGTAAGGATGTAGAGGCTTGTCTCACTAGGGGTAAGATAGATACTGCCTACAGGAAAATTAAAGAGACCTTTGGAGAGAAGAGAACCACTTGCATGCATATCAAGAGCTCAGATGGCAACCCAGTTCTAAGCAAAGAAGGGAAGGCAGAAAGGTGGAAGGAGTATATAGAGGGTTTATACAAGGGCAATGTAGTTGAGGACAATATTATGGAAATGGAAGAGGATGTAGATGAAGATGAAATGGGAGATAAGATACTGCGTGAAGAGTTTGACAGAGCACTGAAAGACCTGAGTCGAAACAAGGCCCCAGGAGTAGACAACATTCCATTAGAACTACTGATGGCCTTGGGAGAGCCAGTCATGACAAAACTCTACCATCTGGTGAGCAAGATGTATGAGACAGGCGAAATACCCTCAGACTTCAAGAAGAATATAATAATTCCAATCTCAAAGAAAGCAGGTGTTGACAGATGTGAAAATTATCGAACTATAAGTTTAATAAGTCACAGCTGCAAAATACTAACGCGATTTCTTTACAGACGAATGGAAAAACTGGTAGAAGCGGACCTCGGGGAAGATCTGTTTGGATTCCGTAGAAATGTTGGAACACGTGAGGCAATACTAACCTTACGACTTATCTTAGAAGAAAGATTAAGAAAAGGCAAACCTACGTTTCTAGCATTTGTAGACTTAGAGAAAGCTTTTGACAATGTTAACTGGAATACTTTCTTTCAAATTCTGAAGGTGGCAGGGGTAAAATACAGAGAGCGAAAGGCTATTTACAATTTGTACAGAAACCAGATGGCAGTTATAAGAGTCGAGGGGCATGAAAGGGAAGCAGTGGTTGGGAAAGGAGTGAGACAGGGTTGTAGCCTCTCCCCGATGTTATTCAATCTGTATATTGAGCAAGCAGTAAAGGAAACAAAAGAAAAATTCGGAGTAGGTATTAAAATTCATGGAGAAGAAGTAAAAACTTTGAGGTTCGCCGATGACATTGTAATTCTGTCAGAGACAGCAAAGGACTTGGAAGAGCTGTTGAACGGAATGGACAGTGTCTTGAAAGGACAATATAAGATGAACATCAACAAAAGCAAAACGAGGATAATGGAATGTAGTCAAATTAAATCGGGTGATGCTGAGGGAATTAGATTAGGAAATGAGACACTTAAAGTAGTAAAGGAGTTTTGCTATTTAGGGAGTAAAATAACTGATGATGGTCGAAGTAGAGAGGATATAAAATGTAGACTGGCAATGGCAAGGAAATCGTTTCTGAAGAAGAAAAATTTGTTAACATCGAGTATAGATTTAAGTGTCAGGAAGTCGTTTCTGAAGGTATTTGTATGTAGTGTAGCCATGTATGGAAGTGAAACATGGACGATAACTAGTTTGGACAAGAAGAGAATAGAAGCTTTCGAAATGTGGTGCTACAGAAGAATGCTGAAGATAAGGTGGGTAGATCACGTAACTAATGAGGAGGTATTGAATAGGATTGGGGAGAAGAGAAGTTTGTGGCACAACTTGACTAGAAGAAGGGATCGGTTTGGTAGGACATGTTTTGAGGCATCAAGGAATCACAAATTTAGCATTGGAGGGCAGCGTGGAGGCTATAAATCGTAGAGGGAGACCAAGAGATGAATACACTAAGCAGATTCAGAAGGATGTAGGTTGCTGTAGGTACTGGGAGATGAAGCAGCTTGCACAGGATAGAGTAGCATGGAGAGCTGCATCAAACCAGTCTCAGGACTGAAGACCACAACAACAACAACAACAACAACAACATGGTAATTGATGGGCATTTGTTTAAAATGTCTGATTCTGAGCGAGAAATATCGAATCTTGATTTAACAGTAGTATTGTGGCAGTGGTTCCAGAATTTTCTAAACCCTTTATCTCCAAGTACAAACGGACATTAGCTATTGCACTGATTAGTAATAGTGTACTTTCACAACGATACTTAAGCAAAAATGATAGAAAGTTGGCAGATGCAATGTGGTTTTAAATGCTGCTGGTAAGTCAGTGCTTATTGGATTCTAAATCACGTGGTCCTCTGCCTTGTCATGGCAGGAGATGATGATGTGACACAGTTGTTCACAGGTAGTTTTGAGTGGCACAGTCTACATGAAACCTTATCTACGCTGTTGTTTTAAATATTGTTGGACAATAATTTTGTCATTTCTGAAATTAGGACTGTACTGTTGTGTGCAGTCAACCATCAAATTCACTTAATAACATTTTATTATAGTAAGCTGACTATTGGGACAAGTGGTTCATTGTTAATATTTACTTTACTTTGTTCTGAGATCAAGTATTCCTTAACCAAACACCATTTATGCAGTCAAGTGTTTGTTGTGGTGTGCCAGAGTCAGCACCTTCATCACTGTTCTCAAAAAAGACGTGATGACCTGACTTGAGGGGATGGTATTCTAACAAATATGCAGCACAGCCATGAGAAACTGCATAGCACTCACCTATGTCAATGTTTTTATGGGTCATCTAGAACAAACCTTTCTAGCTTCCCAAAGGCCAAACCCCTGGTCTGGTTCAGGTTCACTGATGATACCTTCATGATCTGGACTCAGGGCCACGATACCCTATTCCCATTCCTCCAAAACCCCACACCTTCTCCTCCATCCTTGTTACCTGATTCTCTTCAACCCAATGCCCTGCCTTCCTGGACACTGACCTCAACCTCTCAGATAGCTCCAAACTCCCCTCTGTCCATATTTAACTAACTAACCACCAATTTACAGACATTTAGACAACTGTCACACCTTCCATGCCAAAAAATTACTCTTATACAGCCCGGCCGACCCACGGACAGCATATCTTCACTGGGAAGAACTTTCTTCCTCAGTATGCTGAAGATCTCATAAAGGCCTTTACAAACTGGTACTGCCACCAAATATCGTCCAAAAACACATTTCTTGTACAATATACTCACACAATCCTAATAATCCCCCCCCCCCCCCCCACACACACAAGAATCAGCTACAAGTAACAACCTTCTGATCATCCAGGATTCAAATGAACGATATCCTTCACTAGAGCTTTGATTACCTATCATCATGTCAGAAATTAGGGATGTTCTACCCAAGATCACTCCCACCCCTCCTAAAGTTGTATTCCACCACCCACCCGACATACACAACATCCTGCTCCACCCTTATGCCATTCCCTGACCCCTCCCAAACCCCTTGCGAAAGGGATCTATCCCTTTCGGAGGCCCATGTACAAGCCCTGCCAGATTCACCCACCACACATATCCTAATCCAGTCCAGTCACAGGGTTATCCTATCCCATCGGAGGCGGAGTGCTATTTCATATACCAACTCTGCTGCAAGTGCTGTACAGCTTGTTATGTTGGTATGACAACCTATTAGCTGTCCACTATAAAGAACAGCCACCATCATACTGTTCCCAAGAACAAGGTTGACCACCAGTGGCAAAAAATGCTGCTGAGCATAACAAGCTCAGGTTCAATGGCTGATTTACAACTCAGGCCATCTGGATCCTTTTATGAACTACATAGGTGGGAGCTATCCCTACAAAAAAATCCTTTGGTCCCCTGACCCTCATGGCCTCAATCTCCACTAACCCATTGTCCACATACCCTCTAATCACCAATTACCCCTTCCTCTGTTCTGTCACCACTTCCCAATCCACATCTCCATCTCACTTTCACTGGGCACTGCACCCCACTGGCTCCAGTACCCATGAATCGCCTAGGTAGCCTGTGCGCCTGTAATTCCTATCTCTCACATTACTAGCCAGCCAATCTGTTGTCTCCTACCAAGCCGCTAGTTACCCATACTCAGTCTTTACTGTTCTCCCCCCCCCCCCCCCCCCCCTCAATATCACCCCTTTCACAAAGAATTTATTCCAAAAGCTAGCAAGATTTCTTCTCTTTTGCATATGCCTGTAGACAACTGAATTATTTTGTTATTCGATGGTTGGTCTCCTTTACTCCTGAAGTCTTTACCTTGTGCCAGAACTTTCCCTTCCAATATTTACAACAATATTTCTGATGTGCTAACAAGATTTAATAATTAGCAACACAACGGAACAGTTTGCTGGCTACAATGGCAGAGGAATGAGTAAGAAACAAAAGAGTGTGTACTTAGAGAACAGAAGTAAGATAAAATCATACAATTACATTATTATTTTTTTAACAGTGTCTTTAAAAAAAAAAGGATGCTTAGGAGGAGGAAGTATTGGTTACGAACAGACTGGTGTACTAGTACATAAGAGAGAGTGTAAATGTACTACGAAGGAGGACTTACACTTGTGTTAATGTACTGGAGAATAGGTTGAAGGGTGTTGTATACATATACAGACACAATCTCTGAAGGGAAAAGGAGGAAAGTGGATGCAAAACGTGATCAGATAGGTCTGAGGAATGAAGTAAAAATAGTACTATGTAATTTCAAAGGTAACAAAATATGTATTTTTTGAATCCTACTCCAATGTTGTGCAAAACATAACAAACCTAAGCTATAAAAGGTTACGAAAATGTCTGGCATTGTGTAGCTGAAATAATATAGATTGATAAAACAACATGGAGGAAAAAAAGAAAGAAAGAAAACCCAGAAGTATCATGAGAGTTTTAAGCTGTCTTAAGTCCTCAGAACGTAATTTCACCAAAATTAACTTTGAGACTAAATAAATCCTGTTATAAGATGAAAGGGCAGGCAGAGTCTATTATGAGAGGTCAATGTCTGGAAGATTATTTCTTGTAATTATAGCATGTAAGCAAGATCAGTTTTGTTTACTGAAGTTTTGGTTAGAAGGTAGATGTTTTAAAATAAATTCTGTTGTGAACACCTACTAGTGTTACATCTCGATTAACAAATGCAAAAGATTACAATAAACGTTTGTCATCATCAAGCAATGCTATGCCCACACATAAAGTACATTATTACCATCACACTGTATTCATTATAAATTTTATAATGTAGTGTCAAATGCTTCTACCAGAAATATGATCATTGATAAATATGTATGGTAGCTGCTACCAAAAGTATCATCAATCTATTTCTGTTATGTGTAAATGTAGGTCAGCAGATTACAGCAAAGGGATTATTACTCACATTTTAAGACTTTTATACGGTGCAAACACTCCATACTATGAACAGCATGTAGATATATTTACTACGAGATCATACAACTAAGGGTGTGAATATGTGATGACACATACCATTCCAGTGGAGTGATGTGTATCCCTACATCATCTTACTGATGATTAATACTCACAGACAGAATTTATTTATACAAATAAGAATATACTAACATAAAATAACATGTTGAATATAAATGTACACATATTGTGTGTTGGTTTCACTTTTACTTTGCAGATGGTGAGCTACATAGAAGGCAACGCGCATCTGCAACACAGGATGAGAATCACAGCAACTCAGCGACAGTAAATACCAGTTCAGATGCATTAAGTACTCCATGGATTGCCCTCCTGCTCTGGAGATGTGCACACCTCCAAAGAATTGTTATATTAACAATTGAAGCATATTGTAAGAGAAGGGAGATGAACTTTAAGAAAATATCAATTTCTTTTGTATATGGAAGGATGGTTTAATGTGGTTGATATATGTAACAAGGAAAAAATATATAATTTGTTAACTTGTAACTAATAATGAAAGTCATTTATAAAAATGTGGTGTAGAAGAAATATGTATCCTGGATTTTAAAGCAATTATCACAGTTTTGAGGAAGTAGTCCAAGTGAGAGATGGTCACACAACAGTTAAGCAGGTAATATCACACTGAAATTAATAAGCCAACATCAAGCGATTTTAACTGTATAATCCACATTTCTCTTTCTTTGCAGTTTCCCTGCTTACAAACTGGCCATTAGGTATACATTACACTTAAGAGAGAGGGGAGCTCCTTGACAAAAAAAGCACAAGTATTTACGTTGACAGTGTTTTTGGCTACATTTTCCCATTTGCTGGTGAATGTTTCAAGACTTTCTGTATGATGTAAGCAAGTGGGTGCCAAAATTCTGGAACCTTATTTACAAAATTTACTCTCTGGCATTTTCAAACTGACTGCTTTGCACCTGAGGAAACCACTTTCTCACAACTATCAATGTCTGATATCACAATATTGTGCACTCAATGTTATAGAATGATTTTAACAAAGCAAAACATAGACTGTCTGACTTAGGACTTTTCTTCCCTACCCTTGTCTTTTTTTTAGTTCTAAATGGTTCACAGTACTGTTAACAGTCTACATTCACCTGACAGAGAGCAGCAGGAGAGAGAGAGAGAGAGAGAGAGAGAGAGAGAGAGAGAGAGAGAGAGAGAGGGGGGATGAATTTCTCTTCTTTTTGCAATACAGTATATCCATAATAGAGAAACAAACTGAAGGAGAGAACGAGTATGAATCACAACACAAATCCACATGCACATAAATAATAGCCAAAACCATAAGAAGAGTACAGAGTCATTGGGAAATACACTAAGATCTAAACTTTTAAATTATTTTCGGAATCTCAAGAGGAGAACATACACTCAAACTATGTCAGGCGATTGTCACAGTTACTAATTAGACTGAATATTAATAAGGAATAGGTACAAGGATTAAATTAAAAATGTAAAGTGCTACCCTGGAGATCACAGATCTCAATTCAGATCACAATATGATGGACATCTCAGAAGGAAATTGATCCTATCAGAAATGAAGCAAACTTTGTTCAAGAACAATATAGCAGTTTTGGATTCATTCAAAAATGACAGATGAAGTACTATGCAAACAAACAGATGGAGGTGGCAATGAAAAGAAATGGAAACTGTTTCAAGAAGAGGTGTCCAAGACATCAAAACTGTGCTTCAGAAAAGACAGTAAGGTGCTGTACACGCAGAGAACAACGAAACTATCAACATGATGAAAGGATGGAGAAATTCCACAATAATATGTGATTAATCCAGATACAGATAGTATCCTCCGAAGTGCAAGAGAGAGACAAAAAAACATAGGTAAAGAATTGTTTGAAGAAATACATAAAACAAGGCAAAAGATGCAATAGAATGACCTTATCAAGTTCAGAGCCATTTCAAAAGAATAATAATTTTTAGTAAAAATACAAGATAAAGAGATAATAATAATAAGAGAACAAATAATACAAAAATAATGGCAGCCTTATGGGGAAAAAGTGAGATATGGAAAATATTTTGATAAAAATTTTCCATAAATTGTGAGTGACGTTGTACATCGACTCCAACCACCAGCACAGAGGGAGGAATTCAACAGAGAATTGATAGGGGTAAAATATTCTGAAACTTGTGGGACTGACAACATGAGGGGTACTGTAATCACTCTGTGAAATAGTAAAGATATTTTACGTCTGATGTTAGATGGTATTTACATGAAGGAATAAGTACTGTGTGCTTTTTGCAAGCATAATACGATGTATATTCTTAGCACCAGTAATGCAAAGCACTGTGAGCAGCATAGCTGCCAAACTTGACAAAAGGCTGTCAGTAAATCACATGGCAAATTTGGTGAGGGGTTCGCCACATCACTCACATTATTGTTAAACAAAAAGGCTGTCAGTAAATCACATGGCAAATTTGGTGAGGGGTTCGCGCACATCACTCACATTATTGTTAATCACAGAGACATCGTTCATATGAACAAATGGCTCAATTGGTGAAAAACTCTGCAGCTATGTCACAGGTACGGTAGGACCCATACAAGGACATCAAAAGGCACTGAGCAGGGGATGTGGCTTGTCTACATTGTTATTCAACTTGAACTTGATAAATGGAATGAACAAATTCTTGGAAAACTGAAACAGTGGAATAACAGTTTAATGAGAAAATATTTCAAAATTATGCATGTATTGGTCATAAACTTGCACACTGAAAAAGGGAAAAAGAAAACATTGCAAGCTCTACAGATGTGAAGCTCGAGGAGAATGCTGAAGATATCGTGGACAGACAGAGACTATGAATAAATGAGAATAACAGGAGAGAGCAGTGGGAAAGCGGGAGGGGGGCAGGGGAGAGGGGAGAGGGAAGGAGGAGGAGGAGGAGGAGGAGGGAGAGAGAGAGGGAGGCAATTCACCCACCCGATTAGGAGAATGATGCAGGGAATAAAACAAAGGATGGCCACAAGAGGAATTCACCCACAAAATGTAAGCTGGTAAAAACCACGCAGACATCATGACACTAGAAACAAAAAGGTTGAGAAGATATGAAGAAGCCCACCAACTCATAGCTCGAGAAAATGAAGAAGCAGCAGATGTAGTTACACTTGGCAAGAATGGAAGAAAGAACAGACGGTAACCTCAAAAAAGGGAACTGTCCTTACCTTCACTTGAGGAGGTTTAAGGAAATAAAAGATAATTAAAACAATGACTGGCATGAATTTCAGATCAACTCCAGAAACATAGTCAATTACCTAGCCACCTCACTTTGTAATGTCAAGTAGGAATAAGAGTGCAGAGAGAGGAAGAAGAAGAAAATCAAGTAACTGTAAAAGCAGTGTGTTAGTTAATAATGAATACAGTGAATGCAACACAAATGAGCACTGAGAAAACCGTAGTGCCATATCTAAGAATATGACAACACTTGACAAGAAACCAGCAAAAACTAATTTCATACAGAAATATGAACAGGCAAATGCACCAGTATGATGAAAATGACGCATACAATAATGTAACAAATTCTCTTGATGGAAACAAGGTGTACAATCCCATTACATTGATAAAAAAAATAAAATAAAAACAAAGCCGGAGAGAGGTGAGCATCATCTCAGTAGTAAACATGGACATGATTAAATAGATTTTTAATGAAGAACATTTCTGAGACAAGTTAGGAATCATTCTGAGCTACATTTATTCAACAAATTTGTGGGATATGAATGTTACCTGTGTACACAGGTACTGTAATGTATGTATGTGCTGTTGGAAGGATAAATAATTTCACAGTTGTTTCAAAGATAAAAAGTTGAATCTCAAGTAGTACTACCCATACATTTTACCTTTCAGACTCATATAAACAGGCTCTACCCTGTTTAATACTGGTGACAATACTGTTACCTCTTCCATAATGGTCCACCACTTTCATTACACTGCCAACAATAGAAGTAATTTGTGGTCTATGCACCACAAGCATCTACTAACTTAAAATAATACAATGGTAGTATACCTCTGTATGTTTCGTGTGAACATAGCTGAAACTGCCATCCATGAAAAATTTTATGGCCGGCAGCTGTGAAGGACCGGAAACTGCATTACCAGTTTCTTCAAGCAAAATAATATGACAACAAATTAAAGCCAGCATTTGACAACCTTTACCTCTCTCTGATGTATCAGCTCTAGGGATATGAGAGGCAACTTAACAAGTATGCTATCTTTACGAATTTTCCCCCTCTCTGACGTATCAGTACTAGGAATATGAGAGGTACAGGGAAAGTGTGTACATAGCAAATGAATGACATAAGTTTATGGAATGTGAACAAATAAGTTTTCTGACCAACTGCATTGAAATCCAAGAGTGCATTTATCAGGCACTTGCCTCAACTGCTTTTAAGTGATGAAATTGGCTTTAACTGTAAGACGCACAACAGCAGATAACATATTCCTGGCGCAATGCGCAATGTAAAGCACTAATATTTCTTTTGACACAGCAATGTAGTTACATCACAGCTCGAATAATTGCATTATGTTGCTGAAACTTTTTGGTCTGAAACTACAGAAGCTTCTAAGTTATTTTTCAGCATGAACAGCTGAATCATGTACACAACGTTTTCTACCAAAAATTATGGATATTACAATTTTGAACAGTAATTAAATTACATATGTTCTGCAACAAGTAGTGACAGGCAATGTTTGTTACACAATGCAACATATGAAAATAATATTAGTCAACTGCTGCCATCAAAAATCACAGTTTGATTCAACATCAGAAAAAATGGAAAATTTCATGTTTCATTAAAAACTGCTGTTTTTTCACTATGCCACTAAACCCCCTTCCCCAAACAATTTGATACTGCCATCATTTACAATAAGTGTTCAAGCCCCAATCTATAAAATAAAAATAACTTGCATGATGAAACTATAACATTTGATGACAACAGTATATCATGTTGCAGTAACGAAAAAAATTAAATCTTTAAGGCCTCTAGATAATTTTACACTGTGGGTGTCCAAAATCATGTCCCATACTGAAATCTTAAAAACCACTGACACCAAAATCTGTTTAGTCTTTCTCAGATTGTAAGTAACGAACAAAAATAATGGAAGGAATCAGAGTGGCCACTCTACTGTTAAGGTGCTAACAGTTGACAAGGGCACACAAATGAGGCTCATATCATTTCTAAGCTCTCAGACAAAGTTCTTCCTGACTGAGTAATAAAGAACGCAAACACGCATGCATACACTAAACTGTCTTGGGCTACAGCACTGGAAGAATGTGGTCATCCAAAACATGTATCTATCTGTGTATGTTTTGTTAGCTTTCTTCAAGAAAGAACAACACTATGGTTATTAGTTATCTTTACACCTACCATTATTTGTATTCCATTTACAACTTTCCAGTATGATACTAGTACAAAATAGTAGACAAATTTGTGCAAAATTCCTGTGGGGATAATGACGTGGACTATATTTTTAACATACACTGGATCATAAGCTCCACAGCAAATGTCTGCAAGTTGTGTCATAAACTACAGTCTCCTAAAAAATCATTTAACAGGCTATTGATTCAACTAATGATCTTGCGGCCTAATGGAAATGTAGTAACGATTTACAGGCGTAGTCAGTAATATTTTGAAAACAATGTGGATGCCCCAATTTAAAACTGATAAATAATAGCTCTAGTAATTGTTGGCACTAAATGCTTTAAAGAAAAGCAGCCATTAAAACTGAGGCAATGGGCACCTATCTAAAAAAAAAATAAACAAATATTTTGCTATTTCAGGAAGTTTATCAGATATATTATTACACACGCTATATTTAAGTACGTGATTTCAGTTATCACATGACATAACATGATTAGGAGAAAACAAACCAGACAGCTATGAGGAAAAAGTCCATTACAGAATACTGTGTCTGGAACATATGCAAAACAATTATATCCTATATAGACTCACTTTCATAAATAGGGCTGTTAAAAGCCTTGCATAATTATGTGGTGAATATTGGTGCACAGATGTGTATTGTCCTGAGTTGCGCTATGTTTGATTTGGTAAGAAGGTAAAAATTAATAATTCAGTCAGGTGTATTGTTCACAAATTAATCAGTAAATGAAATGATTGTATAGCATTGTCGGCCGGGAGGCCCTATGCGGGGAAGTTCGGCCGCCGTATTGCAAGTCCTTTTTAGTTGACGCCACTTCGGCGACTTGTGAGTCAGTGATGATGAAAGACACACAACACCCAGTCATCACAAGGCAGAGAAAATCCCCGACCCCGCCGGGAATCAAACCCGGGACCCCGTGAATCAGTGATACCAAATCTCAGACAATGAAATGAATGCAAGCCAAATGAATAACTGTCAAATGAAAGTGGATTTAGTAAATTTGAAGTCAGAAGTTGTAATAAATATAAATGACCAAATGGTTTAAATTATGCAGAGCAGTGAAGGTCGAGGAGTTGAACTTAGGGGGTAGCCCCAGTCAATGAAATCTAAGTCAGAAATAGATTGTAATAATGAATGCATCCACTGGAAAGGCAAAGTTAGGAATGTGATCCAGAAATAGAGACAAGAATAAAAATGTAAAAATATTTTTAATAGTATCAAACATTCCAAGCAAAAACTTTGAAATAATTAACAACAGACATTTATTAGATATATTTTGCCAAATTTTTAGAAATGTTCCAGGAAAGGCGTGGGCTAGGAATGAATGAATACCAAAACAACCTGACTTTCTTGAAAATCCAGTCGTTTCTACAAAAGATAACCACAGAAAGATTTAAAAAGATAAACAGAAAGAATTTATGGAATGGCCCATGTATGACTGGAGGGCAGAGGATACAGGGGAATTTGTATTTCCAAGTAAAAAACCAACAATAACAGAAGGTACTCAGGAATGAGGCAACAGACAAACGAAGTCCTGAGAGGTGGGTTTCTCACAAGGATTGAATTATCTTAAGGCCAACAGCCCTGTAAAGCCATAGTAAACATTCAGCAAGAATGCGTTTTACATGAAAGGGATCTTAACTGAAGTTGAATAAAATATTAATTTTCCAACAACGACTGGTAAATCTGGATGAAAGACATTTAAATAGCTTTGGATCTTGGAGCAATATAAGTACAGTAAATTCAAAAGTGGTGGTTTCACCACTGGAAATGGGCATTACCTATATCACATGATATAAGTGTCTATATGGTAGAAATAATAAGAAGCACAGCAAAAAAGTGAAAGAAATAGTTCTAATAGCAACTGAAATTGGAAGTTTATGATGATGTTCATATAAGGTATTGTAGATAACAGATTGATTTACAATATCACTGACTGTGGACTGAGTACATAATGTTAAGGTTAACTTACATTTCAGAAGGGATGAATATCATACTGGAGAAAGCCTGAGACACTTTTCTGAGGCAAGAAGATATGGATTAAATGAGAGGACCCTAGTTTACAAATTGTAGGTTCTAGTTACAGATTAAACAAGCCACTTGCTGTGAAAGGATATGAAACCAAAGAGGCTGTGGATGGAAGAACAAACTTAACAATTAAAAGGCAATATTATGAGGGCAACCCACTTCCATGTGATCAGAAACAAGAGCTGGTAGAACACAGAGACATTTTTTCAACCAATGTCATTCAGTGGCATGAAAGTTGTTTCAAGATTAAAGAATAAACAGTTTCCTAATTAAAAAATCTTATTATATTGCTACAGATTCAAAAAAAGAAGTAAGCAAATAAGCTGACATAATAGAACAAACTAATGGTCCACATAAAAATGTATTACAGGCCGTGTAAAAAGTAGAAAAAAAGTAAGGTTATTTTTCCAATTGGACAACGTGCTTCTGTTGACTGGAATAAGAAGAAACTATCTAGTATGTATTCAGGAATTATTAATGAAATCTGTATGGGCAAAACTTGAGTTGTACTGGCCAGTAACTGGCAGCTGCCATTAGCAACCAAATCAAGAATGCATACTGTTCTTTATTTCAACTGAAATGTTAGCTTACATAGGCACACCGGTATTTGCCCTGCACCAAACACTGAGAGATGATCAACTCTGTATATGAATTTATTAACTGTGTCAAAAACTGGGGCAAGTGCTGCAAAATTGTTAAAAAATATAGTTTGGAGAGATAGGGTGTAACAGAATTCCCTATACAGACTTTGAGGACACGTTGCTTGCAACAGAACAAGTGGGGGAGGGGGGGGGAGAGAGAGAGAGAGAGAGAGAGAGAGAGAGAGAGAAAAAACAGCCATATTCTCCTACAGATGGTGGAGAGATGGACTGCTGAAATATTGAATTACAATGTAACCCTGCTTTTACATTCCCTGAATTAACATTCTCTTGTCATTTATGACTTTTTTTACCACTTTATCAAATTTCCTATGCCAACAATGTTAATTCGTACCTGATTTTGAGACAACATATTTACAATTTTCTTATGATTTACACTTTATAAAAAATGCTTGTGGAGAAAAAACTGACGTAAAATGATGCTGGCATGATGATGGCCATCAGGTAATGTTTACAAACATTGCACGGTTAAGATTCTTGACACTGGGCATTCTACTAAGCAGATTTTCCCAGTAAACGGGTAAATGTTGAATAATTCATGCCGTATCTCCTGCCACTGCCAAGCTCTACTTGTCATGGTGGCTAATAGGAGTAACTAGGTTCATTCGAATAAAGATACAATTAATCACAACCATGTCTCTACTGCACACATGCAGTTTTGTGATCGTCATCATCATTGTCACATCTTTGTCGAACCACATTTGCCTTCACTCACTCTGCTTTACTGAAATTTTTTTGGTTTAAACACTGCACCAATTAGGTATTTTTTCATGCTGAGCAAAATACGTTTCAAGAATTTATTTTCAATGTCTAGTGCAGTATTTATGTTTTGTGTGTGTGTGTGTGTGTGTGTGTGTGTGTGTGTGTGTGTGTGTGTGTGTGTGTGTGTAGTTTTCTACATAACCCCAGAAAGATGACTACAGCACAAGAGATGCACAACAACAAATCTGCAAAGACCACACAAAATACTTGCTCTCAACGACGAGGGGCGGGGAGAGGGGGGGGGGGGGGTGTCAAAATGCGTTGTGATAAGCATGAAAAAATATGTAAACAGCGCAGTGGTTTCATAATTTAAATAATGAATGACAGCTGCCGGCTTTCCAAAAACATTGATTATAATGTATTAAATTGAGTCAAACGTTTCTACTTCCCAGAAAGTTATCAGTTCCCATTACATCAGAAGTTTTTATTAGCTAATAAACAAGTCCATCACAAGAATTTTGATGCCTATTATGTATATAAAATGGTTTTACCATAACATTCTGCAGTATATACACAAAACAGAAAAGACAAAATAATTCATTTTGTTTCTTACAAGTATGCCAGAGTAGGACTTGTGCTGAAAGAAGAACAGATCCAGATGTGATACACATGATGTGTGTCCTAAATAACTTTTCCATCACTTAGTAATTGAATACCATCACAATAGTGATAAGCCAAAAAATGGTATGTTACAGGTAGGGATGCTTGTGGACAATTGTGAAATACAATAAATTGTAAGTGTAAAAGTGTTCCTGTAAAACAAATCATTATCTTATTCCATCACCTTTCATGTTTGCATCCGGGTAACCTTAAGGCCAACTTCACAGTGATCTGCTGGCATACATCATACATAAATTGCAAGGGGGTATCCTATACATAACTTTTACAGCTTAAAACATTATTTCCCACATTTTACACCATTTTTTGGAAGTCCCTTGAAAAGGATAAAAGTGGGGTTTCACTGTATGACTTTTATTCTGCCCAGTACAGTTGTCGGCCCATATCTGTAAATGTCATTTGACAATGAAAGATGAAAGCACTTTCAGAACACAAGATGTGGCCCGATTTCCACTGCAACCACCAATGCTCTCATGGCACGAGAACATAATTTTGTGATACTTCACCAACATACAGGCACAGGTTGTAACTTGACAACTGCCTGCTACAAAACATATCTACACAAGTTAATGTGGGGGCACAAATTACCTTTTGCATTTCAACACAGGGCATATGTAGCTTCCTGTTATCATTGTTGAGAGAGGTTTTGCTTTTTCTGCCTTTCACAGATGCAATGCTTTGTAAGCAGAAATGTGCAATTTGTTGATGCTAACTATGCAATTTGTCTCATTAGTCAATCAGTCACATGTTGTGCACGTGTTACCACAAGGTTGGTGGAATGCCAACTTAGGAAACTCTCACTTAAACACTCTCCTGTTGAACTGGTGATCTACAGAAGTCTCAGGTTGCAACATTTTCAACAGCCAGTACTGTCTATGAATACTGAGAGAAATCTGAGGTAAGGTAATATTTCATTGATTTATGCCACACAATGATTTTCCTCTCTCTCTCTCTCTCTCTCTCTCTCTCTCTCTCTCTCTCTCTCTATATATATATATATATATATATATATATATATATATATATATATATATATCAACTTCAGCTTTTTAACATAGGAACACAAATTTTATTCCAATGACTTTCAAATATTTGCACTTGTTCTTCTTCTTCTCCTCCTCCTCCTCCTCCTCCTCTATTACAGTATACACGTTTGTCTGCTAGCTCCAACATATTTTTAACTTCTTAACATAAAACCTAGAACTATCTTGTTTTCATAATTTTGAAAAAAACTGAAAATCCTGTGCATACTCAGGCAACATAAAAGCATAACTTTGAAAACATAGAAACCTGCTTATATCCATTGCAGCACTGACAGTTAAGTGTTTGGCCACTAAAGAGCATCTGGTACAATATTTGTAGCCTGGTTGTCATGCTTTGGTTGAGGGGGTTGGCACTTGACATCGCCTTTACTGTGTACAGCTTTGGATACTCCATAACAAAACGCGTGCTTTCAGCCTCAGTCCTTTATTGTTGTTAAGGCAGTTCTATCAAAAAAGGATGGCTATAATGATCCTCAGTTTGGCATTGAATTTAGCAGCTCAGAAAGTGAAAAAGAATGTAATGTTATCTCATCAGACAGTGAAAGTGCCGACAATTCGTCAGTTGAGTGACAAGTGTTCACCAGGGGTACAAGATAAATACATCCCACTGTGCTCCAGCCAGCTCCTCCAAGATTGATGTTCACAGAAAACATTGTGAAATACATGGTCAGACTTCATAGCTACAGAGAAACTAAAAAATGACTTCAAGGCTCAGAATATTTTAGTAAAAGTCCAGTGCATGATTATACTTGGGAATTTACTATTAATGATCTTCAAAATTTTGTAAGTCATTATATTGAGCTTTAAAAACTATCCTTTTATGTCTAGATGTAATGCCATTCATTACGGAATGTTTTTAATCAATTAAAAAAAAATATTTTAAAAAATTATGTGAAGGGGTCAAAAAATCTGCTGAAAACTTGCACAAGCCCACTGTAAGAAGATAAGCAATATATAATAGAAACTTGCCTCCTACTTAATGTTGGATTATCATATTTTCCACCACAAATTCTCTGAGTATTCATGATATTAACACTCTAATGCCCAGAGGGGTCAAAATGACCCTTTTTGGTTTTTAAGTGCTAGCTATGTTTTGCAGAATGATTCAAGCAACATTTACTTTTGTAACTTTTATTTATTTGGCATGTACTTTCATTACATTAAAAGACAGTGCATTTCGCCTAATTGATTATCACTTTTTTTTCTAGTTTCACCTTCAATGTCCAGAGGGGTCATATTGACACTTTTAGAAAAAAAGCTATAATTTTGTTTATAGTTATGCCATACATTTGTCTCCTGCATTCTCAAGCACCAGCTACTTTACTCTGTAGTGCAATAATTTACTTTTGTTCATATTATTGCCATATGAAATGACAACAATGGACTCTGTTCACCATTGTCCATCATTCCTTTGTAAGAATCAGTCTTTCAAAGGTAATTGTGAGCTGAAGATTGAAATGAATCAAAAAGAGGATTTACGATATGAAGAAATTCTTGCAGTATTACAAAAAGTTATCAAGTGTGATTCAGATGGTGGCGAACTTTTTTCTGACAATTCAGAGGAAGAGTTTTTACTTCAGTCATTTAGAGAAGATTAATCATCTAATACTAATGATTCTGACTTCAGATACAGATAATGGAAGTTTACGTTCTAGTAAGTATATTATTATCATTATTATTATTATTGCTGCTAATTTATAATAATCTTATTTTTATCTACATATAATTTTACTGTACTTAATTTAGATTTTATGGTGGCTTTCTTACATTTGTTCTATTATTCGTGCTCTCTAGATCGAGAAGAATCATGTAACAGAAGAGGAGATAATCCTGTTCCTCGGAGTGTAGAACAAGTGACTGCTTCTTCGTCTGATGAAAGACATAAAGAAGTTGCTCCTGGTGGAACAGTCTGGATAGAAGCACTGCCTAATTCACAAGGTGGGTGTCTTCCTAGTCACAATATTTTGAAACACTCTCCTGGACCTACACCACATGCAAAAAGAAATGTAAGTGATGAATTTGTCTCAAGTGCTTGGCACTTGTTCATAGACAACTGTATAATCAAACATATCTTGTAATGCACTATAACAGAGGCACACAGAGTACTAGGAAATGACAGCTGGTCAACGACCGTGGAAGAACTAGAAGCATTTATTGCAATTATTTATGCTCGTGGTGTGAGGGGTTGCTGAAGTACAGACCTTCACACGTTATGGTCAGTTTCCTGGGGCCTACAATTTGGGTGGAAACCATGAGTAGAAATAGATTCTGTGATATTATGAGATTCTGGAGGTTAGCCGGAAAGTCTACACACTCTGTACAATTACAGAATGATAAGTTTGCATTGGTTTCTCCTGTCTAGAACAAATTACTAGAAAACTGTACAATGTGTTACAAACTTGGAAGTGACATAACAATACACAAGCAGCTCTTCCCAAATAAAACTAGGTGCCTGTTCACACAATTCATGGCTTCAAAGCCTGACAAGTATGGGCAAAAATACTGGTTAGCTGTAGATATTGAAAGCAAGTATGTACTCAATGGTCTCCCTTATCTTGGTAAGGATACTGCACGATCCAAAGATGAAGGGGTTTCATATTATTTAGTGATGCATGTTATAGAACCATTTCTGGGCAAAGGCAGAAATGTCACTACAGACAATTACTTCACTTCATTCAAACTGGCCAAAAAATTGAAAGAAAAATCAACATCCATTACAGGAACTGTAAATATAGCAAGAAGAAAAATACCACAGGCTCTGAAGTCCTTGAAGAATCCTCTGTATTTACTCCACAAAAGAGGTAAGACATGATGATATTTCCTTGACAGTCTATCAAGGAAAGAAAGAAAGAAATGTGCTAGTAATGTCTTCCCTTCATCCTAGTGTTATCATAAATACAAATGAGAAAATAAACTCCACAAACAGTACGTTATTACAACAACAACAAAAATTGGAGCTGTCATAGTAGAGAAAATGATGATGCAGTATTCAATCAAGGCTTCCTCAAGAAGATGGCCAGCGCAGTCCTACAATATCCTTGACCTAGCAGGAATGTGTAGCATGTGTAGTATTTAGGGCTGTCACAGGGAAGAAGATCAAAAGAAGACACTTTATTCAGCAGCTTGCAGATGAACTATGCTCCGAGTATGTGGAGAGTCGTTTTCCCCATATGGCCACAGACAAGTGTGAAAAGAATGAAAATAAAGATGAAGATGAAATGCCACAGAAGTGCCGTAAATGTTAAGTTCTCAAAATTCTGCAAATGTAATGAAACTATTTTCAAGTGCAATGTTTGTAAGAAGATGGTTTTTGGAAAATGTACAAAGGAAACTGCATACAAATGTGTCAATTGTGTAAAACAATGAAGTAGCTGAAATTTCTGTACACATGAAAAGTTCAATTTTTTATGAATTTAGAACACAGAAAAGCCTGTTACTTGCATACACTTGTTTGGGTGTTACTAGGTTCAGTGAAATTTGTTTATATGTCAACAAATAATATAATTTGTGTCTGTTTTTTTTTTTATTCACAACTCTGTATCTGAAAAGGCTATAAATCTTGTAAACATTAAAATATAACAAATGCTTAATATTTCGAAATAATAATTCAGAAAACTTTTTTTAAATGGTAGGTGCCAAATGACTCCTCTGGACGTTCACGGGGGCAGGCAAAGTCTGGGCATCCGAGTGTTAATGAGACCTATCAAATATATTCCTTATACATCAGCTGTCCATTTCCAAAATTCTGTATGAAGTTTTCTTATAGCCTCTTCAGTGAATTTACAGCACTTATAATGGCGCTTTTAAATGTTGCCTAGGAAAGAATTTTGTGTATAAGCAATTATGGTTAAACACACCCAAAAACCTGAAGTAAGAGTTAGGAGTCAGTAATTTCATGTTACCATTCTAAATGGTAGGGGTTTTGGTAGCATACTGACTTACAAACACAGATGTGTATCACAACAAACACTACTACTTGTTACCACCACAAGTAGACACACTGTTGTTGAGACAATGTATAAGGAGACACTACCTTGTACACGCCAACAGCTCGGCACATACAACTTACACTATCTACTGACTAAGTTTTCATCTTAAGTTTCATTATATTGAGACATACTACTTTCTCTGTGCCACTGGCATGCTCATATACTACCTTTTCAATACAAAACTCAAAATTGAAATTTTTGGCAGTTACGACCTTTCCCATGACAGTGCCTCAATTGTACTAAGTATCAGGGCTAGGTTCTTTTCTGAAGTTATACTGAAGCAAAAAGATGTTCCTCTCAACTGTTGGATTATGGTTGGGAGAAGCAACAAATGATTTGTTTGAGTTCTTCCACGTCAAATCAACACAGGATCTAAACCTCACCATCTCAGGTTTTCTTGAACTTTGGCACAGGTGTCCTGTTGGTATAAAAGAGAAATATACTGAGATACGTCAACTCGTTTCTGAATTACAGAGCTGTAAAGTTATCAGAAATGGGCCCAAAAATGGAACAGCAACTTTTAGAATTTTTGCAGAAGCTTTCCTAATTGAGCTACAGGCTTGGTATGAATACCATTTTATAGCATTTTTCACGCCGAAGTAAAAATGACTTTTCTTCATCTAGCTGGGCCATCTACATCCTTCTCATATCCAAGAAATGCTGATATTCTGTGGATATCAGTAATGGATGTTCTGGTGAAAATAAATCCCGTGATTCCTACTGGAAGAAATTACACTTTACTTGAATGTGATGCGTACCAAATGAATGAAGCCTTTACGAACTTAAAATAATAAAATTACTTAATAGTTAGTTTTACTGTAAACTATTTACTTGAATCTTTACTGCAACAGTGTTCATGTTTATTTTCATTAAAATGTTAATATTAGTACTGCTGTAATAATTAGCATGAGCACACAATCAAATTATTGGAAATATAGCTTGTCTTCTTTACTTTTTTTCACTGCTGAAGAAAATATCATCCCAAATTTATATTTTCGCCTGGGATTTGTAACAATACTAGCTAATCATGGAATAAATTCGGAAATTTTAAAATTGTACTTCTTGAAAAAAAAAATATTAAATTACAATTTTGTTTTGAAAAGAATTTTCTTATGTTAACCTATATATTATTGTCTGCCATAGGAAGGGGCACGAAAAATGATGAAAAATAGTATTCATCCCAGGTCTGGAGCTCAATTACGAAAACTTTTACAGCAATTCTAAAAACTGCCATTCCCTCTTTTTGGGCCCATTTATGATAACTTTACATCTCTGTAATTCAGAAATGAGTTGACGTATTTAAGTAAAATTTCACATTTTTCTAAGTCTATACCAACTGTAAAAGAAAATCTGGTGTGAGACAGTGAGGTAGAATATGGTCTTTTTCTTAGTTGATCTGAAGTGGAATGACCCGTTTTAAAATACAACTTGCGCAACTTAAGACAAGGTTGATTAAGTATCCGAAACCTTTGGAGTAACTAAAGTTATCCAACACATTAAATATAGCCTAACTGAAATTAAGTTGTTGTACATGTGTGCCACTATCCTGGTAAAGTTAGACACTGAAAAAAGATATATGACATCTAAATGTACTTAGGTTATGATACAAATAATGTTACTGCCCTGATCCTGTAAAACTGAGTGAAGACAAGATCAGCAAAGAATAAAAGGAACAATTCAAGGCAACTCAGCTAATTTAATTCAAATCTGACACATTTCAAATAAGCTGTATTATCTGACCATATCCAATTCATAATGAAAACAATGTCCAACAACATTCAAAAAATAAGATCACGATCTGAATGAAACTGTCAGCATGAAATCCAGTATACTAGAAAAGGCAGCAATCTGACACACTCATACATGCTGTCCTCCACAGTACTACCACCTTTTATCCTTCCACATCATATTGTATCCTTAACTATCCATGATTTGAGAAGTATTTACCTTCTCCCTGAAAGTCTGTTTTTTCATAAAATGGTTGATATAAATCGTGCCACTGTAAGAGCTGTCAGCTGAATGCGGACCCATTTATCTATCCTTCACACAGTCAAATTTCAAGTTTTCCTCCCTTAAAGACTTTTCACTCCGATTTGTTGGCTCATATCTAATCCATTTACAATGAACAAACTAGACTCAAGACAAGAAGCAACATAAGATGGTGGCAACAGTCTCTGCCTGTCGGGACTCTGTTGCACCACAAAAGCAAAAATGTTAAGACGTGAATTATGGTTCTGTCAGAATACAGCAAGAAAACATTTTAAATTCTTCTATAACAAGCATTAGTGATTAATCTGTCATGGCAGGGGAATTATCTTTTGTTGCTTCTGCCTTCACACTTAACTGACATGTTATCTGCACTCCTCTATTCCATTTTCCTTCTATTTTAGTCTCACTTCGCATTTTCATTTTCTCGTACTAGCTGGGAATGTTTAATGTAAAACGCTTTCCATGTTCTGTCATATTATCACTAGCTATCATCATTGTACACTTTGTCCCCTGGTTAACATTGATTGGAATGAGAACTAAGCATCGTGAAAATAAATCCATATTACCTTAGATTGGCTTTAATCACAAAATTTTATTTGCAAAAAAGTGCAATGTCATAAAACAGCATAAATTATTTTTGTTTAAACACTGCAGCACAACACCCAAACTGAAAGAAAAAAATCTCTCTCACTCTATGAAGAAATGGTGTTATCGGGTTCACATAAACGGTTACTTACACCTGAGAACCACGAAGCTTACGTCGCAGCCCTTGAATAACTATTTGTCCTGTTGCAGAAGAAAGGGAGTTATTTGTCTGCCGACCAATAAATCCCCTTGGTTCAGGCACCAAATCAGTCAAACTACTAGTACTCCCACACTCTGAATTAGTTCGAGAAATTGAGCGCATGAGAGCTCTATTTGCACGTTCTTCTTTCGCTGTGATGCCCTGAAGCAATCTGCAAGAGATAAAAACCGTCTTTAACACATGTGTTCTTCATAAATCTAGATTTCTTCTAATTGATGACACAATTTTAATCACTGCAAGGGTAACATTCTTTCTGACTACCTAGGGTGCTCATAGATTAAGGGCAAAACTTTTTCAACTAATTCAACAACCCTATGCTTTGATATATAGCAGATACAAATTCTTACAAAACTATCACTCAATGAGGCATATTATTCAAGCCACACAAAGTATCACACTTTCTGCATTACAGACATGGATAATAAAAATCCACATTTCTATGTCTGGACAGAAGATCAAGCTGACAATGTACTGTTAGTTATTTCAGGTCTCTGGGATAATCTGGAAAAGTTTGAGTTTCCTATTTTGAATCCTAGCTTGAGGCTTTTTATAGAGGGCTGTGGAGAACAAGATAAGAAATCCTATGTGGTACACACTTTGACTTTCTTTCTGCTTAAAAAAGCTTCTCAACAGTTTAAGAACATAATGCTGTTTTTCCAGTAAGAAGCCACTCATTTATTCCTGCTGACAGAGTATTTGGAGTTTTGGAAAAACATCTGCAAAAGAAATCTGAGGTACTGACACAAAAATTACCACAAGGACGGGAGTGTGAGAAATTCCAAACCACTCAGTGAACATTTTAAAAACATGGATGGTGTCAGAGGCATGAAACAAATATGTTATGGAAGTCAATCAAAGATGAAAATGTCACAATCAAAATAAAAATGGAGAAAACGTATCACTGCAATGTTCCAATCACATTGTTCAGCCCTCTAAAAAAAAATTATAAAAAAAAGAAGTGCCCTGTTGCTGACTAATCAGTAATTTCATGATACAGTACAGTGAGTGAAGCAAAGTCGACTGATGTGAATAATTTCCTACACAAATGTTTTGGGGATGATTGGGAGAGCACAGGAGATTTTGGTTTCCATTATAACACCATCGAGGCAGTTCCTATTGTAAGTGGCAGTCAGGAAGAAGTTTGTATGTCAGCTTGTTGTTGCTTCAAAGGAGGAGGACTGTACCAAATTTGAAGGGGAACCAACAGGATGGTCACTTTGATAATTCTATAAATCGAAATTTTTACCAGAAACACACTGTGAATTCAATATAAAATTACTAATGTGAATGTATTTATTGTGTAACAAAATGATTTTTCTAGTCAGCTGGCATCAAAAGGATGTTATGAACATGCTATACATTAGAATCTCTTTTAAAAAATAAAAATATTAAAAAAAACTTTAATTTTGTATTAACAGATAACATTATTCTTTGCTTAGTTAAACATTTACCTCATTAATCATTTATTTCTATATTTTACAAAGTATTTGATCAAAGCATAGAAGTCCAACAAATTTTCCATAAATTTGAAGAACACAATTGCACATTGATTTCACTTTATGATGTTGCTAGAAGTACATCCCAACTTCACATTTTAAAATTTGTGACAAATGTTCCAGGTTAGGAGTAATCAGTTTTTTTTTCTTCTTCTGTAAAATTTGGTCTTCTGGAAATAATACAATATGGAACTATGCTCCTCATATATAACCATCTTCAGTTCGACATAAGCCACTGCCCATCCAATCTTGCTGAGACACTAATGACTATCAGTACCCTGACACATTAAACAATGTGAACTCCAGGTTGGAATACCAACAATATTAGCAAAAGGTTAGATTGGTACTCACCCAAAAATGACTTGCTGAGTTTCAGACAGGCACAACAAAAAGACTCTTACGTATTATAGCTTTCAGCAAAAGCCCTCTTCAGCAAAGAAACACACACACATTCACAAGCAAGCACAATTCATGCACACATGACTGCTATCACCGGCAGCTCCAACCAGAATGTGACTGATGGATGAATAGCAATCTGGATGGGGCAGGGAAGTGGGAGGAATAGCAGGGTATGGGTTGGGGGAGGTAAGATCACTGCTGGGATGTGCAGGGACTAGAAGGCTGCTGGGTCAGACAGCCAGATGCAGTTTTCGCCCCCTCTGTCCTCACATCCCCTCACCCTCAACCTGTGCTGCCCTCTGCCAATGCACCAATAATCCTTTCCCCTTCCCTGCTCCTCCCTTTTCCTCTCCCTCCCCCTCCACCCCACCTTCTGAAGCTGCACCTAGCAGCCTCAGCAAGACGCCATCTAGACCATGCATGCCAGACAACGCTCTTCTCTCCCCCCTACAACTGGTAGTTTTATATTACCTTCAAGTCCCTCACATATAGTGTCAGACCAAAATGAAAGTAGATTCATGGTCAGTCCTTTATCAGGAAACTGAGCACAACAGGGTATGCTGATGGTAGGTGATCTCAAATCTTTTACTGATCTCCAAAGAAAATTAAAAGCTAAACATTAGAGAGAAGGAGCACAAAAGAAACTTTGTTTGGAATTACTGAGGACTGAAACTCTATAATAGCAACAGAGATTTTGTTGAATTTCAACTAAATAAAGCCAAATATCTCGATGATCTGATTCATGAGAAGTACCTGTCAGAAATTGGTTGGTTTGTGGGATTAAAGGGACCAGACTGCAACGGTCATCGGTCCCTTGTTTCAAAACTGAAAAAACACCCACACAGAGTAAAAAAAAAAACGGATAAGAGAGACAACAGACGACACAGAACAATAAAAACTCAGACAAGAACAGACATAACAAATTAAAATCACACGGAGTGTGGCGGTGGTTGGCCGACCATAGAGAAAAAAAAAGGGAAAAGCCATCCACCGAGAGACACATTAAAAACTCAGTCTAAAATCGTAGGCCAAAGGCCAGAATCAACACAAAAGAACATAGCAAACACTCAGATTAAACGATAAAAACCCCCTGCCCGAACAAAACGTAAAACTAAGCCAGCCATAGCAGGGTCATCAGTTAAAAGGGAAGGGAGCGTATCAGGCAGTGCAAATGTCTGCCTGACCACAGCTAAAAGGGGGCAGGCCAACAAAATGTGGGCCACTGTCAAAGCCGCCCCGCAGCGACAGAGAGGAGGGTCCTCCCGGCGCAGTAAATAACTGTGTGTCAGCCGGGAGTGGCCAATGCGGAGCCGGCAAAGGACTACTGAGTCCCTGCGAGTGGCTCGCAGGGATGACCGCCACACAGCTGTCGTCTCCTTCCTGTCAGAAGTTATCAATAACAACCTACTGTGGAGAGTATGAGATAAACTATCAGGAAAAGACTAGGGAAGGGTTAGTAATCTTTTCGAATATTTGGAACAGCTCGATATGACAAAAAGTGAGTCAGAATGTTGGAACAATAACTGGACAGTAGACAGGGACAGCAGACAAGTTCAAATTAATAGTCAATTTAAAGTACAAAGAGAAGAGAAGAGAAACAAATATAAAATCCAACATAAGAATAGACAGAAATGCAGGTGGAGAGATGCTAATCAAAGTACTGCTGACAGAGATCTGGACACTCAAGAATTTCATAACATCACACAAAGAGACAACTCATAAGCTTCGGAAGATAGGCTTGATTTTCTGAAGCTGTTACGATGGAACCAATATCATTCAAATCCGATATGGTAAAGGTAATGTGATGACGAAAAATTTATTATATGAGAATCAATGTATACCTAAAAATTACATCTGAATAAAGCTATGTGGTATGGTAGGTAAGTTATCAGTAGATATAATTATGGACTGAGGCAGTGGAATCTGTGTTGTGACCTATAATTTAATGCATTTTGTCTGACGCTGCCAATCACCAGAGTGAAGTTGATGGGAATTACAGTAAATTGGCACAGGCACAAATCTTAATTCATTTCTCTATTGGCACATACAAGTTTAGTTACCTGATGCCCCTTGTATCTCATTTAAACATCCCTATCCTTCTTGTAACTGCCTGGCTATTAAATTCTAAAGTTATTTTAGACTTTTGTAGAGGATATGTAGCTTTTCTATATGGTTATGATCACAACTAGTATCATTACCATTGGATTGCATGGCAAATAATCACAAGCATGTAACACTCGCAATAGTAACTGTGCTACAATGAAGGGAGATACATATGAGCCCTACATATAGGGAAAAAATATCAGTGGAAGATACAGCAACTAATATGATAAATCGTAATGACTTAATGCAAAGGAGAAAGCAGACATTATTCAACTGCTTACCAGTCATTGAGAGATATCTCAACTGAAACCAGTAATGACTAAAGATTTTACATGCACACTACAGATAAAACCTCACGATCCTTTCTATGCAAGACCATACGAGATACCAGTACCAGTAAAGGACATTACACGTCACTGAAGTAATAGAATTGCAATGTAATAGAAATATCTAACAGTTGTTATAATAACCAACTGGTTATCATTAAGAAACCAGATGGAACAGTCAGGCTAGTGCTTGATGCAAGAACACTAAATAAGATAACAGAACCACAAAGAGACAGACCACCCATAATAGATGAAATGTTGACAAAATTTTCATCGGTAAACTGCATTAGTACTATTGATTTAACATCTGGATATCTGCAAATTAAACTACATGAAATGTCTAGTGAATATACAGCACTCCCATCCGATGGCAGAGCTTATCAAATCAAGTTTATACCATTCAGATTGAACATCTGTGTCAGTGTCCTTAAGAGCTCCTGATATACATAGTTGACATACTAATAATACTGTAAACCTGATCATGTATATGTACTGGATGAACTAATACCTCGATTACCACATTTACCCAAGTATACGACTACCCTGAATATACGGTGACGCTATGTATTTATTTATTTTTTAAGGGGCTGCTTCAGAAAAATTAATTTTTTAAACATTTTATGACTAATCAAAATTACAAACTTTTCTTGGTGTAAAGTATCTGCCTACAAAGCTAACATTGCGACTATTCTAAATTTATGCCATTTATTGTATACAACATGATAATACAACCAAAAATAAAATAAACAAAAAGAAATAGTTTACATTAATTTTTATTTGCAGTGCATTTTTTCTTTACTTAGCATACTTTTTTATCATCATCGTCATCGTCGCCATCCTAAATGAACAGCTCTGAAGCTTATATTTTCATTGTCGCAAATATTTGGCTGTTCACTTCTATATGTTGTGACAGTGCCACGACATTCAAAAGTGCCGCTACGTTAGTACGCGAACACGGCGATAGAGGCGCTCCGCAGCTCGGCCGAGCGCGGGAGCGCCACCTGGCTATGAACGGTGCCGGCCGCATGTCACGGCACGGCAGTCGAATGACAGATACCGAGTTAGTAACATGTAACCCGCTAGTGTTTCTACTTTTGTATATCCACGCAATTTATTAGTGATTAAAGGTTATAACACTTTTTAGCGACGAGGATGGGATATTTTTTTTCCTGCGTTGTGGAATTGTGTGTTCGTGTCGGGGCAGACATGGAACAGCTTATGCAAGCGCTTATTGAACAACAACACAGCTGACGGCTGCTATTCAGGCGTTGTCGACGTCGCTTACTCATCGTCTGTCTTCCTCTTCTCCGCCTCCGTTCCCTCCTTATGACGAGGCCACTGAAGACTGGGAGGATTATGAGAAGCGTTTGCGGCAACACTTCTTGGCTTTCGGCGTTGTCGACGCTCCTATGTGTAAGTCGTTATTTCTCTCTTGGATTTCCCCACGGATCTATCAGCTGCTGTCTCAGTTAGCCCCTCTGCGGGAACCTGCCTCTCTGTCTTACCAAGAAATGTGTGACTTATTGTCTAACTATTACCGAAAAAACACCCATGTCGTTGCCGCCCGCGTGGCGTTCTAACGGTGTCGTAAACAGCCTCATCAATCTTACCGGACTTGGGCGGCGGAACTACACGGTCTGAGTCGGAAATGTCAGTTTGTCACGGACACTCATCATGAGTCTTACGCTGATTCAATGGTTAGGGACGCTATTTTACGGCTTGCTGCTGGTGCGCAAATAGACGCGTGGTGTGATGTAGGCGCTGTACAAACCACTTTCGACGCGGACAATTTGCCTGTTTCACAGGGAAACGACGATGTGGCGGCGGTGCACTCGCGTCAACAACGTCGCGTTGGGCCGCCACGCTCGCAGCGAAAACATCAACCACAGAAGCAGGTTCGTTCCGCCCTTCCTTCTTGTCCACGTTGTTTCGTACAGCATGACAGAGCCGCGTGTCCAAAACGTTGGGCCACGTGTAATTCATGTAGGAAAAAAGGCCACATTGCTTCTGTGTGTCAGTCCCCTAAAGTTTCTGTCGACGAGGACGAGGCATCGGACATGGATGTTAACTGTGTGCTTTCTCAAACGAATAAGTTGTTTGTTACTGTTAGTGTTCTGGATCAAGACATTCGCATGCAAGTGGACACTGGCTCTGCAGTAGCTCTCATTAATTCTCGCACGTATTTGGAGTTGGGCTCCCCTCCCTTGTCTCCAGTTATGCGACATCTACGAACTTATAATAAGCAGAAAATTCCTATCGTTGGCCAGTTTGATGCTTCCACTGCCTACAAGTCTGTTGTTAGGCCCCTCACGTTTTATGTTGAGGATCATGCGGGCACTGAAAACCTGTTCGGTTATGATGCTTTCCAGTTGTTCGGGTTCTCCATTGATGATGATGATGTGCACCTCATATCTGAGGACATTCCATATCAACAGCTGGATGGCTTGTTCTGAATTCTCGTCCGTGTTCTCTGCTGGTCTGGGTCGTGCCAAGGATTTTGAAGCCCACATTACTCTTAAACCTACGGCTCGCCCTAAGTTTTTCCGGGCACGCCCTACTCCGATGGCGTTGCGTGCACCTGTCAAAGCTGAGATAGACAGATTAACAGCTTCGGGGATTCTCCTTCCTGTTACCTCCAGCGAATGGGCATCGCCCATCGTGGTGGTTTCTAAACCAAACGGGAGTCTGCGATTGTGTGGTGATTTTAAAGCCACTGTCAACGCTCAAAGCCTCATTGACACTTATCCTCTTCCCCGTCCTGAGGAGTTATTTACCAAGCTCGCTGGGGGCCAGTTCTTTTCCAAACTTGACTTATCGGAGGCGTACCATCAGTTGCCGTTGGATGCATCTTCCAAGGAATTTCTCGTCATCAACACTCCTTGTGGGTTGTATCAGTACCAGCGGTTACCATTTGGCGTCGCTAGTGCGCCGGCCATTTTTCAGCAGTTTTTGGAACAGCTCACAGCTTCCGTTCCCGGCTGCATCAACTACCTGGATGACATTGTCACGGGGGCCTCCACTGAGGAGCACCTTTGCAATTTGCGTTCACTGTTTCGGGTTCTGCTGGGTTGAAGTGCAATCTGGACAAGTCAGTTCTTCCAACCCTCCGTTGTGTATCTTGGTTTCCACTTGTTCCGTGAGGGTATACGTCCTCTACGACAGCACGTTGCGGCCATCACCGCTCTGTCCCGGCCGTCTACGGTCAAAGAACTTCAGGCGTTTCTAGGCAAGGTTGCTTATTATCACAAATTCATTCCCTCCGCGGCGGCGGCGGTAGCTCATCCTCTGCATCAGCTGTTACGCAAAAACGTTCCTTTCTGTTGGTCCGCCGAGTGTGAGCAGGCTTTTGTCCGCCTGAAGGCTCATTTGCAGTCGGCGCCTTGTCTTGCCACATTCCGTCCGGGTCAGCACTTGGTTCTGGCGACTGACGCGTCACAGTATGGCCGAGGGGCTGTTCTCGCCCATCGGTATGAGGATGGGTTGGAACGACCCATCGCCTACGCTTCCAAGACCCTCAACGATGCCCAACGGCGTTACTCCCAAATAGAAAAGGAGGCGCTCGCTATCATTTATGCTCTAAAAAGTTCAGCGTTTTTTTTGTATGGTTCTAAGTTTCACCTCATCACAGACCACAAGCCGCTGGTCTCTCTGTTCAGCCCCTCGGCGTCGCTTCCGGATAAGGCAGCTCACCGCCTGCAACGTTGGGCCTTATACTTGTCTCGTTTTCACTATGAGATTCACTATCGCCCCGCGGCCCAGCACGCCAACGCTGACGCGTTGTCGCGTTTGCCGATGGGCCCCGACCCGGTTTTCGATCGAGATGAACTACTGTTTCCACATTGATGAGGAAGAACGTCATGTGGTCGAAGGTTTTCCACTTACAGGTTCGCAGGTCGCGTCGGCTACTGCGCGGGACCCGGTCCTGCTTCAGGTGATCGGTTTTGTTCAGCGGGGTTGGCCAGACAGGACCAAGGGCCGGGCATCGGATCCCCTTCGCAACTACCATGCCTTGCGCCTACGTCTGTCCGTCTGTTCGTGAGGGTGTTGTTCTTCTGGCCACGGATGGCGCATCTCCACGGGTTGTGGTGCCCGCCTCTCTTCGCAAAGACGTTCTCAAACTATTGCATGAGAGCCATTGGGGATTTCTCGGACTAAGTCCCTGGCCCGCAGGCACGTTTATTGGCCCGGTATTGATTCGGACATCGCCCACATGGTCGCTGCGTGTGATCAGTGTGTTCAACAACTGGCTGCGCCTCGTACTCTGCCCTCTCCGTGGCCTGATCCGGCGCAGCCGTGGGAACGGGTGCACGCTGACTTTGCCGGCCCCTTCCTCGGCACTTATTGGCTACTGTTGATTGACGCCTTCTCGAAGTTTCCGTTTGTTGTTCGATGTCCGTCGCCAACCACTGCGGCGACGACGCTGGCTTTGTCCAAAATCTTTGCGCTAGAAGGTCTTCCATCCACGATTGTCACGGACAATGGCCCTCAGTTCTCTTCGCAGGCCTTCCGTGATTTTTGTACTGGACAAGGGATTCATCATCTAACAGCACCGCCCTTCCATCCGCAATCGAATGGGGAGGTCGAGCGCCTTGTCCGCACTTTCAAAAGCCAAATGAAAAAATTCCTTAGTGATTTTTCCACAGATGACGCTCTGTTGCAATTTCTGAGTTCTTATCGCTTCACGCCTCTGGGTGATTGCAGCCCTGCTGAACTCTTGCATGGCCGCCAACCGCGCACTCTACTGCACCTGCTTCACCCTGTCAGGCCTTGTACTGTGTCCCCTAGTGCGGGAAAATACCCGGTGGGCGCCGACGTGTGGGCACGGGGGTATGGATCTCGCCCTAAATGGATTCCAGGGGTGGTCCAGGCTCTTCGCGGCCGCCGGCTTTGTGAAATACGTACGGACGACGGCATGGTTGTTCGCCATTACGACCAGATGCGCCCACGAGTGGTGGCCACGCCGGTACCACCGCCCCTTCTTTCGTCTCCACCAGCCCGAGAAGCCAGTCCTGTCGCTGCTGCCGATCTTCCGGGCGTGTTGCTGCCGCCGCCATCGCTACCGCTTCTGAGTACGCCGGAACCGGCCCCAGTCGCGACGCCGCCTTCTCCGGGACCCATCTCGCTGGAGCACACCCCCAGGTCCACGACACCTATGGATGCTGCCCCGGAGTTTTCACCCATCATCTCGTCCAGGAGGCACGTTCCACGCGCAAGCTTCCGTCCTGGACATTTTCGACCATACTCTCGTGTTTCTCCGCGGGATCATCTCGGGGCCTCCCAAGAGGCCATGGATGTCTCCGCACTGTCCGTGTCTCCAAGGAAGTGAGTGTTTTTTTTTCAAGGGGGGAAAAGTGTTGTGACAGTGCCACGACATTCAAAAGTGCCGCTACGTTAGTACGCGAACACGGCGATAGAGGCGCTCCGCAGCTCGGCCGAGCGCGGGAGCGCCACCTGGCTATGAACGGCGCCGGCCGCATGTCACGGCACGGCAGTCGAATGACAGATACGGAGTTAGTAACATGTAACCCGCTAGTGTTTCTACTTTTGTATATCCACGCAATTTATTAGTGATTAAAGGTTATAACACTATACTGATGTGATAGTGTTAATGTACAATGTCTTTTGCTTCCAAACATATCGTATGCCCACTGCTTTCTCACTGGCCATGTAGAACCAGCAGCTGAACATGCTCTATCATTCCCATCATATGTCATAGCGAGCGTCGATAACATTGCCGCATGAAACACGTCATTGGCCTCAATCTAGACTTTTAGCATGTCCTACAGAAGTGCATGCTATTGTTGAGTACTTGTCTAATTCTGAAGTCAATGGGATTCTGATAATAAATGGATTCAAGCAAACTGTGTTTAGACATGGAAGGTGTTCATAAACAGCAGCGGTATGCAGTATAGATCCTCGCTGTAGGCAGCGTGACAAAATTTGCTGTCTGCTCTCCATTCCCCTTCCCGCACTCATTAGTGTTCTCAGCTTATCTGATGTCACTGTTCACTCACCAAGCCTTCCATAGTGCTGTGCTTGAGTAACAGTAAAACATGGCAGCAATATCTTCTAGGGTGCAGGTCAATGTAACAACAGCAACTTATAAATAAATAAAACATCAAAATCAAGATTAAGTCCAAATCTTGAACTTTTGCTCATCCTGCAACTACTGTTGGTGCTACCTTGCTACCTCCAAAACGAGTCTTTCTGCTGTAATTTATTCTTGTGATAACAACTGCAGTCAGTTTAATGTGATTGATCATTTGTTACAAATTAATTACTGGATTAATTGTGTGTGCTGTATCAGCTGAATGTCACTATCTTGTTCTAAAGTTGATCAGAAGCTGGTACCGTTTTTCTCCGATATTCCTGTACGTGAACAGCAACCAATTTTCTCATTTTCAACCCACTTGGTAAGTCATTAGTTTCTCATAACCAAATAAAAGTTGACTTGCACTCAGCATCAAGAAATGGTTTCTGGAGGACAGGATTTTCGCTCTTGAATGTTACCTTCACATAAAAAGCAGCATAAATATGTGTGTAGGATATTCCTCTATGAGAACTTTTACTGCAAAACTGTTCAAATACAACAAAAGTTTGTGAGTTGATAGAATTTAATGCTATTACCTCCTGTGTTTCACAAAGTAGTCAATTTGTTAGGCAAAGCATAGTATAGTTGAAGTGGCTGGTTCAAAGTTTCTCGCGTATCTGTGTGTCACTTGACAGCTTGAGCAATGTCAGTACTGTGTCGAGTACTTTGGCATATTGGGAATTCTTGAGCCTATTTGAATGAAAATATTGTTTGTTAAACCCTACCCTTCAGAATCCTTCAAAATAAATATGTACAAAACCACAATATATTAGTCTATTTAACAATGTAGAAACACTGACCTAATGACCATTTTGATTTGTGTAAATAAGAGCACCCTTTGTCAAATAATGAATTTGGGGGGAAAAACTCATCTTATAATCAGGTAAATACGTTACATCCGCAGCGAATTACCTTGAAAGTACCTAAATCTCAATTCGGTAGGACCTAAGTCAAATTTTTAGGATTTGTGATCAATAGGGAAGGAATAAGACTAGACACATTACGTTGGACGGGATTGGGAAACATCCGCAACCATCAAACAAAAAAACAACTGTGAGTATATTCAGGGACAGCAGGATTTTACAGAAAGTTTTTGAACAAATAAGTCCTAAATGCACGGCATATGGCTAAGTTAATGAAACAATATTCAGTGTGGCAACGGGCACAGAATGTACAGCCAAGTTCTTAGCTATCAGGGACAGTTCAGTGTCAGCACCATCACTGTTGCTTCCTGATTTCAGACAACCGTTTCACCTCAAAACAGATACCTTGGATTACTGTCTAGGCACCCAGCTGTACCAACAAAGACAGCTGGGTGTTATAGTTGAACACAAACTATTGCATTTGCAAGACATGCTCACACATACTGAAAGAAATTATGGTATAACCAAAAACAGAGATTAGCAGTAGTACAGGTGATCAAAAAGTTTAAATAGCTGTTAGCAGGATGAGAGACCACTGTCTGTAGTGACCACACCATCATTAACAGTACTCTGAAAAAGTAGGTTTGCTACACAGTAGGATCACTAGTCGGTATTTTTCTAGTAAGAATTCAATTTTTCTGTAAGTTATGTCAAAGGCAACGAAAATGTGGTACTGGATGCACTGTCCTGGCTTCCAATAGGTTTATGGCCACAAAAAGACTGCAAAGAACTTGGCACTTCCACAATATATTTTTTGAAAACTAGCAATTTAGGTAGGGAAGTTATAAATTTCTGTCATAACTTCCAAACAGAACAGCTCGAAGGTCAAGCACAACTTAGAACATACTCAATGGTTAGAAAATGGGAGTGAAGAGTTAAACCCCAGATGGAAGTTTCACACATGAATTAATAATATGGTGTATACATCTAGGGTACAGTCACTTTGGCCCCAAGAAATGTATTAAGCACATTAAAAAGTATTATTACTTTTAAAACATACACTGACAAGTTAAAAACATTTTATGACAGTCTGAGACTTGTCAGAAGGTGCAAATACAGATAACAAAACTGCATATCTTACTTCATTGCATAATACTCAATGAGTTATAGGATTTAGTGGAAGTGGACTTCTACAGTCCACTGCCTCGTTGGGCAGGGAGGTATGGTGTTTATTTTTGTCATCCTGGAATGGTGGTCGATGTTAGTTAAATTGCATCCACTGAGAAAAGCATGACCCATAGCATCATACTGAAGCTGACAGATCATTATTTAAAGTTAGTAGGAAGACCAAAACATTTGCTGTTGGATAACGGTATACAATTTATGGCAAGCCAATTTAAGGAGTTCCTAGCATGGGAAAAAAATCAATCATATCCTCATATACTGGTACCACCCACAGGCTACCACCACCATACATGCAATATAGGAATTAGGACATATTGTGCAGGAAAACATACCAAGTGGATTGGGTTCCTGAATGATTTTGAAAAAATGCTGAACAAACATCCCCATTCAGTTATCCAGGTACACACAGAGAGATTTTAGGCAAGCAAGTTGAAGGTGAACCTTTGTTAAATTATACTGAATCATTGAAGAGAATGTGTGGATTACTCCAGTACCACAGTCAAATGTCCAAGAGACATTAATTAAAGCAGGTAATGAGAGGAAAAAGATGTGTATAAATTAGGGGACTTGGTAAGCATAATAGAAGTTCAAAGAGAGAAACCATATGTGATAACACATACACCTCACCCAAAAGCAACTGTGCTAACCAACCTGACTACAAGGAAAGAGAAAGGGATGTTTAACAGTTGCATACCAATGGGTTGGGTCAGTAACTGACCCCAACGAAGTTTTTAGGCTAAGACTCCTGTCGTGTTCAGTAGTTTATTTAATAAATACATGACAGTTATCGTAATTATAATTGCTACAATCGACAATAAGAACAGCTTTTGGTTTACACACATTGCTGAGTTACAGCGATTGTTATAACTGAATGTGTATCAAGTCAAGAATCACCACTCGCAGTCAACCGGTAAACAGAGTGGTGAGTGGAAGGTAATATATTTGTGGCATTTGACAGAATGTACAAGATGATGAAACTGACAGATGACGGAATTAGAAATTTGCTTGAGAGTTCAGACAATGAATTTAGTGGTGAACTACCCGAAAGCTCAGAGTTCTGGAAGAAAGAAGTACCTGAAAGATCTTCCTTGTGAACTTTGTGACCTCAACATGAAAAGACGCGCCCAAAATTCTGTAGGCCTACACTCAAAATACACTACAGCGTTATCAACTTTTGGGTGTGACTGTAATGAAAATCAAGGTGCTGTGAGAAGAGGAAACAACGTAACGGAGACGCGACAGAAAGTAACACATGCAGCTGTGCATAATCTGCCAAAGAAAGGACGCTGTTACTTATGTGCCAGAAGCAAAGACCGTAAGTACATGAAGGCTTGCACTTCTTGCAGGAAGTATATCTGCCCTGCAAGAAAGAAGTAGTAGTTCGTATTGTAAAGTGTTCTGAATGTGAATCTGAGTAATCCTTGCAGCTGTGAAATTAATACAAATAAATGTAAAAAAACTATTTATTTTTTACTAAAAATGTCCCAGAAACCCTTTCCCCGTAATAATAATCAACATTTTAATCTTCTAATATGCCAATATTATGGAAAAACATAAGTAATGTGATTTATCCTAGATAGAGAATGTGTGATGGTTGTGGGGACAGTCGCTGACCCCTCCCATTGGCGTTGGCCAGTGCAACATACAGCATTGGTATGCAACTGTTAACATGCAAGATTCAAAACCCTTTGCAGTCAGTGAGTGATAAATTCTTGGCTATATTATGTTCAAATTTAAAGCAAAGTGGGATTGAACAAAATCCCACAATCATTTTTTATGTTAGAGAGAGTTGTTGTTGTTGTGGTCTTCAGTCCTGAGACTGGTTTGATGCAGCACCACATGCTACTCTATCCTGTGCAAGCTGCTTCATCTCCCAGTACGTACTGCAGCCTATATCCTTCTGAATCTGCCTAGTGTATTCATCTCTTGGTCTCCCCTACGATTTTTACCCTCCAATACTAAATTGGTGATCCCTTGATGCCTCAGAACATGTCCTACCAACCGATCCCTTCTTCTAGTCACGTTGTGTCACAAACTCCTCTTCTCCTCAATTCTATTCAATATCTACTCATTAGTTACGTGATCTACCCATCTAATCTTCAGCATTCTTCTGTAGCACCACATTTCAAAAGCTTCTATTCTCTTCTTGTCCAAACTATTTATCGCCCTTGTTTCACTTCCATACATGGCTACACTCCATACAAATACTTTCAGAAATGACTTCCTGACACTTAAATCTATACTCGATGTTAACAAATTTCTCTTCTTCAGAAACACTTTCCTTGCCATTGCCAGTCTACTTTTTATATCCTCTGTACTTCGGCCATCATCAGTTATTTTGCTCCCCAAATAGCAAAACTCATCTACTATTTTAAGTGTCTCATTTCCTAATCTAATTCCCGCAGCATCACCCGATTTAATTTGACTACATTCCATTATCCTCGTTTTGCTTTCGTTGATGTTCGTCTTATGCCCTCCTTTCAAGACACTGTCCATGCCGTTCAACTGCTCTTCCAAGTCCTTTGCTGTCTCTGACAGAATAACAATGTCATCGGCGAGCCTCAAAGTTTTTTTTTTCTTCTCCATGGATTTTAATACCTACTCTGAATTTTTCTTTTGTTTCCTTTACTGCTTGCTCAATATACAGATTGAATAACATTGGGGAGAGGCTACAACCCTGTCTCACTCCCTTCCCAACCACTGCTTCCCTTTCATGCCCCTCGACTCTTATAACTGCCATCTGATTTCTGTACAAATTGTAAATAGCCTTTCGCTACCTGTATTTTACCCCTGCCACCTTCAGAATTTGAAAGAAAGTATTCCGGTCAACATTGTCAAAAGCTTTCTCTAAGTCTACAAATGGTGGAAATGTAGGTTTGTCTTTTCTTAATCTAGCTTCTAAGATAAGCCGTAGGCTCAGTATTGCCTCACGTGTTCCAATATTTCTACGGAATCCAAACTGATCTTACCAAAGATCGGCTTCTACCAGTTTTTCCATTCGTCTGTAAGGAATTCGCGTTAGTATTTTGCAGCCGTGACTTATTAAACTGCTGCTGATAATGATGATGATGATGAAGTCCCATACTCCGAGGAGCGTAGGAAGCGATGCGGGAGACCCTCACCGCTGTACGAGGCAAGGTCCTATCGGAGGTGGTTTGCCATTGCCTTCCTCCAACCGTAATTGTGATGAATGATGATGATGAAGTTGACACAACAACACCCAGTCATCTCGAGGCAGGGAAAATCCCTGACCCCACCGGGAATAGTTTGGTAATTTTCACATCTGTCAACACCAGCTTTCTTTGGGATTCGAATTATTATATCCTTCTTGAAGTCTGAGGGTATTTCGCTTGTCTCATACATTTAGCTCACTAGATGGTAAGAGTTTTGTCAGGACTGGCTCTCCCAAGGCTGTCAATAGTTCTAATGGAATGTTGTCTACACCTGGGGCCTTATTTCGACTTCGGTCTTTCAGTGCTTTGTCAAACTCTCCATGCAGTATCGTATCTCCCATTTCATCTTCATCTACATCCTCTTTTATTTCCAAAATACTGCCCTGAAGTACATCGCCCTCGTATAGATCCTCTATATACTCCTTCCACATTTCTGCTTTCTCTACTTTGCCTCGATCTGGGTTTCCATCTGAGCTCTTGATATTCATACAAGTGGTTCTCTTTTCTCCAAAGGTCTCTTTAATTTTCCTGTAGTCAGTATCTATCTTACCCCTAGTGAGATAAGCCTGTACATCCTTACATTTGTCCTCTAGCCATCATTGCTTAGCCATTTTGCACTTTCAGTCGATCTCATTTTTGAGACATTTGTATTCCTTTTTGCCTGCTTCGTTTACTGTATTTTTAAATTTTTTCCTTTCATCAATTAAATTCAATATTTCTTCTGTTACCCAAGGATTTCTACTAGTCCTCGTCTTTTTACCTACTTGATCCTCTGCTGCCTTCACTACTTCATCCCTCAAAGCTACCCATTCTTCTTCTTCTTCTGTATTTCTTTCCCCCATTCTTGTCACTTGTTCCCTTATGCTCTCTCTGAAACTCTGTACAACCTCTGGTTTAGTCAGTTTATCTAGGTCCCATCTCCTTAAATTCCCACCTTTTTGCAGTTTCTTCAGTTTTAATCTACAGTTCATAACCTATAGATTGTGGTCAGAGTCCACATCTGCCCCTGGAAATGTCTTACAATTTAAAACCTGGTTCCTTAATCTCTGATTCCTTCTAGTATCTCCAGGATTCTTCCATGTATGCAACCTTCATTTATGATTCTTGAACCAAGTGTTACCTATGATTAAGTTTTGCTCTGCGCAAAATTCTACCAGACGGCTTCCTCTTTCATTTCTTATCCCCAATCCATATTCACCTACTACATTTCCTTCTCTCCCTTTTCCTACTCTCGAATTCCAGTCACCCATGACTATCAAATTTTCGTCTCCCTTCACTACCTGAATAGTTTCTTTTATCTCATCATACATTTCTTCAATTTCTTCGTCATCTGCAGAGCTAGTTGGCATATAAACTTGTACTACTGTAGTAGGTGTGGGCTTCGTGTCTATCTTGGCCACAATAAGGCATTCACTATGCTGTTTGTAGTAGCTTACCTGCACTCCTATTTTTTTATTCATTATTAAACCTACTTCTGCATTGCCCCTATTTGATTTTGTATTTACAACCCTGTATTCACCTGACCAGATGTCTTGTTCCTCCCGCCACCGAACTTCGCCAATTCCCACTATATCTAACTTTAACCTATCCATTTCCAATTTTAAATTTTCTAACCTACCTGCCCGATTAAGGGATCTGACATTCCACGCTCCGATCCATAGAACGCCAGTTTTCTTTCTCCTGATAACGACGTCCTCCTGAGTAGTCCCCGCCCATGATCCGAATGGGGGACTATTTTACATCCGGAATATTTTACCCAAAAGGACGCCATCATCATTTAACCATACAGTAAAGCTGCATGCCCTCGGGAAAAATTACGGCTGTAGTTTCCCTATGCTTTCAGCCGTTCGCAGTACCAGCACAGCAAGGCCGTTTTGGTTAGTGTTACAGGGCCAGATCAGCCAATCATCCAGACTGCTGCCCCTGCAACTACTGAAAAGACTGCTGCCCCTCTTCAGGAACCACGCGTTTGTCTAGCCTCTCAACAGATACCCCTCTGTTTGTTGTGGTTGCACCTATGGTACAGCTATCTGTATCGGTGAGGCACGCAAGCCTCCCCACATACGGCAAAGGGGGAGCGGAGGGGGGGGGGGGGGGGGGGGGGGGGTTTAGAGAGTATGATGTCAATTAAACGCAAGGGAATACTCTATGATAGTCCATATGTAAATCAGTGAAGAGATGAATTATGGAAATTAAAGAGTAATCAAGTGATGAACTGTAATCTGAGCTCAATGGGATGGAAACTATGAAAGTCACAGTCAATATCGACCTGTGAGGTACCTGGTAAAGGAGAATTAAGTAATATCATTACAGTTACTAACAGAAATTGTTATTAAGAGTCCAGTGGGTTTTTCTTTTAAGATATGAAATGTTTAGATTTCTTTTTAGCTTTTGCATGAATAATATATATATTACTTAAGATTACATTATTTGTTCAGTCCATTTAGATTAAGGATGCACAGTATTAGTATTAAATGGCACACATGAAGGAATGATATCTCCTGATTGCTACCTGGAAGAGAATGTACTCCTGTATGGCATAGCTCAGACTTCATGGTTGGAACGTTTTTGTTTATAATAATAATGGTGATAAATGCAATTAATATAAGGGACCCATCTGATGCGTGATTTAAGTATTACAGTGTGTGGATATTTATTAGAACAGTGAGACACTATGAAATAACTGTATATTTAAGAACTAGGATCTTAGTATATGAATAGTTGGAGACTTGATGAGTAATGAGCTTATCGTGTCTACATGAACAGTGGTTTCACAAAAATATAATTTCTCCCAGTAGTAATCAGTTCAAGAAGATATAGGGGAATAAGTATATGTTATGAATAAGTGAACAGTAATTAAGTAAGTCACAGAATATCCTCAGTTATTATCAATGCATACGTATGCAGATACAATCATGCAAGCTTTGGGACACAACAGGTAAGGGTGCAAATGTGCATGACAGTCAATGGGAATTGGCAATATGCACCCTTACTGCTAAATTGAGATTGTGTGTGTTAGTGTTCACAGAAATGTATATATAAGGCTATAGGGTAAACCACAGAAGACTAGATTTAAGTAAATTCAGTTAATGAAGTGAAGAGAGAACTGATGATTTATGCAATCCCATTTCTTTTGTTCTGTAGCAGTCGTATGGATGTAGTGTTACTGCTTTGACAGAATGGAAATAATACAGCATGAGGCACCACATTTCAAAAGCTCCTGTTCTCAACTTGTCTGAACTGCTGATTTTCTAAGTTTGATGTCTATACAAGGCTACTCTCGAGAAATACCTTCAAAGCACTTAAACACTTGAATTTATATTCAATTTTAACATATTTCTCTTTTTCAGAAAAGCATTCATTTATGCTGCCAGTCCGCATTCCGTATCCCCTCTATTTTGGCCGTCATTCCAAAGAGTGTATTCCAATTGCCAATTACACACACACACACACACACACACACACACTGGTAGTTGGAATACACTCTTCGGAATTCTGAAGTTATCACAGACAAAACACATGGAGCACAAAATCATCCACACCTTGCACAGAAACCAAACTAGCTACTGGATCCTAATGACATGAAAAGGTTGCATTATTAGAGAAAGATGTGAGAAAATGAGACACTCAATTTAGTGGAGGAGTTTTGCTGTTTGAGCAGGAAAATAACTGATTATGGCCAAAATAAAGAGGATATGAAATGTAGACTGGCAGCATAAATGAATGCTTTTCTGAAAAAGAGAAATATGTTAACGCTGAATATAAATTCAAGTATTTACGTACTTTGACGGTATTTCTTGAGTACAGCCTTGAATGGATGTCCAACATAGACAATCAGCAGTTCAGTTCAGACAAGAAGAGAACAGGAGTTTTTGAAGTGTGTTGCCTCATGCTGTATTATTATCATTCTGTCAAAGCAGTAACACTACATTTGCACAAGTGCTACAGAAGAGAAAAAATGGGATCACGTAAATCATCGACCGACTTCAGTTTATTAACTGAATTGAAAAAGACACCCCGGTGCGCGGATACCATCAGTCGTACCTAGCCACTAGGAAAGTTGAACCACCTGATGATGTCGGACAGTTGCTCCGAGGAAATATTGTGGAATTTGCACAACGTGATCCGGCAGCAAACCCGTGAAGTCTATTTACAACACATCCGCCGGGAAAGTTTGAAGAGCCACAATTAAATTTTAGTTACAAAACTGCATTTACTAACTTTTGCTGCATCTGGAACACCATACTTACAGTACTTATCATTGAAACTGTGGATTAGTCAGTAGTTTCCACGTAATATGCACTTTTGAAGTACTGCCTTCTTGACTAGTCAAATGGAAAGCGAAACTGTGTCAAGACTTGTTGCATAGTAAAGCCATGTAGTGTGTATCACAATGCTTCTGAGAATTAAATGTTAATGGCACTGTTTACTAACAGAACCCTTTCTCAGTCTGCCTCATGAGGCTAAATGGACACCAATCCAAGTAGTCAACACAAAACAAGTCTGTGATATTTATTTTGAAAATAACTTGAGGCTTGTATGTTGACCAGCAATAACTAGACGGACATGACAATGACAATTACATAGACGATTTTATACAAGGAGATAAAAGTTTTGGATAGAAAAAATTATGAGTTTTCAACATAAAGAATAGTTAATTGAGATTATTCTTGGTCATGGGAAATCCTACCTCACCCCGTATATGCCTTGAATGCACTTGGGTTGCTTGGTCAAAACCAAGGCAAATAACAGACTACTAGCATTGCTAATATTTCAAAAGCAGTTACATAAAGCCTTTTTAGTCCTGGTAACACTCTGATATTTACAATCTCTGTTAGTTTGTAATTTTTCCACTGCTCTTGTATGTCTCTCATACCAATTTGTATGACACTGTGTCATTTTGTAATACCATTATTGAAGTGTAGTGTTCTACGAGGTGCATTCAAGTTCTAAGGCCTCCGATTTTTTTTCTCCGGACTGGAAAGAGATAGAAACATGCACATTGTTTTAAAATGAGGCCGCGTTCTTTGTCAATACGTCCCAGAGATAGCAGCACCGTACGGCAGATGGAATTTTACCGCCAGCGGCGAGAATGAGAACTGTTTTAAATACTTAAAATGGCGACGTTTTCCTTACTTGAACAGCGTGCAATCATTCGTTTTCTGAATTTGCGTGGTGTGACACCAATTGAAATTCATCGACAGTTGAAGGAGACATGTGGTGATGGAGTTATAGATGTGTCGAAAGTGCGTTCGTGGGTGGGTCAGTTTAATGAAGGCAGAACATCGTGTGACAACAAACCGAAACAACCTAGGGCTCGCACAAGCTGGTCTGACGACATGATCGAGAAAGTGGAGAGAATTGTTTTGGGGGATCGCCGAATGACTGTTGAACAGATCACCTCCAGAGTTGGCATTTCTGTGGATTCTGTGCATACAATCCTGCATGACGACCTGAAAATGCGAAAAGTGTCATCCAGGTGGGTGCCACGAATGCTGATGGATGACCACATGGCTGTCCGTGTGGCACGTTGCCAAGCAATGTTGACGCGCAACGACAGCATGAATGGGACTTTCTTTTCGTCGGTTGTGACAATGGATGAGACATGGATGCCATTTTTCAATCCAGAAACAAAGCGCCAGTCAGCTCAATGGAAGCACACAGATTCACCGCCACCAAAAAATTTCGGGTAACCACCAGTGCTGAAAAAATGATGGCATCCATGTTTTGGGACAACGAGGACGTAATCCTTACCCATTGCGTTCCAAAGGGCACTACGGTAACAGGTGCATCCTACGAAAATGTTTTGAAGAACAAATTCCTTCCTGCACTGCAACAAAAACGTCCGGGAAGGGCTGCGCGTGTGCTGTTTCACCAAGACAACGCACCCACACATCGAGCTAACGTTACGCAACAGTTTCTTCGTGATGACAACTTTGAAGTTATTCCTCATGCTCCCTACTCACCTGGCCTGCCTCCTAGTGACTTTTGGCTTTTTCCAACAATGAAAGACACTCTCCGTGGCCGCACATTCACCAGCCGTCTGCTATTGCCTCAGCGATTTTCCAGTGGTCAAAACAGACTCCTAAAGAAGCCTTCGCCGCTGCCATGGAATCATGGCGTCAGCGTTGTGAAAAATGTGTATGTCTGCAGGGCGATTACATCGAGAAGTAATGCCAGTTTCATCGATTTCGGGTGAGTAGTTAATTAGGAAAAAAATCGGAGACCTTAGAACTTGAATGCACCTCGTACAATTAACAACGTCAATATATTTATATGTTAAAAAGAAGCAGTGGCTTGGCCAAATTACTGATAAATATATTACTGATGATGGCATTATGCACATCCAGGCTTCTCAATAATGTTGTGGACAGATGTGAACTTATAAGCACCTACATATAGTTTCATTATATTCCTTGTTTACCTCTGGATCAGTGTATGATGAGTACCTTATACATTGGTCTTGGCACCATTTCTCATGCTCTATATTGGCTGTCCTTCATTACACAAGTATTTATGGATATCATAGGATAAAACAGCTGTCATTATATCTAGACAAGATGATATGGCAATAAATCTTATAAAAAAATTTTGGCACAATTCTGCTGAAATAGTACCAAACACATTGAGCTGGCATACAGTTTAAATCTATACAGTGTGCAAATAGTTTATTGTTGTCGTTGCTGTTACAAGTTTTTAGCACATTTTAAACCCTTTTAGAATATTCACCGGGTTATAAGCTCACTGTTATTTTACTGACCAACAATATCTGGCAGCATATTTTTACAGTAATTGCTAAGTGTTACACGTCTAACACACAGTGTCCAGTACAACACATTTTGATCTCTTAGTCAAACATATGAATCCTAATATCAGTAAAAGCATGATATGTCATGAATTAATAGAACAATGTTCAACCCCAAAAACTACAAACAGAAAAGTCAACAATGTGTTGGGTACAATTTGAGTGCCTTCAGTACATTTCATGCTAAAAGTTTCGAGTGCAACAGGATTACTGTGTCTCTAGCCTACTGTATGATCATCTTGCCAGAGAAAATTTCAATTATGATGAAGATGCGAATGAATCAGTGTACAAACTTCTAAGCATCTGATCACAAAAATACTTTCTTGCTGAATTACTAACACTTCACCAAATAAGGTATACTTCTTGTTGTTGTTGATGATGATGATGATGATGTTGGTGATGGTGGTGGTAGTGTCATTTCTTTCGGTCTTAAGATGGATTTGACGCAGCTCTCCATGCTACTGTATCCTGTGCAAGCCTCTTCATCTCCAAATAACTACTGCAACTGCTCACTGTATTTATCTTTTGGTATCCATCTATGAGTTTTTCACCCCACACATCCTTCTAATACTTAATTGGTGATCCCTTGATGTGTGAGAATTTGTCCTACCAAACAATCCCTTCTTCTAGTACAGTTGCGCAAAAAAATTTCTTTTATCCCCAGTTCCATTCAGTACCTCCTCATTAGTTACATGATCTACCTATCTAACCTGTAGCACTACATCCTCTTACAGTTCTACAATATTGCCTTCACATTGATTTCCCTTGTACAGACCCTCTATATACTCCAACCTTTCAGCTAACCCTTCTTTGCTTAGGACTGGTTGTACATCTGAGTTCTTGAATTCATGCAGCTATTTCTCTTTTCTCCAAAGGTCTCTCTAATTTTCTTGTAGGAAGAATCTGTCTTTCCCCTAGTGATAGATGCATCTAAATACTTAAATTTATCCTCTAGTCATTTTGCACTTCTCATCGATCTTATTTTTTTAGACATTTTTATTCCCTTTTGCCTGCTTCTTTTTGTTTTCTCCTTTCATCAATTAAATTCAATATCTCTTGCATAATCCTAGTCTTTCTACCAGGCCTCGTCTTTTTACCTATTTGATCATCTGCTGCCTTCAGTATTTCATCTCTCAAAGCTACCCATTCGTCTTCTACTGCATTCCTTTCCCTGTTACAGTCAATTGACACCTAATGCTTCCTCTAAAACTCTAAACAACCTCTGGTTATTTCAACTTATTCGAGTCTCATCTCCTTAATTTGATACCTTTATCTAATTTCGAAGTTCTAATCTACAGTTCATAACAAACAAATTGCGGACAGAGTCCACCACTGCCCCTGGAAATATCTTACATTTTAAAATTGGTTCCACAATTTCTGTTTTACCATTATATAATCAATTTAAAATTTTCTGGTGTTTCCAGGCCTCTTTCACAAACACAACAACCCCCTTTTGTGAGTCTTTGATACTAGAATAGTATTGGGAAACAAAGACACTATTCAGAAAAATAAAAAGGATAATATTTTAGGGAATTCATTGAGTATATTTCTACTGATAGAGATAATGACAATCTCCACAGCACTACACTATGACAAAATGGCAGGCCTCTATTTTGTGGTCAGTATCATACATAGACACCACATAGAGAGAATACAGGACTTTACATACAACAAGAACATACGAGGTGCATTCAAGTTCTAAGGCCTCCGATTTTTTTTCTCCGGACTGGAAAGAGAGAGAAACATGCGCATTGTTTTAAAATGAGGCCGCGTTCATTGTCAATACGTCCCAGAGATGGCAGCACCGTACGACAGATGGAATTTTACCGCCAGCGGCGAGAATGAGAACTGTTTTAAATACTTAAAATGGCGACGTTTTCCTTACTTGAACAGCGTGCAATCATTCGTTTTCTGAATTTGCGTGGTGTGAAACCAATTGAAATTCATCGACAGTTGAAGGAGACATGTGGTGATGGAGTTATGGATCTGTTGAAAGTGTGTTCGTGGGTGCGACAGTTTAATGAAGGCAGAACATCGTGTGACAACAAACCGAAACAACCTTGGGCTTCCACAAGCCGGTCTGACGACATGATCGAGAAAGTGGAGAGAATTGTTTTGGGGGATCGCCGAACGACTGTTGAACAGATCGCCTCCAGAGTTGGCATTTCTGTGGGTTCTGTGCACACAATCCTGCATGATGACCTGAAAATGCGAAAAGTGTCATCCAGGTGGGTGCCACGAATGCTGACGGACGACCACATGGCTGCTCGTGTGGCATGTTGCCAAGCAATGTTGACGCGCAACGACAGCATGAATGGGACTTTCTTTTCGTCGGTTGTGACAATGGATGAGACATGGATGCCATTTTTCAATCCAGAAACAAAGCGCCAGTCAGCTCAATGGAAGCACACAGATTCACCGCCACCAAAAAATTTCGGGTAACCACCAGTGCTGAAAAAATGATTGCATCCATGTTTTGGGACAACAAGGACGTAATCCTTACCCATTGCGTTCCAAAGGGCACTACGGTAACAGGTGCATCCTACGAAAATGTTTTGAAGAACAAATTCCTTCCTGCACTGCAACAAAAACGTCCGGGAAGGGCTGCGCGTGTGCTGTTTCACCAAGACAACGCACCCACACATCGAGCTAACGTTACGCAACAGTTTCTTCGTGATGACAACTTTGAAGTTATTCCTCATGCTCCCTACTCACCTGGCCTGGCTCCTAGTGACTTTTGGCTTTTTCCAACAATGAAAGACACTCTCCATGGCCGCACATTCACCAGCCGTGCTGCTATTTCCTCAGCGATTTTCCAGTGGTCAAAACAGACTCCTAAAGAAGCCTTCGTCGCTGCCATGGAATCATGGCGTCAGCGTTGTGAAAAATGTGTACGTCTGCAGGGCGATTACGTCGAGAAGTAACGCCAGTTTCATCGATTTCGGGTGAGTAGCTAATTAGAAAAAAAAATCGGAGGCCTTAGACCTTGAACGCACCTCGTACAGTTTAAAGGTAAGAAAGATTACGTCATTGAAGTAGATATCTTTACTTCTGTTGCAAATCCATTCCAGTCACTGGGTGACCATCATCAGTGCTAGTATTAAAGCCCCCTGGACACCTAAATGATGATCACGCAGTGAAAGAAATTGATCTGCAACAGAAATAAAGATTTATACTTCTATGACCAATGGTGACCCTCCCAATCCCGATTATAATTCACTGGCATCGGGTGCCGTTAAAAAATTGGCTCTGGTAAGAATTGTTTTAGGATTGACATATCTTACTTGGAAGCCTCATTCTTGTCTATCTGAAGAGCACACTGTGTTTTCTGAAAACTTCGTAATTCGAAGGTTCATTTTCAGATAGCTTTTGGTTTGCAGCTCTTAACGCAGACCATGGGATCTTCACGCATTTCCAGTTTGGCTTCCATATAATAAAGCCGATGTATCCTAAGTTCGTCTGAAGCTTTTTAAATGAATGAAGAAATGATGGCTTAATTTAGTTAATGTAACAGAAACTATCCATGCCTATGTAATAAAGCATCAAAAGGATTTTTGGTGAAATATTTAAAAAATGGTATCTAAGTGTTTATGAATACTAACACACTAAATTTCAAACACTCAAATGACCTGCATGTGGCCACAAATCACAAAGTTACACCCAACTGCTTGCCAACTGGGATTGCCTAGCTCATTGCCATGTTTTGTTTTCCTACTGTGTCTCGTGTTAACATTAGTGAATAATTCTTATCCATTGTAGGTGGAATATAATACTGCACCTGTTGAAGTTAAAGGTAATTTATAATGATTAATGATAAGCTGCAACCACCTGTTTTTATATACATGTCTTTTCCCATGACGACATTTCAAGATACATGTAAACATTTGAAGATGGGGTGAACATAAAATGAATGTACTCTCACAAATGCATGTTTTGAAACACAATTTGTTCGCTTGGTGTGTCGAGAAAGGGGGTGACATCCGTATTGGTGCATTATTCCACAGTAAGTTTTGATTTATGTGCTATGAGTGCTACTGTCACTTCATCTGATGAGGCAGCCCACAAGCTTAAACCAGTAGGTGAATAAGATCTGCGGGTCACTTAAAGTTGCCCATTCCCATTTATACCAATTTAAGGACACTGAGCCAAACATTAATCAAAATAATTTCTATGTCTAATATGTATATGCAGGTCTTTCTTGTTGCCACTGAGCAAGTAAGAACTTTATATTTTTTATAAAACTTTATTACACACCTCTTCAAATAGGTATCATGTACAAAGCCAATATAAGTCACTGCAGAGCTTCAATCATATGAAGTCCACCATCGGTCAATCCTTGGCGAGCTATAGAAGAGTGCAGTGAAATTTATGGTCAGTCAGTACGTATCATGGATATACTATGTAAATTTTATGAACAGAGCGCATAGTACTGCTAGTGATTACCATTCAGAAAGCTAGTCACAAAAAGTAAGCATCAAGAAACATTTATTAAGGACACTGTATTATTGTCACTTGGACAATTTTGTTACACTCCTCGAGTTCCTGATACGTTGTGTTGGAGGTACAAATAAAAGTTGATCATTATCAAGACACACAGTGAAAATAAATGTACAACCTTTTTTAGGGCGTAAAGCCTGGCTGTTTATGACCACTGTGGAGACTAAGTAAGAGTCACTGACTTAAGGTGCCAATAAACCGGTTGCCCCTCAGAATTCTAAGTCCAGCCATCTGCTCAATTTGGCAACACTGTAAGATGTGGAAGTGTCTGGATGAACTGTTGTCTTCTGCTCAAAGTGCTCGTAGTCAGCTAGCGATAAGCATCGCACAAGATAGACAAAGCCAAGAGTTCGAGTTTACTCCTTTCTTTATTTTTTAAACAGTATTTTGGCTCTCTGCTAAGAGTATCAGCCTAATGGAATCTCAATGATAATTCGCTTTAGTTCCTAACCCACTAGTAACAAAAACCTTCCCAAAACACTTCCACTGAAGACCTTTTGGCTGCATCAAGATCAGAACAGTTTATGCTTGAGAGTTTCCTTGCCCTATAGTGGCCACTGACCACTGGCTGTCTGACGCCTGTTGCCGTTTGATGAATTTAACACAGCACAGCACGCAACGACACACATTGGCCACATTTCTGCTCTCATACTGGTAAGTATAAAACAATTTTTTATTGTATTTTGAGTTTCTGCCCAAAATAACTTTGATTAACCAAGTGAATACTGTGCAATAGCACTACACACTTAGGCTACCACACGCATATTTATCAAGTATAATTTGTGTTGCAGTTACATATTGGATTTTGGATATTCAATTCTCGTGAAATTGTTTAAGCATTATTGGAGAGCTATTCAATAAGTAAAGCAACACACACATTTTCTGGAAGCATGTTGGCTTTATTCAGGATTCTAATACACTATTTGATTCCCCATTCTTCTGGTTACAAAACCACATTTTTCAACACAATCTCCATTCAATGTGATGGCCTTATGCCACCTTACTGGGAGGACCCGTGTGCCCAAGTGGTATGACTCTACTGGTTGACGTCAGAGCCAACGTCTTGCTGCATCAATAATCTCCCCATTGTCCACTTACTGTTTCCAGTGGAGTGCATTCTTCACTGAGCCAAACAGATGGAAATCAGGTGGTGCATGATCCGGGCTGTAAGGTGGATGAAGAAGCCCAGGTCAATGGAGTTTTGTGAGCTGCTCTGAGATGCGCATATTTGTGCGAGACCTTACATTGTCATTGGGAAAGAGAAGTTAGTTTGCATTTTTGTGGCGATGAAGATGCTGAAGTCGTTTCGTCAATTTCTGAAGATAGCACAAAATGCTTCGGAGTTGATCCTTGCACCATGAGGGAGGACATCAAACAGAATAACCCCTTCAGAGTCCCAGAAGACTGTTGCTATGACTTTACCAGCTGGTGGTGCGGCTTTGAACTTTTTCTTCAGATTAAAGGTGGTGGAGTTTGGATTCCGTAGAAACACTGGAACACGTGAGGCAATACTGACCTTATGACTTATCTTAGAAGAAAGATTAAGGAAAGGCAAACCTACGTTTCTAGCATTTGTAGACTTAGAGAAAGCTTTTGACAATGTTGACTGGAATACTCTCTTTCAAATTCTAAACTACAGGGAGCGAAAGGCTATTTACAATTTGTACAGAAACCAGATGGCAGTTATAAGAGTCGAGGGACATGAAAGGGAATCAGTGGTTGGGAAGGGAGTGAGACAGGGTTGTAGCCTCTCCCCGATTGAGCAAGCAGTAAAGGAAACAAAAGAAAAATTTGGAGTAGGTATTAAAATCCATGGAGAAGAAATAAAAACTTTGAGGTTCGTCGATGACATTGTAATTCTGTCAGAGATAGCGAAGGACTTGGAAGAGCAGTTGAACGGAATAGACAGTGTCTTGAAAGGAGGGTATAAGATGAACATCAACACGAGGATAATGGAATGTAGTCGAATTAAGTCGGGCGATGCTGAGGGAATTAGATTAGGAAATGAGACACTTAAAGTAGTAAAGGAGTTTTGCTATTTGGGGAGCAAAATAACTGATGATGGTCAAAGTAGAGAGGATATAAAATGTAGGCTGGCAATGGCAGGGAAAGTGTTCTGAAGAAGAGAAATTTGTTACCATCAAGTATAGATTTAAGTGTCAGGAAGTCATTTCTGAAAGTATTTGTATGGAGTGTAGCCATGTATGGAAGTGAAACATGGACGATAAATAGTTTGGACAAGAAGAGCATAGAAGCTTTCGAAATGTGGTGCTACAGAAGAATGCTGAAGATTAGATGGGTAGATCACATAACTAATGAGGAAGTATTGAATAGGATTGGGGAGAAGAGAAGTCTGTGGCACAACTTGACCAGAAGAAGAGATCGGTTGGTAGGGCATGTTCTGAGGCATCGAGGGATCACCAATTTAGTATTGGAGGGCAGCGTGGAGGGTAATAATCATAGAGGGAGACCAAGAGATGAATACACTAAGCAGATTCAGAAGGATGTAGGTTGCAGTAAGTACTAGGAGATGAAGAAGCTTGCACAGGATAGAGTAGCATGGAGAGTTGCATCAAACCAGTCTCAGGACTGGAGACCACAACAACAGAGGTGGTGTGGTGTCACTCCCTGGATTGCTGTTTTGTCTCTGGTTCAAAGGTATAAACCCCCCTGTTTCATCACCTGTTATGATGTTCGACAAAAAATTATCGCAATCAGCCTGGTAATGCACAAGCAATTCCCCACAGATGGTCCTTCATTGCTCTTTATGGTCTTCTGTTAGGTAGTGAGGAACTCGGCGAGCAAACACCTTTAAGTACTCCAAATGCTGGACAACAGTGTCAGCACTACCAACAAGTGTCCAGTTCTGCAGCAAGGCGTTTGATCGTGATCCACTGACCACCTCAAATGAGAATGTCCACATGTTCTAACACTGAAGGAGACACAGCTGTGTGCGACCTGCCAGCAAGCAGGAGATCCGACAGATTGGTGCGACGTCGTTCGGTGCCTCGCACGAGGATTCACCGTGCTTTTACTCACTGACAGGTCTCCACAGACATCCTGCAATTGCCCGTGAATATATCTGTGATGCTCTGCTTTTGTGCAAAAAGGCACTCAATGGTACCTCTCTGCTCGGAACGCATCTCCGTTGAACACACCACGGTCCTTCATTGCTCCCATTTTGAAGGTTATGTACGGTGCTGCTACCTATCAGAACTTCATGAAAATATAGGGACTGAAGCAGGAATATTCCACAACAACTTCTGCATTTTTCCAACCAAAACTGGCAGAGAGAAAAAAGAAGTGTCGCATCACTTACTGACTGCCCCATCTTAAAAGAGAGTTGCGAGTGGAGAAAAGTTATAACATTTGTGATATATTGTTCACTTCGGATTTAATAGGGAGGTTTGGGAGAAGAGGGTATCTCAGAATGTTTGTATCGTGTGGAGCTAGCGGTATCAGACAAATCGTGTCAGGACAGGATTTTCTTGTTTCCAGAGAGACCATTTCGGCACAGGAAATCTCAATAATTGACACATGTAATGAACTGTGACCAAATAACATTTGTGTCAGATTAGCTTTCAATATGCAAAGTTCAGTGTAGGAGTACTGCGTGTTCTAATTTGAAGCAACAAAACTAAAACGGATGAGCATTACTACATTTTTGCTTCAACTGACAAAAAGACATAGTCAACCAAAGGATGGTGTGAACATATATTTTGCACCCGTTGGCACAAAAAGGATGTCGTGCACTACCAACTCCTCTCCAGGATTGTGTCCACCACAGTTGGCATTTCTTGCCAACAACCGAGACACCTTTTGATTGAAGTATAAATCAGCCAACAAAACTGCATTAAGTATTGGTCCTACACAATAATGCATTCTACTGATTTAACAAACGAAACTATCCACGAGTTTGTTTTCCTTACGGATTGTAGCTGCAATATCAAATGAAATACTTAATAGCTGTAAATGATATCTGTCACCACAGTTTGCTTCACTCTTTACCGCTTGTTATAGTATTATTTTTCCATGTGTAATAATTCTTTGTGAACCCATTTGTTCAGTCAGCAAGCCAATGACATTCCAGAAAAAATGTATTAATAGTCGCTTATTTGATTTTTGCTGCTTTGAATTTGAGCTTGAAGTAATCCTATATATGACTTCTGAACATTGCCTATTGAATGCTAATGTCACACAAATGTACGTCAATTATCAACACTTCCTGACTGTGGAAATATTCTGCACCAGAATAATCTTTCTTGAAACAAGTTTTCTAATGTGATATGTCCGAAAGCACTCGCCCTAAACATAATACAAATGTTTCAAGCTGCCTCCAACTTACTTTCTCCAGTAGCCAAACTGGCTTCATTTTTAAGGCTGAACATCTACTTCAAGGATGTTGTGGAAAGTTATTTAAAATTCATTTAATGTTCCAAAAATCAACAACTTGATTTTGGAAGAAGACTTCCAAGAAACACTATTAACAGATCAGTAAACTCACAAACGGTGATTACAGACTGAGCACAGGCTCCGATTGGGGAAAGACAATGGTCCTTCCCCCCCCCCCCCCCCCCCCCCCCTCTCCCTCAGTTGTTTGAGCCCTGTTCAGGGTGTATGCGTGGACAAGGAAAATAAATTCTCGGATTTTTCCCGGATTTCCCGGTTAAAAATACACTTTCTCCCTGCAAAACTTATCGATCCTTTGAATGGTTATGGGTTTATACACGGGCATTGAATTTCCAGGCTGGAAAATATCTCTGATGCGCAACAACATGTGCGCTGCGTCTTTTCATATTACGAAAGTATACATTGGAATTCAACCAAACACATGTTACTTTACTAATCATTGAAATCGAGATTGCGATGCACTTTTGTAAGCCAGTTATTGCTCATGTCACGTGATCTCACCAGCCGATGACAGAGGATATTCAGAGCATAGGACATGTGATGTAGCCAGCCAACAGCGACGTCACTGTTAAGTAGCACGAACACACAAACAGGGAGTGTTGCTACAAGGAAAGCAAAGCGTTCACATATAATATTGGTCTCTGAGGTTAATAGGCTACAACAGAAGCTAAGCTTTCGCATGTAAGGTTGATCTTTTTTGCGCAAGTTATACTTTAAGATATATCACACTAATGTGCCAGTAAAATTTTTAATAATAACATAAATGTCTGATCTTCAGGGTTTGAAATTATTCTAAATGGCTCGTCATCAAAGAGTTGATTTTTAAATGAGAGTCAAACGCTCTGTGATTTAATAAATTCATGGTACATTCTCGAACATAGTTCAACTTACGTAAAAGGATATTTACTTTGAAAGTAACGCTTTTCAAAACACCATTCGAAATAGTTTCGCGCGACCTGTTAGAAAGCTTTTCAAACCACAATTCGCAAAAGTTTCGCACGACCTGTTAGAAATAGGTTCATTTCAGCAGTTGCTAGGGAGCGCAGATAACAGGCGACACCGTGCTTGCGCAGCTACCATGGCTTAGGAAGCCCGTACGTACATACATGTAAAACATTGAAAGAAACAAGACATCAGAGGATACTCCAAGAGCATCGGAATTTCGTGAACCATACTAAAATGTGCACATTTAAAATGCATACTTAAAGTGCACATTCATATATCCAGATTCCCAGTGAAGTATACCTCAACCTTACATTAAGCTTTTCAGTGTGTTTCTTGGGATGCAAATTTTCTTGGAGCACCAATACTGTATTACATCATGTTTGGTTCTTTATTATGGCATAATGCCATACGTGCTAGAAAATGAAAACGTGCACTTGAAATGCTGCGAACAGTTGAAACTAGCCAGTACTGTGGAATTAAACATTTCGTTTGAAATACATTGACTGCCTCTGCCCAAAAAGTTAGGAAAAGTCAAATTTCTTTAGCAAACAGACAAAAGTAACTTCATTGTTCTGCAAGGCAATTAATGTTTGACTGTCAGAAAGGTGGAAATAAAATCAAATCTGAAACTAATAACATATTTTAGCCTTCCATAATTAGTGAATGTGTTCTAATTCATTTGCCGGCCAAAGTGGCCGTGCGGTTCTAGGCGCTACAGTCTGGAACCGAGCGACCGCTACGGTCGCAGGTTCGAATCCTGCTTCGGACATGGATGTGTGTGATGTCCTTAGGTTGGTTAGGTTTAATTAGTTCTAAGTTCTAGGCAACTGATGACCTCCAAAGTTAAGTCGCATAGTGCTCAGAGCCATTTGAACCATTTTTTAATTCATTTGATAGTGCCTGGCCGCAGATATCTGTTTTGTTTTCATTTGACGTGAGAGTAAACAAGGGAGAAACAGCAAAATCACTAAATATAAACATGGGTCACGTGGAGACTACCCACTAAACTCAGACTGCTCTGCGCATCATCCCTTGATCTACGATATTTGCTAACCGGGTCAATACTATATTTTTTAAAAAAAAAACACACACCACCACCACACACACCTCGCTCTTAATAGCGGATGAGATTATTTGTAGTCGGGAGAACAAGAACTCTTCAGAAAATATACACTCTTTATTGCCTATTAGCTAATAACTTGCTGTTTTGTGTGACATAAAATTAAATATAGGATACATAAAACCAATAAAGACAAGAGATAAGCAACAAAGTACACATTTCTTCAATTCTTAGTTCCCAGACTTTTTGTCTCTCTAATCTTGCTACAGCTTTACATGGCGTGCTTTCCTTTCTGTGAAAGAATCTATTACCTCATCAAAGTTCGTCAAACGTTTTGCTACATGAAAAATCGAAATGTTGTTATCTAATACTGAAAAAGCTGTTAACACAAATATTACCCAAGACTGGTGTGGTTTCTCGATCTGATTATGTCTATTTTGTCACTGTCTGCTAGATAAAACAAAATAGGCCTTTCTAATATTGCAGCAATTTTGTAACACACACCAAATAAACGAGACTGTTTTGGCAGAAATGGCCATTTTTATAACAAGACAGAATATAATTCACTAAGTACCAATATAAAATGCCTATTATGCCTACTACAAGCAAAAAGCTTAATGTTAGGAAATAGTTTCACATTTCATTCACACGCACCAGTTTCTCAAGCACGAGATCGAAAAGTAGTATTATGAAATTGTTATAAAAACTTTGAATCGTCTTATTCTTCCATAATTTGTATAATGTCCCCGTTTCTTCTCCTTCCTCATTCTAACAAACAATCTTGTCATCACCAATTGTGTAACTATTCCTGTCATGGTCAAAATTTGTTCGCCGATTAACTTCACTAACCCTGCTAGAATCACAGGTTTAGTTATCCCGCGATTATTCTCCGGTTAGGCGTTGTTACGTATTTGTACAACACATTTTCCGCGTTACTTCCAGAACAGAACTTACGCAGCTGCTGGCCAGGGACTGTACAACTGGTCCTTACTAGTGTAGCGATCTGGCCAAAAATTTTCTGTCAAAATTTCATTTTCTTGGATACATCAAGAAGACAATATGTAATCTTTCTCACCTATTATTCCTGTTAGTCATTTATTTCCATTCTGGTAGTCTGAATCTAAGGATTTTGCTAGTAATTATAACAACACTGATCATTCGCAAACCGAATCAACCACATAATCAGACGGCAATTGGCATTCACCCGTTTGGCTTTACTCCGCTCAGCTCGTATAGCCCCGTCCCCTTTTGTTTGGGAAAGTTTATTTCTAGATGCGACGAGGATGTGTTCAAAAATGTTCAAAAACCAACAGGGATGTGTTTCAGAATCATATGAATAATCTGTAGACCAACGTGCGCTGGATACTAAGCGCTTTGTGAAACAAGTTTTTTTCCTCAAGAATATGAATTTGGTGCCCCCTTTTCCCGGTAGCATCTAGCTGCTTGCTGCAACTACTTGCACAGTCAACAACAACATTCATGTAGCCAGAAGCGGGACAATGTACTGCTCAAATGCGACTCAACTGCGCATGCTCACGAGTCCGCTCTTAACTGCTAAAGAGAGTCTCATGTAAACAGTTGAGATTTCACACTCATCGGAGGCAATTTGTTGTTATGAAGCATAGCATAGTCTTCCTAAAGCCTTTGACACATTTTGCTGTTGGCACACGCTTGTACGAGCACTGTGTGTCGTTGTTGTATATGACACATTTCCTTTGCAATTTAAGTTATTTTAGTTTTTCCTCTCGTTTATGTTTTATTGTTGAAGAGTTATTCTGCAGTAACGGGATACAGTAATATCCTGTGTCAGAGTACTGGTTCTTACCAGTGAATGTTACAAAAGTTTAACTGAAAACTAAAACAAGGAAAAATTCCCGGAATTCTAAAAAATTCCCAGGTTTTTCCCGGTTTTCCCCCGGATGGAAAAATTCCCAGGTTTTTCCCGAATCGCCCGGTTGTCCCAGGTCATATACACCCTGCTGTTATTTTACACAATTTAGGAACGGAAGACTTAAAACTGAAAGTTTGTCAGAGTACCTGAACCGTTACCCTACTCTAATGAGTGTCAGTGCCTGAATGGGCATACAAGAATTCTCCACCATTACTATCTAAATCACAAAGAAGACAGTTCTACACTATTAAAAGATTAACCATTATTGCTAACCGTTCTTTACGTTCCCTTTCTTGTCGTTGTCTCTCACCCTCTTTTTGTTGTAACCGCTCTTCCTCCTCTTTCTGCTGTTTTAGCTTCTCTAGTCGGCTGGATTGCCGCCTTGGCTGATATTCAAGCAGTCGCTTTCTGAAAAAGTAAATATGAAACATTAGGAAAGCAAGATCATTTAGACAGAAAGAGTGATATATTTCATATGTAATCCTGCACATTCAACCACCTCAAAGAGATCATTCTCAGCTCCCTTCCATCTGACCAGGAGAAAAAGCTCAGTACCAATATTACAAAACATTTCCTGTGCAGTACACCTTGATAGTGAAACCTCCACTTCAAGAAGTTGCATTCATTCTATCCAAGTTGCAGTCATTCTACCCACAATGATTCACACAGCCACTGCCAACAACTTCAGAGAACAGTTTCACAATTGAATCACTAATGATGGTCACAGAATTGAGTCAGGTACACTTTAAAACTAATTTTGAAAAATGTTACATATCTGCTTCTCACACATAAATAAATTTTAAAGGTGACTGTACTGCTTAATTTTTGGTGTTTTTTGAAAACAGGAATATATGACTCCAAATGTGAGTTACTTCTGCTGTCTTGTGTAGTTGAAGACCAAACAAGAAACGTTACGAGGTAAGGTGAAATTTTACATCCTGTTTACAGTGATCTGGTTGAGTATGGCATATGTGCAGTTCATATGTGGCCATGCTATATATTGCAACAACTGGACAGTAACTTGCAATATTAAATTATGGTTAAAAATGTAAGACAGAATAATATTTTACATGTACAGTATCAACCATTTTACTTTTGCTATGATGATTAATGTCTGGTAGTTTCACTTGTGCACTTATAATTTCCTGGTAAGTAGCCACAAATGTTTCTGCAGTGTTCAATCCTGAGTACTTCTATTTACATGATGTTATATTAATTGAAATTTAACATTACCCATCAGCACTGCATTTTACAATCTTTTCTTTTTCATGTTCACTATTCCGTCACTCTCGGCAAGTATTGTATTGCACATATTTAATTAACATGAACAAAATCTTACTGTTTTTCATATCATGTCATTAAGAATAAAATGCTCAAGCTTTTGACAACTGTTACCACCACCACCACAACCAGGAGTAGAAACCCCCGACTGTCGTGACTGTCACGGTGTTATTGCTCCACTTACACAAGCACACCAGCAGCGTTGGAACCTTCCAGAGAGTGCTGAAGAGACACAGGTGCAGCAAGCTGATTTGAGCATCTCTTAGCAGCTCTGGCCTGTTGTGAGATAAGAGTGATTTCAGGTGGCATGAGGGCTCTGAGCACATTTAAAACTGTCACTCCCACGTCCCTATGAGTATCAAATATCTGCCTTGGCTTTCATTCCATGTCCAACGGAGTCCCAATATGATGACATATAAATCAAGACTGTTGTCTTTTCAAACTGTATTTTGTGTCTTGTCTCCAGCCAATGTTCAGCCACGGTCCACTTCACAAGCTCCCTAATATTTGATGTCATTTGTGTTCAGTAAAATACTCAATGGCAGCAAAAACTGTTTGGCTTAAGTATATGCTGCTGCATTTGTAGAAGACACCATAAACACAGGGCACTAGGAATTTTGTAGTCTTTAATGGAGCGTAACATATCTCATATCTCAGAGGTGGGTGGAACACTGGTCTCGACTCCTATCTCTGCAGCACATGTTGCTGGTCATTGCCCCACACTATGAAAGCAATGAAGGCTTAGGCCCTCCCATTTCATGATGCAAACTTCAGCAATGGCACCTGCAAGTGTTCACAACTTTTCTACATCTACATCTACATTTATACTCCACAAGCCACCCAACGGTGTGTGGCGGAGGGCACTTTACGTGCCACTGTCATTACCTCCCTTTCCTGTTCCAGTCACGTATGGTTCGCGGGAAGAACGACTGTCTGAAAGCCTCCGTGCACGCTCTAATCTCCCTAATTTTACATTCATGATCTCCTTGGTAGGTATAAGTAGGGGGAAGCAATATATTCGATACCTCATCCAGAAATGCACCCTCTCGAAACCTGGCGAGCAAGCTACACCGCGATGCAGAGCGCCTCTCTTGCAGAGTCTGCCACTTGAGTTTGTTAAACATCTCCGTAACGCTATCACGGTTACCAAATAACCCTGTGACGAAACGCGCCGCCCTTCTTTGGATCTTCTCTATCTCCTCCATCAACCCGATCTGGTACGGATCCCACACTGATGAGCAATACTCAAGTATAGGTCGAACGAGTGTTTTGTAAGCCACCTCCTTTGTTGATGGACTACATTTTCTAAGGACTCTCCCAATGAATCTCAACCTGGTACCCGCCTTACCAACAATTAATTTTATATGATCATTCCACTTCAAATCGTTCCACACGCATACTCCCAGATATTTTACAGAAGTAACTGCTACCAGTGTTTGCTCCGCTATCATATAATCGTACAACAAAGGATCCTTCTTTCTATGTATTCGCAATAGATTACATTTGTCTATGTTAAGGGTCAGTTGCCACTCCCTGCACCAAGTGCCTATCCGCTGCAGATCTTCCTGCATTTCGCTACAATTTTCTAATGCTGCAACTTCTCTGTATACTACAGCATCATCCGCGAAAAGCCGCATGGGACTTCCGACACTATCTACTAGGTCATTTATATATATTGTGAAAAGCAATGGTCCCATAACACTCCCCTGTGGCACGCCAGAGGTTACTTTAACGTCTGTAGACGTCTCTCCATTGATAACAACATGCTGTGTTCTGTTTGCTAAAAACTCTTCAATCCATCCACACAGCTGGTCTGATATTCCGTAGGCTCTTACTTTGTTTATCAGGCGACAGTGCGGAACTGTATCGAACACCTTCCGGAAGTCAAGAAAAATAGCATCTACCTGGGAGCCTGTATCTCATATTTCTGGGTCTCATGAACAAATAAAGCGAGTTGGGTCTCACACGATCGCTGTTTCCGGAATCCATGTTGATTCCTACACAGTAGATTCTGGGTTTCCAAAAACGACATGATACTCAAGCAAAAATGTTCTAAAATTCTACAACAGATCGACGTCAGAGATATAGATCTATAGTTTTGCGCATCTGCTCGACGACCCTTCTTGAAGACTGGGACTACCTGTGCTCTTTTCCACTCATTTGGAACCTTCCGTTCCTCTAGAGACTTGCGGTACACGGCTGTTAGAAGGGGGGCAAGTTCTTTCGCGTACTCTGTGTAGAAACGAATTGGTATCGCGTCAGGTCCAGTGGACTTTCCTCTGTTGAGTGATTCCAGTTGCTTTTCTATTCCTTGGACACTTATTTCGATGTCAGCCATTTTTTCGTTTGTGCGAGGATTTAGAGAAGGAACTGCAGTGCGGTCTTCCTCTGTGAAACAGCTTTGGAAAAAGGTGTTTAGTATTTCAGCTTTACGCGTGTCATCCTCTGTTTCAATGCCATCATCATCCCGGAGTGTCTGGATATGCTGTTTCGAGCCACTTACTGATTTAACGTAAGACCAGAACTTCCTAGGATTTTCTGTCAAGTCGGTACATAGAATTTTACTTTCGAATTCACTGAACGCTTCACGCATAGCCCTCCTTACGCTAACTTTGACATCGTTTAGCTTCTGTTTGTCTGAGAGGTTTTGGCTGCGTTTAAACTTCATGTACCCATTTTCTCTGAGCATAAATTTCAAATGCTGCAAAAAGACTGTAGACAACTGTCATCAGAAATCATCTTTGCTTCACATATTAACAGGACCACTTTCTGTATACAGGGTGATGAAAACTACTTGCGTTCAAGACCCAGTCAGTGTGGGTTGGTTTTCTGTAAACTATATGACCTTCCTTATTTGGCATCACGAGGAAAATGCACTGCAGCTCTGTCAAACTAATGAGCAGTGTACCTTGAAACTGAATTTACTTGCAAGGATGAGAGGGATAGTAAGCTATCATTCTTGAATATTTTAGTTGATCAGAAACCAGGAGGCCAGCTTGTTCATTCCGTGTACAGGAAACCAACCTACACTCGCTAGTACTCCAAATAGTTTTCACCACCCCGCACACAAGAATATGGATCTGAACACATTAGTATACAGAGCGAAGATTATTTATGACAAAAGCCACCTACAGTCTCAATTGCAGCATTTGAGACTAGCCTTTGAAGAAAATTTTAGCTATAAGGCAAAAATTGCAAACACTTTCAGCTGTTGGCATCAAAGGACATGTCATGAACCAGCAGAATATGCCAAGTCAGCTGTATTATTTTTACACTGTGAGGCAGTAACTATCAAGACACAATGCGAGCTCCAGAAACATGGACTGAGATCAGTGAAAGGTACAAGATATTTTACATCCGTTAAATATGTCATATGTCTTCAGGGTGCCCAGCATTTATGGTGCCCCACGCCAAAGAAGGAGAATATACAAAGGATAAAAGATTCACACAGTTGATGGCCACAAATGACACATTAATCAAAGGGAGCCTGTAAGTCAGCCATAGCTCAACACTGCCTGGGGAAAAAAACACAAAATATGTTTTGAAAAGACAAAGAGTCTTGGCTCAAGCATCGTCATACTGGGACTCAATTGTAAAGAAGGAAACTGAGATTAGAATAAACTGTAACATTTTTAACCAAGACTGGCAGTACACAGTAGGGCATGGGGCTGGAGCCTTGCACGTCAAACAGAAGCAAAGAAAGATGTGTGACACTTATGGTGAGGCAAGAGTGACAGTTTCATTTGAGACTCCCACCCCTTGCACCACCTGCTGCCACTCAGTGACTTGGTGGGAATGAGTTTCTAGGAGCTGCCCATCTTGCCAACCCATGCATGTGTTACTTCAGCCTTTTCTGGAAGACTCCAGGCACTATTACCACATCTATATAAGCAGAACAACATACCAGCCTCAGCAGCCAGTGATATTTTACTACTGATCCAGTGGTATTTTACTACTGATGTTAGTGGAAATAGCTGTTGAAAGCTCGAGTATTTTATTCGAATCACGCAGCTTGAATGCCAATAAGATTTTATTGAAACATGCCCCCCAAGAGCACACTTCATTAACATTCTTCTAAAATTCATGCTTTATCTTATCAATGGTGTCATACAAAAGGCTATACTTCTGTTTACAGAGGTGAATACACAACAAAAGGCCAAGATGCTGATGTGGCAAATTGTTTGCTGTGGCCTCCACCACAGACTACCAACACAGATTTAGAAAACACTGCTCTTGTGAAACACAAGTAGCTCTTTACTCACTCAAAATGTTGAGTGCTACTGACAATGGATTTCAAATGGATTCCGTATTTCTAGATTTCCAGAAGGCTTTTGACGCTGTACCACACAAGTGGCTTGTAGTGAAATTGCATGCTTATTGAATACTGTCTCAGTTATGTGACTACATTCGTGATTTCCTGACAGAGGGGTAACAGTTCTTAGTAGCTGATGGGACGTTATCGAGTAATACACAAGCGATTCTGGCATTCTAAAAGGAATCTGTTACACTTTCATTACACGATAAACCAGTCAAATCTGAAGACCATAAATTCAACTAAATACCTAGGAATCACAATTATGAACAACTTAAATTGGAAGAAACACACAGAAAATGCTGCGGGGAAGGATAAACAAAGACTGCATTTTATTGGCAGGACACTTAGGAACTGTAACAGATCTACTAAAGAGACAGCCTACACTATGCTTGTCCATCCTCTTTTAGAATACTGCTGCGCAGTGTGGGATCCTTATCAGTCAGTCTCCCCGAAATAGGGGAGTGTGTGTCATGGACATGAAACAGGATTAGGTGTGGATATCATTAAAACAAAGGCATTTTTCATTGTGGAAGAATCTTCTCACAAAATTTCAATCACAATCTTCACACTTCCTCCAAATGCGAAAATACGCCAATCTACGTAGGGAAAAAAGATGATCATAATAAAACATGGGAAATCAGAGCTCGCGTGGAAAGACATACATGTTCCTTTTTTCCCCATGCTGTTAGAGACTGGAATAATAAGAGAATTATTGTGAAGGTGGTTTGATGAACCCTCTGCCAGGCACTTAAGTGTGATTTGCAGAGTGTCCATGTACATGTAGATTTATCTGTTGTATGGTACAGCATACAGTAGCAATAACAATCTGATATTATCAAAACACTGCTGTAAATAAAACGTTATTACAAGTTTGTGTGGCCCATAATCCAACATTTCCTAGGTGCTTAAACTTGAACAACTGTTCCCACTAAAGATAGTAAAAACAATATGGATTCCAGAAACTGATAGTGCTGATTGTGCATGTGAACAGAAGCACAATCAGGACAGAGACTGCTAAGGCTTCAAAACCAAAAATACTAAGGAAAACATAATGCCTCGTAAGTTCAGAAAGACAAAAAATTTGTGAATAAATGAATCCTTACCTAGGGCTGTTCCAACACTGCCCACACTGGGTGCAGACACCACTAAATGCATGCCAGTCAGCAGCGGATTGGTAGAGATAGTTTGGGCTACTCACCAGTTCTCTTGCACAGACTCAGACACTGCTCTGTTGCACACAGGGGCTGTTAGCCCACCCTTGTATTCATATGCTCCACAGAGGCATATGATCGAGTAGGCTACAGCCCAGCACTCTATCTATCTGTGTATTAGCTGTTTGCCCACTCATGCTCACAGGAGCCCAGCCATCTGCGTATGGGCATTCAAGTTGGAATAGCATGCCTAAAGACTTATGCAGTAAATTTACATTCATCACTTTTATTCACTGATATAAATGTGCACCAAATGTAATAGAGCTCCAATCTTTAAAATAATGGGATTCATGCACAAGTACAAAAGAAAGTAATCTTCCACAATGATGTAACCTCAGATTCATTTCTGTAAGAAATGAGGTGACCACTGGACAGTCCAGGATAAACTGGTCACAAACAAAATAGCAGACTCTTCTAGTTCTAACTTGTATTTTAAATATGATCTACTCATGTACAACAGCAGCAGACTGTGGCAAATGGATTGGAATTAATTTCCACATCCGCTTCGCTTCCTGGAAGCAAAATGTAACTCAACAGCAGATTGTGAATTTCATCACTAGGCATGGCACACTAGAAAAAATATACTACTCAGAGACAGTAAGAAGCTTCCTGCTTTAGAAGTCATGGCAAATTTTCTTCATCAGTTGTACATTGTTTGTTATGTATCCACATAACTGTAGTTATTAGGTTATTAATCTACCCATTTGCATTTTCAATTAATTCAACAGATGTTTTGTGATGGCACATCTATACAATGTTCTTGAGAGTTTTATCAGACAAGTATTGCTTTGCAGTCTTATCAATTTTTCTGGGGCCAGTCATTTTTATTTTGTTCTTACCTTTCAAAAAATTAAAAAGCACAGAGCAAAATGCTCACAACACTTTCATTTAAACACATGAGTGTGCATATATTATGTGATAACTGTTTACTGTATGAAGTGCATCCCATACATATTATAAATGTTAAAGTTAGTGTTCAAGTTTGTTACTCCATAATGCTGAAATGGCTGGGCAGATCTGGAAGAAATCTGGAATGGCACTTGCTTATACCCAGAAGTAACACACAGGCTAATTTTAGAAGTGTGTAGACAAGGTACTGATTGATTTGAAGAATATAATGTGAAATATGGAAACAGCTATTTACTCTTTGACTTTTGAACTGTATTGTATTTGTGAAAATGTTTTTATTATTTTAAACAGGAGACCAATGTGAAACTTTCATAGTTTTAAGTAATGGCAGTATTTAGAATAAATGTAGTCATTAGAATAAGGGTAGTTGTAGAAATAAATAAACATTTTTAAAAAAAAACTGAATGATGTGAAATAATAATCACAAATTTATGAGACATCCTTGTAAACATATTTCCACGTTCTGAATAAATTAATGTGTGAAGATTGACAATTGAATGTGTGCAGCCCTGTGTACAGAAAAATGGTGGTGGTCAAGACGATTATGAAAATAATTATGATGATGATGAAATGGGCAGCTTTCCCTTATTTGTGAAAAGCATCAGCATAGAACAACATAAATAAACTATTTATGGTTTTCAGTCCACTGCCTGATCACTGCAGACCTGCATTCTTTTCAACATTTATTGCCCTGTGAAGAACTCTATATCCTTGTTTATCTACTCAACCAACACTATCAAGTATCAGCATCATATAATGTCTGACATCCTGTACAATTGTTACTTCTAACATTCAGTTCAAACCAAATTAATATTGGTTAAGTTACGTATCAACTGATGGTCTTTTCTTCTGGGTGTATCAATTTTGGTTTTGTACACTATACAAGTTTTAATGTTTTCAACTCATTTCAGTCTTAGAATTATGGTATTGGCGCGTAATAGAATGTGTCTTATTATCATATTAATGATATGAATATAATAGAGGGAAACGTTCCACGTGGGAAAAATATATCTAAAAACAAAGATAATGGCACGTCGATAGACACACAAACGAACACAAATATACACACAAAATTCTAGCTTTCGCAACCAACGGTTGCTTCATCAGGAAAGAGGGAAGGAGAGGGAAAGACGAAAGGATGTGGGTTTTAAAGGAGAGGGTAAGGAGTCATTCCAATCCCGGGAGTGGAAAGACTTACCTTAGGGGGAAAAAAGGATGGGTATACAGTCGCGCGCGCACACACACACATATCCATCCACACATATACAGACACAAGCAGACATATTCAAAGGCAAAGAGTTTGGGCAGAGATGTCAGTCGAGGCGGAAGTGCAGAGACAAAGATGTTGTTGAATGACAGGTGAGGTATGAGAGGCGGCAACTTGAAATTGGCGGAGATTGAGGCCTGGTGGATAACGGGAAGAGAGGATATATTGAGGAGCAAGTTCCCATCTCCGGAGTTCGGATAGGTTGGTGTTAGTGGGAAGTATCCAGATAACCCGGACGGTGTAACACTGTGCCAAGATGTGCTGGCCGTGCACCAAGGCATGTTTAGCCACAGGGTGATCATTACCAACAAACACTGTCTGCCTGTGTCCATTCATGCGAATGGACAGTTTGTTGCTGGTCATTCCCACATAGAATGCGTCACAGTGTAGGCAGGTCAGTTGGTAAATCACGTGGGTGCTTTCACACGTGGCTCTGCCTTTGATCGTGTACACCTTCCGGGTTACGGGACTGGAGTAGGTGGTGGTGGGAGGGTGCATGGGACAGGTTTTACACCGGGGGTGGTTACAAGGGTAGGAGCCAGAGGGTAGGGAAGGTGGTTTGGGGATTTCATAGGGATGAACTAAGAGGTTACGAAGGTTAGGTGGACGGCGGAAAGACACTCTTGGTGGAGTGGGGAGGATTTCATGAAGGATGGATCTCATTTCAGGGCAGGATTTGAGGAAGTCGTATCCCTGCTGGAGAGCCACATTCAGAGTCTGATCCAGTGCCGGAAAGTATCCTGTCACAAGTGGGGCACTTTTGTGGTTCTTCTGTGGGAGTTTCTGGGTTTGAGAGGATGAGGAAGTGGCTCTGGTTATTTGCTTCTGTACCAGGTCGGGAGGGTAGTTGTGGGATGCGAAAGCTGTTGTCAGGTTGTTGGTGTAATGGTTCAGGGATTCCGGACTGGAGCAGATTCGTTTGCCACAAAGACCTAGGCTGTAGGGAAGGGACTGTTTGATGTGGAATGGGTGGCAGCTGTCATAATGGAGGTACTGTTGCTTGTTGGTGGGTTTGATGTGGACGGACGTGTGAAGCTGGCCATTGGACAGATGGAGGTCAACGTCAAGGAAAGTGGCATGGGATTTGGAGTAGGACCAGGTGAATCTGATGGAACCAAAGGAGTTGAGGTTGGAGAGGAAATTCTGGAGTTCTTCTTCACTGTGAGTCCAGATCATGAAGATGTTCTCAATAAATCTGTACCAAACTTTGGGCTGGCAGGCCAGGGTAACCAAGAAGGCTTCCTCTAAGCAACCCATGAATAGGTTGGCGTACAAGAGGGCCATCCTGGTACCCATGGCTGTTCCCTTTAATTGTTGGTATGTCTGGCCTTCAAAAGTGAAGAAGTTGTGGGTCAGGATGAAGCTGGCTAAGGTGATGAGGAAAGAGGTTTTAGGTAGGATGGCAGGTGATCGGCGTGAAAGGAAGTGCTCCATCGCAGTGAGGCCCTGGACGTGCAGGTTATCTGGATACTTCCCACTAACACCAACCTATCCGAACTCCGGAGATGGGAACTTGCTCCTCAATATATCCTCTCTTCCCGTTATCCACCAGGCCTCAATCTCCGCCAATTTCAAGTTGCCGCCTCTCATACCTCACCTGTCATTCAACAACATCTTTGCCTCTGCACTTCCGCCTCGACTGACATCTCTGCCCAAACTCTTTGCCTTTGAATATGTCTGCTTGCGTCTGTATATGTGTGGATGGATATGTGTGTGTGTGTGCGCGTGCGCACGAGTGTATACCCGTCCTTTTCTCCCCCTAAGGTAAGTCTTTCCGCTCCCGGGACTGGAATGCCTCCTTACCCTCTCCTTTAAAACCCACATCCTTTCATCTTTCCCTCTCCTTCCCTCTTTCCTGATGAAGCAACCGTTGGTTGCGAAAGCTATAATTTTGTGTGTATATTTGTGTTTGTTTGTGTGTCTATCGATGTGCCAGCGCTTTCGTTTGGTAAATCACATCATCTTTGTTTTTAGATATATTTTTCCCACTTGGAATGTTTCCCTCTATTCATATCATTAATTTGAACCCAACAATTACGTTTGTTATTGTCATTGTTGCATTTCGAAATCTTTTCTGTCGTCTTATTTTCTCTTTCTGTTTTTGCCAGTAGTTTGACTTTGTATTCACCTTCTCCTTTTTACCGTAATCTACTATACAATTTTATCCCGCCTATATATACTCAATAATACGTCACCCACTTCCAAACCATAACCAAAAAAAATTTTTTTTTCCGCTTTCAACACTACCGCTGCTATAAAATCCACCGTTTCTGGTTCACAAACAGTTCCTTTCACCTATTAAACAACCATTTCGGCTAGTTCTGATAACTTTCGCTTTATTTCCATTTCTGTTTTTCCCACATCACTGATAATTTTTAGCCGCTTCCCACTGGTTTAACGTCATTATTTCTTCGCCAGACAATTGTTAGCCTCATTTTCATAATCTGCCACCACAAAACCACTCCTTTTAATACATTTACACGCAGTTTTTTCGAAAATTTCCTGAATTTCTCCATCCTTTAACGTGTTTTGGCGGCAACACAACCACCTAACCTTTGTGCACATCGTTGTCTACCAACCCAAGTTCACCACAGGATCAACATAGCCCAGCTTTAACCAACACATTTTTGCCTTTTTTCACAACAGATTTCCAGTTACTTTCTAGTTCACCTTTATCTCTCCCCATATATTTTTATTTTCATTTTCATTTCAGCCTCATGTTACACTTTTCACCTTCTAATACCATATCACCCTCACAACACCCCCACAACGACCCCATTAAGTTTTATTTACATTCCCTCCGCAAACATGCCTTCACCCTAGCCAAATTACGCTCGCGTATTTTATTTTCTCAGGCCTGTCTGACATTTGGCATTACCCCCAAAGGCCTCACGCTTAAAGTTCCCATCTCTGGCTGCAACCCTTCTTTCCATCAGTCCCTATACCAGTTCCAAACTGAACAATCCATTGTCCTCACCCACCTAATCCTTCTCCTACACATCAACTCAGCCAATGAACACACCCGTCAACTCCTATCCTTAATAAAAGTCCTCAATCTTTCCTCTCCCACATCCACACCGGCTGTTCAGAGGATCCTCCTACAGGCCAACCGCAAATTAGAACAGCATGCCACCCTTCACCTCAAAAAACTATCCAATCCCCTGGTTTCCCACCTCCGAAAGGCAACTCACTCACCCTTCACAACCTTTCCAGCAAACCTCAATCTCCTCTCATTGCACACAAACCCAGTCTCTCCCATCTACTGAATCTCCCACTTCCAGCTCCACTCCCTCCAAAACCTCAAAATTCCAATCAACACAATCTGGAACCACAACACCCTAATTCAGTAGTTAACCTTTCCTCCAAACCTCTCTCCCAGTCCGAAACCTCTGTCCTATTCAAAGGCCTCACCTTCAGCCCCACTCCCAGATTCAACCAAACAGCCCTCGTCAAAGATTTACTGTCCTACACTCGTACTCTCTGCTGGAAATATCACTTTGCCACGAAGAAAAATGATCCTAATCCTACTCCTAATGATCCAACTCCCCAAGACACTATCCAAATTGAACCCTGCCTGGAACAGTTCCGTCCTCCGTCACAGCGGGACCCACCTCCTCTTCCTCAAAATCACCCTCTCCAAACCTTCCAGGATTTCTCACTTCCAGCCTTGCTTCTCAGTCCTTCTTAAAAAACCTTAATCCTACTCCCAACATCACCACTGCTGAAGCCCAGGCTATCCGTGATCTGAAGGCTGACCGATCCATTGTCATTCTTCCGGCGGACAAGGGTTCCACGACCGTGGTACTTGATCGCCGGGAGTATGTGGCTGAGGGACTGCGTCAGCTTTCAGACAACACCACATACAAAGTTTGCCAAGGTAATCCCATTCCCGATGTCCAGGCGGAGCTTCAAGGAATCCTCAGAACCTTAGGCCCGCTAAAAAACCTTTCACCTGACTCCATCAACCTCCTGACCCCACCGACACCCCGCACCCCTACCTTCTACCTTCTTCCTAAAATTCACAAACCCAATCATCCCGGCCGCCCCATTGTAGCTGGTTACCAAGCCCCCACAGAACGTATCTCTGCCTACGTAGATCAACGCCTTCAACCCATTACATACAGTCTCCCATCCTTCATCAAAGACACCAACCACTTTCTCGAACGCCTGGAATCCTTACCCAGTCTGTTACCCCCGGAAACCGTCCTTGTAACCATTGATGTCACTTCCTTATACACAAATATCCCGCACGTCCGGGGCCTCGCTGCGATGGAGCACTTCCTTTCACGCCGATAACATGCCACCCTACCTAAAACCTCTTTCCTCATTACCTTAGCCAGCTTCATCCTGACCCACAACTTCTTCACTTTTGAAGGCCAGACATACCAACAATTAAAGGGAACAGCCATGGGTACCAGGATGGCCCCCTCGTATGCCAACCTATTCATGGGTTGCTTAGAGGAAGCCTTCTTGGTTACCCAGGCCTGCCAGCCCAAAGTTTGGTACAGATTTATTGAGAACATCTTCATGATCTGGACTCACAGTGAAGAAGAACTCCAGAATTTCCTCTCCAACCTCAACTCCTTTGGTTCCATCAGATTCACCTGGTCCTACTCCAAATCCCATGCCACTTTCCTTGACGTTGACCTCCATCTGTCCAATGGCCAGCTTCACACGTCCGTCCACATCAAACCCACCAACAAGCAACAGTACCTCCATTATGACAGCTGCCACCCATTCCACATCAAACAGTCCCTTCCCTACAGCCTAGGTCTTTGTGGCAAACGAATCTGCTCCAGTCCGGAATCCCTGAACCATTACACCAACAACCTGACAACAGCTTTCGCATCCCACAACTACCCTCCCGACCTGGTACAGAAGCAAATAACCAGAGCCACTTCCTCATCCTCTCAAACCCAGAAACTCCCACAGAAGAACCACAAAAGTGCCCCACTTGTGACAGGATACTTTCCGGCACTGGATCAGACTCTGAATGTGGCTCTCCAGCAGGGATACGACTTCCTCAAATCCTGCCCTGAAATGAGATCCATCCTTCATGAAATCCTCCCCACTCCACCAAGAGTGTCTTTCCGCCGTCCACCTAACCTTCGTAACCTCTTAGTTCATCCCTATGAAATCCCCAAACCACCTTCCCTACCCTCTGGCTCCTACCCTTGTAACCACCCCCGGTGTAAAACCTGTCCCATGCACCCTCCCACCACCACCTACTCCAGTCCCGTAACCCGGAAGGTGTACACGATCAAAGGCAGAGCCACGTGTGAAAGCACCCACGTGATTTACCAACTGACCTGCCTACACTGTGACGCATTCTATGTGGGAATGACCAGCAACAAACTGTCCATTCGCATGAATGGACACAGGCAGACAGTGTTTGTTGGTAATGATCACCCTGTGGCTAAACATGCCTTGGTGCACGGCCAGCACATCTTGGCACAGTGTTACACCGTCCGGGTTATCTGGATACTTCCCACTAACACCAACCTATCCGAACTCCGGAGATGGGAACTTGCTCCTCAATATATCCTCTCTTCCCGTTATCCACCAGGCCTCAATCTCCGCCAATTTCAAGTTGCCGCCTCTCATACCTCACCTGTCATTCAACAACATCTTTGTCTCTGCACTTCCGCCTCGACTGACATCTCTGCCCAAACTCTTTGCCTTTGAATATGTCTGCTTGTGTCTGTATATGTGTGGATGGATATGTGTGTGTGTGCGCGCGCGCGACTGTATACCCATCCTTTTTTCCCCCTAAGGTAAGTCTTTCCACTCCCGGGATTGGAATGACTCCTTACCCTCTCCTTTAAAACCCACATCCTTTCGTCTTTCCCTCTCCTTCCCTCTTTCCTGATGAAGCAACCGTTGGTTGCGAAAGCTAGAATTTTGTGTGTATATTTGTGTTCGTTTGTGTGTCTATCGACGTGCCATTATCTTTGTTTTTAGATATATTTTTCCCACGTGGAACGTGGCGGGATAAGCAGTCTGCTTGTGTCTGTATGTGTGGATGGATATGTGCGTGTGTGCGAGTGTATACCTGTCCTTTTTTCCCCCTAAGGTAAGTCTTTCTGCTCCCGGGATTGGAATGACTCCTTACCCTCTCCTTTAAAACCCACTTCCTTTCGTCTTCCCCTCTCCTTCCCTCTTTCCTGATGAGGCAACAATTTGTTGCGAAAGCTTGAATTTTGTGTGTATGTTTGTGTTTGTTTGTGTGTCTATCGACCTGCCAGCGTTTTTGTTCGGTAAGTCACCTCATCTTTGTATTTATATATAATTTTTCCCACGTGGAATGTTTCCTTCCATTATATTGTCTATATAATGTCTATTATTCCAGAAAAAATTGCATTTATCATAATGAAAAAATCGTATTTTCAAATACCAGTAGCAAGCCAGAACAAAATAAAATAAACTAAATCAGCTGATAAAATTATGCAACCGATTTCAAAAATTCATTAATTTTATCTCAGAAACATGTAACTTCTTAAAAGTGTTTGAATTATACAAAAATGGTTAAGTGACATTTATTACACAGTTATGAGCACCCCTAATTTATCATGACCATTAATAATGACTATTAATAATGTTACATAAACTATTAACAAAAGGCAAGTTTCGCCTTGCACAGAGTCTAAAGAACACAGAACACGTTCTTGAAGTTCTTTCTTTATTTCCATTCATAATCAAAAAATACTGTTCTCAGTCCATTGATTTCAGTCTGTAACAAGCATCTTCAGGTTTGAATACAGTGAAATGGAATAGCTTTTAAACAAAATCCAGAACTGAACCAAAGTGACATAAACCTAAAGCATCACCAGAAAACACAGATATGATGTGTCCAAATCACTACAGCACAACAGGAAACATGATGTGAACAGTATGGCTACACAGAACAGGTATGGTTGGTTGGAGGTAAGGCAACAAAGAGCAAGGTCATCAGTCCCTCAGTCTAGGGTTCATTCACCAGAGGTAGTGATATCCACTATGAATCTCCTCAGATAAGGAAAGTATGTAGGAGTTGTAAAAGGAAAGAAGTGAAGGTAATAATGGTGCCAAAGCTGAAAAAACGGTTTATGGAGAAGTAAAAGTATATGGATTGGGTCTGTACATAGGTTACAGCAGACACGTGGTTCCCCAAACTCAATTGTGCAAAAAGAAACCCTGCCGACAGGCAATCCTATTCAACATGATTATCAGCGAAGACAGATATAAAATAAAGAAAGCTGTCTAGCCAAGAGATCCAAAAAAGTAAAACAGAAAAAACTGAAAATGAAATCGATATCAGTTGGATTGTCAATAATACGACAAGGTGAGACAAATAATTAAGGCTGCACATTAGTGTCCCACTGGGCTAAGGGGCAGGCCCTCTTATAGCCATCCCACCACCCATCCAACATAGGAAAAGCTTTAACGAGGAGGACAGCACCCACTAATTAACAATTAACAGAGTGCTACTTCTAAAATGAAAAATAAGACGCGGCAGGAAAAGAGGCAAACAGGCTAAAATCAATTAAAACAGAGGAAATAGCCCAGAAAATGAAAGAAAATTAGAGGAAAAAATCGTATAGTAGAAAATTTTTGCACATGCTAGGAGGGAGTGTCGTGAACAACATAATAAAAATTCTGACTGGTGGGGGTGAGAGAACCTGGGATCAGATGGGTTTAAAGATCACTTTATCACGTTCTTCTCGAATAATCCTAAAACTTGGGCTTCTAGGAAAATATTTCCAAATATAAAATTGAACTATATTAAGTTTCCTACAAAAAAAGGTTCTATTCATTTTTTTCTCTACGATTAATAGTTTCCACATTCAGCGAATGGAACACTGCAGGTCATTAAAAATATTGTTCTTACTGGATAAAATTAACGTTTATCTTTGAATGAAGTGGGGTATAAAACATTAAATGTATTGAATCTAAATGCAGTGCAGCTATATTAAGCGATAAATTACGTTCCAGGGTTCTAACAGGGTGGGGGTGGGGTGGGGTAGAGGAGGGGATGGGGAGATGTGTGAGGTAGAAGCATGAGGGAACATAGGTCACTGGATTATGTTAATGCACTTCCCTCCTTCATAGGTCTTCAAATAGGAGGTCAAGCAGGTGACTTGCTACCATCTACCCCACTATGTCATGAGAAGCAACTAAACAGTGTTTCACATAGTTGTATGGGTCCTCCACAGCGCACCTTATGACTCACTGGTGGCAAAATGTGCAGATGCCCAGGAAATACAGTGAAACCTCGCTTTTACACTTTTCAAGGTACTTCAAAAAAATGGTTAAGACTCGAGAAAATGTAAAATGTTGGAAATAACATTTTAAGCTGTAAAAGTTACATATAGGATACTCCCTTGCACTTTATGTATCATATATGTACATAACAGGCATCAAAAGACTTGTCAGGGACTATGAAGGTTTATTATCTCTAATGAAACTGGAACTGATAGCTGTCTGGGAAGTAGGAACATTGGACTGAATTTCATATCTCATAATCAATGTTTTTGAAAGCCTGCAGCTATCATTCATTATTTAAATAATGATATACTGCACTAGTTACGTATTTTTTCATGCTTGGCATGACGCTTCTCGAGAATATTTTCTCGTTGTCAAGCGCAAATATGTAAATAAGTATTTTGTGCGGGCTTGAATATGTGTTACTCTCCAACTCTTGCACTGTAGTCGTCTTCTAGTGCCTTATCAGTTATGTAGAAAACCACACACACACACACACACACACACACACACACACACACACACACACACAGACAGAGAGAGAGAGAGAGAGAGAGAGAGAGAAATCTATCACTCACATTGTTTGTGTAACATCACATAAAAATACATACATAAATACTGCACTTGACAATGAGAATAAATTCTCGAAACACGCTTTGCTTAGCATGAATAAAATATGTAACAGGCGTTATGTTTAAACTAAAAACATCTGAACAATGCAAAATGTACGACTGTGTCAACTAGCACTACAAGCGGCCATATGGCAAAACACGCTAAATATGGTCCGACAAACGTGTAACAATAATCACAACAATAATGAAACTGAGTTTGTGCAGCAGACACGGTTTGGAAATGGTTGGGATTGGTCATGATATCTTCATTCGAACAAACCTAGTTACTCCCATGAGCCACAATGCCAAGCAGAGCTTGGCAGCAGCGGGAGATACAGCACGAATTGTTCAAACTTTTACACGTTTACCGTTTCAAACCTACTGAGTAGAGTGCCCTGGTGTCAAGAAACTTAACCATGTAATATTTGTAAACACTTCTGGACTGCCAAAATCATGTCAGCGCCATTTTTCCTCCACAAACATTTTTTCATAATGTGCAAAACGCCAGAAAATTATAAATATGTTGACGAAAAATCAGGTGCAAATTAACATTGTGGACACAGGAAATTTGACGGGAGTGATAAAAAATGTCGTAAGTGGCGGGCAAACGTTAATTCCGGGAACGTAAAAGCGAGGTTATACTGTATTTATTTTGCACAAAATGCTTTAACACTACACGGAATGCAGGTAAGAGTTACAAGTAACACTAATACCAATCCTGGATATGGACAGAATCTATGTAAATCTTTGCACATTGTTCTAAACTGCTAGAGGAGAAATTGATTCTTAGTCATCCTGCACAGCAACTGTAACGTTCTTCTGGGAAAGGCAACTTCCCCACCATGAACACTGCTCACTTTTCAGTTTATGGACAGACTATATACATCCCCAGCATTTGCTGTCCAGTACTGTTAGGTGAGAAACAAACTCACTGCACTCATATTTATATAGTGGAGTTATTAACTCAGTACTTACTTGCGGTAGTGAAGTGAGCTCCTATGTAAAAAAAGCTTAACAGCTGGAGCTATCAACTGTGTATCGCACTGAAGGGCCTTTTCCAAGTGCTACATATTGTCAATTATGTATTTGACAACGTTGATTTCATACATTAAATGTATTTGCAACTGCAAATAAGGACAACCATCAGCTGTAGAATGGAGTGACAACAATGAAAATTTGTGTCTGACTGGGGCACAAACCAGGATTTCCAGCTTATCACGAGCAGTTGCCTCACCATTTGGCTATCCGTGCACGACTGATGGCCAGACCCAAATTTGCATATTTTGTCAACCACGCGTCTACGACCTAAACTCTTACATTTATTACGTATATTCCGATGGAGGTCATATTTTGTACTTGAAAGTCGCACACCCAGAATTGGCAGAGAAATAAGATACTGGAGTGCGAGTGTTATTCTGATTGCAATGCAAAGTTTCTTTGGACATGTATGCATGTCCAAAGGAATTCTGCATCTTAATCAGAGCAACACAGGCCTTGCAATATCGTATGTTGATTTCTTTGTCTCTACTATAGCTGTCTGGAATACTTTTCACAGCATGAGGGGTATCAAACACATTTGGCTCCTTTTCCAAGTACAATCTATTTTAGATCCCTTGAACAAAAAAGTGTGCCCAGTTTTTGGAAAAAAGCACAGGTCACACACTTATGGAATCCCTGCCAGATTCTATACTGAATTTGCGGCTGAGTTAGCTCCTCTTCAAAATACAATGTAATGTAGATCCCTCGAGCAAAAAATCGTGCCCAGTTTTTGGAAAAAAAGCACAGGTCACACACTTTTACAAAAAGGATAGTAGAGGTGATTGAAAAAAGTACTGTCCAATATCCTTGACATTAATTTGTTAAACAATCTTAGAACATGTTCTGAGCTCAAACATAATGAAGTATCTTCAACAGAATGACCACCCCAATGCCAACCAGCATGGATTCCGAAGACATCAATCATGTGAAACCCAACTTGGTCTGTTCTCATGACACACTGAATTCAAAGTTTTTCATCATTTGGTTAAACTAACTCGAAAATTAGTGAAAGAGCAAGGCATTCTTCCAGTTTTAGGAAAGGAGAAAGGAGTACAACAATTAAAAAGTTCCAGCAGTTTTTTGAAGACGATGAAAACAGTAGAATGTGCCCAGCTTGCAAAGATAGCAAAAGAATTGCTATAAATGGAGTTAAAGTAACAAAGCAGAAACAACTAGTGCTGTCAAATTTAAATGAACTTTATGTAGCTTTCAAAAATTCTCACCCTGAATGCAAAATTGGAAGGTCAAAATTTTCTGACCTCTGCCCTAAGTGGTGTATTTTGGCTGGATCCTCAGAGACACACTCTGTATGAGTACGTTTACATAATCAAAATGTCAAACTGATGATTGTGGGTGCAAAACTCAGTGATCTTAATTACAAAGGGTTACTAGATTTAATGGTCTATGACACTAAGTTATGACTGCAAAAATGGTTCAAATGGCTCTGAGCACTATGGGACTTAACAACTGAGGTCATCAGTCCCCTAGAACTTAGAACTACTTAAACCTAACTATCCGAAGGACATCACACACATCCATGCCCGAGGCAGGATTCGAACCTGCGACCGTAGTGGTCGCGCGGTTCCAGACTGATGCGCCTAGAACCACTTGGCCACACTGGCCGGCAGTTTTGACTGCATGATGAGTTTGTGTACTAAATGCCCTGGTAAGGAAACCGTTATTGAATTGTTTCACGAATATGAGGAGGAAATGCCAGATAGTATTACCTTCAAACAGTGGATCACAACTGACAGGGCAAAAATGATAACAGTGGTTAAATCTCAGGAAGAGTACTTGGAATCTTTAATTGATAACTTACTTCAAAAATTCAAAAGTCACCACTATGTTTCTAAAATCCAAAGTAAGTTTCTTGAAGGGGAGGGGGGGAAAGAACCACAACTTCATGAAATTGAATGCATAATGCTAGCTGATTTTGAAGAAAATTTTACATTTGTGATTCAGGATGCAATACTACAAGTACCACTGGGTCAATGACCAGGCAACAGTGCATCGATTTATCTCTACTTTAAAAATGAGAAAGATGAAGTTCGCAGTTCTTCAATTTGCATTCTAAGCGACTACTTGGAGCATAACACTTTGGCTGTACATGTGTTTCAAAAGTATGTAACAAATTACATAAAAGAAGGTTGAGAAGCTGATATACTTTTCAGATGGAAGTGGTGGTTAATGTAAGAACAAAAAGAATTTTTCAAATCTGCGCAACCACAAAGAAGACTGGGTTGGAGGCTGAATGGCACTTTTTTTGCATCTTGCCATGGTAAAAATGCATGTGATGGGGTAGGAGGTACAACAAAACGTGAAGTAAGTAAAGCCAGCCTACAAAGACCAACCACAGACCAAATTCTCAGAGTAAGGACATGTATGTCTTTTGCAAGGATAATATTAAAGACATATCCTATTTTCTGATCAAGAAAGAAGTGGTTCTGCATACGAAAACAACACTTCAAACCAGATTTGAAAACTGTATAGCAGTAAAAGGAACATGGCATTTCCACAAATTCCTTGGCATTGCAGGAAACTTAGTTCGAAACCGAAATTTATGATCATTGTGTCAGTAAAATTACATCTCTGTCTTTAATGTTGAACGACATAGTGGCATGTGTGTATGATGGGCAGTGGTGGCTTGCAGAGGTAGAAAGAACAAGTTTGGAAAACAATAATGTTTTGTGCATTTTTACCACCCTGCTGGCCCAAGAACATAATTCAAGAAGTCTACTAATGACAAAGTTTGGATACCAATGAAAAATGTTTAAAGGAAACTTTCAGTGCTTGAACTTAACACAGCAAATGGGAGATCTTAATCTATGTCACAGAAGCTGTCTGAAGAAATAAGTGTTCTTAACATTCACTACCAGGTTTAGGAACAGTTGCATCTCTAAGGATGTTAATTGAAAATATTTATTTTAAGCATGTCAAAATAATACAAATGTTAATTTCAGTGATGTTTCCACTTTTTGTATATAATTCAGTACCTTACTTCAATAATAATTGATTATATCCCACAAATATCTCACATGAACAGGCAAAGCCACGAGATCAGTTGTAGAGTAATGTGAATTATCTCCTGATTTTCAAAAATTCATATCATTGATATCAATGTTGAAATTTTTACAGTATGCTGCTATCATATAGGTGTACAAACTGTGCAAAAATAATTTTTATATTCAGTCTCACCTGAGATAACTAACCCCAAACTTCACAAAAAACGAAAATTTTGAAATTTCAAAAATTCATAAAAAATTAAGGAAACATTTGTAAGTGTTCTTGCTCTATATGAGGCCAGTAATGTATGATATCTAACTATAGGAAAAAATAGACTCTCATAAAACACCCCTTGTTTGTTATTTTTGGGCCTGAAAAGGGGATTTTTTTGAAAATTTGGATACCAAAATTGGAGTTCATTTTGACTGGTTATTTTTGAACTTAGGGTATTTTGTGTAATAGACAATGCTGTAGAGGACACTTTTCTAAAAACAATCATGTCAATTTCAATGTTGTCACTTAACCCAGTGCAGACATATTCAAATTTTCTCTAATGTCTCCAGACTAAAAAATCGTTGCGCACCTACAAATAAAAATAGCCACCATCCAGTAAAGGTGCAAGATAAATTATTTTAAAAAACTGTTTTGAACTTCTCAAATACAGGGTAATCACATATTAAAAATTAAAAAATTAAAAAATGGTCAAGCAACCAATTTAATTTTTATTGGACCACTTCATTTGGATTGCCCCAACGTAAAATTCCTGGGTTTCCCTCGGTTTTCTCCCAGATGAAAAAATTACCGGTTTACCTGGGACACATACACCCTGGATAAAGATTCTCGGATAAAAATCTTAAGGGGGCCGCGAAAGACCCAATCATGGAGGGTAACTAAAATGTGATGGTGCCAAGTCGTGTTGTATGCAGAGTAGGTCAAAGAAGACCGCAACACGGTGCCAGCTATTTGTAAAAGCCCGTCGGACTGCAGTTTCTAACCTGAGTAAATGGTCAGCTGGAGAGTGTCCTTCCCGCAAGCCACACTGATATGGGGACAAAAGGCCTCAAAATTCAAGTACCAAACATAACCAGAAGTTAACCATCCTCTCAAGCAGTTTACAAAGTATGTTCATCAGGCTGATCGGGCAGTAGCTTGTCCAGAGACATTGGGTTCTTCCCAGGCTTAAAATCAGGGATAGCTATACTGTCTCATCATTGGTGGGAAGGGGGGGCGGAGGGAGGGAGGGAGGGGGGGGGGGGGGAGGGGGAGCCACCCGTGACCAAATGTGGTTTGCGACCCTGAACATACGTTGCCTCTGGGACGTCCAACTGTTGCATAATATGGTTATGGATAGAATCCAAGCCTGTCAATGATGATGGAGGCCTGTGAATAAGGGAATAGCAGTGCCAGCAGCATGAAAAAGAGCGGCAGAGAAGTCTTGCACAAATGTATCAATGCAAACTGAGAGAGATGTCAAAGTGCACAGCAGACATATACAAAGGCCAACTGGCCCTGTCGAATGCCCAATGCGGGGACCTGTCGGTGGCATGATGACGATAGAATCACCAGAAAATGGTCACCGTCACGAAGGCCATCAAGGGGTAATCAATGTAGGGGAGCTGCGAGTGCAGGTGAGGAGAGTGAGAGATCAACAGCAAAAAAGGTGCCGTAAGCAACATTGAAGTGGGTAGGGGAACTGTCATTAAAGAGACATAAATCAATGTCTGTAATAAGTTGGTCAATTAGAAGACCCCTATCCGTCGAAGTGGCACACCCCACGCGGGGTAGGAATGCCCGATAACCATGAAACATTGGAGGGTGGTCATCAAGGAAGTGCATTTCCTGAAGAGCAAGACAGATTGCAGAATAAGAGGAAATGAGTTGTTGAATTTCTGGTAGGCGACAGTAATCTCCGTTGCCATTGGGTTATCGTGGGGCTAGAGTCCAGATAGCCAGATAGAAGCTGAGGGGAGGTCATAGGCTCCCCAGGAAGCTAAGTAACCCTCGTTCTCGCAATAGGAGGCATTATGTCAGGATCGGACAGAGAGATGGATGGGGGGGGGGGGGGGGGGGGGGGGGAGTGTTTGGTGCCCTCAGAGCGCAGATCCCTCGTCTGACACATAGTTGCAGGCTTTCTACCATGAGAACGCCGATGAGGGGCATTCTGACAGGGAGCCACATCCTGGCAGGCAACAGGGAAAAGGATATCTTCCCTGGCGGAGGAGGAGGGGGGGGGGGGGGGCTGTTCCTTCAGGGGAAGGGTTGGGAGCCAGTGAGAGTGAGAAAAGGGAAGGGGCGCAAGATGAGGGTGGGGAGGGGGGAACATGTAACTGAGGCAAAGGTAGAGGAGAGATATGCAGGATGAAGTCTGTCAAACTTCTTCTGGGCCTTGAAGTAGCTGAGAGCATCAAGGATCTGTATTTTCTTAATTCCTTTTTTCCATCACGTATACTGGACATTCCAGTGCGTGGGGAGAATGGAGACCAGAGCAGTTTACACAATTAGGTGGTGGGATGCAAGGGCTCTCTACATGAAGAGGGTGGACACAGTCATCACAGTTGGGAGTGGCATCGCACAGTGAGGACATGTGGCCGAACCTGAGGCAATAGAAGCAGCACATGGGAGGTGGAATGTACTGTTTCGTGTTACATCTGTACACCAATACCTTGACCTTTTCAGGAAGGGTACCCCCTCAAATGCCAGGATGAAAGCGCCAGTGTCTACACGATGGTCCTTTAGTTCTCTCTGGACATGCTGGATGAAATGAATGCCACATCATTCCAGATTAGACCTACGTTCATTACCGAACTGGAGGTGAAGATGCCTACGGAAAATTACACCCTGTATCGTGTAGAGTGACTTGGGAGGAGCAATAGTCATTGGTTGTCACCTAAATGGTCACATGCACAGAGGGAGGCCGACTGACTGGCAGAAGTTGTGTTTACAAGGAGAGAGCCAGATCTCATCTTGCTTAATAAATGAAACTCACCAACCCCGTCCTCAATACGTTCCACAAAGAAATGGGGTTTTGTGGCACAAAAGTCTCTGCCTGAGTCCTGGTACAGACAAGGAACCGTGGAAAGGGTTTTGTCCCAAGCCGGCGGACCTGGCCCTCCTCCCAGGGGAGTGGCCTAGGAGGATAAGGCTGGGAAGCAGAAACAGGAACTGAGACAGAACTATTTCCAGGAAGAGACAAGGCCACAGAAGAGTGGCCAGAGAGTTTTAACACATTTAATGCACCAAACGTCCGCCGGGGTACCATCCACTCCCAACAGGGGCTCACCTCACGGGCACCACCAAGCCATGGCAACGGCTGCCTGGCAGGATGGTTGTTGCCAGTTCCGATGCCCTGAAGCAACGGTCAACCACTCATAGATTTTCACAAGGCATTCACAGTCCAGGTACCAGCAGTGTGATCCCTGTGGTGTCAGGGGGCAGACGGGCACATAACAGTGCCAACACATGGACTGGCTACCGAGCTGGTGAACTAGCAAGGGGGTGAAAGGGCTTTGGCAGGAAGAGAGGGGGTGGCAGGAAAAGGGAGAGGGGATGGGGATGAGGAGGAGGGGGAGAGGAACCCACACCCAAGATGCTAGGGAGGGAGTTCTTCCCCGCCTGACTCACACTACAGATTTCCAATTTAGTGATGGTGGTCAAACCCAGTGATGGTGGTCAAACCCCTGAGAAGGACCAAAGAAAGAAAAGCCAAAAAGGAGGAGGAAAAGTAAACCAACCAAAACCGCAAGCTGGAGCAAAGGCAGGAGGATAGCCAGGCCGACATAAAGAAGAACCCCAAGAGGTAAAGGACTGGGGAAAGAATAAGGAGAAGGAAAGGGAAGGTAACGCAGCCCGGAAAAGAATAAAGGCTGCAATAGCTAACGAACCCGTACTGCCACACATTTACCCACAAAAGAGCTGTGGGCCCACTGTGGACAGGACAGTCTTAATACAGGGTGATTCAAAAAGAATACCACAACTTTAGGAATTTAAAACTCTGCAACGACAAAAGGCAGAGCTAAGCACTATCTGTCGGCGAATTAAGGGAGCTATAAAGTTTCATTTAGTTGTACATTTGTTCGCCATTTCAGCCAATAAAGTTTTTGGTCCCTTTTTCTTCGAAGGTGCTACTGTAACTGGACTACAGTATCTGGAGATGTTAGAGAATTGGCTGTTCCCTCAGCTCGAACAAGAAGCACAACAATTCATATTTCAGCAGGATGGAGCCCCACCACATTGGCACTTATCTGTCCGTAACTACCTGAACGTCAACTACCCGAGGCGATGGATCGGCCGCCAGGCAGCCCGTGACAGAGCACTTCATCACTGGCCTCCAAGAAGCCCTGATCTTACCCCCCTGCGATTTTTTCTTATGAGGGTATGTTAAGGATATGGTGTTTCGGCCACCTCTCCCAGCCACCATTGATGATTTGAAACTAGAAATAACAGCAGCTATCCAAACTGTTACGCCTGATATGCTACAGAGAGTGTGGAACGAGTTGGAGTATCGGGTTGATATTGCTCGTGTGTCTGCAGGGGGCCATATTGAACATCTCTGAACTTGTTTTTGAGTGAAAAAAAAACCTTTTTAAATACTCTTTGTAATGATGTATAACAGAAGGTTATATTATGTTTCTTTCATTAAATACACATTTTTAAAGTTGTGGTATTCTTTTTGTATCTCCTTGTATTTTTCCATGATCACACAATTTTAACTGTCAACACTGCAAACCAGGACTTCCAAACGGTCTTCATAGTGAACTCCAAAATTGGCCCCACCTATCGTCAACTTTACATTCTGTTGATACAAACCAACACACACAAACATTATGCGTGTCAGATGCGCCTGCAACAATTCACCATTTCGGTCTCAACTTGCAAAATTTTAATCTTCCAATTTTAACTTTTTTGTCTCTGAACCTTATTACTGTTTTCATTCACATAAACAGAATCTTTTTTGTCAGGCATCAAATGGCTCTTATTGTCATGCTCATAAAACCTAACAATCTTTTCAATCATGTTTTCATCTATGAAATTAGTTGCATTTTTCTTTTGACATATAGGTAAAATTCCCTGCTCTTTTACTAACTGCCTTGTTAATTTAACCAAACATTCTGACACATTAAACTCATCAATAAATTTTGCTCGAATCGAAGAATTTGGTAGTGAACTGATAATCTTAACTTTATTCTCTTTGTTTGGAATGTGACATTTAGTTTTTTGCTTTTCTATCAAATCATCACATTTGGTCAGAGAAGTTTTACAACTTATATGTGGTTTAGTGCAATTTTTATTTTCAAATGAAACTTTCAAACCCTTCTTGACAGTCATTGCAACTTTCTCAATTTTTTCACTTAGTTTTCTAATTTTACTAGTAGGCAATACACCTAGGATTCCTGAATCCACTTTTTTATAGTTTCTGATGAGTCACAAAATTCTTTATCTGAACTATCAATACCGCTTTCTTTGTTAATGATAAATATCTTAGAATAACATGCTGGACACAATGACTTTGCTGGTACTGGATCAATAAAAGGGCTTTTATTTTTAAATAATGATCAAGTGTTATTTCTCTCAGACCTTTTGTTATAGGTTTCTTATGTTTCTTAGAAGGGTTCAAGCAAAGACTGGCCAAAAAAGTGATAAAATTTCTTTAAGTATTTAATTCCATGGTACTTGCATGTTGAGTTAACTTCTGAGCCAATTCGTACGTGAAAGAACACTTTTTTTCCTTCACTATAATATTTGATTAAAGTAACGTCTTTAGGAAACACTTCACACACACTTTCGTGGCAAGCTTCATTAATATGAATACCAAGAAAACACTGACATTCCATTGTTAAACTGCATACTTCAAGAGCTCATTGTTAACTGAGTGTGAGTGAACATATGTTTTGTAGAAGGGGAAAACACCACATAGACTTGTACAGGCTTGTCTACGAGCTGTACAGACTTGCAGATGCTGTCTGATAGCCTGCTGAAACTTTCTGCTGAGGATTGTTTTGACAAATAATTATTCCTTACTTCAATTTCATGTGTTTTTTTTTTTCGTGTGTTTAAGTTACATACTTGATACACTTTATTACATTAGTCCAGACATTCCAGATATTAAGAAATGTATTTTCGACTCATGTTTGTAATTTTTCTTTTTTTTTTAGTAAATTCCCAAATTAATCCCAAAAGTTGAAATTTATACTGATGTTTGATATCATAAAGGTCTATTAAGAGTGTAATTTTCAGATTTTTATCTGGTCTCTAAGAAAGATAATGCAGGCCAAAGAATGAAAAAAATTAAAAAACCTATTTTTTTAAAATAGTGTAATTTTTTAGTGTAAGCTTTTCACAACTTACATTCCATAAAAAGTAGCTATACTGTATAGTCTAATAGCACACAAATATTACGGTTGAGAAATTACTTCTTCTTTGGAAAAATAATGTTTAAAAACAGAGTTTTTAATCTGCGGCCAATAACTTTGAGCCATTAAAAATATATTAAGGAATACATTCAGCTAGGTGATCATGGTTTTGCTGCTTATTTGAAAGGTCTGGGGCAACCCATTACTGAATAATTAAAAAATCGCAGATGCTTGCAAACGCAAAAAACAGCCTGCAGTTGGAAACAAAAGTAGCTGCTGTTTCTAAATGATACAAAATTTAAAAAATTTAAAAATATTTTTGATCCCACTAAATGTTAGGGAAATCACACACAAATACCAATTTTTTCTGAGATGGTCAAGCAACCAATTATTTTTTTCCTGGACCACTTGGTATGGAATGACCCTGTGAGATTGGACCAGAGACTGGTAAATACAAAAGAGAGTACCGCAATCTGCACTACAAGAGGTGGGGACAAGGAAGCAGAGTGTTAAGCTTTCGCATGCAGCTGAAGGGGTCCAAGCAGAGGCCCATCGGATAGTATCCTGGAGCTGGTGTTGGGCAAGTCCATGCAGTGGGAGCTGTACTAATTGCAAAAGTAATTTCCATACAGCATGGAGGTGATCAGTGGCCCAACTGAGGTCAATATCTCATTAACAATGATAAGGAGGAGTGTGACACTCAGCAAAAAAGCCCTGCAAGAAGCCATTCTCTTGGACCCGTGCAGAGCTGAGTGAAGTACCAACATGGCCCCAGAACAATTGGTGACAAAAAACTAATGAATTAAAATTGTTAGGGGGCATTGAAAGCCCCAGTCATGGAGGGTAAATAAAATATAATGATGGCATCTTACATACGTCAAGAAGGACTGCAATGACATATTGTCATTTAGAAAAAGCTTGTCAGACTGTCATTTCCAACCTAACTAGATGGTCTGTTATGGATAGCCCCTCCTGGGAACCACACTGATAGGGGGACAAAAGGCCCCAAGACTCTAAAACATAGCTCAATCAGTGGACAATCATCCTTTCAAGCAATTTGCAGAGCATGTTGATGAGGCTAATCAGCAAGTAACTGCAAAGGGAAGGTACTGTTGACTAACAGTCACATTGTTTACCATCTGACTGTGAATGGAATAAGGGCCCGGGACGATATCGTGAGATGAGGCAAGAGCCTGAAGCAATTTCCAGTCAGTGAATCATCCATTATATAATTTGACATGACAAGGTGCAAAGGAGAGCGGAATGTGTTCAATTTATCATTTACATGTCCATAGGACAGCCGCATAAGAGGAGTACATTGTTGCCTTTACATTGTGGCTCACAAGGTGTTTAGCAAGAGAGGATGCATCAATACAAAGAAAATCCCGAAGGAAGAGACCCAGTATAGTTGTGGATCTTGGGTGGCCCAGAAGACTGCACAGCTAGACTCATTTAACCTTAGGCACATTCTAGAAATTTTAGTGTAAAGTTGTGTACCACTGCAATGGATCAGAGTTCAATAGTGAGTACTACACACAGTGGGTCAACATGTGTCACAGATTCTTCACATACCGCAAGCCTTCCAAAAACAGACCTGAAAGGACACTGATCGGCAAGTGCTTATCGCCAGGTGGCGAAATTCCTGTGCTACCAAAATATAATAAAAGTAGAGAAAAAAGAAAATTTTCCTACCTTTCAGAACTGTTGGTTCCTTTGTCAGGGAGGATTTACGGATGGATTTCAGAATGTGGAGAAAAAAAGGACACATCACTCAGGTCCAAAGTATCTACATCTACATCTACATCCATACTCCGCAAGCCACCTGACGATGTGTGGCGGAGGGTACCCTATGTACCTCTATCGGTTCTCCCTTCTATTCCAGTCTCGTATTGTTCGTGGAAAGAAGGATTGTCGGTATGCTTCTGTGTGGGCTCTAATCTCTCTGATTTTATCCTCATGGTCTCTTCGCGAGATATACGTAGGAGGGAGCAATATACTGCTTGACTCTTCGGTGAAGGTATGTTCTCGAAACTTTAACAAAAGCCCGTACCGAGCTACTGAGCGTCTCTCCTGCAGAGTCTTCCACTGGAGTTTATCTATCATCTCCATAACGCTTTCGCGATTATTAAATGATCCTGTAACGAAGCACGCTGCTCTCCGTTGGATCTTCTCTATCTCTTCTATCAACCCTATCTGGTACGGATCCCACACTGTTGAGCAGTATTCAAGCAGTGGGCGAACAAGTGTACTGTAACCTACTTCCTTTGTTTTCAGATTACATTTCCTTAGGATTCTTCCAATGAATCTCAGTCTGGCATCTGCTTTACCGACGAACATTCCTAATGCGCACTCCCAGATAATTTATGGAATTAACTGCTTCCAGTTGCTGACCTGCTATTTTATAGTTAAATGATAAGGGAACTATCTTTCTATGTATTCGCAGCACATTACATTTGTCTACATTGAGATTCAATTGCCATTCCCTGCACCATGCGTCTATTCGCTGCAGATCTTCCTGCATTTCAGTAAAAATTTTCCATTGTTAGGACCTCTCGATACACCACAGCATCATCTGCAAAAAGCCTCAGTGAACTTCCGATGTCATCCACAAGGTCACTTATGTATATTTTGAATAGCAACGGTCCTATGACACTCCCCTGCGACACACCTGAAATCACTCTTACTTCGGAAGACTTCTCTCCATTGAGAATGACATGCTGTGTTCTGTTATCTAGGAACTCTTCAATCCAATCACACAATTGGTCTGATGGTCCATATGCTCTCACTTTGTTCATTAAACGACTGTGGGGAACTGTATCGAACACCTTGCGGAAGTCAAGAAACACGGCACCTACCTGTGAACCCGTGTCTATGGCTCTCTGAGTCTCGTGGACGAATAGCGCGAGCTGGGTTTCACACGACCGTCTTTTTCAAAACCCATGTTGATTCCTACAGAGTAGATTTCTAGTCTCCAGAAAAGTCATTTTACTCGAACATAATACGTGTTCCAAAATTCTACAACTGATCGACGTTAGAGATATAGGTCTATAGTTCTGCACATCTGTTCAACGTCCCTTCTTGAAAACGGGGATGACCTGTGCCCTTTTCCAATCCTTTGGAACGCTACGCTCTTCTAGAGACCCACGGTACACCACTGCAAGAACAGGGGCAAGTTCCTTCGCATACTCTGTGTAAAATCGAACTGGTATCCCATCAGGTCCAGCGGCCTTTCCTCTTTTGAGTGATTTTAATTGTTTCTCTATCCCTCTGTCGTCTATTTCGATCTCTACCATTTTGTCATCTGTGTGACAATCTAGAGAAGGGACTACAGTGCAGTCTTCCCCTGTGAAACAGCTTTGGAAAAAGACATTTAGTATTTCGGCCTTTAGTCTGTCATCCTCTGTTTCAGTACCATTTTGGTCACAGAGTGTCTGGACATTTGTTTTGAGCCACCTACCGCTTTTACATAAGACCAAAATTTCTTAGGATTTTCTGCCAAGTCAGAACATAGAACTTTACTTTCGAATTCATTGAACGCCTCTCGCATAGCCCTCCTCACATTACATTTCGCTTCGTGTAATTTTTCTTTGTCTGCAAGGCTTTGGCTATGTTTATGTTTGCTGTGAAGTTTCCTTTGCTTCCGCAGCAGTTTCCTAACTCGGTTGTTGTACCACGGTGGCTCTTTTCCATCCCTTACGATCTTGCTTGCACATACTCATCTAATGCATGTTGTACGATGGTTTTGAACTTTGTCCACTGATCCTCAACACTATCTGTACTTGAGACAAAACTTTTGTGTTGAGCCGTCAGGTACTCTGTAATCTGCCTTTTGTCACTTTTGCTAAACAGAAAAATCTTCCTACCTTTTTTAATCGCTGATTCGCTGTTCTGCGTTAACTGTTTCAAATAGTTCGGATCTGTTTGTCACCAGAAGGTCTAATATGTTATAGCCACGAGTCGGTTCTCTGTTTAACTGCTCAAGGTAGTTTTCAGATAAAGCACTTAAAAAAATTTCACTGGATTCTTTGTCCCTGCCACCCGATATGAACGTTTGAGTCTCCCAGTCTATATCCGGCAAATTAAAATCTCCACCCAGAACTATAACATGGTGGGGAAATCTACTTGAAATATTATCCAAATTATCCTTCAGGTTCTCAGCCACAACAGCTGCTGAGCCAGGGGGCCTATAGAGACATCCAATTACCATGTCTGGGCCTGCTTTAACCGTGACCTTCACCCAAATTATTTCACATTTCGGATCTCCGTCAATTTCCTTCGATACTATCGCACTTCTTATCGCTGTAAACACGCCTCCCCCTTCACTGTCCAGCCTGTCTGCGGTATACATTCCAATCTGAGTTTAGGATTTCATTACTGTTTACGTCTGGTTTCAGCCAACTTTCTGTCCCAAGTACTATATGGGCGTTGTGACCGTTTATTAATGAGAGCAGTTCTGGGACATTTCTACAGATGCTCCTGCAGTTTACTATTAGCACGTTAATATTGTTATTCCCTGTTGCATTTTGCCTACTCCTACCTTGCCGCGTCTCAGGAGGCGTCTTGTCGGGCCTAGGGAGGGAATTCTCTAACCTAAAAAACCCACATGTGCACTCCACACGTACTCTGCTACCCTTGTAGTCGCTTCCGGCGTGTAGTGCGCGCCTGACCTATTCAGGGGGACCCTGCATTTCTCCACCCGGAGGTTGAGAAATTTGCACCCCAGATCTCCGCAGAATCGTCTGAGCCTCTGGTTTAAGCCTTCCACTCGGCTCCAAACCAGAGGACCGCGATCGGTTCTGGGAACGATACAACAAATAGTTAGCTCTAATTCCACCCCGCGAGCGAGGCTTTCCGCCTTCACCAATTCCGCCAACCGCCTGCACGAACTGAGGATGACCTCTGAACCTAGACGGCAAGAGTCATTGGTGCCAACATGAGCAACAATTTGCAGTCGGGTGCACCCAGTGCTCTCTATCGCCGCCGGCAGGGCCTCCTCCACATCTCGGATGAGGCCCCCCGGCAAGCAGACAGAGTGAACATTGGCCTTCTTCCCCGACCTTTCCGCTATTTCCCTAAGGGGCTCCATCACCCGCCTAACGTTGGAGCTCCCAATAACTAATAAACCCCTCCCCCGTGTGCCTGCTCGGACCTTGCTGAAGGAGCGGCCACATGTCCAATCACAGGCAGAGCAGGCGATGCCACACGGCCAGCCTCCACATTGACCCTCCGCCTTGTGCACCGTGAACGCTGCTGAACCCGCTACTCCCCTTTGGGGAGAGGGTGGCACAACCGCGCCCGGTACCCGCGAAGATGTCTCGACAGCAGGGACAGTGGGTGAAGCATGTAACACCTGGAGTGTACCATGTGACGCACAAGACTCCCCACTGCCGCTACACTCCGAGGCAGCAGCCTGAAGATGGCTGACCACGGCCAGCAACACGTTCAGCTGTTCGCGAACAGTGGCCAGCTCCTCCTGTGTCCGTACACAGCAGTCACACATCCTATCCATCCTATAAAATCAATTTACTGTAGAGAGTTAATCAACTTTTAACTAGACTGCTAATTCACTAAAGGCGGCTGACTTAACTGTGGTTGCTAGACACTTCTTGTAGAAAACAATGAAAATAGCGCTACCTGTCTCTGGACTGTATTGAAAACAAACACTAGCACTACTGGCACTATGGTTGACTAAAGGTACTCTATTACTAGCACTCGACAATTAAAGCTTCCTACAAGCAAAAACACACGGAAGAAGTGACAAGTATGAGAGGACCCACTTGATGTCTTTGGGCAGGGCAGGATTAGAATTTCACCGTCCTTACATAATTAAGCATGTTATTGTTGCTACTTGCCTTCTAATGGCGGAAGTTAAGAAGTTAAAATTAAGTGATTATTGGTCCAAAGATACACTTTTGAACACATTCCCAAGATCATTTTTGTCTACTACGGAGAATTCTGCGCTCCAGTGATAATTCAGCAAGTACTGGAGGTGACAGTCTATTTAAAATTAGAATGACTGTTGACAAAGTTCATAAGACATTTCATAATTAATTTTTTCCACATCAGAAGCTTTGTATACATGAAAGGCTCTTCCTGTTCAAAGGATGATTATCTCTTAAGCAATTTATTCCAACCAGGTGCAGTAGATTTGGAATAAAGACATTTGTACTGTGTGACAATCAGAGAGGGTATATTTTGGATTTTATTGCATATACAGTACCAACAACAGAAATTGGGTTCCACAATTTAGGGAAAAGTGGCAATATAGTGCCAACTCTTATGGGACCATATTTGGAACAGGGTCATATTCTATATGTCGATAATTGGTACTCCAGCCCAGACTCGTTCATCTGGTTTCAAAACCACGGAATAGCTGCTTGTGGCACTGTCCATAAGAATAGGTGCAACATGCCAAAACTGCAGAAGAAATTAAAATGAGGAAAAACTGAGTTTAAGTCCAGGGACAGGATCCGTGCTATCAATTGGTGCGATAAGAGAGTGGTGTCCATGTTAACCACAAGTTTTACAATACAAATGGTTAAAACAGAGAAGACTGAAAGAAATGCTGGCGAAAAAATATAGAACCCACAACGTACTGTAGATTACAATTCAAGTACGGGTGCAGTTGACCATTGTGACACGTTCCTGAGCTCAGTTGGACAATAGTGTTAGACTGTGAAATGGTACAAGAAATATTTTTTTCATGCCGATCCAAAACCCAGATCGAAAAGAAGGATGGGAAATAGTTGCAATAGGTTAAAAATTATTCAAACAATTCCTGACCTCTTCATATGTAGCAGTTTGCTGGCAAAAGAATGGAGTTGGTGATTGAGATGGTGCAATGTCTGTACTGTGGTAAATGTAATTACACAGAGTACATTGTACCAGTATAACAAAACCCATATATTAATCTACATGCGATACATTTAAAATATTAACATGTAACATAGACAGTTATATTCTTTTATCCTAAATAGTACTTAATAGACCACATTCAGTCTACCTGTACAAAACCTGTTTTCCACAACTGATTTCAAACACCTTTGATCACCGAGAAATAACATGCAGAAGTTAAAACTCTGTTCTCAGTGCGATTTTTCTTGCTACTTTGCCTCTGTTGTTAAGCAATATTGGAAATGAAAACTCACTGTTCCGGGGAGGATGAGGGGCTTAAAATTGGTTGTTCCAATGAGACTGGCTTTGAAGCATTAATAGAAAATGGTATATGTAAAAGAAGTATCGAATATATCCAGCATTCCTCTATTCATAAAAATCAACATCATTTCGACTAATTTGTAGATAATTGAAAATAGCAGGGGAATAAAATTTTTTATTCCATATCTTTGTGTTATCATTCTAAATTTCATTTTCATCATGCATTCACTCTACCAGATATGTGAATCCAAAGTTTACATTGTTTTCGGGAATGATTTTCATGCCCAACTTTCATTCAATTATACAGCTTGGAATGTTTTATAGAGCATTGTTTTTAGCAAAATCAGAACAAAAATACCACATTTTTGACATTTTTACATCTTCAATTTTGTGCTCAATTCATTCGGTACTGGAAAGTGCTATGCAAATGAAACATTATAATTGAGAACCTTGTGTTGTTAGATTACTACATGCCAAGTTTCACGTTCATCATAGCATTAGCCTAGGAGATTCAAGAAACCAAACTTCGAAATTTTTTTTGGTGCCTTTTTTTTGGGCAATTTTACCTACTATTTTCTGGCTCAATATGGCTCATGAAATTCTTTTAATTATTATTCTTAAGAGAATGCATAGAGTTGTAAAGATGGCCAACTCTGATTCTTTTACAAAAACTATTTCCCAAGGTATTACAGCTCAGAGTCGCCAAAAATTCACGCTGGCTCTGGGCGAGGTGTAATCAGTCCAGAAGTATTCAGCACAGGGTGGGCTGCACAGCACAGGCTGCTCTGGTCCCTGTGCCAGTTGCAAAGGATAGGCACTTAGCACAGGTAGCCAGATTACACCGTAGGCCATGGCACCTCAACACGCCAAGCAGATGACGCATCTCCAGCAGTAAAGGGTTAAACAGCAGACTCAAACACATAAAACCAAGATCAACATTTCGTCTATCAATAAAAAGGATTACCCACATGATGTTTCTAAACAGGAAATCTACAAGAAAGGTACAGAATCAGACTATGAAAAGTCCACGTTGGAATATCAACAATGTTATGACAAGGATAGATTGCTGCTCATGGTGAAGGTGACACACTGAGATCCAGACAAGCACAATAAAAAGACTGTTACACACTAAGCTTTCAGCCAAAGCCTCCTTCAGAATAGAAAACACACACATTCACACAAGCAGGCACACCTCACACATCCACGACTGTTATCCCTGAACACTGTGGCCAGAACAAAGTTCTCATGTTGAATGAAAGCAAAAATCCAGAGTGGAGCAGAGGAGGAGGAAATATATCAGGGTATAAGTGGGGGGAGAAAAGGGAAGAGAGAGGGGGAAGAGTTCATGTGGTACAGGTGAGTTTGGAAAATAACACCTGAAAACGTGAGGTTTGGAAAAGAAATGTGATCAAAAGGAATAATTATCAGTGGGATGAATCTGGGGCCTGAGGTGTCTGCCAAGACGAATAGCCACTGCCAAACAGTGGCCAAGAGCAAAGTGAGCCATGCTGTGGCACATGATGCAGATGAACATAACACGCGTGACTGAATGGCTGCTTCACAACCCGGGCCATCTCTATCCTCCCCTCCACTACCAGGTTTTCTGAACTGCGCAGATGGGAGTTATCCTTACAACACATTCTCTGCTCCCAAAATTATCTCGGCCTAAACATGTGGTAACACATTGTTCCTCGTCCTCCCTGCCCCGACCTGCCTCTCCCATCATATCACCACCTCGCAATTCACATCCCCTCAACCCTCATTAAGCGCTGCTCTCTCTCTCAACAACACACTGACCTTTTCCCCTTCTCTGCTGCTCTCCTTTTACACTCCCTGTTCTCCCACAGCCTCCCGACACTGCACCTGGCAGCCCTGTCCTGCTGCCATCTAGTCCCTGCACTCCTCCCTCTCCCCACCCATACCCTACCACCCTTACCCTCCTCCAGATTGCTCCTTCCTTTCAAGGCAACATCTGCATCTGGCCACAGCTGACAGGTGTTAGTGTGTGTGTGTTTTTTCTTTTCTGAAGAAGGCTTTGGCTGCAAGCTCAATGTGTAATGGTCTTCTCACTGTGCCTGTCTGCCACTCGACGTGCCATCTTCAAGGTGAGTAGCAATCTGTCCTTTCCGTAGTATTATAGAAAGGTACAAAAAAGGCAATTTTAATAGTCTTTCCCGAAAAGGATCTTCATGTTGCTATTGGCCTTTCGCCACAACTATGCAGTAATGATTTTGCCATGTTTACCCGACTGTAAGACTAGGTTTTTTCCCAAATTTGTAATTCCAAAAATAAAAGGTCACATATTAAACTACTGCTGTTGTGGTAAACATTTTGACAGCACTTTTACATTAATATAGGAGTCATCTGACATTTACGGATGAAGTTTTGGCTATTGACGTTCCATACAAATTTATTTTGAGGAGTTCCAAAGGGTATTGCTTAGCAAACAATACTGTCAGTCGAATAGATTTGAGATTTCCCGACATGCAGAAGTGCTCAATGTAGTGTCGATCTTGCTCAAACTATCGTGTCACCTTTGACTTTGTTTTCCTCTTGTATTATCAAAACAAAACATAGACAACCAATAAATGGCATAAATTCAGAATAGGTGTAATGGTAACTTTTTAAGCAGATACTTTACGTCAATAAAAGTTTGTAATTTTGATAGTCAGAGTACATTAAAAACAAATTTTTCTCATGGGAGGGGAGGAAGGGAGGGAGTACATTCCGTACATCAAAATGCGATACTTCATTAAAAAAAATTTTCAGTGTGTTACAGAATTAGTATTTCACAGCAAGTAACAGTTTGCTGCTTGTTGACATGTTCAATGCACTGAGTAAAATCACAACTGTGCAATTATTTTTTATTGCTCTTTACTGAAATTCTGATTATTTAATTATGCAGCAGTCACTAAATAGTAAATATGACAGCCAGTTACAGCACGCACAATACTATTATGATTTGAAGCATAAGCTATTTCCAATTTGTCGATAGTTAAAATATCTTACCACTTATCTTTTTACGAGTAAATCTCTCGATGATGAACGCTCAACAGCAAAAAAAAAAAAAAAAAAAAACACACACCCTAGAGTAGTAGTTCAATTTAAATGTTACAATGAAATGAAAATTCTGACTGCAACAAGCAAATATTCAGGATTAAATTCCGATCATATACCAACACCTAATTTCTTTGGAGCATTCATTACAGACTAGTGATGGTACCCTTGTTGAAACAATTTTAGGTTTCCCACACAAAATGTCTTATCATTTTTGTAGAAGAAGGTGCAAACAGTGTTAGTAGGTCAAACACTAATTGGAGAATATCTCCTGCAACCAATACGGTCTTCATTTAAAACTCAAAATTGTGAAAATTTATGTGAAATCAGTGAAAAATTAAACACAACTGTCATTATTTGTAACCTCCTGTTGCCTCTAATCAGCAGCACAATCCTTCCCACAAGTTCTTGTAAACTTTAATCACCACCCTCTTCTCTTTTAACCATGGACATTCACCGGCTCTGAACATTCACAATCATCTATGAACTGATAATTCATTGCCTTTTTCTCATAAGCTTCTGAGATGTAAATAGTACCTGTGACAACTCCAGCTATGAGCTTTCTCCCCAGGTACATGTGCTAGTAAGACTTTGGTGGTTAAATACCAACAAAATGGACCACAGATTTTGTGAAATAAGAGTATTATGTCAAACAATGGAGAGTCCAGGATGGAATAACATAAAAGGAGAGATTGAGTTGCAGACAGGCACAATGAAAGAGGCTGATAAAAATTTAGGTTTTTGGACCCGCAAGTCCTTTTTCAAAAATAGAAAAAAAACACACACATTTTCAACTCAACTTAAATATTTGACAGTCTTTCTCATTGTGCCTGTCTGAAACTCAATGTCGTGTGTATGTGGTGAGCAGCAATCTATCCTTTCTGTAAAATGTTATGTCACGTAGGTAGCAAGTTTTGTTAATGAGTCCAAGGAAAATTGTGGTAAAGCCACACATTTAAGGCATCCACAAGACTGCTGTCATTTTTTACTCTTGTATGCCATGTGCACTTACCTACCAGATGACTGTAGTTTATACACATAATCAAATCACACATTTGAGATTTGGATAATGGTTTGCTTTTTGAAAGCACAAAACGGGTCCAGACCAGAACACAAATACCTATGGAACACATCAGAGACAAAAAGACCATCTGTATGGTGCATGCATTGAAGATGCAGCTGCACCACAGTGTTTCCTGGATTCATCAACAAAACTTACTTCCTAGAGGATATGATAGGTTATTATTTTTATAATTCTAATTCTTTGGTCCAGTTTGTTGAAACTGAACCACTGAACCGTTACTAACATATCTCCATGAAGTGGAAACTGTAGGTCAAACTGTCAGATAAGTATCAGATAAGCTTTTCACATATGTTATGGTTTCAAACAACTCTATGGCCAATCTGAATAAAGTCCAGAAAAGTTATTGTGTTTAAATAGAAAGACTTGGAAGCAATTAATGATGAAGAGTTCCTATGAAAATAAGAATAATATGCATTTGTAGGTGTTGCATAAATGGGAACTCTAAGACTGAGACTCACGAACAAGATAATTTTTATTTTTTTAATGTGGTTAAAAAAATCCACCACAAACACTAGCCACATAATGCAAGTGCTAGCTCGGATCGGCATTATCACACAAAAACGGATACCGCCAGCACAATATGACCTCCACTGCAGATGTCGGATTCACGGTGAATGTATTGGCCCAAACAATAGTTCTAGCACATCTAAAACCACAACTCAAATATAAGTTGTAAGGAGAACTTTTAAGGTTACCTGGACTGTCAGTTCTACACCATTACACTGACAGAAACTGGGTATGTGTATTGTAGACAAAGCTTTAAGGTGCAGAATTGTTTATTTGTTACAAAAACATAATCTGAGAAGATGAGGCAGATCACTCAAAGACAAAAATCATAATTAATGTTTAACTGAAGTCCTGGAGAACTGTCACATCAGATTGGGAATACAAGAATAGTAACATCACTTACTCCATTTGTACAATGACTACACACATCCAAAGAAGAATATAACTGCAATATGAAACTCAAACTACTGTTTGGTCAATTTTACAATAGTACATGTAACACATCCTTCTGTCTCTACAATATTACATACACATTTTACACATGCAACTTCTTTGTGTGGCTTTTAAAACAATGATATTAGTGTACTTAGCAATGTCCATTTGGATTTGCAGAGCAATGAGAACCACAAAGATGGAATAACTCCTGCAGTGTGCTGTTTTAATACCAAGAAAAAGTAATATTAGATCAAAAATAATAAATCATCCAAGTTTCATGCATCTTCACTCTGAAGCCTTCCACAGTCAATCCCACGAGTTCAATTGAAAGTACCCTCACTTGATTACCCCCTCCCCTTCCCCTTATTCTATAGAGATGTGACAATTCACTATATTCCACATCATATAGGATTACAACACTTATATTAAACCTACAGTATCCCACCATCTGTTGACATACATTTATTGCATCACTATACAGAAGTAATGCTACAGATAAATACTCAAAACTGATATAATTAGCACCAGAGTGGCATGAGATTGGATAGCTTACTATCTGTTGTTTAGACATTCATTCATTGTTAGTATTAAATTCCGTTTTTCAGAAGTTTTACATCACTATCTCTTAACAGTTTTTCATTCTTTTATCATGCAGTAGCTGTAGCATCTACCATCGAATTATTACATCTTTAACGTATGATACGCGCATTTTATTATTCTAGAATAAAAAGCTACCCCTTTATTTCTTGACCTGACTATACAAATAATTCTTTCTGCTGCTTTAAGGCACCACTGGCTGCCCCCTTTGATTAGTTAATAAGCTAGATGGAAAAATAGAGACCAAATGCACAGTCCTTAACTCAAGCTGTCCAGGCAAATAAGCTTTCCAAAAATTTATGCTATGAAAATTTATTATACATTCCCTTCTAAAATTTTCACTGAGACTACACACAGTTGTTCTTCAAACAATATACACCTTACCACCATTATTATATGTGCTCAATGTGAGCAGGTGCACAGACGCACTGAGAGAGAGCGAGAGAGAGAGAGAGAGAGAGAGAGAGAGAGAGAGAGAGAGAGAGAGAAACTGTTTACTGACCTTTGCAACTTTTCTTTCTCTGAAAATAGGCGAGGTATTTCAGGCAGAAAGTCTTCCGACAGGGTGTGGTACAAGGCTCGTTCAACTTTAGATGTAGAGTCCCTGAAACCTTCAGTGACTTTGTCCCAGTCTTCTTCTGTGAAACAAACCACTTGCCACACACTACTGCTTTGTTCCTCTCCTTCTGAATCAGCTGGTGATTTTCCTCTCTTCTTCTTTCGTTTCTCATCCTTTAATCTTCGTTTCTTTTCTTTTACTCTTTTTTTCTGAGGAAGAAAAAGCTTAATTGTTTTGGCAACATGTATTATACAGACAATTTCATCACCAAATGAGTTGAAATATTAAGTTATTAAACAAATTGAAAAATGTATTAAACTGCTGATTTCTAGTCCCTGGTTAAATATATATTTTTAACATTAAATAATGGTAAATCCAGGTTGGAACGTAACAAATTATTTTTAAAATTATATTGCCATGTCAACATAATTACAATCATCACCAAATCCAAAACCAGGATAGTCAATAAAGTAAAACATTTCACTCTGATAGCACATTTATTATAAACACCGACAGACAGAACAAAACTGAACTCCCGTAGGGCGAGTGCTGCTACATATACAAACATCAAATAGGCCAGAATATGCAAACACTACAAACATAAGGAATTTCAAGAACCTTCAATAAATACTAAGTAACAAATAATTGCTGGTGATCAGATTTGAACCGGCAACTCACAGCGCGTGTCAGTCATGCTAAATGTTTTTACATGCACAGTCAGAAATCATTGAAATGTTGGACAGCATAGACAACTTATTCTATATCAACATTATGTCTATCGATTATCTCAAAAATGATCAACTGACACTTGGCAGTTAGACGTGACTTCGTTTCAGCGCCAGTGCTTACTGTGAATCATTGTTCAAGATTTTATGATGGGCAGCGAGGACAAAGCTAATATGCCATCAGAAAAAGAAAACAAAGCATATGTGTACATATCTTACGAAGTGGGAAGCTTTATATTCCTGGATTCGACAACGGCAGACAAATGATTATAAAGCAAATTGCTTAATCTGCAAACCTGAGTTTTGCATTGCACATGGCGGCAAGAATAATTGTGTGCAGCACATGAATATTTCAGGTAGTAATTTATTATTATGAATCCTAAAATAAATATCTTACTGTTCAGCATGTAGAAATCAGTAATTGGCAATTTTCTGAGTTAACTTCTTGTATTTGCTTGTAGGTCAAAAAAGCAAAGCAAATGATGTCAGTACTTCATCCAAGATAACCTTTCTTCAGCTCTCCTCACCGGGGTAAAAGCCTAACAAACGACAACATGAACTTTCATTAGCCTACCACACAGTACAATACAATCTAAGCTATAGGAGCTTGGACTGTGTGATCAAACTGTAAAGAAAAGTGTTCAGCGGGTCTAATGCCTCAAAGAAAATATCTGTTCAAGTGTCTGTCAGTTCATGGTGGTCAGAATCTCTTGTGACGCCCTTCCGTGTTATAGCGGTCCTCCTACACATTTTGTTATTTGCTGCTAACATATTTTAAACATAAGTTACAAAAATATTAATTTCAGAATATTGCGGAAATCTTCACGAAGAGCAGCAAGTGGAGAAAAATATTTTATTAATAATTTTTGGAAAATTGTGTTACATGGTGAAAAATCTGAAATGACGATAATGAACGTAATGGCCCCTAGAAGTGTGAATGATTTTTTGGACGTTTTAAATGACCTCAAAAAGTGTAACATGTTCTTTTCTTTAGCAACAGATGCCTCCATTCATCTAAACAGGAACACGATTCTAGTTGTAAGATGATATTTTGACCGCTTAATGTAATTAAAAAAAAAAAAAAAGGTTGCATTTCATAAAACAGGCAGAGGAAACTGCAATGGATGACTATAGGTTGTTAAAAAAATTCACTGTAATTAAATAATTTGAATGTCAGTAAATATCATCACACTATGCTGATGGTGCCAATACAAATTACGGTAAGCACCATTCAGTCCTGAAACTATTAAGGGATGAGAATGAAAAAATCCTCAAAGCCCGTTCTTTCAACCATGTGCTTCCTAATGCCATGAAATGTGCGTGCAACTGTTTACAATATGTAGATGTCGAAGCGTTAGTATCGAAAATATATGGTCAATTCTCTTGTTTTGCCAAACTAAGGGAAATGTTAAAATCATTTTTTGTATTTGTTAATGTTGAATGGGCTGAAATCCTGCCACATGTAGATGGTTCTCTTTTACACCTGCTGTAGAAAGGCTTTAAAAAAATTGGGAGCCTATAAAAGCGATTTTAAAAGCACAGAAGATTCAGACTTTCCGAGGCTAGTTCTATTTTTGAAAGCAGAAATCATAATCCACTACTGGCTTGCTAGGCCTATCGTAGCTTCACTTTTCACGATTCCTGTAGGACCTTCACAGCTACCATAGCGGTCCTCGGGCATATACTGTCCCCACTGCACCTCGCTCCTACAGGCATTCCCCTACTTCATGACGTTGCTGTGTCTCCCACGGCTTGGACCAGGCATTGGACTTGTGGGAGAAGGTGGAACCATTACAAGAGGAGATAGAGAAATCAAGGCTGAGATGATATGGACAAGTTAAGAGAATGGAGGAGAAGATAGCCAGGAGGATACATGAGGTGAAATTGGAAGGAAAAAGACCAAGAGGAAGACAAAAGACAGATGGCTGAAAGGAGTAGAGGAATGCACCCAGAAGAAAGACTGGACCAAAGTGATGACAGGGAGATGGTGGCAAGACAGAAGACGATGGAGAGGCCTATGTTCCATACAGACCCAGCCAGTGGCTGGAAACTGTCCAAGATGATGATGTTGATGAGAAGATTCAGACTGTCCTAAAGTTTTGAAAAAGTATTTTTGCAATGAAAATACAGAAGTACACACAATTGTTTGGCTTATATTAGTTTCTTAATGAATATTGGAAATATTTTCATCCTAAAAGCAAAGTATTTGGAGAATTCTGATATTAGTACCATGAAATCTCATGAAGCTGTACAGTTACTAATCAGTAAAGTTAGACAGAGAAAGGGATAGATTTTTTTTATATTGGTACTCATTAATTGTTGGCCACTGTTCTTGATTCAAATTTGAATTCTATTAGTGAGAACAACTTCATTAAATTCTATGATTCTTTAAATTTTCACTTAGTTAACAAATCTGATGATAGTTTAAAATGTTGACTCTCACTATGTCTAAAAAGGGAATAATATTCAATGACAAACATGAAGTTTATAAATGTGTCAAGCTGGATTGCATGAATGAAGATGAATTATATGAGGAATTTTGTAGTTCTAATGATGCAATTAAATGTGCTCTTTTTAGAGGGTAGTATTAGCCAGAAAAGGATAAAAGTTTTAACAACTTTGAAATCAAATAATGTGAATTTTGAAAACTTGAGTAAACTGGTAGGTTATGTCACGAGTTTGCCAGAAATTAATGCTCACACTCAGAGAGTATTTTCTCTTGTGAATAATAAGTGGACAGATGTAAAGAACAGAAGTTGTACAAACCTAATCAAATCTGAACTGCAAGTTGCCATGAATTTTCCGTATTCATGCAGTGAATTCTTCGAATTTGCTAAAAAAATTATATAAAACTACTGACCGAGGCAAAATCTGTTGCAAAATATGTGTAAGTATTTGCAATCTGTAATTAAATAGTTATCTTTTAGGAATATTGCTTTCATTTTTGGTGAAATTTCACCGTGCTCTTAATCTCCCTCATTTTTTGTCGGGGATATAAGTATCTCCCTTATTTTCTTTTAAGAAAGTTTGCCACCCTATCCTCTCCTGTTTCAGATATTCTCAATGGAGCTGACTACAGCACCCTGGGTCTACATCTTGTCAATAGCCCTTTGTACAGCACAAATGACGGAGCCTTGTGTTCTGGTCATGTCATGACGGAGCCTTGTGTTTTGGTCATGTCACCACACCCTGTTTACTATGATGACCATCAAGGTAGCCCCTCTTGTCGAAGCTCTGTGAGCATCAAACAAATCTTCAGTTTTCTTTAACAAGAAGCTTCAATTGTCAGTCTGCACCTCAGGACCATAGCAGGGCTTCATACAGAGGGCATGGACAATGTCTCTCTGCACTTTCGTTTTCTTGACAAAGAGACATAATCCGTGACTTCATATGTGGCATTCAACAAGCGACAAAAGATATGATACAACATAAAGTAGCACTTTAGTAACTATCCCAATAAACCCACTTCTCGCACAGCCATACTGAGATGGGGGAAGAAGTTAACTGGCATGCTTGCAATTATGGTGGTGGGGAACTGACATGCCTGCAATTATGGTGGTGAGGAATTGGCATGGGTGTAGCACACAATCTTTATCTTCTGGATGGGCTTGGTTCCTCCATCTTCAAGGCTTCTGTTGTTTTCACCAGTGCTGAATCTTCCCCCTGTTCAGCAGCAATGTTATTCTGTGCAGTGACGACTGAGATTTTGTCAACTTGTCCACACTGTTGTGTTTCACCACAGGATTCCTTCGAAGAAAATCAGTGTCAATGTGTTTGTATCTGTTTTTGAATGACACTGTGATGTCATACACCTGAAGCCTCAGTGCCCATCTCGCCAGTCGACCCAACAGATCCATCAAGCTAGTCAGCCAGCACAGAGAGAGAGTTGATTCATAACAATGGCAAAGGGTTTGCCAAATAAATAATGCCAGAACTTGTTGGTGGCCAAAACAAATCCCCCCAAGATTTTTATTTCTTGGGTGACAAAGAGATATTTTTCAGACTGAGGTGGAGGCTTGCAGCATAAACACACTTCAACATAGTTGTCATGTGGCTTATGCTTACACAGATTCTTCAAATGTCTTCTTGAAAGGGGTGAGGAGCAGACAATGTTGTCCAGACAGCGAAGACATATACTTCATGAAGATGCTGAAGCAGACTGTCTATCGTACACTCAAAAGGGGCTGGAGCGTTACACAGTCCAAACAGTATAACTTTAAACACCCAGAGACTCACAGTAGTTATGAAGACGGTCATTTCCTAGACAATCTTGTTAACTTCAATTTGCCAGTAACCCTCCTCTAAGTCCATTGTTGAGAAATACTTTCCTCCACTCAAGCAATCTGGGGTGTCAACAATATGCAGCAATGAGTAGACATCTTTTTTGGTGATTTTATTCAGTCACTGGTAGTTGGCAAAGAAACGCCGAGTGCCGTCCTCCTCCTTCACGAGGATGACAGAGATGGAAAAGAGAGCTCTAAAGTTTCAATGATGGAATGTTGGAGCACCTACTCCACTTCCTCCAACATTATTCATCATTCAGCTGACAACATCTATACGAGTGCTGACTTATTAGTGGATAATTCCCAGTGTTGTCAGAGTGTTTTTCTTGGGCCATTTGGCATATCTTTTCTTCAAACCAGATTCAAAAGCATTTGGAGATTGGTCCAGAACACTCAGCAATGTTGTTTCTCTGTCAAACCCAGTGGCAGTTTCAACAGTAGCTTCCATCCACATGTGGTCTGTACCGATAGCACCACCACATTTCTTCATCAGTGGTATTAGGCTGCCCTTTCTTGATTGGTTTTAGGTGTCCCTATACATATACCGTTAGGGATGAGTTGTGGCTGCCCATGAGAATTAGTGATCCAAAGTTCTCCTTGGCCACCTGCAATGCTTACATTCCTTGCTGGCAAGTAGACTTTCTTTAACGAGCCTAAGTAGCTTTTCGCAACTGATAAAAGTTTCGCAGTTTAACTAATCATCTACATTTACAACAGGGACTTGTCTTGTTGATGACAGCAGGATAATGTATTCAACGACAAACAACTGTCCAGAACAATCTCTGTTACATATGCTTATTCGAACTTTTTCGTCAGCCTGGAGCTCTGATCTATCACAGTCTACTACTGGTTGCGATGGCTACAGGAAGTCCCACCCAAGAACAACATTATGATTACATTCTCTTCATAGAGTTGTGGTCTGTCATTGATAGTCAGTCTTGCAATACACATTCTTTTTGGCTGGATGTATTTCTCATTTATGGCTTTCACAAAATTATTTTCGTACTTTGGAACAGTCTTCTTTTAGCTAGTGGTGAAAAGCATTTGACATTAAAAAAAGAAAGCCCCTGAGTCTACATGCTCTCAGACAGGTTGGCCATCAATTATGATGTCAATGAGATTTCCACACATCTTTGTGACTATCGTCCATGGAGAATTTTCATCTGTTATGGCCTCACTTCCACAGATAGTCACTTTGATTACTTTTCCTGAATTCTGTGGCTAGATGAATGGGTGGTGTGTCTGCATGGTCTATGGCATCTTGAGGAGCAACTTTTTCCAATGTACGGTGATGGGCTTCATCCCACAGTTGACGTCTGGCAGTGCAGTAGTTGTCTAACATTCATCTTCTTGCTTTGTAGCATCATAAATGTCCTGAGCATCCACAGTGGAAACATACTGGGGTGTTGCTCTCCATCCTCCAAATGTCTGTTCTTTTGCAGGGAATTATACTTTGCGGAGATGTTGGTTGTACCTGTATTGATCAGATGCTGAGTTATCATTTGATGGCTGTGGCGTAAGTCCAAGTTAGCCCAGTCCACTCTTCCTGGTGCGTGAAACTGGTAGCACAGATTAGTGCTGAAAATCAGTACACGTCTTCCTCAACATACTTCATTATCTCCTGACATAGGTGGCCAATACTCATGGCTGCCCTCTCTGACTTACTTGATCTGACAGTTTTGGCTACCATAATTTGCTGTATGCCTTCTGTTACCACCTAGTGTATGAGACAGGCAATGAGATGATGGGCTTTCACAACTTTCATAGGGACCACAATCAGGTCTCAGTCAAACTTCTTTCGACCAACTCTTTTTTCTGTTGCATTTTCTCCATGTGCTGGCACCATTTTATGAATTCCATGGTTGTTGCAACATCCTTTACGAGAAAAGTTTCTTCTTCCATCTAGCTGGGATTTTGTCAGCTGCTGTAATATTCAGATTCACATTGTGGCATAGGGCCATAACATAAGAGAGATTGTGTCATTTACCCATATCACTGGGCCTTGTTTTTCAATTGTTCTTTCGCTGCTGAATGTCACCAAATGTTTTCTTCATTTTGGTCTCAAACTTATAATGACAACTATTGAGTTTCTCTTTGTTGCTCTTGATCCACTGCTGGTCTGTTCTGGTCAAGTAAAAGTACACATTTCAAAAACGCATAATATCATAATCCCACGTGTTGTATTTGGTGATTCGGTTGAATCCTTTCACCAATTTAATAAGGCCCCGGCAAGCACTGACGGACTTTTATGAGCAGCTGACTAACTGCCGGCTTGAACTCTATTAGTCTCCTATATATATGGACTTAGGAATGATGTACTGTTTGCATTCTGGTTCTTGTCCATGTAGGCAATAGCTCTTACACTGCCTCATTGGAACCACAGTGACAGAGATTTTTTGAAGTACCTGGCATCTCCAGCAAACAATGTCACATCGTAACCACAAACAACTCCAAATCTGAAAGCAAAGTCATCTATGAAGGCAACACTTAGCACTGAAAGTACATTTATAATGAACACCAATGTATAGACAGAAAGGAACTGAATTCCTGGACAGAGAGTACTGCTATTTATATAGACATTGAATATTCCAGCATATGAAAACATAACAAATATAAATTTTGATAATCTTCCAGAAATGATAAATACTAAATAACAAATAATTATTGGTAGTTGGGATTGAAATGACGTCTTGCAGCATGCCAGCCAGTGATCCCAACCACTATGGCACACTGCACACCTTAATACACTGAAGAGCCAAAGGAACTGGTACACCTGCCTAATATATTGTAGGGCCCCTGCAAGCATGCAGAAGTGCCGCAACATGATGTGGCCTGGACTCGAATAATGTCTGGAGTAGTGCTGGAGGGAACTGACACCATGAATCGTGCAGGGCTGCCCATAAATCCGCAAGAGTACGACGGGGTGGAGATCTCTTCTGAACAGCATGGCATCCAAGATATGCTCAATAATGTTCATGTCTTGGGAGTTTGGTGGCCTGCGGAAGTGTTAAACTCAGAAAAGTGTTCCTGGAGCCACTGTGTAGCAATTCTGGATGTGTGGGGTGTCACAATATCCACTGGAATTGCCCAAGTCTGTTGGAATGCACAATGGACATAAATAGATGCAGGTGATCAGACAGGATGCTTACATACATGTCACCTGTCAGAGTTGTATCTAGATGTATCAGGGGTCCCATATCACTCCAACTGCTCATGCCCCACGCTATTACAGAGCCTCCACCAGCTTCAACAGTCCCCTGCTGACACGAAGGATCCATGGATTCATGAAGTTGTCTCCATACCAATACAAATCCATCTGCTCGATACAATTTGAAACAATACTCATCCGATCAGGCAACATTTTTCCAGTCATCAACAGTCCAAAGTCATTGTTGACACAGACCCAGTTGAGGCGTAAAGCTTTGTGTCGTGCAGTCATCGAGGATACATGAGTGGGCCTTCCGCTCCGAAAGCCCATATCCATGATGTTTTGTTGAATAGTTTGCAAGCTGACACATATTGATGGCCCAGCATTGAAAACTGCAGCAATTTGTGGAAGGGTGCACTTCTGTCATGTTGTCATTCGTACCATTCTTGAAGGATCTTTTTCCAGCTGCGGCTATGTCTGAGATTTGATGTTGTACCGGATTCCTGATATTTACAGTACACTCATGAATACCTCGGAAGTGCTGTGTCCCCTCACTCATGTGCCGATTAAAAAACCATGTTCAAACTCACTTAAATCTTGATAACCCGTCATTGTAGCAGCAGTAACCGCTCTAACAACTGCTACAAACCACAGCGCTGTATTCTGCCTGTTTACATATTTCTGTGTATTTGAATACGCATTCCTATACCAGTTTCTTTGGCACTTCAGTGCAGTTTTGGCAACACATACTATAAAATGTCATCAGCAAATGAAACAAATATTAAGTAATTGCACAAATTGATAAATGGGTTAAATTGCTAATTTATGGTCTCTGATTGAAACAGGTGTTTTAAGGTCAATTAAGTTTGAAAAAAATTACTTCCACCTACTTAGAAACTGGCCATCTAAATTCATTATGTCAACTTTCTATTGTTTCCTGGAGCTACGCTGTAAATGAATATACCAAAAATAATAGTGGGTAAGAGCTGTTTGTAGTTTGAGAGCACTCTTCTGGAATGCGTGCCGACACGACACGTGCCACGTGCGCCCACACACACACACACACACACACACACACACACACACACACACACACAGAGAGAGAGAGAGAGAGAGAGAGAGAGAGAGAGAGGGAGGGAGGGAGGGAGGGAGGGAGGGAGGGAGGGAGGGAGGGAGGGGGGTGAGGGACAGGAGGGAGGGGGGAAAGGGGGAGGGGTAGGGGGATGGACAGGGGGAGGGGGAGGAGAGAGCGGGAGGGGGAATAGTCAGTTTCCTTTTATACAATAATTAATCATGCTGAGCAAAGATCTGAAGTGCCTTTTACATGATCAACTTTCTTGTCTCAAGTGACTGCTCAAGACAAGTGCAATGCCTCTGGTATTCTATTCCTGCACTGAGTCTTGCTTGTTCTGAGTGGTCATTTTTGTTTACACGTCTGCACCAAAATTGTTGGTCTTGTGAGAGCTGTCTAATGTGTAGTTTGGCATCTGAATGGTGAAAGTGAGGTTACGAGGGTCAATCCCTTTTATGGAAAAATTGAAATACAGTAATGAAATGTATGAACAAGCAATGACAACAGAGTTTAATAATGACAAAAGCAGAATTTTAGTGGAAGTTCTTGTCAACGATCGTGAGATAAATTCTCTACACTCCTGAGAATTGAGAACTGAAAGAATACAAAAAGTGTAATTCAAATATTTCATAACACATGCATGTAACTGTTCCGAGAAAGTATGTGCTTGCAAACACATCTAACAATATGTAGAATGTAGTAAACAGCGCCTTTTTGATTAATCTTTTTTATCTTGTTTTCTTGCTAAGTGCCAAGTAACAACTACAATTGTTTTTCTCAATGAATAAATCTGAATTTTTCATTGTTGAAATAATTTTCATTAAAACATGTTTACCTGTTTACATTCTTAATTTTATGTAGTATGGGTTGTTTCTCTGTAAAACGTACACACTTTTTGCTTTCAGGTATTTCATCTCTCTTGTACGGGAACACTAGTAGGAAAAAGTCCCAGGATCTTCTGTAAATTTTCAATGTGCCATGAAAGCAAAGCAAACAATATAATAAATATTAAGACTACACGGAAGCACAAAATCATTTTCTATATTAGGAATGAGCTCGACAGAATAGGTTATAGCTTCTGTAAATAGCCACCAGAGTTCCTTGTCTCTGTGCATGGCCAGTGTGCAGAATACTCGGAAATTTAGACCTCCACACTCCGCACAATCTACAGATCACTGACGCCATAGACACACTTGTGTCAAGGTTGGTTGATGATTTACGTGCAGGCATGAAAGGTGCTTGCACTTCAAGTAGTTGATTCTGACCAGAAAGTTGCTGGTGTAAAATGGGCTTGAAAGTGCTTCTGATCTTTCCAAATTGGTTTTCCAACATAAGCTTGGCTCTTAACATCCATCATCTTTTCCATTAATTAATTACTGTTTGACTATCTTGGAGAAATCATCAAGCATAACTCACAGAGGAAAGAAAGATAGCTAAACAGCAGCAACAAAAAGAAGAAAAGCCCAGTTTCTACCACAATCAACATATAATAAGAAATGCTTGCAAACAGACACAAAGATCCAACAATATAAAACCGTAATTCTCTCGGCGACCACTTATGCTTGCGAAACACTGTTCCAAATTAAAAAATGAACTTCTCTGCCCCTCCCTCAAAACTGATAGAAATAAATAAAACTACTGGGCCAATGCATTCTTGTATATCCTCCCCAATGAAACTGTCTATTGAGAAAGTGATCCAACCACCAGCATACAAAAGAAGAAGAAACCTCTGTATTTCTTTCACATCTTGTAACTGCAAGGAAACAAGATGTTTGCAACAACTTGTGATGAGAAATCTTAGAAAGAATAAGCGACAATGGATCCGAGCAATTCAGTAAAATCTTAAAACATTTAGGGTCAAGACTGTAGATGCAGAGAACAAAGATAAAATTACCAGAATGAATTTTTCACTCTGCAGCAGAGTGTGTACTGATATGAAACTTCTTGGCATACTGAAACTGTGTGCCAGACCAGGACCCAAACGCAGGGCCTTTGCTTTTCATGGCCACGCGCTGTACCTACTAAGCTACTGAATCATGACTCGCAATCAGTCATCACAGCTTTACTTCCACCAGTACCTCATCTCCTACCTTCCAAACTTCACAGAGGTTCGCCAGTGAAACTTTCAAGTATAGCACTCCTTGAAGAAAGGATACTGTGGAGACATAGCATAGCCACAGCCTGGGTGTATCCTTTCTTCCAGTTAGTCCAACGAAGTGTGCAGGAGAATGTCCATGAAGTCTGGAAAATAGGAGATGAGGTAAAGCTGTGAGGGTGGCTCGTGAGTTGTGCTTGGATAGCTCAGTCATTAGAGCACTTGCCTAAGAAAGGCAGTGGTCCTCAATTCAGTATGGAAAATGTTGGGAAAGTGTCCACCACCTAAGCACCGAGCCACAATTTGCTAGGAGGAAAGAGGATAATTTTTTTTTTTTTTTTTGGGGGGGGGGGGGGGGGGGGGGAGGATGAACTGTGAACAAAAGAGAAGTAATTGCTCATTTATTTTGTTTTGAAACCAAGCATCTGTGCTTTTAGTAAGCCAATCAGTCAGGCCCCAGTTCTCAGCTGATACAAATCTACAGAGTGGAAAGTTATGTGTTTATCTTTTTCATTCTAATATATTTCTTAAATCTCATGTGTGTTTTTCTATTTAAGAGTTTAATCTCGCATTTTGTAAGTGTAAATTCATTCTGTCTACAGCACAGTTTTCATTTATTTTCAAAAGCCAGCTACATAGCTCATTAATGTATCAGCATTGCTGACATAGCACGAGGGTAGTAAGTTGCATATGTAGGAGTCAGTCTGCTTTTACAGTTTACATCTTCAGTTAAGAGTTGATAGCATGGGTAGGACGCCTGCATGCTGCGTGCGGATGTAAGAGGAGCTGGCCGTAGTTTCGAACAGCTGAATAAAGTTTTGGTTACAGTCTGTCACCTTCAGTCTGCTGCCTCGATGAGCAGGGATGGCGGAGAATCTGGCACGTCACATGGGACACCTCAGATGTAGCTTGTTTTGCCCACGGCTCTGCTGCGAAGGTATCTCCTAGTGTACCCAACGCAGTGGATCCACCATCACAGCAGGGTAAGTGGTCAGTGATATGCAACCATGTCGCTCAAGATGGAGAGCCGAAGTGAAGACAGGCTGTCTATACTCACCCATTCACTCTGCGGGTGGGCTATTGATCAGCAGGCACATAGGGGGGAGGGGTTTACTAGTTACCGGGAGCTCTAACACTAGGTGCATTATGGAGGCCCTTTGCATTCAGGGCTGGAAAGAAAGCCCATGCACCCAGTATGTCCACCAGAGGGCCTCATACGAGTGCAGATATGGATCTGCCTGTGGCTATTGAGCATGCACGGTGCAGTTGTCTACAAGCTGTGGATCATGTTGGCACCAATGACGTCTGTTGCATGGGTTCGGAGACAACCCTCAGTTCATACAGGCAGCTGGCAGGAGGCAAAGGCTGCTGGCCTTGGATGTACAGCACAAACAGAACTCACAATTTTTAGTAATGTTCCCAGAGATGATCCGGGTCCTTTGGTTTGAAGCCCAATGGAGGGTTTCAACCAAAGGCTTCGTCGACTGTGACAGTCTTGGCTGCAGACTTCTAGATCTGCATTATCGAGTGGGGATTTGTAGGACTTTCCTTAATAGGTCAGTAGTGCACTACACAAAGGAAGCAGCTACTCTGGTAGCAGAGTACTTGTGGAGTGCACAGGGGTGTTTTTTTTAATGCTAGGTGGTAGTTTGAGGTACTCTGATGAACACTCACCCATAAATACGAAACAAAGGAAGTCAGACCATGTTCAGACTAAAGACACTTTCACTATCAAAATTTAATCAGTAAATTTTCTAAGTATTCGTAACAAAGTTCTCAAATTTACTGCCCTCCAGGAAAGTTATCGTGCTCAAATTATTCTTGGGACCAAACATTGGCTGAAACCGTAAGTGGAAAGCCCCAAGATATTTAGCGAATCGTAGACTGTATACCAACAAAACGGATCAGATGCCACAGGAGCAGTAGTATTCATTGCAGGTGAGAAAAATATTGTCTCTACTGAGGCCAAAGTTGGGCATGACAGTAAAGATATGTGGTCTTGTATAACAGGTGTAGTTGAATCCAAGTTAATTGTTGAATGTTTTTCGTGGCCACCAATTCTACTGTGACAATTGTAAAGTCATTCAAAGAAGGTCTAGTCAGTTGCGCATAATACCCAGATGATGCAATACTAGTCGGAGGCAATTTTAACCTACCGAGTATAGACTGAGATGTCTATGGATCCACCGCAGGTGGTACTGACAGACCATCGTGCGAAGTACTTTTGAATGCGTTTCTGAAAACTGTATTGAGCAGCTGGTTAAAAAATCGGTCAAGAAGGCAGGAGAGGTTTCTGCTAGAAAGAGCAGATAAGCAGTTGTTAGCATCTCACTTAGTTCCAGTATGGACGAAGAGGAACTGCAGGCAAAGTTTAAGTACATTCCAAATCTTAGTCTGGAGAGTTGTGCGCCTAGTATGTGGATCAAGGATGGAAAAGATCCACCATGGATTAATAAAGAAATATGGGAAATACTGACGAAGCAGAGGTTGTCGCACTCTCGGTTCAAAAGAAAATCCACAAATGCAAAGATTAGTAGAAATTAGTGCATCTGTGAAAAGATCTATGTGTGAAGCATAAAACTACTACCACCTTCATACCTTAGCATACCTGACAGGAAACCTGGGAAAATTATGGTCCCATATAAAAATCACAAAGCGCGTCAATAGCTTCTATCCACTTCCTTGTTGACAAGTCGGGTGTGGCAATTGAAGATAACAAGAACAAAAAGGAAGTTTTAAATTTCACATTCAAGGAATTGTTCACGCAGGAGAAACATACAAACTTACTGTCATTTGAGCACCAGACAGACTCCCATATGGACTACATAGTAACAAGTATCCCTGGTGCAGAGAAACAACTGGAAGATATGAAAGCAAATAAGTCATCAGGTCCAGATGGAATGCCATTTCTGTTTTACAAAGAGTACTCTTACCTAGCATGCATTTATCATGAATCTCTTGCCCAGCGCAAAGTCCCACCAACTGGAAAAAAGTGTATGTGACTTCTGTATATAAGAAGAGTAAAAGATCAGACCTGCAAAATGACAGTCCAATATTCCTAACATTGGCAGAATCCTTGGATATATTCTCAGTTCAAATATAATAAGCTTCTCAGCCTCAAGAAAATTTTTGTCACTCGTGTGAAACTCAGCTTGCTCATTTTTCACATGACGTACTGTGAAATACGGATGAAGAGCAACAGGCAGATTCCATATTTCTAGATTTCCAGAAAGCAGTTGACATGGTGCCCCACTGCAGGCTGTCAAAGAAGGTACGAGCAGATGGAATAGATTCCAGACATGTAAGTGGTTCAAAGACTTTTTAAGTTATGGAACACAGTATACTGTCTTCAACAGCAAGTCTTCATCAGAGACTAGAGTATCATCTGGGGTGCCCCAGGGAAGTGTGATAGGACCACTGTTGTTCTCTATATACATAAATAGTTTGGTGGACATGGCGGGCAACAATCTGTGGTTGTTTGCTGATTACGCTGCGGTGTATGGTATGATGTCAAAGTTGAGTTGCTGTAGACGGATACAAAATGACTTACATAAAATTTCCAGTTGGTGTGATGAATGGCAGCTAGTTCTAAACGTGGAAAAATTTAAGTTACTGCATATGAGTAGGAAAAACAAATCCATAAAGTAAAGGGTGCAGCGTGGGATCTTCCTTATTTAAAAAAAAATCATAAATCAGAGAGTATTAGACATGTCAGTTTAACTCTTTTTCTTTACAAAGAGTAACATCTAAAGTTTTGTTCCATTAAGTTTTGAAAATGATACCTTGAAGGTGGTCTCCATTCTGCTCAATGCATTTGGAGAGTCAAAATCACAAGTTTCGGTCCAGTTTCTCCCATGCTGATGTTGGCAATAGCAACACAAATATTGTTCCATGGCTCAGCCAGGGTCTGCAGACAATAGGTACACACCAAAGATTTGAGATAGCCCCCCAAGAAAAAAATCGCATGGCACTAAATCTGGCAAGCATGCTGGTCACTGGAGATTGCCCCTCAAAAAGATGAGACGATCGGGGAGTGTTCACACAATATGGTCATCGATGTTTGTGCCTTGTGAGCTGTGGGACCATCTTGTTTGAACCAAACATCACCCACATCCATTTCTTCAAGTTCTGGAAGAAAAAAACTATTCAGTCATCTAAACATAATGATCAGAAGTGACCATCACTGCCTTATCATTCTCTTCGAAAAACCATGGGCCAATAATACCAACTTTAGATAGTGCACATCAAACAGTCACACGTTCTGCATGCAAGGGCTGCTCATGAAGTTCTCGGGGGTTCGTGCCACTCCAATACCACATACTGGGTGATATCAAAAAGTCAGTATAAATTTGAAAACTTAATAAACCATTGAATAATGTAGATAGAGAGGTACAAATTGACACACTTGCTTGGAATGACATGGGGTTTTATTAGAACAAAAAAGGGTATTGCTAGATGCGTGAAAGATCTCTGGCGAGCTTCGTTTGGTGATGATCGTGTGCTCAGCCGCCACTTTCGTCATGCTTGGCCTCCCAGGTCCCCAGACTTCAGTCTGTGGGATTATTGGCTTTGGGGTCACCTGAAGTCGCAAGAGTATTGTGATCGACCGACATCTCTAGGGATGCTGAAAGACAACATCCGACACCAATGCCTCACCATACCTCCAGACATGGTTTACAGTGCTGTTCACAACATTATTCCTCGACTAGAGCTATTGTTGAGGAATGATGGTGGACATATTGAGCATTTCCTGTAAAGAACATCATCTTTGCTTTGTCTTACTTTGTTATGCTAATTATTGCTATTCTGATCAGATGAAGCGCCATCTGTCAGACATTTTTTGAATGTTTGTATTTTTTTGGTTCTAATAAAACCCCATGTCATTCCACGCATGTGTGTCAATTTATACCTCGGTATCTACATTATTCCATGATTTATTCAGTTTTCAAATTTATACTGACTTTTTGATCACCCGGTATGTGCCTCGTCGCTAAAGAACACTAAGGTGTCCTGAGGCAGCTCATCGATCAAGGCTTCACACGCATTTTTTTTGTGAAACAAAATCACATGGATCAAGTGTGTGCACCACTGACAGCTTATACGGATCAAATTTCAACTCTTCATGAAGAATTTGTCTCAATGTGCATTCAGAAATTGCGAGGGCAGCTGAAAGTGTGTGTGTGCAGATCGCTTGGGGGAATTCAGAATCGACATCCTTACCCTTTCAATGTTTTCAGGCGTTCTGATGGTTCTTGAAGGTCCTGATTTCTTTTTCTGCACACTTCCAGTATCCATAAAGGTGTCTACACACATAACAATTGATTTACCATGAGGAACATGACCTGCAGGCACGATGTTGAACTGTTTCCTGAATGCACGCTGAGTTCTGATGGCCAAAGGTCCATTCAAAAAGTAGGTCACAACAGCGAACGCGCGCTCCGCTCTTGCCCACTGCATGATCGCTATTAAACTAATCTTAAAAAACACGTTAAAATCTCGCACTTTTAATTGCACTGAAACCCATGCAACAATGAATAACAGCCACTGTGTGCCGCACATTTCAAATAAGGAAGTTCCTGCGCTGCACCCTGTAGTATGGATAAGGTCAGATTAAAGGAAGATATAGAAGCAATTCAGAGGCAGACTGCTAGATTTGTTACCGGTGGGTTTGAACAACATGTAGGTGTTACAGAGATGATTTGGGAACTCAAATGGGAATCCATGGAGGGAAGGCAATGTTCTATTCGAGGATCACCATTGAGAAAATTTAGAGAACCCATATTTTAGGTCAACTGTCGAACAATCTTACTGCAGCCAACATACACTGTGTGAAATGATCATGAAGATAAGATACGAGAAATTAGGGCTCATGTGGAGCCATACAGACAGTTGTTTTCCCTTGCTTTATTTGCGAATGGAACAGGAAAGGAAATAACTAGTAGTAATACCCTACACTACGTCATACGGTGGCTTGCAAAGTATCTATGTACATGCAGATGTAGGTCAAGCATAGTGACTAGTGCAGGTTGACAGAACAAGGGCTATGTTCCCTGTGGTATCAACAAAACATTGTACTGGAAAACTGTCTCTGACCAAAACCAGTTGCACAGTTAAAAATACATGACACAGGATCTTCAAGTTTTGCACTATGCCATTTTTACCAAATACTATGATATGGATAACACAGCAACATTTTAGAAAAGATGGAGAAACATTGCCAAATACCTGGCAGCAAATGTGGTCCCTTTGGGCCAGGTCTTGGTGTATATTCGAGATAAAGGAGATGCTGCTTCATAACTGGTTGGCAGCTCTGCAAGGAGTATTGGCTGCATTAGGAGATAAGGCATGGGAGTCCTGTTTTGATTAAACTAGGGTGAAATTCTGTATGCAAAGACTTCAGCAAAACCTTAAGTGTACTGGAAGAGGGTCTGGTTGTCACAGCAAACTGGTGACCAAACAAATGTCCATCTCTTGTCAGATAACATCACCCTACTGAATGCATCCCTGTCCTTGCACACATTTAGTGGGAATATCTGCAGCTTAAAAGTTTATTTTCTAGAGATATTATCACTATATAGCACTATTTACATGCCTATAAGGCTGGTGTATTGAGCATTAAGCCAAATCTACTGCAACTCCATATAGGTTTTATACATCTTTTGTTTGCATGTTACTTATATACATACCATTTTGTACCAAAATTAATTCTTCCATTATTGTGCAACTCTGAATCACAATTCTGCTCAGATAAACATACTATCCTATTGTCAGCTACAAATTTATGTTAAACAAAGTACAGCTATGTATGCCAATATTAGAAAAAATGCTTCATACAAGATGCAGAACACTTCACTGATCTCTCAGCGCAACACCCTCGTCAATGGCATCCCTCCTCTCCTCTCCTCTCCTCTCCTCTCCCCTCCCCTCCCCTCCCCTCTGTCAACATCACTTAGACCTGTCCCTCTGTTACTATTCTTAGTATCTATCCTGAACCTGTAAAACTGATAGTCAAACATCCTTCCAAAATCTATTGAGAACCATTTGGGTTTTTACAACTGTGTGTCAACACATTTTCCCCTTAATAGTATTTGAAGTTAATAACACAGAATGAATTAAGACATAGTGTGGAATTCACAACCAGAATACAAGAAGTATATACCAGTTTGCCAGTAGACGTCAGGCTGGAAATGTAAAAGCCCCAAATGCTGAGAAATAAAGTATAAGTATACCTTCAAATGTATCAAAAGGAAATTCATTTGAGAAAACTACAATTTACAAACAGAAAATGACTGGCCAGTAATTACATTATGGAAGTGAAATTCAAGTACAGTCAATATACACATTTAGGAGTGAAAAACTAATCCTAGTTTCAGAACTATTAGTGCCTTCCTGATTTTCCTACCATCCTACTGTACATTAGCACTCACCACCACTAATTTACCACTCTATCTGAACACGCCAGATTTCTTTCCATTTACCCCTTTCCCACATTCACTCAACTTCTGTCAACATTTATTTTGGTGGTCACTTACACCATCTCCTATCTCCCTGCATAAGTGACATTCATTTGACATCTTTTCTTTATCTCCTGTGCTGTTGATCCCCCCATCCCCCCCCCCCACTCCCCATCCCACATTCTGTCCTCGTGTGTGTGTGTGTGTGTGTGTGTGTGTGTGTGTGTGTAAGGCATGCACATATGCACATGTACACAGAACAGCTTCATTTCCTATCTGCTCCCCCCCACATCAGCATATAACTGTTGTTCCACACAAAAATTGGAATAGAATTCCAGAAATACCTACCAACAAAAATTCATTCTTCACACTTCCTACAAATTCAACATAATTAAAAACTTCAACAATATAACTTTTAAAAAATCTAACACTTATAGCAACACTTATAGCTTCTGTTTCCTCTACTTACAGCTTTAGGATAATCTTCCCTATACAATCTCGTTCCATAGAAGTACCAGTATGCTGAATGGTTTTCATCATGACCAAGGGGCTCAACCCTTAAACTATCTGATTCCAAGTTCTGAAAAGAGATTTTAACATTAGTTTCATTTTATTCAAACATAGGGTTCTGTGACTTTTGTCAGCCATGGACCCAACAACAGTCAGTTAAATCCAGAGTTAAATATACATAAAGTCATGACCGCATATGGCATGCGCTAGGAAGATTCTAATTCCATATTGTGTAAAGGGAATGCAATTAAGTGAATAACAAGGCACTGCACACTGCATAGCTACGCAGTGTTTGCAGTACTTCAGGCTGATATTAGAATGCCCTAGACACTGTTTAAGAGATGCAGTAGCAATATCCTTGCACTGACAAGTCCAGAAGTAGATCAATATTTCCTACAGCCTCTACACAAAGTTTATCAACCCTCTTCTCTCAAATATATAAATACCCACAAACCAGTACACAGAATTCAAAAGAAGCACTATTACTTTTTTATGTTATGCAACACCTATAGGACAGAAAAGGGCAATTGCTCCTTTTATATTTATAGATTCATGTATTGCTTACAGATGCAGTTAATATCTTCTTACTTTTTACTACTAAAACTACTGCTGCTACCAAGACTTTCACAACTGTGCTTTGCAAAATATTTTATATCTGTGAAAAACTAAAGGAATATACTCCCACGCATTTTCAACACCTCACAAACCTGGCATACACTTATCATTGATCTCACCATAAACATGGTACATAAATTTCTGTAAGTAGTGCTTCACTTGCTTACTTGTATACAGGGTGAAGAAAAAATGCCGCACCCGGGTGTCGACTTACAATTCCTCATCCAGGTTCAAGATAAAAAGTTTATCTAGCAAAATCAGATTGAGAGCATTTTGAAAACACTTGTACAAAAATGAGAAGCTGTCAGCAATGACACATCGTGCAATACATCAGAACATACAGAGGAACATGTATTACCTCCTACTACCATAACAACCATTGTAGCTCACTGAGTAGACTGCTGGGGCATCAAACCGACCTACACCATGGGGCTACGGTTCGAATCATCGCAAGCCTGCTTTTTAATTTTTTTAAATGTCAGTTCCCTAGTTCTCATCATTTAAAAGCAGGACATTATTTTGTCACTTGACACACAGCCTATCACATAACAATGGGATCCATTAAACTGCATGCATGTGTGTATTAACTGAACAGCGCACAACCATAACTTTTCATGTCAAGTTCCTGTGTGTCAGCTTCCCCATGTAGAACACAAATGATGAATATGTTGATATTCTTTTGATGCTGGGTGCATCAGATAACCAAGCTGATGCTCATGCTGCTGCTGCTCGTGCATATGCTGCAGGGTACCCTCAAAGGCACCATCGCAATAAGAATGTTTTTTGTCGCCTGGAGCTATGCCTTTGGGAAACCAGTAATCTTCATCCACAAGTAATGGACTGAGATTGTCCAAGGACTAGGCGTACTCCACTAAAGGATGTGATTCTTGAAACCAGTTAACCAATCACCTCAGCAAAATGCCCTTGATATTGCAAGACAGTTGCAGACACCTCAAAGATTGGTTGCTGAAGTGTCGCACAATCAAGAACTGCAAACTCCACACCTGGGGACAAATGACTACATTTGACAAGTATAGTTTTGTGAATGGCTTTTGCACCAAGCGGAGGATAATGACCATTTTATAGATAATGTGATATGTAATGATGAATCCAGATTCACTCGGGAAGGTATTTTCAACCTCCACAACACACATTATTTGTCTGAACACAACCCACATGTCACCCATGGTTGTGGCATGATGGTGCATTACCACAAGCATTTCCAGGAAAATGGATTGGTCATGGAGGTCCAACGTTCTGGATCTTAATCCAATAGGTTTTTATCTGTGGGGACACTTATAGAAAAAAGTTTATAGTATTTCACCCAAGGATGTACATGAGCAAATACCTTGCGTGTGTGCAGCTTGCAAATGCAAGATGGTCGCTTTGAACATCATCTCTAAACTGAGTGTTGCTCATATGTGTACGCACTGACTCTGAGAAGATAAGCCTGGACATCAAACGTATAAAATGGAATTAACTGCGAGTAGCATAGTGTGCAATCTTGTGTAGCCTACCTGTTACGCATTCTGTACGTCATTGGATACAGATGATGTTACTGTAGCCACAATAATTTTCTACTGGCTTTATTTGTGTCATGGACAAAACAAAATGGTTGTTTATATCTGTAAGAAGTTCATTTTATGTCTTAATGCTTATATAAAGTAATAGTAACAGAAAGATATACACAAGATAACGCATTGTGGAAGTGTAAAATGGATACAATCTGATAATTTAATTGGAAGGGAGGAAAAATAAAAACAAAAAAAAATTTTAAAAAATTAAATGTTTCGTCTGAACGTAACTCTAAGAGTGTCGAGCCTGCATATAGTTATCACGGTACTGCCTTATCTCACTGAGCTATTGGGACAGCTCCAGCACAGTGCACAGTTCATGCTACCTGCATGCAGTTACAGCACTGCCAGAACCTTATTTTTTAAATTCCATTTCTATTAAACCTACTGGTAGCACTATGTTTTGCTAGATACACTTTTGTCTCGAACTGGGGTGAGTAATTGCATGTCGATTGCTTAAGGCGGAATTTTTTCTTCACCCTGTTAGCAGCCCCAGTTTTTATCTATACCATGATGGAATTCCTACTTTTTACTGTTTTAATAGTACACATCATGATCATAAGCATAGAATTTGAGTTTTTTCCCTATGTTTTTCTTTACTAGCATTGCAGTCCAGTCCTGCGTTACAAAAGCTGTACAATTTTTTTCAAAAATTGATATTTCTTCGCATTATTCTGCAGAAACTGCTGCTGAATATCACATCTGATCACTTTCCATGCTTGCACTGCCAGGTAAGAATGTGCACCAGTTTGAACTTTAACATAGCTGTTGGTATAGTCCTGTGACAAAGTGAGTTCTCGCTATGGATCATTTTTTTGAGTAAAACATTTCACAAATGAAAATATGCACCCAAGCATAAATAAAGCTGCTGTTTATGCTTGCGTGCAAACTTTTAGTTCTGGTATGTGAATAATGATATCCTGTTCATAAATATTTGAGAAGAGAGTTGCATCAGAATCAGTCACAAAATATATTCTCTTTATCTGCATTCTTAAACACAGCCAAAGCTCATTTTACAACTACAGCAATGTTTGTCCTGATGATATAAGAAAATAAAGACAAATTTATTGAGGGTCGAATAACACTTATTAGGCCATCTTCAGATAACTACTGGCATAACAACAGCCAGTAGTTACCTGAAGATGGCCTAATAAGCTGAAAACGTAGTTCATACAAATAAAAACCAGTGGAACAAAAAACCGTCTATGTGTTATTCTACCCTCAATATGGAAACGTTCTATCAAGAAGCGACGGAAGACTTCATAAAAAAGACAAATTTAATTACGTGATATTACTGTATTTATGACCCTTCAAAACTGTTCGAAAATTAGCTTGAGTGGAAAACAAAAACTTTTACGAGACATGCATTTAAAACAAACTTGTGCTTGTGTTTAAGAACACCCATAGTGAACAACACAATGCGAACATTTCATGTATAGTCTTCAATTGGCACCACCTGATAATACTTATAAGAGGGTGGAGCTGTAATCTAACAAACCTAAGAGTAAATTCAGAAATTAATTGTTGAAATTTTGGAAGCATATAGATAAATTACTTCTTAGGGATAAAATCAATTTTAAAACCACCAGATTCATACCTTCAGTACATCCTGGACATCATCAGCATCCAATCGGAAATCACACAAAGCATGCAATATTTCAACCTTTGTTCGTAAAGGTAGGAACTGAAAGTCCATGTCAGTATTGAAGGGATTCTCTCTTCCATATTCCTGAAATAATACGAAAATTAAATGACTGTTCTGCAGTAAATGAAAAGCAATCATTTCCCATGTCATACTTTACCAACCCTGCAATTTATTACACAAATAAACTCTACACGGTTCTACATAACACACATATTTTATATTATATTATTTCTAACATTACATATGTCAATTTATACAGAATAAACAACAAATAAAAAATGTAACAGACACAATAGATGATCTTGACAACAGATGACAACTCATTATATAACAGTAACTTATATAGATAAAAATCTGTAATGAGTGATCAAAATGTTAAATGAAAATTCCAGCACACCAGAATATCCATGTGCCTCTGCAGACATGAACTCTCTCAACCTCCCTCACCCTCACACGCAATTACACCAAAAGATCCACACACATATACCAGTAGTACACCTACGCACTGTTTTCAAACTGCCTGACAGATAAAAACTATATGCCAGACTGGGACTCAAATTCGGATTCCTGCTTTTTGTGGGGAATGCTCTTAACAAATGAGCAATCAAATCAAGTCTCACAACCCAGCCTAACAGCTTCATTTCTGCAATGCAACAACTTGTTCCACTGACACCAACTTCCCCATATTTACTTCCAAACACATGATCATACACCAAAACATATGTTTCTATATAATTGTACACTATGTTACGTTGATATCCCTTCCTCCTTCCCTCCCTAATACTTCCTTTAAATTTCACATCAGCAACATTACTGTTCCTAATTTAACTGAGTATTAATGTTCACTCCTATTTGTAGTACACGTCTGTCACAATATTTGATTGTACTAATGGAATTAAACTATGTGAGGGGGTTTTCTCTTTTCCATAACAGTTTCGAAGCTGCAAGTCATTTTCCTGACCATATGCATGCTGCCAACATAAGCAGTCTTTCTGAGCAACATATCACGAAATGCAACAGTGCCCAACACAGCTACATTTCTTTACTGTCACCGCGACAAATACTGTGGACATAAGCTTAATTATTTAATTGCATGTGATAGTTATTTATTATCAGGAAAAAGAAAACTGGCGTTCTACGGATCAGAGCATGGGATGTCAGATCCCTTAATCGGGCAGGTAGGTTAGAAAATTTAAAAAGGGAAATGGATAGGTTAAAGTTAGATATAGTGGGAATTAGCGAAGTTCGGTGGCAAGAGGAACAAGCCTTTTGGTCAGGTGAATACAGGGTTATAAATACAAAATCAAATAGGGGTAATGCAGGAGTAGGTTTAATAATGAATTTAAAAAAAAGGAGTGGGAGTAAGCTACTACAAACAGCATAGTGAACGCACTATTGTGGCCAAGATAGACACGAAGCCCACGCCAACTACAGTAGTACAAGTTTATATGCCAACTAGCTCTGCAGATGATGAAGAAATTGATGAAATGCATTATGAGATAAAAGAAATTATTCAGGTAGTGAAGGGAGACAAAAATTTAATAGTCATGGGTGACTGGAATTCGAGAGTAGGGAAAAGGAGAGAAGGAAACATAGTAGGTGAATATGGATTGGGGCTAAGAAATGATAGAGGAAGCCGCCTGGTAGAGTTTTGCACAGAGCATAACTTAATCATAGCTAACACTTGGTTCAAGAATCATGAAAGAAGGTTGTATGCATGGAAGAATCCTGGAGATACTAGAAGGTATCAGATAGATTATATAGAATGAAATTTTCACTCTACAGCAGAGTGTGCGCTGATATGAAACTTCCTGGCAGATTAAAACTGTGTGCCGGACCGAGACTCGAACTCGGGACCTTTGCCTTTCGCGGGGAAAGTGCTCTACCGACTGAGCTACCCAAGCATGACTCACGCCCCATCCTCACAGCTTTAATTCCGCCAGTACCTCGTCTCTACCTTCCAAACTTCACAGAAGCTCTCCTGCGAAAGATGCAGAACTAGCACTCCTGGAAGAAAGGATATTGCGGAGACATGACTTGGCCACAACCTGGGGGATGTTTCTAGAATGAAATTTTCACTCTACAGCGGAGTGTGCGCTGATATGAAACTTCCTGGCAGATTAAAACTGTGTGCTGGACCGAGACTCGAACTTGGGACCTTTGCCTTTCGCAGGCAAGCGCTCTACCTACTGAGCTACCCAAGCACGACTCACGCCCCGTCCTCATAGCTTTAATTCCACCAGTACCCCGTCTCCTACCTTCCAAACTTCACAGAAGCTCTGCTGCAAACCAGGAGAGCTTCTGTGAAGTTTGGAAGGTAGGAGACAAGGTACTGGTGGAATTAAAGCTGTGAGGACTGGGCGTGAGTCGTGCTTGGGTAGCTGAGTCGGTAGAGCACTTGGATGCGAAAGGCAAAGGTCCCGAGTTCGAGTCTCCTGCGAACCAGGAGAGCTTCTGTGAAGTTTGGAAGGTAGGAGACGAGGTACTGGCAGAATTAAAGCTGTGAGGAAGGGGCGTGAGTCATGCTTGGGTAGCTCGGTCAGTAGAGCGGTTGCCCGCGAAAGGCAAAGGTCCGAGTTCGAGTCTCGGTCCAGCACACAGTTTTAATCTGGCAGGAAGTTTCAGATAGATTATATAATGGTAAGACAGAGATTTAGGAACCAGGTTTTAAATTGTAAGACATTTCCAGAGGCAGATGTGGACTCTGACCACAATCTGTTGGTTATGAACTGTAGATTAAAACTGAAGAAACTGCAATAAGATGGGAATTTAAAGAAATGGGACCTGCATAAACTGACTAAACCTCAGGTTGTACAGAGTTTCAGGGAGAGCATAAGGGAACAATTGACAAGAATGGGGGAAAGACGTACAGTAGAAGAAGAATGGGTAGCTCTGAGGGATGAAGTAGTGAAGGCAGCAGAGGACCAAGTAGGTAAAAATACGAGGGCTAGTAGAAATCCTTGGGTAACAGAAGAAATATTGAATTTAATTGATGAAAGGAGAAAACATAAAAATGCAGTAAATGAAGCAGGCAAAAAGGAATACAAACGTCTCAAAAATGAGATCGACAGGAAGTGCAAAATGGCTAAGCAGGGATGGCTAGAGGACAAATGTAAGGATGTAGAGGCTTAGCTCACTAGGGGTAGGATACATACTGCCTACAGGAAAATTAAAGAGACCTTTGGAAAATAGAGAACCACTTGTATGAATATCAAGAGCTCAGATGTAAACCCAGTTCTAAGCAAAGAAGGGAAAGCAGAAAGGTGGAAGGAGTGTATAGAGGGTCTATATAAGGGTGATGTACTTGAGGACAATATTATGGAAATGGAAGAGAATGTAGATGCAGATGAAATGGGAGATAAGATACTGCGTGAAGAGTTTGACAGAGCATTGAAAGACCTGAGTCAAAACAACGCCCCGGGAGTAGACAACACTCCATTAGAACTACTGACGGCCTTGGGAGAGCCAGTCCTGACAAAACTCTACCATCTGGTGAGCAAGATGTATGAGACAGGCGAAATACCCTCATACTTCAAGAGGAATATAATAATTCCAATCCCAAAGAAAGCAGGTGTTGACAGATGTGAAAATTACCGAACTATCAGTTTGATAAACCACGGCTGCAAAATACTACCGCGAAATCTTTACAGACAAATGGAAAAACTAGTGGAAGCCGACCTCCAGGAAGATCAGTTTGGATTCCGTAGAAATGTTGGAACACATGAGGCAATACTGAGGCTACAGCTTATCTTAGAAGAAAGATGAAGGAAAGGCAAACCTACGTTTCTGGCATTTGTAGACTTAGAGAAAGCTTTTGACAATGCTGACTGGAATACTCTCTTTCACATTCTAAAGGTGGCAGGGGTAAAATACTGGGAGCGAAAGGCTATTTACAATTTGTACAGAAACCAGATGGCAGTTATAAGAGTCGAGGGGCATGAAAGGGAAGCAGTGGTTGGGAAAGGAGTGAGACAGGGTCGTAGCCTCTCCCCGATGTTATTCAATCTGTATATTGAGCAAGCAATGAAGGAAACAAAAGAAAAATTCGGAGTAGGTATTAAAATCCATGGAGAAGAAATAAAAACTGTGAGGTTCGCCGATGACATTGTAATTCTGTCAGAGACAGCAAAGGACCTGGAAGAGCAGTTGAATGGAATGGACAGTGTCTTGAAAGGAGGATATAAGATGAACTACAACAAAAGCAAAACGAGGATAATGGAATGTGGTTGAATTAAATCGGGTGATGCTGAGGGAATTAGATTAGGAAATGAGACACTTAAAGTAGTAAAGGAGTTTTGCTATTTGGAGAGCAAAATAACTGATGAAGGTCGAAGTAGAGAAGATATAAAATGTAGACTGGCAATGGCAAGGAAAGCGTTTCTGAAGAAGAGAAATTTGTTAACATCGAGTATAGATTTAAGTGTCAGGAAGCCGTTTCTAAAAGTATTTGTATGGAGTAAAGCCTTGTATGGAAGTAAAACATGGACAATAAATAGTTTGGACAAGAAGAGAACAGAAGCTTTCGAAATGTGGTGCTACAGAAGAATGCTGAAGATCAGATGGGTAGATCACGTAACTAATGATGAAGTATTGAATGGAATTTGGGAGGAATTCGTGGCACAACTTGACAAAAAGAAGGGACCGGTTAGTAAGACATGTTCTAAAGCATCAAGGGATCACAATTTTAGCACTGGATGGCAGCGTGGAGGGTAAAAATCGTAGAGGGAGACCAAGGTATGAATACACTAAGCAGATTCAGAAGGATGTAGGTTGCAGTAAGTACTGGGAGATGAAGAAGCTTGCACAGGATAGGGTAGCATGGCGAGCTGCATCAAACCAGCCTCAGGACTGAAGACCACAACAACATTTATTATTTACCAATAACAGTTCACTAGGTGCAAGGAGCATGACAAACTGACAGTTAACGACTGAAAAAGGATGGTCTCGAGATTTATGAATTTCATCCCCCTTTGGCAACATCCCTGCTACAGAAACATTATGCATGGAGTTCATACCGATGGCAGTAACCATACTTTGTGGGACACCTTACAGGGAATGTACTTCGATTTACAAACGCTGCAGAGGAATACATGACTTGACTTCCAGTTTACTGTGGCTTGAAGGTACCTAACAGTTTTTCTGTCTTTTCCATCTGACCACCGGGAAAATATTAAATGATTGTGTGGCACTTATGATCGGGATCCCCAGCAGGGGAAGTTAGGCCCTTGAGTTGCAAATCTTTCCATTTAATGGCACACTGGGTGACTTGCATGTCAATAATGATGAGGATAACACAACACCCAGTCCTGGGGTCGAGAAAATATCCAACCTGGCTGGAAGTCAAAACTAGGCCTGCTGGATGGCAGTCAAACACACTGACCACTCAGTTAAAGGGGTGGACTGTAACAACTGTCTGTTTCAAAATGACTGTGCATCTCGTAACACTACTGACTGACTCTCATTCAATTTCAACACACACACACACACACACACACACACACACACACACACACACACACACACACACACACACTGAAACATACCAACATCCACAATGACAGTGAGGCCACAACAAATGCCGAACAGTTGATACATTCCAAAACTAGTACCAACTTATCACAACTGCACTGTTATAGCCAAGAGCTGCAGTACAAAACCAGTAGGGAATCAAAATATCAGTATTTCACAGTGTACACATACTTTCAAAATAATGTGAACACCTATTATTTGGAACGCAGTTTCTTTGTGCGGTGGTAAAAGTAATCATTTTTACATTGTGTTATGCACTTGTTATGGTAGTAAATAAGATCAGTTTCTCACTTATTTATGCATCTAGCTATATGTAGACGAGTCAAAAACGAGGCTCCTCTGAAGCAGACTACAATCGAGTTGTTTGAAACCAATGGACTTAAAACCTACAAATGTGTCAGATTATTAAAAAGTGATGAAAGCACACACAACTCACTGGACGAAACAAAGAAAGACTAGTGTTTAACACTATCAGCGATTAGGTCATGAGAAAGATCACAAGCTGTGATAGGATAAGGAAGGAAATGACCAATTTATAGTCGAAGGAACCATCCCAATGTTTGTCTCATATGATACAAGCTAACCAGGAAACACCCGAATCAGGGAAGACAGGCAAGGTTTGAGCCCCGTTCCTCCCAAATGTGTTAATCACTGTGTCACCTTGCTCAATGTGTTGCACAACAAGAGCAGCAAAGGTCAAGGAGTGGATAAACACCACTGCCCATCTCACCAGGCAATGACAATGTCTGAAAACATGAAATTACTTATATACTGAATTTGTATCTTGGGTCTTTTGCTGTTTTTAATACATTGGCATATAGAATCTAGAATCAAGTACTACTTATATTAGCAAGTACAGCAACAACTACCAACATTTCAAAATGACAGCATGTTTATTACACATAAGCAAAAGTACACAATGTGCTGAACTACCTACCTCAGCAAAGTGTACCCATTTTACATACATAAAATGTTTAAGTAAATTCCAATATTCCATACGTAAGTTAAGTTCCAAAACATTACAGAAATAACAAATCTTACATGACATGATCATCTTCGATCTGCCAACTAGATGGTATCTCACGGACAGTCAGCCAGAGATACTGTTTTAGTAGTGGCCAGTGCACTCACTGGACATAGATGTACATACACTTGTTCATAATTTTGTACTTTACATCGATAACTCCAGCTGTGTTACAAGACTGACCTCCTCAATACGTGTAGAAATTCATACTATCTTACAGGTCGGTGATTGACATTATAACATGGTGTACAAGTGCACAAGGAAAAAAATTCCTCTATTATGCCCAGATTTCCTGGTTGAAAATACACTTTTTCCTGGGTGAAAATACACTATATCTTAGATGAAAGTACATTTTTTTTTTTTCCCCAGTGGTGACAATATACTTCCCCTCCGAGCTCTAACAATTATCAATCCTTCGAATGGTAAATGCTTTATACACCAGCATAGAATTTTCCAGCACTTTTGGGGGGGAGGGGGGTGGCGGCATTTTGGAAAGCTCTTTGATGCACTGCACCAACGTGTACACTGCACATTTTGTATTACAAAAGTATAGATACTAATATACTAATTCCACCAAATACAGCACGGTGGCATCAGAAACACTGAAACTGAGATTGCGATAACTTTTGTCAGCCAACCATAGCAAATGTTACACGATCTTGCTAACCAGTGACAGCAGATCCTCAAAGCATAGGACAAGTGATGCAGTCAGCCAACAATAAGATTACAGTTAAAGTATTTTCCTGTACTTCCCGAGGATGTGGTTATGCAGAAACCCAAGTACACAGCTTAAATTTCAGCAGCGGAATGTTTCTGACAAGTAGGATTATAAACTTCAGTATGGCGCACCAAACATTTCTTGGGTTACCTGGCAGAATGCATGTTCTGTAGAGCACTTTGGCCTTTGCATAGGAAAGCCAATTAATGTGAAATTGCTATGAACTCATCTCACACTTTTTTTTAAAGCATATACTTTTTGCCATCATTATTGCATAATTTGTAATCTACAAAAGAACTAAAATAAATATGAAAAACTGACCTTGAACCTTGGTTGTTTTTAGCATGTGCTATACTTTCAGATGTACCAAACACACATACGCCAATAAAATTGTAAGTGATGGCATAAATGGCTGGTCCTCTGGGTACGAAATTTTTCTAAGTCGGTAGTCTTCAAAGTGCCAAGTTTTGAATGAGAATTCATGAAATTCATTACACATTCTCACACATAACATAATTCATGTTGCATACAAGGGCATTTACTTTGAAAGTAATGCTTCTCAAACCATCATTAGCAGTATTTTACCATGACCTGCTGTAAATGTAAACAATTGCAATGTCAGGCTCATCAAAAGCAGTTTCTTGTTACAAACCATTGCATAGTCTTTGTCCTAAGGCCTTTTGAAACATTTTGATGTTAGCAGATACTTTTCTGTGCACTGTATTTTGTTGCTCTAAATGGAACATTTTCTTTGCAACTAAAGTTTTATTTTGGTGTTATTCTCTGGCTTACGTTTTACTGCTGCTGTACTGTACTGCTGTAGCAGACTGAAGTAAAATTCTTTGTTAAGAGTATCAGTACCTCCCAGCCAAAATTACAAAAATTTAATTGAGAACTAACACAATGAAAAATTCCCGCTGTTTTCCCGGGTTTTTCCTGGATGAAAAAATTCCCTGATTTTTCTTGGTTGTCCAGGGGATTATATGCCCTGAGTAATATTCACATCCTGATTCTGGTCATATCCATGCTAGCTGTCTTGCTTCTTCAATTTGGTGATAGCCATTTATTTCCATTTCATACGACGATGCTCAGGATTATTACATTAAAGTATTCATTGTTGTTTCATGCTCTCAAGCATGGGTGAAGAAAAATGGTGTAAAACATGTTGTGTCTCGCTTTTGACAGAATGGTTGCTGCATTGTATAATAATATCACAAGATGCAGCATAATATTCAGGTTTCTCCATTCAACACTAACATATGTAAAGAGCATATCTGACAATGTCTAATTAAAACATACCATGAGGCAATTTGTTTGAAAGTGATATAAAGTGATATGTAACTGTCATTCTGTGGACAGCGCTGCATTGTGAAACTACTTCTGACATCAATCCTGACAAACAATTCTTCACAATCAGAGATCACACAAGAGGTGCTCCATGTTTCCAAATTACGTTTTCAACAGGAAACCTGCGAAATTCTGATGTTTCAGCAAGCCTTAGTGACAGCATAGCAAGTAGGGCAGTGCACACAACTCTGTTTGTTTCGGTTTGTCACCTTGTGAAACTTCCTCATACGGTTGATTCCAATCCTGTGAAATGGAGAAACTGAAGATCAGCATGGTACCAGATGTCATGGGAGGTAATTTTGACACATGCTCCTGTCATTCTTGTACCTTACAGGGGCTTAAATAATGCCTGACACATTGGTCAACATGTGGCCATGATACACGATTCTAACTCTACTAATGTAAATGCAAATTCCATATGACCTGATGCTGAAGATTCACCAAAATACTTCAGTACAGCTATTCATAAAATAAGGAAGGAAGGAAGATTAGAGCATAATATCCAGTCAAAAGCAAGGATATTAGAGACGGAGCGCATGTATGGATTACGAAATGATGGGCTAGGAAATCGGCCATGCCCTTTTCAAAGGAAATTTCCCAGCAATTGCCTTGAGAAACTTGGAGAAAACACGGAAAACATAAATTTGGACACAGATTTGAACCATCATCCTCCCGATGAGACAAAACTATGAGGTCATCTGCCCCCCTTAATCTTTTTGTCTGTCCATAGAGGAAGGACACACAAGAAATATCCCAATGGACTCAACCGTATCTGAGAATCAGGAAAGCCAAAAGATGGAAGCTAGCAGAAGTGAGTGAGGGGTAAAAGGGTGAAGGTGGGATTGTTGCCCCAACCAGAGAGCAGCTGGAACCTCCGGGGCATATTATGCACCCAGAAAGACACCCCCTGCATCCGACCATTCCTTCCACACCCTCCATGACCACAAGAAACTAGTTACATGGACAAGATACAAAAATCCTAGGGAAGAGAAGAATGATGACGATTCTGTCAACCAGCTACAGATGTTAAAGAATAAGATGATTTACAAAGATGCAAAGGGCAGGAGCCATTCTGGACCACCAAGCAAGGGTAGTCATAGGCCACTTGGGTCACAGCAGTCGACGAGACAGCTCTTCAAATCCCTCAAATGGCCAATGAGGCTAATGTACCCTACATCACAGACAGGAGTAAAAACCACTTCCACGGATAAAATGTAAAATCAAATCAGCTACTTTGGTGTTGTCTCCTAGTAGCAGAGGTAGCATGTCAGTAAGTTCAAAGTTTCTTTAAATCAGTGCACTCCAGTAAGATGTGGGTCACTGTGAGACAGGCACCACACTGACAGTGGGTGGATCCTCAAGTCTGAGCATGCGATCGTGAGTCAGCTAAGTGTGGCCAATGTGAAGCCGAGAGAGGACAATAGATTCCCTGCAAGAAGCAAAAGAGAAGATTGCCACATGGTGATGGTCTTTTTTATGGTTCGCAGTTTATTCGGAGAAACCAGGACACACCAATCTGCACTCCGAGCTTCCAACAATTGTCGGCACAAAGTTGACCAGAGGTCTAGTTCTGGTACAACCAACTCCAAAGTCAGCGTCCTGGAAGTCAACTTGGCCAATTGGTCAGCATGTTCATTCCCTGGGATCCCAACGTGAACCAGGGACACATACAAAAACGATCAATTCTCCAGAGTGGTGGAGGTCATACAGGAGATCCTGGACAGTCACAACCAATGGGTGTTGAGAATACCACTGCCAACAAGGAGACCACTCAAGGAGTCACTGTCAATTAAGAATGACTCACCAGTGTAAGAACTAAGGTGGATGAAGTCTCGGGCAATGACAACGAATTCTGCAGTGAATACAATACATCCGTTCAGCAGGGAGCATAGTTCACTGCATCTTGCTTGGTATATGAAAACTGGTTCATCCAACAACCATAGAGCCAAGTACAACCTCTGACAAAGTTTGGTGAATAGTCTTGCAAAATTAATGTAGATGAACTATGAACTACAATTACCTTACTGTCCTTAGAAATAGTCACCTCCCATAACTATGCACCATTGAGCTCTGCGATACATATCCTGGAAATTTTGCATGAAGTCTTCCTTCGGGATGGTGTTCAAGAGTTGCATCATGTTTTGTGGGATGTTAGGAATATTGTCAAATCTCTTCCCTTTCAAAGCAAGTTTTATTCGAGGGAATAGGAAGAAGTTTGAAGGATTGAGATCCTGCGAGTATGGTGGATGTTCAAGTTGCACCACCCCCTTTTTTTGCCACGAACTGTTTGACGATATTGGCTGTGTGTGGGCAAGCGTCATCATGAACTAAAAACCAGCAATCTTGTTGTGTTTACTGGGGTCGTACCCTGCATAGACGCTGCACAAAACAGGTCAAAATTTTAACGCCTGTGCAGCGTTCGTCGTCGTTCCCTCAGGTAGAAATTCCTTGTGGATAATGCCTTGACTATCAAAAAAGGTGATGAGCATTGTTTTGATGCGTGATTTTTCAGCTCTGACCTTTTTCTGATGAGGTGAGAACGCCATTCCATGCTTTGCCATTTCGTTTCAAAGTTGTATCAAAGACACCAGGTTTCATCTTCAGTGACAATATGGTTCAAGAAAGAGGGTGTAGCATTGACCATTTTGACAACATTCTGTGAAGCCTCTAAACATGGCTGCTTCTGATCATCAGTCAAGTGATGTGGCTCAAGACAACAAGTTTTCCTCTTCCCTAACTAATGGGTAAGGATTTGTCGCACAGATTAACAGTTCATCTGCAGTTTATCCGCTAGCACTCGCACAGTTAATCGACGGTCGTTTGTGATTAATGTCCACACTTTCGTCACTGATGGCAGTCGCCGGTCATCCACTACGGCAATTGCCAGAATCACTTTCCCCACCTCCTCAAAAATGAGTGAACCACTCGTACACACACTTCATGGGCAGTGCATGATCCACATAAACATGTACCAGCATTGCACGTGTTTCTTTCGGTGTCTAGCCAAGCCTAAAACAAAACTTTAAATTGATCCTTTGATCATTCATTGTCCTGTCCTCAGTTCAGAACCAACACACTAAATAAGCACTTCGTCCAACAGGTCTAACATGGAACACACAATGCTCACCTAAATATGGTGGGGGCAGGTTGTCAACACTGGCTGCTACGCAGGTGCAGTGTTGTGGGTTGCCAGTGTTGCCTTATCAACCGCTCTGACTTCGTTTACTTAACTTTGTCAGAGGTTGTATGTATAACACATCTGAGCCTGAAAATGTGCCACAGACTTCCAGGAACAGCAGGCAGTGAAAAACCAGAGGGTCTACTAAGTCTTTCAGACCAAATGAGAGGTCAAGGGAGATCCAAGGATGGAGTACACACCATGGGGGCACAAGTGTTTTCTCCTGGACAAGAGGCGATAGTTGGAAAGATGGATTTCAGAGCAGAGACTCTGTATGCAATCTGCAATTGTGACTTCCGACCTTGGCCTCTGCTGCAGGAGGTAGATCTCCTACCAGGAAACAGGATGCCCAGGGGAGCAGTGTGTGTGTGTGTGTGTGTGTGTGTGTGTGGGCGCGCGCGGTACGAAAGGCACCTGTCGCAAGTAGGATCCCACAGTCACGTATCATGTCCAGAGTATGCAATGATGAAGGCGATGCTGAGTCATGAGCTAGGCTCCCACTGACAAGATATGACAAGATCAGAGCCTCGTAGAGACAAAAAGTGTAGAGTGGTCTGTACTCCAACTGCTGTTACTGAGACAGTGAATAGTATTAAGATGCAACCAATATGTTTGCTCAAGTTAGCAAAGATGGGGAAGCCATGGCAACTAGGCATCGAAGACAAATCCCAGGACACGATAAGACCCTATCACACTGAGCATTTGGTCCTCCAGTTAGAGTTCTGGTTGGGGATGGATGGTACAACAGGGACAGCAGTGCACAAAACATCTTGGTGGTGGAGAGAGCCTAAGACTGCCCTTTCGTATGGCACCTTACAGTCAGCATTCAGCAACACTCACAGTTGAGAAGCAAGTTTTCAGCATACAAGAAGAGTGACACTGTAGAGCCCACAGCTCCAACCAGACCATCGACAGACGCTAGAAAAAGGGGTACAATCAATACAGAGCCCTGTGGGATCGCAGTCTCTTGTATATGGGGTTACCGTGGGAAGCACCAACCTGAACCTAGAAAGTACAGTGAGACAAGAAAGAAGTTCTGGACAAAAATTGGAAGCTGGCCCCAGAGACCTAACTCATTGAGGGCAGCAAGGACGTGGTGATGCCATGTGGTGTTATAAGCCCTATGCAAGTCAAAGAAGACAGCAACAAGATACTGACACAGGGCGGAAGCTGACCAAATAGCAGACTCAAGACAGACCAAATTGTCAGCAGCAGAACAGCTTTCTTGAAATTCGTCCAGGGATGGAGCCAAAAAACTCAAGACTCAAGGTACCTACACAGCTGTGGGCTCCTCACCACATATCCCAGCAACTTGCACAGAACATTAGTGAACGTAATTGGTAGCCAGCTGTCCACCTCAAGGGAGTATTTACCTGGTTTCAGTACTGGGATGATCCCACTTTCTCGCCAATGAGACTGATCTTACCTTTGTTCCAGATATAGTTGAAATGGCAAGAATGTGATGTCGGCAGTCCACTGGTAAATGAGCATTTGGCTGTGGATGTGGTCTGGCCTTAGAGACAAGTCAGGGCAAAGGGCTAGGCCACTCCCTGAACAGAAGTGTAGTAAATGGTAAAGCAAATTGCTCTACTCACTTTTCGAGGACACGAAATGCAGCCTGATAATACTCAGATGCAGAGGCACAAGCATAATGAAAAGCAAGATGTTCAGTAACCATTCACAGAGATAACAGGTACAACTACAAGGTAATGGTGTGCTTAGAGGGATTGAATCTTCGCCCAAACCTGTGAAGGATGGATGTCCAAGCGAGTGTCGCCGAGAAAGGGTCAAAATGGTAAACATATGATCACTGTCACACAGGTCATCATGGACTCTCCAATGGATGGAATGGGGAAGACCCGAGATGCAAATGGAAAGGTTGTTGGCTGAATAAAACCCATATGACACACTGAAGTGGGTGGGAACACCAGTATTTAAAAGGCAAGAATAGAGCTCTGAGAGCAAGTTTTCGACAGCTTTATCATGACCAGTGTCCACCCTACAAAGGGTTATGGGCATTTAAGTCACCCAGTATTAGGAAGTGTAGGGGATCTGAGAAAACAATGCAGATAACGTGTTCTGAGACACTTCATTGTTGGGAGGGAGATACACATTACAGATGGTAAATTTCAGAGGTGCCTTTGCACGAACATCCACAGCCCCCAAAGTCATGTTGAGTGCTGTGTTTCTACAGTAGACAGAGTCCACAATGTAACTGCAATTACCACCCTATGCTCTTTCACAGTCAGTGGGATTTTTAAAATAGCCATGGATGGTAGGGGTCCACATTGCTGGGAATCAAGTTTTCTGGAGGGCAATGTGAAAAAATGGGAGAAGTACACTAAAGATGATGTAGCTCAGTCATGTGGCGGGAAAAAAAATGCTACAGTTCCACTGGAGGATCATGCTATCAATATTCTGTGGGGCCATGAAGGGACTGAAGAGGCAGATCATGTCTCACATCTCCATGCCACCTGCTGCCTCTGTTGTGAAGATATACAATTAATACACATTTGTTTCGAATCAGAGTACTTGGGGAGATCTGGGGCCACCAGGAATGCTGCATCAGACCCAGAGGCAGAAAAAGTGGGTTCTGACGGAACGAGGATCATCAAAATCTCCTGCTTTTTAGAGGATTATTACTTGCTCTTAGATGATTTAGACTTCTGTGAGGACTTGTTTACCTCAGATTCTGGGACAGTGGAGGAATGGGAAATCCTACTACCTGCAACCTGTGGCTCCTTCAGCTACCAGCTGGCATCCTGTTCCAGGTCAGCAGAGTCCTGGGAAAGGAGTGTCCCGAAGGAGGCCTTTCTTGTAAGGGGTGCCAGAGGAGGGCTTTGCTTCTCCAGTTGGGGGTTAGGGACTGATGTCCCCACCAATAGGGAGTCGATGAACCCAAAGGGGGTGTGAGGGAAGCAGTAGGACCCTCAACCACCTGGCAAGCACGTGTAGTTGTGTGGCCTGCGGGCCAGACATAGAAGACAAGGAGGGCAATGGCACAGTCACTAAAGAGGATGACATTGTAGCAGAAGCATATGTCATTCTCATACACAAAGGCTGTGTACATTTGTATTTCTTCTTGGCATCTTTATATATGAAGCAGTCAAGGATTTTGTTTTACAGGATTTTCTCCTTGTGTTTGAAAATGGTACAGCCCTGGGAACATGGGGGGTTTGTGTGGAAAGGATAGCAAAATCCTTACAGACAGGGCTGGCCCTCCAACACAAAGATGTGTCCAAATCCAATGCATTTGTAGCACCACATGGGATGAGGAATATATGGCTTGACATTACAGCAGTATATCATCACATTGACCTTCTAAGGCAACAAATCACCTTAAAGGGCCAAGATGAAGGTTCCAGAATCCATTCTAGAACAAAGCAAGTATTGGAGCGTGTATTTCTCACCTTGTCTCTCAGCCCTATGTTCCTCCCTTGAAGCAGCCAGGAATGGGAATATTTTAGGGTTTTGCCTCTCTCATAACTTCAGAAGAGACTGCTGAGGCTGTGTACTCACCAGCTTAAGAAAGTTTAACTCACTTCACTTGCAAATCTTCCGCCATAGTACTACCCACTCTGAAAGGGGACACTACCCAACTGGTGTCACCCAGCCACAGCAATGGTTACCTGATCAGCAAATTGTTGCCTGTGCCCCAGCCGTGATGGACACATACTCCTTGGCTTGCATTATGACACCCCCCCCCCCCCCCCCCCCACACACACACACACACACACACACACACACACACACACACACACACAAGAGCGTCTATTCTGCTGGGCTCTGAGCATAGTATGCTTGCAAGAAAGAAGGGTGCAAAGAGAGAAAGGCACAAAGGTGGAATATACACCATGCTGGGTGACCTTCCCTGTACAATCCGCACTTCTCTATAATTTAGAAAAGAAGTAGCTCAAGTCAGTACCAAGAAGGGGACCAATAATTAATAAGGGAAAGTTGTAGAAGGCTGGACTTTAAGAAAACAAGTGTCCAAAACACAAATCAAATCCAAACACAACTGGCACCAAGAAGAGCAACCAACTGAAAGGTAGAGATGAAAGACAGACTTGCAGCACGGAAAGCGAAGTAGCACTGTAGCCCCTGGGAGGCCTCCCAAATGCAGGTCCAGTGTGCTAACCATTGCACTACCTCACTTGGTGACTGCAAATGAGCCTTTTTTTCATACTATGTTCCAGATATTAATTAGAATTCTCATTTGGAACATACTTTCCTCTCTAAAGTCTCTACGGTCTTCAGCAATGGTGACTGACTCCCTTTCTTCAACAGCAATGTGTGTTAGTAAAGGTTCCTCCAATGATTTCCACAAAAAAGCAGTCTGCTTCCTTGTGTTTGCGTCCATTTTTGATACTACTGTGACATATACTTGAAGCTTCAATGCCCATATTGCCAATCACCTTTATGAATGATGGTTAGTCACAATGGTGACTGATCTGGAGTATAAATACAATGATGCAGCAGAACATTACGAACTTGGTCCACAGTGAGACTGAATCCTGCTTGCTGGCACTCCAGGAACGACTCATGAGGAAAATATATAAGTGGAGCATAGGTGAATAGGGCACTATTCTAGTGACAATACAGGCAATAAATGGGGAACTTTGCTGACACATACGACATTGACAAAGGGCAGATTGTTATGGCCTAGGATCAAGGAAAGAGTACATCAAACCGCATAGCTGGTCAGCTGATTGTGTGCTACTATCATAAGCACCTACGGAAAGGATCACATAACCATGAGTGACAAGGTGAGAAGAAAGAGGACTCAGGCAGCTGGTGCCAAAAGAAATGGGCCACACTGAAATATGAGTAATTATTTATACATGAATGTGTGTGTGACTGTGATAATGTGAATGTTGTGTGTGACTATAAAGAAGTTATAGTGCATCACAAACAATGAAGTCAAGGTCCTGTACTATCAAAGAATAAAAACAAGGGGCCACACCATACATTGAAGAATGCAAGTAACAGATATGAACGCCAAATACAGGTGTTCAGCACACAATTACACACGATCATGACATCTGAACGTCCTTTCACGAACATTTGATACAACCTTCGTAGCATAATAGTTATACCTCTACATATTATAATATACAGGAGCTGTATCCCGCAGAGAAAAGTATAAATTAAGTACACTGAAGTACAATACACACTCGTTTGAAGCAGTGGTCAAATTTACATGTAGCTACAATGAAGAAAACAATGTAAGTGCCTTTTGTGGTGGTGTTGGATGCCTAACTTTACAACGGAGGAGGAATTAAAGCAAGTAATTTATGGACTTACCTGGAATATGGTGAGCTCTCGATACGGGAGGATCTTTTGGGCACCGAAATATGTGATGGATAACGTGATCTACATAACCATGGTCAGAACTTTATGGTTTCTCTGTCGCAGCATCAAACTTTTTACCCAAATGCACATCAATATGCACTTATCCTACAAAACTGTCCTGTGGACACTATAACAATGTGCAGTTTTTTGTCGTCTACAATGTTATAGACCTGAGGCTGAACTGTTCTCCATAGTTGCACTCATGGTACTGCAAGGAATGCGCACAACAAACACTGCTTAACGTGTGGAGATGTGGCCGCACAAACTACGGGTGGTGGTTACGTCTCAATAATGGAGCAACCGAATCTAATTCAAACATGCCCTTTGTCAAGTTATGATCTCTCATAAACTAAACTTGGGAAGTTTTGTAGGTTATATGTACGTTAAATGTAATATAAATAAAGCTGACAAGTGCTACAGATAAATAAGATATAACACTGGCCACAAATACAGGGATTTGATCCAAAGCAAGGCCAAAACTTAGGTTAAGTGTTATTTTCATATGAAATTTGATTATTTATGTTTTTTTTTTTTTAAAGGCACCAGTACTGTATACTGTCATCCAGTGCCCATGGACAACACCAGTATATGGTAGGGGTGCAACTGTGATGGATTTTATTTTGGTTTATCCATAAGTATATGTCATTTATTAAGTATCTGAACACTGTGCAGGACAAAGATGCAATCATGCATGCGCTAAAGGGAGACACATACAGAAAGAAAAAAAAAATGTCCATTCTTATGTGTCTTTAGCTTATATCCATTTTTTTACTCTTCAACTATCTGTCTTTTCCCGTCTGTGATTCTGGATGGACATGTGATTTAAAAGGTTTTTTTAATATATAATTCTCTTGTGGAAAGGAAAGCAGTTTCTTTCATTTCTAAAATATTCCTTCTGTAAAGTTTACCTGGAAGCACGACAACCTGCAATCTTCTAAAACAAAGACAACTTTGATCATGATTGTATTTTACTGCATTCTTTATCATGGTGATGGGTGATATTCCCTTCTCTTCAAGAAAGGAGAGGTAAATACCGCTATGTTAAAAGGAGAAGTAATACACTAAACGATTAGACTGTTTCAGTGGTAATCGTAGCAACAGACAGCGGAGGTGCGAACTTCGACCCGTGAAGTGTTGCTGGTGAAAGTATCTGCCAGCAACACACCTTGAAATAATTCACATTACTTGCACCTCCCTTACATCACCACTGGCTTACACACTGAACCTACACCTGGAGTTAATGGTCTGAAGGGTGATTTTGTACAACAGCAGGATTATTCTTACGGCTTTCCCATATACTCTGACTGCAACAAGGACAAGGACAGAGAGACACACACACACACACACACACACACACACACACACACACACACACACACACAGAGAGAGAGAGAGAGAGAGAGAGAGAGAGAGAGAGAGAGAGAGAGAGAGTGTGTGTGTGTGTGTGTGTGTGTGTGTGTGTGGTGTGTGGTGGTGCAGCTACAATTGTTCAGTAGTATTGCCAGGTGATGTTCTACTACTACTGTTGAGATTAAATGAATAACACACATTATAAAACAGAGAATACTAAGTAAAAACAGGTATAAAATGGATAGCAAACATCGTAATTTTACATTGAAATGAACACCCCTAGCTGCTTACAGGCATTGACATACGTCAATGGCGACAGATGAAAACGTGTGCCCCGACCGGGACATGTCTGAAAGAACAGATACCATCTTAGTAAATATATCAAAATTTTACCTGACACTTTTGTCGGAACAGACGTCTCAAAAACATCTGGTAGTTAAAAGTTGAAATGTCATTGTTCCCTAAACAGCCACACAACAGCCTAACAATCAGTTCTTGAAGTAATGAGCTTCCAGAATCTTCTGCGCCATCAGTCAGCAAAGCTTCTTCCAGCTCCTGAAAATATATAATAAAGACATAAAGAAACCAAGGATATTGAAACATTCACTTCTTTATCTCTATACAAACTAGATGAGTTTTAAATAGTACTCAAGTACAAATTCAAATGAAATGCCAGGCAATCATCCCAAGTTCTTTTGGGCATGCACCTGGGATAGTGCAGTATTAGATATTTTTCCGATGTTTTGGCAGATAACCTAACAGCCATTTTCTACACGTATGTATTTAAATCAAGTGGTATAAATTTTGCCAAACACTCGCCTTGATGGCTGTCAACCTTGAGAAGAGGCTGTCAGTAATCAAATGACAAATGTAGGGGTGGAGTGGGGGAGGGGGGGCAGTAGAGGTCTGGGAAATTTTAAAAATTACAAGCCTGATGTAGGCCTTTCAATGCTACATTTCACACACTTCCCAACCCAAAATAAAGAAGATTTCCCAGGAATAAGAACAATTGTAAATGTGGGAAAGGCTAAAAATTAGCCTAATAAATGTCAAGGGCACTTAAGAAACATTTCCGTAATTTTCAAATATTGCAAAATCTATATACATATCTTGCTCAAATATTTGGTGGAAATAGAAGTACAACATGGAAACCAAATCCACTTGCAGTATTAAATGGGTGGCCAGCCTTCAATGTTTCATACAAAAATATTCAGAACACTCATCCACTTCCAGGCTCTGCCTATACTTGTATATTACAGAATCTGTATTTTCATAGATGACAAGGTAATTTTCTCTTGAGTGATAATCCTGTTGCACTCTCTGCAGTCCGAATCTGATCCTTTGTGAAATCATTTTGGTAACATGCTCTTCCTGACAACAAATTCTTCATTTTACTAATCACCAAAGCACTCACTCAAGGTTGCTGTATTCATACAAGACTGAAATCCAGTATTGTTTTCCCTAACAATACTTAACACTCTCTCACAGACTGCATTATTTGAACCTTGTGGAGTCACTTGTTTCAAAAGCAGTTTTATTTCTATCTTTTAAGCTGACAAGTGCAGAATGAAAAATTTTTTGTCAGCACTCAGCATAATCTATCTTAGAAAGCCAAGATGACAATCATTCGTAGACAGGTTTACTATGTACTCAGGACGGAAATCATTACAATCTATAAAATATTTTAGCAGCACATGATTTGCAAAATGTAAAGAGTACTTTTTTTGATTTTTTAAAACATCAAGTTGTAAAATTTCTATTTTTGTAATTTTTTAGTAATTCCATTGACTTCCATAAATGGGCGGTAAATCCATAAAAATTACGGACTAGACAATCAGTAATATTTGGCACTTCTGATGATGGCTGTAAGGTTATCAGCTGAGATACCAGAACAAGAAAAAAATACTGTCTCACACACAAACCCAAAAGATGATGGAATATTCTATCTGCCAGAGAAACTTCAAGAAACCCACTAAGCCAGGCTTTAACTACAAGTTGAATAGTCTAATTGAACAATGCTGATCCAAATGTGTACAATACTGAGGTTACTCAGGCACTGTATTGCTTAAAGTGATCATTTAGCTACTTCTGCTGGAAGCAATACATTTATCATATCACGAGACAAACGTTTGTGTTGCTGTATCAAAAACGCCTGTCTCCTGGGATATAATCAGTAAGTATACACTGCTACACCTGCTTTCTGATCATCAATTATGAATGTCACTCCACTATAGTGATCTCTGTAATGGGCAACTGAAACCTGTAGATAATTGCCTGCACTAAAAATGCAGCATTTGTCTGCTTATGAAGTGCAACTTATAAAATAGACAGACAAGTTATCACAGATTTAAAATTACAGTTATTGGGACAAAAAAATCATAGCCGTCACTGTAAGATCATCTTCATATTAACCAATACAAAAACTACTGAAGTTGTCAAGCTTCAAAATTCAATGACGAGTCTTAACATTATGACCACTATCCACTGTGAGATTGAGTGCTGGCTGGTGGTGTTGCAGGCACATGGCACAGTGAGGAAAGTGTATACATGGAGCTGCTCAAGACAGTTTTCGGATAATGTGTTCAAAAGAAATTCATACAACGGCTTGTCTGTACCACGTGTAATGAATCCATAGACATCCCAGTCTATACTAGGTAGGTTGAAGTCGCCTCCGACTAATATAGCATGATCCAGGTACTTCTGCGAGACAAGAGTGTAGACTCCCTTTGAATGATTCTAGAACTGTCACGGTGGAACCTGGTGGCTGGTAATAACACCCAACAATTAATTTTATTTCTCCTAGCCCTGTTAAACGTGTCCAGATAACTTCACAATCACACTCTACTTCGACCTCAGTAGACACAATATTTTTGTCAACTGCAATGAAGACACCACCTCCTACGGTGTCTAATCTGTCTTTCCGATACACGTTCCAACCCTCACTAAATATTTCAGAACTTCCTATCTCAGGGTTCAGCCAGGTCTCAGACCCGAGAATAATTTGCGCGCCACATGCTTCCTGGAGGGCAGTAAATTCAGGAACTTCATTCCAAACACTCTGAAAATTTACTGCTAATATCTTGATAGCTGAAGTGTCTTTACACTGAGCGTGTCCTGATTTTCCTTCCTGCACGTCAACTGGTGAGTGTTCATCAGGACACCTCGCACTACTGCCTAGCCTAAAAAACTCCCATGTGCATGCCACAAGTACTCTGCTACCCGAGTAGCCGCTTCCTTTGTGTAGTGTACCCTTGACCTATCTAGGGGCGTCCTACAATTCCCCACCCAATAGCACAAGTTTAGAAATCTGCAGCCAAGACTGTCACAGAGACGACGAAGCCTCTGGTTGAGACCCTTCACTCGGCTCCAAATCAAAGGACCCCGATCCACTCTGGGAACGCAGCAGGATTGGTGGTGATCTTTGATACATATGACGACAGAGTACTATACTGGTGCAGGCATAAGTGTTTCTGAGCACTCCATTCAGCACACACTGTTAAATGATGGGACTCCATGGAATACAAACCCTTTGTGTTCCTATGTAGCCCCAACAACATTATCACCCACTGACTGCAGAGGGCACAGGATCATTGAGACTGGACAGTGGATAATTGAAACTTGATACTTGGTCAGATAAATCACATTTCTCTTTACACCACATTGCTGATCATGTCCAGATAACTTTCATCCAGGTAAATGGCTGCTTGGAGCTTGAACTGTGCCATTGTCACAGGTTGGTGTGGGCAGTATTATGATACAGGGGACATTCACTTAGGCTTCCAAGGGAGACGCAGTGGTAACTGAAAGCACCATTGCAACTTATCGACTGTGTGAACAATATTGCAAGTCACGTGTATCACTTCATGCTTGATGCCTTCCCAGACAGCAAAGGCATCTTTCAGCAGGATAACTGTACATGTCACATGGTCAGATTTGTTCTACAGTGGTTTGAGAGGCCATGGTAATTAATTCAAGTTGATGTCTCAGCCTTCAAATTCAGGCGGTCTGAACCCGATGGAATCACTTGCCTGTAATTTTCAAGAATTGCAAGATGTGCATGTAGACACCTGGTTCCACATACCTTGGAAAACCAAAGACTTACAAGTCTCCATGTCTCGCAGAATAGATGCTGTACTGCATTCCAAAGGTGGAATAACAGGTTATTAAATAGTTAGTCATAAAGTTTTAGCTCACTGGTGTTTATGTATCCAAATGTAACATGTGGGAAATCATTAACACTATACAAATATTACTAGATAAAGAATAGGTTCAAAATGACACAGTAATGAAACATCTGTACATGAATATCAATACTACGTGAAATGTAATCCAAATAAAGACAAGGAAATCACTGGATGTACCAGGTGATCAAGCTAAGAGACACTCATAATGTGTAAGTGCAACAAAGAGCTATGTCTGACAGGTTAAAGGATTGCAAAGCTATTACGAAATATCCATTCTGATATTCATTACAATCTATGTAGTACAATGTCTGACAAAACAAAAGTTTTTAAAACTTAATATACTCTTCTCAAAACTTGCCTAAAATAAAGGCCACATTAAATGCCAATAATGCCTTTTGGGGGGGGGGGGGGGGGGTAACAAAAGATTAGCACTCACAATGACGTGTTGCTTTAAGTTATTGTGAAAATATGTTAGGAAAATAAATGGGTTTGGTAATACATATATGGTCCACAGTCTGAAAGCATTCAATTTAAATTTGTTTCCATTAACAGTAACCTTATTATCTTGTGCTGAAAGCTGGAATAGATGACAGTATCCATTATTCAAAGGCCCTCTATGCTGAGAAACACAGCATATCTTTTACTTCTTTGTCCTTGCCTTTTACCATTACTCGGAGTCAGCTAACGTTATCCTGTGGCCTTATCTATCCCACTAGTAGTCATTGTTTTCATTAATGCTTAGTTTCTTAAAAGACCATTGCTGGGTTTTCATTTACAGGGCCAGGTAGTATCAGATCCTATCTGTAGCTATTGAGGAAACTCAACAATAGCAGACTGCAACATTCATACCATCCTTCACGTATGTCCTTACCAGCTGTTAGTAGTGTGTCTTTGCTGTCTGTGAAGCACTTTGTAGTTTTAAAGTCTCTAGTGCTGTTATGTCAGTGTTTTGTTATTTTGTATATTTCCGTGTTATTTCCTTTTTCAATCCATTTATAGAGGTTGAACTCAGCTTTTTCTTCCTCAGTAGAAAATGTTCTTTAGAATATTTTCTTAGCCTCTCTGTCAGATTCCCCATCTGTTTCTGTAAGTTTCTTGGCACACTTCGTAAACGAGTTTCTTATCAGATATGGCATCTTTGGTGCAGTTGTTCCACCATTTTGGATCCATATTGTTATGAAAGCCTCCTTTACTGATACCTACGAAGATTACACAGAAGTCCTCAAATTCGAGTCAAGCCTCACTCTGGAGGCTGTCCTGGAGGAGCAGGAGCAGATTTGTGTATAACTCCTGTCAACAACGAGATCATTAGAGATGGAGCACAAGCTCGAATTAGGGGAGAATGTGGAAGGAAATCATCTGTGCTCTTTCAAAGGAACAATCCTGCTATTTGCCTGAAGCAATTTAGGGAAATCATGGAAAATCTAAATCAGGATGGCCGGACACGTGTTTGAACTGTCATCCTTCCGCATTCGGGAGGACAACGGTCCAAACCTGTATCTGGTTGTCATGATCTAGGTTTTCTACGATTTCCCTAAATCGCTACAGGCAAATGAGAGACAGCTTTGGATAATTATGCTTACTTGTGGTTCACCATAAGCTTCATGAAGATTTAAAAACGTGTCTCTGAGGTGATGTTTTGATATGGTAATCTGCAGCAGAGTAGGGTTATGAATAGGGCAATTATATCTTCTAAACAAACATTGGAAATGACTGCAGAAGCCCATAGCACATTATATGCCAATGTGCTATGGTGACCACGAGCATCACCCGCAACCCTAGCTATAGTTTTGATGCGTGGGTTAAAGTAGGCGACACTCATTTGCTCTGCTGTAGTCACACGGGAAAGTCAAGTACAAACCCAGACCACCAGGAGGTGCACCGAGAGCTACGGACCACTAGGTACCTCACCAGGCATCAGTAAGAGGTAGCTGGCCGCATCACAAAACCACAATGCCATAGTTTCACAAGTAACTAGGGGGACAGTACATCTCTTCCTGAAGAGTGACTATTTAAGCCAACGCGAACAGTTCCTGTCAGCGAGAGCTAGTTGAGTCATGCGTGCACTGCTTGCAGTCCATCACTTAAGTCATTGACATGCCACAGGAGAAGACTGCGTCATGCTGAGAAGTTAGGCAACAATTGTTTTGAGTGCTAGCTTTTCTCACTTTAGTTCTGGCTCACAGCAGACAGGTGGAGTCTATACTTCAGAATTGTATTTAGTTGGAACTGTTGAAGAAGTGAAGTTAATTTCGTTTCATACCTATTGCACCACCAGTCTTTTGCATAATAATAAAGAAGCTGTTTGTAACATCTACTGGGGTCCTCCTCAATTAATAACAGAAAGTAAGATTTTTCACAATTTAATACCGACAAAGCAGAAACATTCATCATTGCAAGCCTGAAATAGCAGGTGAAATGTAAGTGGTAGACAGTAAACATTCCACCATGTATGGTGACAATGGCAAGTAAGGCAAAATCAGATAGGCAATCCCAGACTCAGAAAGGAAGATTATGAGGGTTTGGCAGGGTTGACAAAACACAGGTAAGCTCCAACAAGTGCCACAAGTAACAATACATGGAAATAGTGAATAAGTGTAATCAAACAATGGGCAATGGCCCTTGCGCAATTGTTCGGATATAAGTTGGCTCCTAATGTGGTAGTGGAAGGAATTATGAGCATAAATTAGAGGTAAATCAGGCTCCTAGCTCAATAAAAGTAACAAACTAGCTGATGAAAACTCTAAATACAAACCTTTTCCTCTAGACTGAAAGTTGACAAAAGGGTGCTAACTTGAGCTGAACTTTAAACCAGGGTCCCTGAATTTAGGACTGAACACTGGACACCAACCTAAGTGAGATGACTGTGACAGTGATCTGGACTTCAATTGAAAAACTGGAATGCCAAAGTCTTGTATCAACCAGCAGATTTACTGAGCTTGATGAGACTTGGTACGGGCTAGCTATAGTGGCTTTGAAAGAAATTAGGTGGACAGGAATTGGTTCAGTGAGAACAGAAAATGCAATTCTATTTCACTAAGCACTATAAGACTAATTTGTTGGAAATTGGTTTTATGGGCAATGAAAAACCTTTAGTACTATGTCCTCAATTCTACACAGTAAATTCTAGGATATCCTTTATCACTGTTTAGGTAAACAAAAATGAACTCTTATTACCTGCAACATTCCTACTGAGAAAAGCAATGTCATTGTCAAACACAGTAATCCACAAGCTAGAGATAAGTGACAGCTTTCCGCCTGAATACCACAATATCATTGACAAGATCCTTAGGAGACAGTACAAGCTCAGATTGGGTAAAGATGGAGAAGGAAATTGTCCGTGACCCATTCTGATGAATCATCCTAGAATTTGTCTCAAACAATTTACACACACAACAGCAAAGTCAGATACTCAGGTGGGGATTTGAATTTCTGTCTTGAATGTGAGTCCTGTGACTTACTACTGCACAACCTCACTCTGTAACACAACAAATAATGATATATGTGAATGCAGACCTATACTGGCGTGTTGTCCGAACAAGACACAGCCAGGGAAAAAGCACCACAGGCACAAAGATGCCATAGAGACTCACCATTTACCCGAGTTTCACCAGTGCCACGGGCAGTGCTGAGCATGAAGATAGCGACTTTGCCTTGGCCAATTGCCAGCTGTGTACAATCTGCCAATGACCAGATGACTTGGAAGGTAGAAGAGCACCTCTCGCCACTTGATTATAGACCATTATCGAGGACTGATGTACACAGAGAACGTCATTTAGTGAACTCAGAACTGAACATACAGTTGTAGCACTTGATATGTACTGTGAAGTTTACATATGATTATTTGCTCAAAAGTCATTGAGGGCCTTTTTTGCATTATATTACGAGTAGTGTTGAAGACTACTTATTCGTCAAGACACAAAGATAAGTAAACCTTTTTAACTCATTTGTGTGACTTTGTCAGTAATTTGTTGGAGTGTTGTAGAACCTTTGTTCTTTCATCCTGTTACCTGTGGCAGGGAGAATTTGCCTTAGTGGTGTACTGAACCAGAAGCCGTTTCATGAACTCACAAACTTGGCGTACCATAACAACAGTAGCAACTTGGCCTCTTCAGCAGTAGACACAAGGCCTTTACAAACATGGTGACGAGGGTTTAGAAAACTGGTGACGAGATGGCAGCTTCCCGCACCTTTTGATTCAAAGTGTTCTTATTTGCCTTGTTTCTCCTAACCCAACACCAAAAATTTGTGACATTTTTTGTTCTAGTTGTTCTTGTACATCACTTTTTGCTTTTGTGTCATTGTTATTGTCTAACTAGTTATGATGACAACCCCGACCACAACCCACCCACAATTTATAATTCATTATCCCGTGATTCAACTGTCACCTATGCCTGCAAATCCACAGATTCTGCCAATTGTATCTGTTCTTACCGAACCATTGTCTAATGAGGATCTTCAATAGCCACAGGATCTTAATATGTGCCTTCGCTTTCATACGCCGTCACTTCAGAAGCTGACTGAGACAATTTTCATCACACATCAAGCAGTGGCTCAATAAGTAAGCACTGCATTGGCAGCCACACCTGCAGCTTCTGTGCCACATTTCCTGCTGCCGTATCATGCCTTCTACGAAACTGCAGAAACTACACGGAGTATGTTGCACAATTCAGGGCCCACCTAGCAGCGCACCAAATATCAGATAATGTGATGTAGGCTCACTTCCTTTCGTCAGTGTATCAGTGTATACGACTCTTGCAAAACTCTTCCCTACATCACAGGCTGAAGACGTCCCATTTGAGACATTAGTCAGTGCATTACATAAAAACTATGAAGACTGTAGCAACACTGCCAGCTGCCCAATTTAAGTTCTTTCATTTAAAGAAGCAACCAGAACAAACACACCATTAGTGGGTGACTGAATTACAAGGTTTAACACGGAAATATAAGTTCCATTGTGGATGTGGACAATATTACAGTGACTATATGATCAGGGAAACAATCACACAGAATGTGTCAGACAACAGGTCAGAGAACAAATTCTGAAATATTCCGATCTTACTCTTGAGCAGGTACTGCAGATCACTGATAGCCATGACTCTTGTGATTATATAGAACACAAAGACAGAGAGAAGATAAAAAACGACTATACGTCAGTCCCAACTGACATAATAGAAGACAGCTAAAAAAAAACAGAAACGGAGCTCCCAAAACTAAAAATTAAATGGCCTTCGCCATATTGATTTGGTGGATAAAAAATAAAGCACAGTCGACATCCCATGCTAAAACGGCAGATAAATCAGATGGCAAACCCAAGCTGGAACTAAACAGTTAAAACATGGGCATTCCATCAGGAGGTGGCGGATAGTTAAAACTTGGGCGCAATGTGTACAAAGTGGTGGGGTAGCGCCACTTAGTAAAAAACAATGGCTAAAAAAGCCAGTGGCCAAAACGCAGCTGAGTTAAAATAACCTCCTCCCGGCAGGAGGTCCAAGACGAGGTCGTCCAGGCCACTGGGAGGGGCTTAATAAGCCGGAGCTTATTCCTGTGAAGGAAGGACCATTGGCGATGCCAAAGGGACACTGCCTCCTGACAGACGGAAACACAGAGACCATCAGAGGGAATATTGGTACTCGCGGGCTGCAGCCTTGGCAGCAGCGTCAGCAGCCTCATTCCTTGGCAGACCTTCATGACCAGGAACCACAGAAACATCACACTGGCTCCACCAAGAGTGAGCAAGTGACAGTTTTCCTGACATTTTGCACTAAGGGGTGGGCAGTGTACAGCGCACACAGACTTTGAAGAGCACTGGGTGAGTTTGAGCAGACAACACAATTGAAAAGGCTGTGTCAACAGGTGTATTCCGTGGCTTGATACAAGTGAAGAGCTCGGCTGTAAATACCAAGGAGTGTTCCGGAAGCCGATATCAAAAGACACGGGTGTCAATGACAATGGCACACTCGCCATCAGTGTATACAAAGGTACTGTCGCAAAGTTCCATGTGAAGGTTGTTAACTGACGATAAACTGAGGCTGGAGTAGTGTAATTAGGACGCAAATGAGGACCAAGGTTAACATGGGGCCGCTTCATGATGCCAAGGTGGTGAAGGGTTCACACCCACCGTAGCAAGTGCTGAAAGCAGACTCCAGGATGTAACAGAGAAGAGGGATGAGCTCCATACTGACAATTAGAGGAATCATCAAAGAAGGAGGCATGAGGTGGGTGGCCACACATGGCAGACAAACAGCATGCATACCTGCTGAGGAGAAAGTCACAGCGATAAGACAGTGGTAGTTCAGCAGCTTCAGCATACAGACACTCAACCAGGCTGGCGAAAAAGACGCCCGTGGCCAAATGGATAACATGATGGTGGATAGTGTTGAGATGGCGTAAGAGGGATGCGCGTGCAGATGCATAAACAAAGCACCCACAGTCGAGTTTTGAACAGACAAGGGTCCGGTACAAACAAAAAGTACCATTGAGGACACGTAGGACATTGAGGAACTGCATACAGTGGGCTGTCAGGTAAGATACATGGGAGGACCAAGAGTGTTTCCTATTGAGCATGATCCCCAGGAATTTCATAGTTTCAACAAACGGAAGGCCACCAGGCCCAAGATGTAAAGTTGGTAGGAGAAACCACTTGTGTTGCCAGAAATTAATACAGACAGTTTTGCCATTGGAAAAACGAAAGCCACTGTCGATGCTCCAGGTGTAAAGACGATCAAGACATCGCTGAATGATGCCGGTCAGTGAGACAGGTCTGTGGAGAACTGCAGTAGTTGGCAAATTGTCAACAAACAGGGAGCTGGAGATGCCCAGCAGGAGAGAGGCTATTATAGGGTTAATGGCGATAGCAACAAAGATGACACTCAGGACAGAACCCTGAGGCACACCGTTTCCCCGGATAAAGGGGTCCTGACAAGGCAGAACCCATATACACGTTGAAAACTCAAGCTTTTAAAAATGTCTGGAAAAAGAAAGGCCCACATGCAGAGAGTATGGAAGATACCACTTCTCCAGCAGGCGTCGTAGGCCTACTCCAAACCGGAAAACACAGCCACAGTCTGGGATTTCTGCAGAAAACCAAACATGACATGAGTGAACAAAGTAACGAGATGGTCGACTGCAGAAGGCCGCACTCAATATCCACGCTGTGCATTCGTCAGTGAATTGCAAGATTCAAGCCAACATACCAGCCGGGCATGAATCATATGTTCCATCACCTTGAAAATGCAGCTGGTAAGAGAGATGGGGCGGTAGCTAGAAGGAAGGTTTTTGTCCTTACTGGACTTAGGTATGGCTATGACGGTGGCTTCACACCAGCGTCTGGTAAATGTGCTCTCTGCCCAGATGCGGATGTACATGTTAAGCAGAAAGTGCTTCAAGGCAAGGCAGAGAAAGGCAAGAGAAAGGTGCTGTAACATCTGAATGTGGATGGCGTCTGGCCCAGGGGCAGAGGATCGGGATGAACTGAGAGCATGATCTAGCTCCCTCATAGTAAAGGCAGCACTGTAGCACTCACAATTCAGAGAAGAGAAGGGTATTGCCCGAGCCTCCTCCAGTTGTTTCCGATGGAGGAAGGCAGGGTGATAGTGGGAAAAACTCGAAACTTCCGCAAAATGGTGGCCCAAGGATAGCAACAGGGTCCACAATAACATCATCTGCTACTGTGAGGCCGGAAATTAGGGAACGGATCTCGGTCCCAGAGAGTCGTCGGAGGTTGGCCCACATGACAGAGGAAGGGGTGGAACTGTTAAAAGAACTAGTGAATGAAATCCAGCTAGCTCGTTTGCTATCCCGAAGCATGCGATGACACTTTGCACGCATCTATTTATAATGAAAGCAGTTTGCGATCGTAGGATGATGGTTAAAAATGCTGATAGCACATCTCCAAGGGACTGGGAGATGACGTGGCAAAGAGGAAGTGCGAGGAATGGAACATTCTGCAGCAGTAAGAATAACTTTGGTGAGATATTCCACCTGGTCATCACAACTGGAGAAATCTTGTTCTTCAAAGGTCGCCAGGGAGGAGTAAAGCTGCCAGTCAGCCTTAGTAAGCTGCCATTTGGACATGCACGAGGATGGGGCAGGAGTCAGCAACCGGAGAGCACACGGGAAATGGTCACTCGAGTACGTGTTAGAACGGACAACTCAAGATGATGGGCAAGCTGGGCAGTGCAACAGGATTGGTCCAAATAGGTGTGCGAGGAGACAGAAAGGAAAGTGGGTGGTGCTCCAGTGTTAAGGCAGAAGAGGATAAGTTGGTTAAGAAGGTCAGCCAAGAGGGCACATCTCTGACAGCTCCTGGGAGAACCCCAAAGGGGTGATGCACATTAAAGTCACAGAGCAGCAGAAATGGGGGGGGGGGGGGGGGGGTTAACTGCTCAATAAGCTGAAGGAAGTCTGCCCTAGTGACATCGAATGATGGAGGGACGGAGAAGGAAAAGGCGAACTGCAACAGCTTGAAGATTGGTAGTCAGGGTTGGATGGTTGATTGATTTAAAGGATGGGGAAAGGGACCAAACTGGGACGTCATCAGTCCCTTGTTCCCGGTAAAATAATTACACGAGGGAGAGAATAAAAGAATGGAGGTATACAGCACAGTAACAGGAGAATGGAAGAACCAGAAGAATGACAGAAAGACAACCGACACTACTAAGGACAAAACAGGAAAAGAAAACCACAGAGAGAAGCAAGAAACAGGCAGAAGGGATAACAACAAGAGAGCAGATGACCGTGACTGGCTGACCACAAGAATAAAAGGAAAAGCCAGCCACTCTGCGACAAATTAAAACATTCAGCCGAAAAGCGTTAGTGTGGAGAACACAAAGTGCCAAAGGACATGCGCGAAAACTTATATAGAATGATAAAATCCACCATCACGTACAACACACAAAACTAAATTAGCCGATGAGGCGTGGTAGTTAAAATTAATGGCAACGAATCTGGTAACAGAAGAGTCCATCGCAGGGCAGCCAAAGAAGGACAGCTTACCAAGATATGGGCCACTGTCAGCCAGGCACCGCATCGACACTTAGGTGGGTCATCACGGCGCAGGAGGTAGCTGTGCGTCAGCCAAGTGCGACCAATGAGGAGCCTACAGATAACCACAGAGTCCCTGAGAGAGGCCCGCATGGAGGTCTTCCAGACATTCATAGTCTCCTTAATGGCACACAGTTTGTTGTGCATACTGAGGTTATGCCATTCCGTCTCCCAAAGCCGCAAAACCTTGCAGCGTAATACTCAACACAGGTCATTTGTAGAGAAACCAATCTCCATACGCAGTTTCTGCGTAGCCTGTTTGACCAGCCTGTCAGCAAGTTTGTTGCCTGGGATTCCAACGTGAACTGGGGTCCAGACAAACACCACTAAACAACTGGACCATTCCTGGGCACAGATGGACTCCTGGATGGTTGCTACCAAATCATGACGAGGATAGCACGAGTTGATAGCTTGTAGACTCTCAAGGAGTCAGTACACAGAAGAAACGACTCCCCAGGGCATGAACGGATGTGCTCAAGAGCATGAGATATAGCCACCAGCTCAGCAGTGAAAACACTGCACACATTGGGCAAGGAATGCTGTTCAATATATCCTCCTCCATGGACACAAGCGAAGCCGATGTGATCATCAGCCATCGGCGGAAACCACTTCATGTCCGTGGTACATGTCAAGAATCGAAAGGAAGTGGCAGCAGAGAGCCGCGGGCTTAACAGAGTCCTTAGGGCCATGTGAAAGGTCCAGGTGAAGCCACGGCCTAGGTGTACACCGTAGAGGTGTACGTGAATGGACCTCAAATATAGATGGTAAAGGTAAGGACTCCAGTTTGGAAAGGAGGGATTGAACACGAACTACAATTGGAAGCCCTGACCTGGGCCGCCGAGGCGGGATATGAACCGCTGTGGGTGGGAAAAGGAAACGGTAATTCGGATGTGCAGGAGAACTATGAATGTGTGCAACATAACTGGCAATGGACGGACTCCAGCCTCCACCAAAATGCTGGTCACCAGGCTTGTCCTAAAAGCTCCTGTCGCTAGGCAACGCCACAGTGGTGCACTGGGTCGAGTAAACGCAATGCTGAGGGCACCGACGAAACATAAACCAGGCTCCCATAGTCACTGACGGGACTGACCAAGGGCTCTGTAGAGCTGCAGCAGTGCAGAGCGATCTGCAACCCAGTTGGTATTGCTCAGGCAGCAGAGGGCATTGAGGTGCTGCAAGTATTTCCGCTTAAGCTGACGAAGGTGAGGAAGACAGGTCAATCAGGTGTCGAAAACCAGTCCAAATAATTGACATGTCTCCACTACAGTGAGTGGATCATCATTAAGGTAAAGTTCTGGTTCCAGATGAAAAGTATGACGCTGACAAAAGGGCTTAACACACGACTTCACTGCCAAAAACTGGAAACCGTGGGCTAGAGCCCATGACTGCACCTTGTGCATGGCTCCCTGTAGGTGCTGCTCAGCAATACCAGTACTGGTGGAGCAGTACGAAATGCAGAAGTCATTTGCATACCGAGAAGATGAGACAGACGGCCCTCAGCTGCTGTTAGACCATTAATGGCTACGAAAAATAGAGATATACTCAATACAGAGCCCTGCAGGATCACATTCTCCTGAATATGGGGGGAACTATGGGAGGCACAAACTTGGACACGGAAAGTGCCAAACGACAGGAAATTTTGGATAAAAATCGGGAGCGGACCTCGAAGACACCACTCATATAATGTGGCAAGGATATGATGTCATTAGGCCGTGTCAAACGGTTTTCGTAAATCTAAAAAGACAACAACCAGGTGTTGCCATCTGGAAAAGGCTGTTCGGATGGCAGACATGAGGGACACATGTTTATCAGTGGCAGAGCAACACTGGCAGAAGCTGCCCTGACATGGAGCCAGTAGGCTATGTGACTCCAGGACCCAACCCAACCGCCAACACATCATATGTTCCAGCAGCTTACAAACAATGTTGGTGAGGCTGATGGGCCAATAGCTATCCACATCAAGCGGGTTTTTACTGGATCTGAGTTTCGGAATGACGGTGCTCTCCCGGCATTGCGATACAAAGACGCCATCACACCAGATCCAGCTGAAGATGACAAGGAGATGTCGCTTACATGTAGTCAGATGAGAGATGTTTAATAATCTGACTCTGGATCTGATCTGGGCCAGGAGCTGTGTCGGGGCAATGCGCAAGGGCAATGAGGAGCTCCCACACTGTAAATGGAGCATTATAGGATTCACTGTGGTGTGTAGTGAGTGAGAGAACTTTCCCTTCCAGCTGCCGTTTGAAAGTGCGAAAGGCTCGGGCTAATTTTCCAACACAGAGGCTCGAGCATAGTGCTCAGCAAAGTGTTCGGCAATCGCGTCTGCCTCGGTAGATAGCATGCCATTTATGTCAACACCGGGAACACCTGTTGGGGTCTTGTACCCGAAAATACATTTGATCCTTGTGCAGACTTGGGGAGATGACGTATATGGTAACCACTGGTCGAGATGTATCTCTCCCAACACTCCTGCTTCCATCGTTTGATAAGTTGGCGAATGCAGGCATGGAGCCGTTTAAAGGCTGTGAGGTGCTCCAGGGAAGGGTGCCACTTACGCCGCTGTAGAGCTCGCCGACGCTCCTTAATTGCTTCAATGACTTCCGGCGACCACCAAGGGACTGCCTTTCGCTGGGGGCACCCTAAAGAGCAAGGGATTGCATTTTCTGCCGCAGTAAGGATTGTTTTAGTCACCTGCTCAAGCATCACATTGATGTTCCCGTGTGGGGAAGATTCAGCGGTGACAGTTGAGGTGAAAGTTTCCCAATCCGCCTTGTTTAAAGCCCATCTGGGCAGGCGTCCGTAGGCCTTACGCCGGGGCAGTGACAGGAAGATAAATCTATGGCCGAGTAACTACCATACGCCACACTGGAATATGTGGCGGCCCCAGTATTGAAGAGGCAGAGGTCGAACTGAGACAGTGAAGTTTCGACACCTCTGGCTCAGCCAGTAAGCACGGTACCACCCCATAAGGGGCTATGGGCATTAAAAACTCCCAAAAGGAGGAAAGATTTCATGGAGGGTAATGCAGAAAACAGGTATAAAGCTTAACAGTTACCGTAGTTCAGCCAGGCGGTGGAAAAAAAAAATCGCCACAATTCCACTGGAGGATGTCGTCACTGGGAGACTGGGAAGGCATGGAACATTCAGTGAGGCAGTTTACGTCACAGGGTCTCCTGCTGCCACCGACTTATTGCCTGAACAGTCTATATTCACTGTGCCTGAGGGTCCAGCGAGATCTAGGTCCTTGACGCAGAGCTTCTAGGTAGAGGTGGTGCGGGCGCCACTGCAATTCCCTTGGTCTTGGGGAACTTCTTTTTGGATTTCTCTCACTTCTCCTTGGGTTCCCTGGCTGGGAGAACTTCACTGATTCAGTCTCCGGGACTGATGATGAGTGTGAAGTCTCACAACCAGCTGCTTTTGGGCTCTTCAGCCACCGGCGGGTGTCATCTTTCCCACTAGCAGAAACCTGGGAACAGAGTGATCCAAGGGATCCCTTCCTAGCAGAGGAGTCGAAGAAGACTTATGCTTCTCCGGCACAGAAGTGGGGACTGATATCCCCGATGGTTGGGAGTGGGGGTTGCTCCCGAACTAGGTGACTGGGGTTGGCGGAGCTAATGGGGCTAGAACCGTTGTAGCGACAGCGTATGATGGTGTCATACATACGGGATGTAGGTGTTCAAATTTCCTCTTAACCTCAGTGTAGGTCAGTTGGTCCAAGGTCTTGTACTCCATGAGAATCCTGCAATCAGGTGAGCAAGGCAATTGGTGCTCTCCGCAGTTGACACAGATGGGAGGCAGGACACATAGAGTATTGGGATAAGCAGGATGTCCACATGGAAGTACAGCAGGAAGACATATGGCCGAACTTCCAGCATTGAAAGCACCGCATTGGGGGAGGGATATAGGGTTTTACATCAAAGTGGTAGACCATCACCTTGACCCTCTCGAGTAATGTATAATCCTCGAAGGCCAAGATGAAGGCACCAATGGCAACCTGATTATCCCTCGCACCCCAGTGGAGTCGCCGAACAAAATGTACACCTCGCCATTCTAAATTGGCATGCAGCTCATCGTCAGACTGCAAAAGAAGGTCCCTGTAAAATATGGTACCCTGGACCATATTTAAGCTCATACAGTGTGTGATGGTGTGTCATCTTTCCCACTAGCAGAAACCTGGGAACACAGTGATCCAAGGGATCCCTTCCTAGCAGAGTAGTCGAAGAAGACTTATGCTTCTCCGGCACAGAAGTGGGGACTGATATCCCCGATGGTTGGGAGTGGGGGTTGCTCCTGAACTAGGTGACTGGGGTTGGCGGAGCTAATGGGGCTAGAACCGTTGTAGCGACAGCGTATGATGGTGTCATACATACGGGATGTAGGTGTTCAAGGTTGTTACAAGCCAGTAACACCCGTGACAGGGCAGAGGATGCTGCTTGATCAAAACTGACCCAGTTCTTGTTTTGGACAAGCTCTCCACCTCCCCAAACTTGTCCTCTAAATGCTCAACAAAAAACTGAGGCTTCATCATCATGAAAGATTCTCCATCAGTTCTTGAATATACAAGGTACCGGGGTGAATAAGAGCCGCTGCCATTCTTAGCCTGACGTTCCTCCCATGGTGTGGCCAAGAGAGGGCGGGGACCGGGGGAGGGGGTGATCATTTGGGATTGTACTTCTGTGTGTTGAATTGGGCCCGTGAACGCTTAAAGACTGATGTAAAACGCTTCATCGCGTGTCATCCACCCTGATGCCACTCACTCCAACCAGGGGCCCTCCCCACGGGCGCCACCTAGCCATACCAACGGCCACTTGGCAGGATGGCCATTGCCGGGAGTCCCACTGCTCCAGGGTGATGGGCATCTACCCCTTGGCATATGTGGGGAGTTAACAGCGCAGGCATCAGCAGAGCGATCCCTGTGTGGTCAGGGGGCTACAACCAACAGGGTACATGGCGGCCCCACCACAACTGACTGGCTACCATGCTGGGTATCAGGTGCAACCCAGCAAACAAGTCTATTATCATCGTCAGCATAGAAAATGATACTGCAGAGTTGATGGAAAAATACGCACCCAGGAGGGTGATCTCGCCCCAACAGTTGTAGAATGAGCAGAAGTGCAGATACACGTCGACAAAAGATGCGATAGGTCTCAGTGCACGATGGACATGAGCACCATGTAAAGTGCCCTTCCCCAATTGGCTCACCCTATGGGAAAATTTTGAAAAATGGGAGGTCAAACCCTACAGGGGACCATCACGTAAAGGCTGAAGTGTGTGAGACTCCTTTTAGTCACCTCTTACAACAGGCAGGAATACCTTGGGTCTATTCTAACCATCGGACGCACAGTGCATGGCGGGTGGGGAGGGGGGGGGGGGGGTTGGTCAAGGAGATGGGTTGGACTATGAATGGGTCATCCCATGTGAGCAGCACGATGCCCCCATGAGATGGAATGCCGACCTCAAGGGGAAGGACAAAGTGAATCAGTAAGTAATGCGAAAGCTCAAAGCAGTCATGAGGGCGCAATTTCATTTCCTGAAGGCAGAGTAGAAGGGGATTCTGCAATGCTAAAAGCAGCTGTAAACCCTCTTTGTGGGACCAAAGGCCGCAAACGTTCCATTGGAGGACAGTCATGAGGAGGAAGAGATGTAGGGGTGTCAACTCGGCAGCTGCTGAGTGACAGACATTATAAAGTCGCTTCTAGAGGGCACAGAAGTAGGAAGATCCTGCTCCATGGGGTCCACAAAAGCATTGGCTTGTTTGTGCGGCCGTCGGTGGAGTCCAACGCTGAAAAATGGTTGGTGATTCACACCAGAGATACAGAGGCCGACCGGGCTAAGGAACCATGTGGTGACACCGTGTAAGAGGATCTTCGAGTTGGTGAAGAACACAGTTTGCCTTTGGTGGACTTCTTCGAGCCTTTACGATTAGATAAAGAATCGTTTGCTGGAAGGACAGAGCAAGTCTACACGGGAGTATGCCTTCTATCCTTTCCAGCCTACCGGTTGTGTAGCTGATCGCTTCGCCCCTTGAGGCAAGAGTTTGACGGATTGTTCCACAGCTGGTTGGTTAGTTTGTTTGTTTGCGACCAGCCACTAACTTACGAGTGAGTAGGTAATGCACATTTTCCTTTACCCAGATCTCTTTGACATAGGGCTGTGATGAGTGGACAGGTGGGGTGGAGGGCCGTGACGAGTGGATGAGTGGGGTGGAGGGCCGCGACAAAGGGACAGGTGTTATGGAGGCTGTGAGGAGTGCATGGAGGCAGCATGTGGTGGAGTCCAGTAGAAAGGGAGGTGATGAGGACTTGGGAAGGGGAGAAGAGTAGTAGATGACAGAGGGTTGAGGATGCGGAGGAGAGGGGAGGGGAGGTGGTGGGTGGGAGGGGGGAGCGGGGCTGGAGCTATAAGGGGTGGGGAAGTGAGACAGTGGCAGGCAGAGGTGAAGAGATGGATGGGGTTGACATGGCGAGCAGGCACGTATGACGAGGTGGGTATGAGGGGGTGGACAGGTGGGTAGGAGGGGGTGGGCAGGCAGGTATGAAGAGACATGGTTGAGGAGAGAGGAGACGGCAGACAGGGCTGAGGAGACGGCAGACAGGGCTGAGGAGACGGCAGACAGGGCTGAGGAGACGGCAGACAGGGCTGAGGAGGAGATGGGCACACAGGGAGGTAGAGAACACAGGCACATGGGGAAAGGAGGGGGATATCCAGGAGGCAAATAAAAGGTGTAGAGGAGTAATCAGCAAGTGGGTAAGGAAGAATAGGAGGGAAAGATCGTTAGAGAGAGGGGGTGGAGTAGATATACAGAGAGAGAGGAAGGAGGAGATGGAGAGACAAAGAGCATTAGTGGGAAAGAGACACACAGACAGAAGAAGGAGGATGAACTGTGTTGAGAGAGTTGAGGAAGAGGGGGCAGGGTGAGGGTGTGGAGGAAATCTGTTCAAACATGTAGAGTGCATTCACAAACGAAGACACAGGGAGGAGACTAGTACTATGTTAATTCGTAAGCTTAGAGTCAAATATGAGGCCCAGAAACTTTACTGTGTCTTTAAAGCTAAGGACAGTGACCCTCATCCTCAACTCAGGCAGGTTTAAAATGGAATGAGAATGGTTAGAAAGATCACACACAGACTTCTTTGTGGAAAACTTAAAACCACTCTTCTGTGTCTGTTCATTCAAACATCAAAGAGTTAGTTGCATGTCACTGCGAGACTTGAAGAAGAGCAAAAAACAGAAAAGTCATCCACAAATAAAGACCACTGGACAGGACTTTTCACTATGGATGTAATGCTATTAATAGGAATGGCAAAGACAGTCACACTTAAAATGCTACCTTTAGGGACACCGTTCTCCTGCTCAAAGTGGTCAGACAAGACATCACCGACTAAAATATCATGGCGAGAGGAGGACTGAATAAAATGGGAAGACGAAAAACCCATTCATGAAGCTGCTTGAGGTTAAGATTCCTCCAAGTAGTATCGTACACCTTCTCAATGTCAAAAGATATACCTAGAAAGTGATGCCAGCATAGGAAATACTGTTGTATAGCCCCCTCCAGTAGGGCTAGGTTATCAAAGGTGGAGCAATACTTCCTGAACCCACAATGAAAGCAACTAAGGAGGCACCTTCATTCTAAGATCCAAACAAGGCGGCAGCTCACCATTCGCTCCAAGGCCTTTCCCAAATAGCTAGTGAGGGCAACGCTACGGTAACTACTTGGGGATGCACAGTCTTTCCCAGGTTTTAAGAGAGGAATTAAAATTGCCTCACGCCACGAGTTGGGAAAGTGACCTGACACCCAAATGGCATTAAAAACTGCAAGGAGGGTATCTTTGTTCTGCCCAGTGAGGTGCCGCAGCATACTACAATGGATTCTGTCATGATCAGGGGATGTGCCATGAGCCACAGACAATGCAGAATCCAGCTCACACATGGAAAATGGGCAGTTGTATTATCTTCATCAGTGGTGGACAGTCCAAACTACACTTCTCAGTAGCCGCTCTATGGTGCTAGAAACTTGGGTCCTGACTGGCAACTGCAGTAACTGTGGCAAAATAGGCCGCCATAGTTGGGCAATGTCCTGTGGATTGGTTTGGAGAGTGCCATTACAGCAGCCACAGGGCACCTCCTTCCTCTCCAAGAAATTCTCCTGATGGTCTCCCATACAACAGAACTCTTCATAGAACAATTAATGGTGTTCAGGAACTATTGCCGTGACCTCTTCTTGCTCTCTCGAATAATTCAGTGACACTTTGCCCCTGCCACCCAAAAGGCTGCAAGATACTCTGTAGTTGGCTGACATTTGAACCTACACAGAGTCGCACGCCTAGTCCTGATTGCAGAGCACTCCACCAACAGACCAGTTGCCTCTTCTTTGTTGATCCATTATGGACTGTGGGACAACAGCTCGCATGTATTTCTTAATGCAATAATTTACCAACAGCCGTAAGTATTGTAGAAATTTATCATATGAACTTCTGACATGCTACCAGTTTCGGCATTACATTGATGCCATCTTCAGGCCCCACACGTCATAGTCGTAAAATCGCTATACACAGAAAGAGCCATATAACTGGATCCGTGAATCAAATCACTATGCAACAGCTCTTGGTGGCCTTGTAACACAGTCTGTGTCCCTTCGAAGATGAGGGGAAAAGGGAGCATTAAGAGGCACTCTACTTTTCTGGTACCTTCTGGATGCTCACTGTGGAACTGTTGCTGGTCTTTCCTGGTGCAGCTGCCTGGATTGTTTTGTCCTTACTCTTTTTTCTTGGCATGTGCACATGCAAATACAGGTGCTTGTGATGGATACAGGCACATTAGACGTCGTCTGCGTCGAAGCGTCCACCTTGGGAATAGGTTTCTGCACCATAGAAGAATATGAGGTGACAGTCCTACAAGCAGCTAGGGAAACAAGAGTACACTCAAACAGAGCCCCACGTGCCTGAATAAGGGTTATACAACTGAGGGGTGGCAGGTTCCTCAGAGACTGCTCACAAATGACTGTTTCATCTCAACAGCCGCGCATCCCATCAGCTCACAGCACACACTGGGATTGAGATTCTTTTTAATAGAGGTTTTTACCAAATTCACGATCCGGGTGGTCAAGCCAAGATCTCTGTTGCCTGACACACACAAAGTTCCACCGTCTCACCACACAGCGGTCGCTGAAGCATTCTCAGAGCTTACGGTGACAGGGGACGGGCGGCGCTTACCAGTTCCCAGCTCAAGAACCATGGTGTCGCCAAGCTCCTACCCAGAAAATGAATGCTGAGCTGCTGAGGGCGAATATACAGCAGCCACATCATCCAAACATCACACAACAGTCTCAAAAAATTGTCTGCGTCTACCACATCAAGCAGTTCATTGCGAAAGAAGTTTTGGATGTGGATAAACATTTTTATGGTGTTAGAAGTGCACAATACATTTCTTCATAGTGGAAAACTGGAAGCTTTGGATGAGAATCTAGAACAGAGCTTCCCTGATGGCACCTTGCAGTTGGCGTTCTGTAACATTTATGGCTGGAAAACTCCAGTAAATCCAAAAGTGTTACTTTAAATCCGTCTTGATTGCAAATTTTTTTTATTATTCATATGACCGGTTTCGGTTCATTCAGAACCATCTTCAGATCTGATATTTAAGTTACAGGAGTAACCCGTCCAATTCAGCAACTTTCACATGCTGATGTGACGTAGCATGTGAAAGTTGCTGAATTGGACGGGTTACTCCTGTAACTTAAATATCAGATCTGAAGATGGTTCTGAATGAACCGAAACCGGTCATATGAATAATAAAAAAAATTTGCAATCAAGACGGATTTAAAGTAACATTATAAAATCACTGATTGCTGTTATCCCATAAGACATTATGTCTGTTTTTGCAAAATCCAAAAGTCATCCACACACACAGATGGTGAGACCATACGCTTGACAGCCTCTACAAGCCCATTAATTGCTATCAAAATAAGGATCACACTAAGTATAAATCCCAGTGGTCCTGTATTTCCTGTACATAGCTGGTACGGTACGATTTCCCAACTATAACACAAAACTACTGGATAGGAAATTGTGGATAAAAATTAGAAGGGGGCCACCCCCACCTGCACAGTGCAGTTAGAATATGGTACAGCCTTTTGGGTCACAGGCCTTCCTTAACCCAAAGAAAACTGCAGGGAAGTATTTGCGACTGATAAAATCTGCCCTCATAGCAGACTCCAGTCGAAATTAGTGGCCAGTTGTGAATCAGCCCTCCATGAATCCACACTGGCAGTTGGACAAAAGGTATCTTGTCTTAAGAGTACAGCAGAGTCATCAGTTCACCATTCGTTCAAGTAACTAGCATCTGTAATGCAGATGGGTCTATAGCCGTCCATTTCATACAGAGTTTTACTTGGTTTCAAAACTGAGACAATTGTGCTTTCCCTTCAATGGGTTGGCAACACCTTCACACCAGATACAACTGAAAACAACAAGTATGTGATGTTGATAATTCACAGTTAGGTATTTTAACATTTGATTGTGGATTACACCAAATTCCAGCACCCTGTCTTGGCAAATACCAGAGCACTACAGAGTTCCCATTCAATGAAAAGAGCTTTATTCGAGAAATAATGGTTCCTAGCTGACAACCACTGATACAATAGTTACTTGGCCCATACTTACATTACCTGATCAAAAGTACTCTAACACCTTTTATTTAACATTAACACAGGTTGGGTCCACATTTTGCCTCTATGATGGATACTGCGTCAAGAGCCAAAATCAGAGAAAGTAGTAATGTTGGATACTGGGGTCTGGAGTGAAGTCCACATTCTAACTCACTCCAAAGGTTTTCCATTAGTTCCAGGTTAGAGCTCTGGGCAGGCCAGTCCATTTCAGGAATGTTGGTAGAGACAAACCATTGCCTCACAGCTGTTGCTTTATGACAGGATGCACTATGATGCTAACACTAACTACTGTAGTATCACTACCTAGTTTCCATAGAACTTGGAATATTGTGTAAGCGCAGTTTGATGACATGGATAATAGCAGCAGCTGGCAGGATGGTGTCAACATACCAAGGTAAGGCTATTGTTATGAGCTATGTGACTGGGTGTGTGGTTGTAGTGCAAAATTGTGCCTCAGAGCCATATATATAGCAGCAGATTTTGAGGCAGAGGCATTCAGAGTCTAGGGCCACTACCACCACCACCACGACCACCACCACCACCACCACCACCATGCCAGGTCCATATTGGACAATGAGTGGACTCAGCACTGCCAGCAGCAGCCATGTGTTCAAGACCAGGTCAGGCCAGCTGCTGCCAGCACTGAGACTCCTTGTGGGACTTGTTGCCACAGCGCCGCTGTCTTGCCATCTGTGCCTACTACCATCTGACTCAAGCCGGAGGGCAGTGGGTCATATCCTGTGCACACCAGTCTGCCTACATCTACGTGGTTGACATCACTGCGCCTTAATAACCCGAGTACAGGGATCTGCCATTGCAGGATGCTTTGGCAGCACAACACAAAGTGTCACTGACTTCCAAGGCCAAGGCCCACTACAGGCCATCACTGCTTAACATCAGCATTAACAGGCACTGATGGTACTCCTTCTCATCAAGGTGGAAGCCAATGTCTGCAAGCATCTGCCGGCCTAGGTCACTAGAGTGGAGTGTGTGTGCGCCTTACATTGCTAGTGTGTGTGCGCCTCACATTGGTAACAGCATAATGTGTATCTGAAGTTAAAAAGTATTGTTTCTCCATCAACAGTGTATCTACTGGGCCTCACTGGCCAGCAACCACACCATTCACCCTACCAAGTGGTGTCAGGGGACAGGAGAGTTGATGTTGCCGCAGTGAATAGCAGAGGGTGTACAACCACCTGCAGCATATTATACGAACCACAGCCTACGACAATATCGTCACATAGAGGAAGGATTAAGTAGATGAATGACGAACACTAACTTCACTTAATGAAGGTTTATTCAGCACTTGCATATAAAAGAGTGCAGAGCGAACTGCCTCTGAGCAGAACACACATGGTATATATACAGCTACAGACATTCCAGTACAATGGTTCTTGCCATTTATGGATACTTTTAGAATGTACTCAAACCGAATATAGAAATTAAATTTTTTCAGTTCAGGTGAGTTCTGAACTCACGACCCTCCATGCAACAATCTAGTATCATAACCACTACACTATGGCAACTGCGCTACTCGGCTTCTTCTGCGACAATATTATGAAAAGGAAAATTGCTACGTATCATATAGCGGAGATGCTGAGTTGCAGACAGGCACTACAGATAGGCACTGTGACTCAGCATCTCCACTATATGGTGACTAGCAACTTTCCTTTTCGTAATATTGTTACATTCCATTCTGGATTTTCCATTGTTTGATTACAGCCTACTGTATCTTCATTGTGGAACTGTTGTTTTTTTGTATGGTGACAATGGCAGGGTCAAGAAGTAAGGGTTGTGATAACTGTGCAGATACTTTTGTGAAAACAGAAGAACTGGTAAGTACATCTCAGTTGAAGGATAATTGTACAGATGAACGACTAGAGCGTGATTTGATTGATTGATTAACTGAGAGGGGCTGTGGGTCCAAATAGCGAGGTCGTCAGTCCTGTGATTCCAAAGTTACTCATGGAAGAGAGTGAGTCCACTAAAAATGGATGGATCCAGTCAGAAGAGTCAAACTGTAGAATGAGGAAGTTGAAACACACACAGCAGAAGGCATAAAAAAGTAGACAAAACCTAAAAACTGGGGAAAAAAAGAGTGGTTGTCCAATGGGGAGTAGTCATGGTGTCCCAGACAGATAACGTGAAGAGAGATCCCAACCATCACCACCCTGCCCCTGCTCCATGTGTAAAGCAAAACCTTATATCTGGAATTAAAATCGCTTTCATGGAGGAAATTGAGGACCAGTTCAACCATCCATGAATCATCTGCTAATATTAAAATTAAGGAATCTGGAAGATTATACTTAGTACGAAGGGTCAAAAGACAGGGACATTCCACCAATATATGGGACACTGTCAGTCTAGCTCCACAATCACATTGTGGGGGTGGTTTTACGCAGGATGAAACAATGGGTGATCCTGGTATGACCAATGCGTAGATGGCATAAGACAGTGGACTCCTTCCGAGAGGTGCAGAAAGAAGAGCCTCGTTGATTGTGTGGAGTTTATTACTCAGAGCAGTAGGACACCAGAAGTCATTCCACTTGTGGGCAAAGGCATATGATATAGGTCCGCATATCCACAGCTGGAATCATGAAAGCGACTGCGGCTAAGTATCGGCTTCTACAAGGAGACTGTCAATGGGATTAAGTCGAAAGGCAGCAATAGCCAGACCCCCCCCCCCCCCCCCCCAATGGTGAACAAAATCTAGTATTTTCAGAGTGGGGGGGAGCCACTGAGCCATAAACTTGACTACTATAATCTAGTCTGGACAAGACCAGAGCATGGTAAAGATGGAGAAGAGTAACATGGTCTGCACCCCAAAACGTGTGGGCCAGGAGGCGGAGAGAATTAACTTTCCGCACGCATGTAATCTTCAGGTGGCAAATATTGAGCAGCCACATCAGCATTTATCAAAAATAAGATCCAAGAAACAGAACTGTGTTATAACATCTAGAAGTTGGTTGCCTATATAAAACTTTTGGATGGGGGAAGGGAGGGTCGACGACAAAAATCAATAACCCGCATTCTGGAGGGAGAAAGCTGGAAGCCATGTGTGAGATCCCATGCAGAGGCCTGTCGGATGGTGCCTTGGAGCCGGCGCTCAGCAGATGCTACAGAGTGGGAGCTCCACCAGGTGCAAAATCATCGACATAAAACGCTGGGGTAACCAGAGACCCAACAGAGGTTACAAGCCCATTGATGGCTATGAGGAAGAGTGTGACACTTAACACAGTACCCTGTGGGATACTGTTCTCATGAATCCAAGGGATGCCGAGCGAAGTGCCAACTCGAAGCTGGAAGAGCCGGTGGGATAAAAACTTGCGGATAAAAATCTGAAGGGGGCTGCGAAAGCCCCAGTGATGGAGGGTAACTAAAATGTGATGGTGCCAAGCTGTGCTGTATGGCTTATGTAGATCCAAGAAGACTGCGACAAGGTGCTAGCAGTTAGCAAAAACCTGTCAGATTGCAGTTTCCAATCTGAGAAAATGTTCAGTTGGAGATTGTTATTTTCAGAAGCCACACTGATACGGGGACAAAAGGCTCTGAGATTCGAGTACCCAACATGATCAGAAGCTAACCATCCTCTCAAGCAGCTTACAAAGAATATTCATTAGGCTAATCAGTCAGTAGTTGTCGAGAAACATTGGGTTGTGTGTGCCAAATGCAGTTGAAGACCATGAATATATGTTGCCTCTGGGTAACATCCAATGTCGAATCATCTGGTTGTGGATGGAATCCGGACCTGGGGAAATGCCAGGTGAAGAAAAAAGAGAACACCTCGAACGACTAGAGACAGGACGTTCATAGTCACAGGACACGGACATTAGTATGGTCTGAAGAAATGATTAACATTCCAGTCACCTCAGATTAGCATATGCCCTGCTGGCTAGTAGGCACAGGGTCCACCATGAGCCCACACAACTTGTTCCATGTGTGTTGGCATCGATGTGTATACGGCACGAATGGCATCCTGTGGTAAAGCCATCCACGCTGCATTCACCTGGTTCCAAACTTCATCTGTGGTGGTTGACATTGGTTCACAGCACTGCACCTGTCGTTTCACCATATCCCACACATTTTCAGTTGGCGGCAAATCTGGTGATCTGGCGGGCCAGGGCCAAAGGCTTACATCCTGTGACACCATGCAGCAGTATGTGCTTGTGCATTGTCTTGCTGAAAAATGGCATCTGGGGTGTTGTGCAGAAAGTGTATGGCTACAGGTCACAGGATGTCATTCCCCACTGGTCACAGTGCCCCGGATATGCAACAACTGTGATTTGTGGTTGTACCCAATAACACCCCACACCATAAGGCCTAGAGTTGGTGCTGAATGTCTTGTGCAAATGCAGTCACTGTGATGCCACTCCCCCTCTCTGTGGCGAACCAAAACACGGCCATCATTTCAAACAAACAGAACCTGGATTCATCAGAAACCACTATCTGATGCCATTCCTGCACATTTGTCAAAGGTAGGCAGAGAAGTGGACGATGCACATGTAACCCATGCCGTAATAAACAACAATGGACTGTCACCCCAAATAGTGTCCGATGTATTACGCTGTTCCATTACACTGTTTAAATGTTGCACCAGAGGTGAGGATCTGTCTTGCAATGCCACTCGGATGAGGTGTTGATCTTCTCATGGGGTGGTCTGGGGGGGGGGGGGGGGGGGTGCAACATGACCCATCTTGTCGTCTTCTACGGCCTTCTATGAACCATTCTGCACACAGCCATTGCACTGTTGAAAGACTTTATCCAACACGAGTAGCAATTTCACAAATGGATGCAACACACTCTCTCATGCCTTTCAGGCTCACTGATTTGACAGTATTGTTCGTGCATACGTCTGTGGTGTACCTCGCACGATCAGTCACACTGATCCATTACCTTGAGTTTATAGTGACAATGAGAGCCGCAGGCACATTTTACTAGTAGGTGGTGTCACACTGTGATATTGATGTTGACCTTGAACCTCTGGACTGACATGGTTCAAATACTAATCATTTCTGCAGAACATACTAATGTACATGTCTTGTGAATATGAACATCCTATCTCTAGTCATTCAAGGTGTTCTGTTTTGTTCTGTTTTTTTCTGAACATGAGTGTATAAAAATGTAGCAAATAAAGCAGGAAAGTGAATCAGTTATCTGAAAAAAATAGACAAAAGAACATGCAAAATGAGAAAAGGAAGAATGGCTAGATCACTAACATAAATCCATAGGTGTGTGTGTGTGTGTGTGTGTGTGTGTGTGTGTGTGTGTGTAAGAAATTTTTGGTGAAAAGATAAGCAGCTGAACATCAAGAACTCAAATGGAATTCCAGTACTAAGATAAGAAGCAGAAGTCAAAAGATGGAAGGAATATGTACAAGGGCAATATACAGGAAACAAACTTCAATCCATATCTCGTAAATGATAGAAGTAGATAAAAGTGAGAAAGGAGATGTGACACTGCAAGAAAAATTGACAGAGCACTGAAAGTCCTGTATTGGAACAAAGCATCTGGAGGCGATGACAACCCTTTAGAATTACTGACACCCTTACAAGTTGAAATTACAGCAAAACTTTCCCATCTGGTGTGGTGAACAGATAAGGCAGGCAATACTTCTCCTCATGACTTCAATAATAAACCTTATCTCAGTTTCTAAGAAAGCCGGTGTGAGTATTATCGAACCAAAGCTTTTGACACTGTTAACAAGAAAACACTTTGTCAAATCCTGAAGTTATAAGGGATAAAATTTGAAACAGGTGCAAGGCAGAGTTGTACCCTATCCCCCAAAATTATTCAATCTGCATATAGAGCAAAAAGGGCAGGAGACCAAGGTTAAATTAAGAAAGAGAATTGAAAATTAAGGAGAAGAAATGAAAACTTAAAGGTTTGGCAATGCCATTGAAATTCTATGAGATATGGTAAAGGACTCTGAAAATCAAGTGTATGGAATTAATAGCGTCTTGCAAAGAGGTTATCAGATGGTCATCAACAACAATAAAATGAAAGTAACATTGTAGTAAAGTTAAATTGGGTGATGCTGAGGAATAGATAACACTTAAAGTAATACATGAGTTTTCCTATTTGGGCAGCAAAATGACTGACAATGGCAGCAGTCAAGAAATTGTAAAACACAAACTTGCAACAGCAACAAAAGCATTCTGAACAGAGAAATTTGTTAATACTGAATATAAATTTGAGTGATAGGAAGTTTTTTTATGAAAGTATTTGTCTGGAATGTAACCTCATAGGGAAGTGAAACACATGGATGGTTAAGAATACAGATTAAAAGAGAAGAATATAAATTGTGGTGTTAAAGTAGAATGCTGAAGATCTGATTCACAGATTGGATTAATTAAGAGGTGTTGCACTGAAGAGGGAAGAAACTAATTCCATGGGAAAAAAAACTTGCTAGAGGGAGAGATACGTTGACAGGAGGCAGGTCAAGCGAAGTTTACGGTACAACCCATTTGCTTTGACCTGTGATGTAGCTGTTGTGTTGTGTAACATTGTGTGTAAAATGGATCATGTTTGGAAGAATGGACAAAGGAAGATTGTGTTTCGTTACTCATCAACATCGAGGCCATTAGACACAGAGCACAAGCTCCGATTGCGTCAAGGACAGGGAAGGAAATAGACCGTGCCCTTTCAAAGGAACAATTCTGGCATTTGCTTGGAGTGATTTAGGGAAATCATTGAAAACCTTAATTTGGATGGCCAGACATGGGTTTAAACCATGTCCTCCCAAATGTGAGTCCAGTGTGATAACCACTGCGCCACCTCGCTAAGAGGACATGATGGAGTATAAAGAGGTACTCTTTCAGAGTGGGAAAGTTTATGCCTCTAAATTGTTTGCGAGGGCTATTAATGATTCATTGGACTCCTTGACTGCTGTTTGAGAGACTAATATTGGAAAAGTTTTGTTGAAGAGTTATGTTGTTGTTAGGGAGTATGGGCAACAGATTCATTTTCAGGTTTCAAATTATCAATGCGGTGTACTGTTTACGGTTAGAGATTTAGTTAGAAGTTTTGTATCTTGTTACTTATGGATGTGACAACGAAGTTCATGAGTAGGTCTCAGCATCCTGCAATGGGGAATGTGTCGATCACAATTAAATTGCTACAGTTATTCAGTTAATTTCCTTAGTACATGAAGTGTTACGTTTCTAGCGAAGGTATAAAATTGACCAACATAGCTGCATCCCAAAGCAGTGACCAATATATGAGGTGTTGTCACTGGACAACTTAAGGCATTCTATCTGGAGGTGTTCTTGGTTTTAGAAGTCTAGGACAGTCATTTGATAGGTTTGTATTGATGGCATACTATTTTTGCAATCTGTCAATTTCTAGATTTATGTGTCAGCTGACTTTGGTTACCATGTATTTTATGGTTTTACTTATTGTAGCAAGTACTGTAGGTTGCTAATGTGCAAAACTGAGTGTTTCTTGTATGTTAAAATTGGTGTTAATATAATTTCCCATGAATTTTTGTGCTGTTGGCAATTATGACAGATTGTTACTCATAGGTACTTGGAGTTTGTTTTGGCAAACTTTGTGAGATTAGGGTTTTTTTTTTTTCTGTGGGCTTCCCTTTAGCTGCACAGGTGATGTGTATTTTCTAGTACATGTTTTCCCATTTTTACTGTGGTTCTATTGACAGCTGAGAATTTCTACTGCTTCATTTTTGCTTCTTTTGGTGGGTTTAGTATTAGGACTGTTGTATAGTCTGCCCTCGTCAAAACCCCCACTGATTTCTGCAACAGTCCTATTAGTATTACATTACTTCTGCAATAAAATTTTTTCTTATTGGTTGTGTGTGTCTCCATGTGTAATGCGTGACGTCATGGTCACTGTACTGTATAAGCTTGAAATGGGGGAGGGGGGGGGGTGTCTGCCACCTTGCTGAAATGAGAGGTGAAAGGGGACGGGTGTTGCCGCAATCTTTGGTTTTGCCAGCTCCTGAGGCATCATGAAATAGTTAATTTGGTAACTGAGGGAAACGTGAGGTACAAGCTGCTACAGAATACCTAGGAATCATTACAGTAAACACGTTCAAATTTATTTAGATTGCAGTAGTTGTGAAGAAATGAAGAGAACTGCACAAGATAAGACTACCATGCAGGGCAGCATCGACTCATCTTTATATATACATCTAATTCCGTAGGAACTAATTGAGGAGCATATCTCCATGGTCGTGGAACGTGTCTGTACATGAAATTACAACATAAAAGTAATAACAGATAAAATAAAGTGGTTATAACCCCCAAAAAAGTCAAGCCATAAGTTTAAGTAAATGGATTTCTGTCTAGCATTAAATGAGCGAAAGCTGCAAATTCTTAGGAATAAGCCAATAATGTTAATAAGAATCAAGAGTAAAGAATATACATATTGAGAGGCCAATGTCAAAATACCCAGACTAGTGGACAGGGATTGACAAGAGGTTCGCCAACTTAACCATTTGTTGCCCGAACTGCCTGTTTCTCAACCAAAAATATCCTCTGAGAACGGGAAGAGTTGCCCCAAAACATAATACCATATGACATAAGAGAATGAAAATAAGTAGACTAATTTTCATGTCAAACAATCACTTACTTCAGATACTGTTCGAATAGTAAAAATGGCAGCTTTAAGTCTTTGAACAAGATCCTGAACTTGGGCTTTCCGCAACAGTTTACTATCTATCTGAACACCCAGTGGTTGTTGTGGACTTCCGACTGGAGAACACAACAACAAATAGTTACTTCAAACCTTGATCACTGTTTTGAAACAAGGGAAAAAACAACAGCAAATTGTACAATTAGCTGAATAATGCATAACTCAGTATGAATGTAGATCAGTGGTAATAACATTACTTACAATTTTCTCATAACAATGTTAAAGTGCTTACTGTATGGTGTCAGAGGAATGCAAATGACTGGTTGGTCAGTTTGTGGGATTGAAGGGACCAGACTATTAGGGCCATCGGTCCCTCTTTCCACGAACTTTAAACACCCACAAGAAATAAAAACAAACAATGGAGATGACAAGAGACAACACAAGACAAGAAAGACACAGACAGAGACCAGAAAAAAGGAATTAAAATCACACCGAGTGTGAAAGTGGTTGGCCGACCATAGAAACAAAAAAGGAAAAGCCAACCCACCAAGAAACGCACTAAAAACCCCAGTCTAAAATCGTAGGCCAAAGGCCAGACTCAACACAAAAAAATGACAAACACTTAGATGAAGCGATAAAACCCCCTGCACGAATAAAACTCAAAACTAAATCTGCCATCGCAACGTAATCTGATAAAAGTGCAGGAAGCGTATCAGGCAGCGCAAACGTCTGCCTGACCGGAGTTAAAAGCGGGCAGTCCAACAAGATGTGGACCACCGTCAAAGCTGACCCGCAGCGACAAAGGTGGGTCCTAGTGGTCCAATAAATAACTGTGCGTCATCCAGGTGTGGCCAATGCGCCACCGGCAGAGGACAACAGAGTCCTTGCAAGAGACCTGCAAGGAGGAGCGCCACACATCGGTAGCCTCTTTGATGGCCCGAAGTTTTTTGGGTGAAGGAAGGGTGCGCCATTTTTCACCCCAGGTGTGAAGTACCTTCTGCTGCAAAACTGACCTGAGGTCACTCTCCAAAAGGCCAATCTCCAAGGCTGGTGCACCGACAGCATGTTTGGCCAGCGTGTCAGCACATTCATTTCCCGGGATGCCGACATGACCAGGGGCCCACATAAGGACCATAGAGGGGCCGCAACGGGTAAGAGTATGGAGGGACTACTCGATAGCCATCACCAGACAAGAGTGAGGGAAACACTGGTCGATAACTCGTAAACCACTCAGGGAGCCATTACAGATAACGAAGGACTCACCTGAGCAGAAGCGGATATACTCTTGGGCGCGAGAGATGGCGACCAGCTCAGCAGTGGAAACACTGCAGCCAGCCGGCAATGAGTGTTGTTCATAATGATCCCCTAGAGTAAGAGCATAACCAACACAACCAGCAACTATCGAACCGTCAGTATAGACAATGTCAGAGCCTTCAAATGTGGCAAGGATTGAAAGAAAGCGGCAGTGGAGGGCCTCAGGAGGGACTGAGTCTTTCGGGCCCTGTGCCAAATCAAGCTGAAGGCACGGGCGGGGCACACACCACAGGGTTATATGCAGATGGGCCCGGAAAAGAGAAGCCCAGAGAGCAGAGCTCTGACACGAACTGCGATCGAACACCCCGACCGTGCCACCGTTCCAGAAGGTGGACGATCGACTGAGGGAACAGGAGATGATAATTGGGACGCCCTGGCAAGCTACAAAAGTGTGTAGCATAAGCGGCTGGTAATCGTTGGCCCCGGAACCGCAATGGAGGGACACCTGCCTCCACAAGTATGCCGTTGACAGGGCTAGACCGGAAAGCTCCAGTGGCGAGTCGGATCCCGCTGTGAAGGATGAGGTCCAGCAACCGCAATGCGGAAGGGGATGCTGAACCATAAGCCAGGCTCCCATAATCTAGACAGGACTGAATTAACGCCTGGTACAGCCGTAGAAGGGTAGACCAATCAGCACCCCAGCTGGTGTGACTCAAGCAACAAAGAGCATTAAGATGCCGCCAGCACGTCTGTTTCAGCTGCCGAATATAAGGGAGCCAAGTCAACCGGGTATCAAAAACCAGTCTCAAAAACTAATGCTTCTCTACCACAGCAAGAGGTTCGCTGTCAAGATAAAGCTGTGGGTCAGGGTGAACACTGCATTGCCGGCACAAATGCAAAATCAGGTCTTGGCAGTCGAAAACTGGAAGCCGTGCTTCTACAGCCCAAGACTGCGCCTTGCGGATGGCACCCTCCAGCTGCCGTTCAGCAGCTCCAATGCCAGTGGGGCTAAAGTATGGGCAGAAGTCATCAGCATACAAACAAGCTGAGACAGACGTTCCCACCGCCACAGCGAGACCATTAAATGCAATTAAAAAGAGGCACGCACTTAAGACAGATCCTTGTGGCACCCCATTCTCCTGAACTCAGGAGGAACTATGGGAGGCCGCAACTTGCACATGGAAGGAACGAAGCGACAGAAAATTTTGTATGAAAATCGGGAGCGGACCCCGAAGACCCCAACCATGAAGCGTAGAGAGGATGTGATGTTGCCATGTCGTATCGTACGCCATCCGCATGTCAAAAAAGACAGCAACCAGATGCTGAGGGCGGGCAAAGGCTGTACAGATGGCAGACCGCAGGCACACCATATTATCGGCAGCAGAGCGGCCCTTACGGAACCCACCCTGAGACGGAGCCAGAAGGCCCCGAGACTCAAGTAGCCAACTCAACCTCCGACTCACCATGCGTTCGAGCAACTTGCAAAGAACGTTGGTGAGACTGATGGGGCGGTAGCTGTCCACCTCCAGTGGGTTCTTGCCATGTTTCAGCACGGGGATTACGATGCTTTCCTGCCATTGCGACAGGAACTCACCCTCAACCCAGATATGGTTGAAAAGTACTAAGAGGCGTCGCTGGCAGTCCACCGAGAGGTGTTTGAGCATCTGACAGTGGATGCGATCTGGCCCGGGAGTTGTATAAGGGCAAGCGGCTAGGGCACTTTAGAATTCGCACTCACTGAACGGAGCATTGTACAATTCACGATGGTGTGTGTGAAATGAAAGGCTCTGATGTTCCAACCACTCTTTCAGGGAGTGGAAGGCCAGTGGGTAATTCGCAGAAGCAGAACTCTGAGCAAAATGCTCCACTAAGCGGTTTGCAATTGTGTCGGAGTCAGTACAGACTGCTCCATTCAGTGAAAGTGCAGTTGCGCTGACGTGGGACCGATAGCCATAGAGTCGTCTAATCTTGGCCCAAACCTGCGGTGGAGAGGTACGGAGGCCAATGGTGGAGACATACCTTTCCCAGCACTCCTGCTTAAGTTGGCGAATGAGGCGGCGGGACCGCGCACGGAGCTATTTAAAGGCGATGAGGTGCGCCAATGAGGGATGCTGCTTGTGATGCTGGAGTGCCCGCCTGCAATCTCTAATCACCTCAGTGATCTCGGGCGACCACCAAGGCACAGTCCTCCGCCGAGGGGTCCCAGAAGAACAGGGTATGGCAGATTCTGCGGCAGTAACGATGCCGGTGGTGACCAAGTGAACCACTGCACCAATGGCATCATTAGAAAGAGGCACAATCGTGGCAATGGAGGTGAACAAGTCCCAGTCAGCCTTATTCATAGCCAGTATGAGGGGTGCCCAGAAGAGTGACGCAGTGGCAGTGACAGAAAGATTGGAAAGTGGTCACTACTGCACAGGTCGTCATGCACACTCCATTGAACAGATGGTAATAGGCTAGGGCTGCAGATCGAAAGGTCAATGGCTGAGTACGTGCCATGCGCCACACTGAAATGTGTGAAGGCGCCAGTATTTATAAAAGAGAAAGGTCAAGCTGTGCCAGTACTTGCTCAACGATGCTGCCTCTGCCTGTTGCCACTGATCCACCCCACAGAGGGTTATAGGCGTTGAAGTCGCCCAGCAACAGAAAAGGTGAGGGCAATTGGGCTATAAGCGCAGCCAAGACATGCTGCAGGAAATCACCATCCGGTGGAAGATAGACACTGCAGACAGTAACAGCGTGAGGTGTCCACACCTAACAGCGACAGCCTCTAAAGTGTTTGTAGAGAGACACACTCACTGTAAAGAGAGTGAAGGATGTAGATGCCACCAGATACCTTCTCATGAGCTGCCAGTTTCTCATAATAACCCCGATAGACAAGGAGGGCAGGGGTTTGCATTGCTGGAAACCAAGTTTCCTGAAGAGCAACGCAGCATGGGGCATTATAGTGACAGAAACATCCACCAGCTTCTTACAAGCGAGTAATGCCTGTGACTGGGCAGAGCATGCTGTTTTTATCAAGACTGACCCGGACCACATTTTTGACAAGCCCTCCACCTCCCCGAACTTGTCCTCTAAATGCTCTACAAAGAACTGAGGCATCACGGACACAAAGGATTCCCCATCGGCTCTCGTACAGACTAGATACCGGGGCGAATACATCTCCCTGCCATTCATAGCCTTTCGTTCCTCCCATGGTGTGGCCAGGGAGGGGAACAATTTGGAGTCATACATGTTTGAATTAAAGTGAGCCCTCGAATGCTTAGAGACTGCTGGTGGCTGGCCATCAGCAAGAGATGTGCCACGCTTCATTGCGTGTCATCCACCTTGATGCCACCTACTCCGACCACGGGCCCTCCCCACGGGTGCCACCTAGCCACAGCAAGGGCCATCTGGAAGGATGACCACTGCCGGGAGTCCTGATGCCCCAGGGAGATAGGCATCTACTCCTTGGCATAGGTGGGAAGTTAACGGCTCAGGCATCAGTAGAGCGATCCCTGTGTTGTCAGGGGCCTACAACCAACAGGGTACATGGCGGCCCCACCACAACGGACTGGCTACCATGCTGTCTATTAGGTGGCAAGTGGTCCATGGTGGTCGTCAGCACAGAAAGCGACACTGCAGTGTGCGTGGTGGAAAACGCACCCAGGAATGTATCCTCGCCCAAGAGATGGAGGGTGAGTGGAACTGCAATGCAACGACGAATAAGCTGGCTAAAGGTCTCAATGTACAATGGACACAATGCACCAAGTAAGGCACCCTTCCCTACTCGGCTCGCTCTTCAGAATAATTTTGAAATATGGTGGTCAAAACCAAGAGGGGGGTCGACAGAAGCGTCCGATCCAACGCGTCGGCTTTGACCCCTGACGTAAGGGTGTTGTCGTGTGTGACGTCATGACGGCGCGGAGTTTGGTTTGAGTGTGGCTGTCTCCAGTTCTGTTTTATCTTATTTTATTTACTTTTCTGATCTGTTCATTCTATCTCGTGAGATTTTTTTTTAAATTTAAAAACACTTATTACTTATTTTAATTATGTTTCCTCGAATTTCTGTTTTAGTTTATTATATTTATCTTTCTGATCTGTTCGTTCTATCCCGTGAGATTTTTTTTAAAAAAGACAAAAAACACTAATCAGCTACTGAAGCATCTTTATCTTCTATGGGTTGCAGGGGTTACGACCCCTGGGGAGGTGGGTGGGTATTCACGCATGGCTGTCTTCACTTACACGTTGTAGCTACGCAAGGCGTCTAAATTTGTTTATATTTAGTTTGCCCCCCACCCAAAACACCCCATTTCCCGCGCTTGTCCCGTTAGTGTCATTAGGCTTCTTGTGGAAAGTGTGTGTGTGTGTGTGTGTTTTTGTTTCTGCCATATTTGTGACGTCATGGGTCAAAGCAGACGAGTGGGATCGGACGCTTCCGTATTTCCCAAGAGGGGATCATCACATAAGGGCCAAAAGATTTGAGACTCCTTTTAGTCATCTCTTACGACAGGCAGGAATACCATGAGCCTATTCTTACCCCCGAACCTGCAGGGGGTTGCAAAGGACTGTGTCAGTAGCTGATGAAAGAGCTGTGTGTAGACTGTTTTGGAGTAATGTCTGGAAGCAATTGTGCAAGTAGCAACTTCTATACAAAGCCAAAGTGCACAGTGTTTTGGAAAAAGCAATACCAAAGTTTGTGGAGTACCATTATAACTGCTAACATGAAGCTTACATTCTGGAGGGTACAACGGATGCAAGTACTTCAAATTTTACTTTTAATCTGAATTTGGGGAAGAAACAGTAACTGCCAGTAATGTGAACACAATGTTTCTAAATGTTCACCATCTTACAGCATAAATTTAACTAGCTTCAATTTCTAATAATAATAACTTCAAGTTCTAGTAATAGTTGAGAGAGAGAGAGAGAGAGAGAGAGAGAGAGAGAGAGAGAGAGAGAGAGAGATGCTATAAATAACTGTCAGCAAATCACTACTACTCCATATGTTTTTCCAAATTTCAAAGTTTCCTTCTCTTTAATTTGTAACTTCAGAAAAACAAACATATTGCTTCTTTACAATAACTATTTCTCAACCTTGGCAACTATGGTACAACAAATGACAAATAAATGTGGATTCTTCTACTTGAAATCAAAAATTATGAAACATAACAAATTATATTCTATATGATACAAATAACAAATGAGGTGTGAGCACTAACCTCAATGTCAAAATCCAACAGATTGAAAGCTGCCCTAAACAAGGAACAAAAGTGAGCTATACAGGGCACTTCCCACCATGACTGTATATCTGAAAAGAAAGAATATTACAAATAAATGTTTATACACTGAAACCATATGCAAATCTGTATGTTGACATACATATACTATAAAATCTCAGATCCTGCTGGTACACTGTTAACAACTGCCAAAATCTCGTATACTTAAAGACCAAATGCAGTCGCTACGTAACTGCAACGAAATATCACTTTCAAACCGGGAACAGAAACATTATCATTAATCAATACTAAAAGAAAAATATGACTTTCGGCAAAAAAGGAAAAAATGTGAAGGTAACATCCCTTTCATCATCTTCTGTGACAAACTATGAACGAAATTATTAAAAGTTGATTAACTTCAACAAAGATTGTATATGTAGGCCTAACAATAGTGAACTAATTGCTATAATTTTACCTTGCATTCGGATTTTTTTTATATTTAGCTTACTGTCATTATGGTAGAAAACAATCCAGACTTTAATTTATACACCGTCGCACGATTTTATGAATTTCCTGGTTCAATAGAAATAAGAAGTTTCCAAGATCTTTAAATGAGGTAATGGTGATTAGTTTTTACATTAAACGCTCAAGCTGTAAAACTGCAGAAAACTTTCAGTTTTCTGTAGTTTGTTAACACGTTGTAGTTAACTACAGAACGTAATGAAACAAGAATTACGCGTGTTCACATAATTTATAATAAACGGGAGGAACCTGACAATTCACAATAAATTACAACCTAAGATTACATCCCACGTAATGAAGTGCTAAATCTTTCGATACCTGGGCATCTGGATCTGACAAGATGAACACAAATAAAACCAGTAAAAAACACCGCTCCAAATGTAAGTGGAAACATTTCTTCGATATTCTCATTGAGTATGATGTCGATTCGAAGCAATTGAATATTCCGCGGTTTCTAATACAGGTAACAAAGTAATACCATGAGTTCATACTATTTCCAAATTAACACTGAAATTAGAAAAAAATAGTAACGTTTCACACGCTTAATAAATTCTGTTACTTTTCACACAAAAATGTTTCGTTTAATATAGTTCATATTAATTTTTCACGAAATCTGTCAAACGAAGATACTGTAAATATCACCATCCGTAGAGTATATCTCATTAGATACACGAGCAGACGTATGCAAATGACGTTACGCTCGACTAGCGGCATGACAGGTATCGTAATTCATAAAATATTCTGGTTTCACGATAATTTACACATACTTGACAACAAGGATTTAATCTGGCTTGCAACAAATTGTACGAGCATAACCTAAACATGCTTTATTATCTAAACATTTCGTATGATACAAATTATAAAAAATTCCGAAGTAACTACCATACTTATAAGAATAACAAATATTTATTTACCATCCATTTGTGTTCACTCTATGCCCTAAATTAAAACGCAACCACACAACTTCAACGGCAAAATCCCTCCAATGTTTTGTTGTTTTGAATGGCCGGAAGTACTCAATGTTAGAAGTTTTACGAACAAATGAAAGGCATGTTCCGAAATGGTAAATTCTTATGACATGACGTATAAATGTAATGAAATGGTTGTGTTTCTTTCATATTGTGTATGGAAATAGTAACAACTACATGCAACTTTGACATTCAGTAGTTTTTAATTGAACAATATTTCATTTAAACCCAAATCTTTTTCGATTCTGCTTGCTGTTTTGAGCGGCAAGTGCTATCGATATTACGCATTCGATCGCGTGGCCGTTAATCGATCAATGAGGTCGAAAAAGTAGCGATTGTCGATCCAAACTAACATCTCTCGATATAAATTTTGGAGAGATGACTAGTATGACAAACAAATTTTTGTTCATGGCAAAAAAGCGGATAACACTCATTTGTTAGATGGAAGATGTCCAATGGCGAATCACGCGGAATTATGCCACATAAAAAGTGTGGTAGTAGCTGTTCCAGCTTTTCTCCTCTGTTTTTGTTGGTATGTGAGGGCGAACTATAACTTGGCAACATCGCTACAGGCAATGAAACTGTACTTCCTGATAGGTGTGCTGACTGCTGACAGATAACGTGTTAGCCGGTCGCCGGTTATAAAAGGGCGTGCATTGACTGTAGCGTGACAGGAGGCCACTGGGGAGTTCAGAATTTAATAAATCTTTGAAGATAGCTTTGGAGACATGTCAGCCCCAGAAACGCTGCAGAAATTATTTGCGTATGTATACGGCATATATGTACTTCTGTATTGTAACTTTCAGACCTTATTTAAGAAAAATGAAATGTAAATGATAATGTATATTTTCGGGGGTACGCGTAGCATGAATACTTATTGTTTTCTGTAGATTCGTAATTTTGTTTAAAAGTGTTTCATTTCTTTGTATTGTCCGGGTCTTCACTGCAGCTCCAGGAACATGTTGCATTTATTACTTTCCTATTATTGGTCAAATGTTGAGCAGGACTTTATCTAGGACCAAAAATCATATGAGATATTAATATACCTTAAACAGTGCATTTTTTGCATCATGGGAGTTTGTCATACTTGCTGACAGCTTATAAACATAACTATGTTTCTTCTGCACCTTGAAGAATTCATGTAAACATACGAATTGTATAACGTTAGAAAAGGACATGCAATTTTTTAAGATAACCGTGGGGAAAGTTGGGTGTACCTCGGTAGTTATGTACATTCATAAGTTTAAGGGAAACATGTGCAATAAATTTTAAGTAAGCCTAATTAACTAAACCATTCAATACCACGTTGCCAACACACAACCTATGTACCGTAGATCCGCTACCATTCAGTCTGTTACTACAATACACATTTCAAAAGCTAATATAGACAAAGAACAACTATTATCGGTGTTCTGTTGTATTTCTTTTTGTGTATTGTGATATGTCTCACATTCTCATTACATTACATGACAAAGGAGACCGCAAATTCTCAAGTGTCAGAGAATGCATTTGTTCAAAGCAGCTGCCATGAACTATGCGTATCAATCAGGGCATTAACTTCAGTCTATGCTGTTTACTTTCAAAACTCATGTAAATGAACATCATAAACAATAGAAACAAAAGCTGTTACTCAGTGCCATGCTCTTACTGCGTCACATAGGGCCTATATAGTAAGTGACTAAAGGGTACACAAATCTTAAGGGTCCACAAATTTAAATACAATACATTATTCTAAACCAAATGGTTTGAGATTAGGAGCCATGGCCAGAAAATGAATGTTTTTGGCTGATAAGGTCTTTAATAAGTAAATAATGTGATCTATGTGTTTCTAAACAGTAAAGATTTCTTCGCCAGATTTGATGGCAATACCAGGAACAACAAGACACAATCTTCTGTGATGGGCATGTGGTGGATTTTTTCCTCATGGTTTTACATGAAGTTGTTGGTGTTTGAAATCCACTAGGGACTAGCGAGGAAATGGTTGATAGGGTTCTAGCCTCCCTTTCATTTTACGACAGTAAGCAAGGTTATCTGAGGTAGTGCAAAATTTTATACACCACTGTAATGTGGCTAGCAGTTGTCACTTTCAGCTGGTGGTATAATCTTGAATTTTTTCAGTGAGAAGCTTTTTGTGTCTATAAAAAACTAAATATTCTTTTCGACAATTAGTTATTTATCTCATCTCCACTTGTACAAGTGGGAAAATTTCCAGCATTAAACTGCTCCTGTGGGGCTCAAAGACAGTACAGCCAACACCTTGTCATAGAATGCTGAGGGCATACTTTTGTAATATGATAAGAGTTCTTTCTTCCAATAACCATGCATGGTTGTCTGCAGAAAGTCTTCTTGTGATGGTGATGGGGGGAGGGGAAGGTGGATGGGGAGATGATTGTAAGACACTAAAATTGCCATGTTTTATATCAATGGGTTAGTCACTCTGGAGATGTGTTATGCCACAAAAAAAAGTTATAGGTGACACAAAAACTTTTGTATAACCCAGAGAATTAATGGTTGTGAGAATCCCGTAACGAATCAAAAGCTACAACTTGCCACACTCCACCCCACTCCTTGTCATGAACCATGGAGCTTGCCAAGTGGAGGTGGCTTCTGTGTCATATCAGTGCAACGGAGGGGCATCTCTAGAGAGATGGTTCAGTCTGGATGATTAACTGCTCTGGACTTGTAACATGAGCCACCATTGAAATGTCATGATGCTACTGCAAATTGCTTAGAGTATGTGTAGCAGCTCTACAGTATGGCTTATGGTTATGGCATCCCCTTTGACAAAATATTCTGTAGGTAGAATAGCCCTCCCTGCAGATTTCTCGGCAGGGACTACTCAGGAGGATGACATCATTGGGAAATCAAAACTGTCTATCTACAGATCTCTGCGGGGAATGTAACATTCTCCACCAGGGTTTCGATTACCTCTCGTCGTGCCCTGAAATGAGAAATGTCCTGCCCACTATCCTTCCCACCCCTCCTACCATGGTATTCAGCCATCCACTGAACCTACACAATATACTCATCCGTCCTTACACAACCCCTGCTCTCAATCCCTTGCCTCATTGCTCATACCCCTGCAATAGACCTAGATGCAAGACCTGTCCCATACATTCTCTTACCACCACCTACTCCAGTCCGGTCGCTAACATCACCTATCCCATCAACGCAGGGCTACCTGTGAAACCAGTCATGTGATTTACAAGCTAAGCTGCAACCACTGTGCTGCATTCTATGTAGGCATGACATCCAACAAGCTGTCTGTCCGCATGAACAGCCACTGAAAAACTATGGCCAAAAAACAAGTGGACCACCCTGTTGCTGAACATGATATCCCTCATCTCAATGACTGCTTCACAGTCTGTTCCATATGGATCCTTCCCACCACCACCACCTTTTCTGAATTGCACAGGAGGGAACTTTCCCTGCAATATATCCTACGTTCCCGTAACCCTCCTTGCCTCAACCTTCATTAGTCACTGTCCTCACCCATCCAGCCACCTCCCTGTTCTCATTCCAGCACTTCACAGCCGTCATTTCACCGCCACACCCAATCTTTTAATTTCTTTTTATTTCTCTCCTTTCTGCCACTTACCACCTCCCCCCTCCACACATTCTCTCCAGCCCTCCATCTAAACTGCAACACTTCACTGTCCGCCACTCCCACCATACTATCCCTCCCCGCCCCAGCCTCCTCCTTACCCCCTCCCAGACGCCACTCCCATCATGCACTGGTGTTGCTGCTCGCAGTGTGGTTTCATTTCTCTGAGACTGCAGACATGTGTGCAAGTTGCGTTTGTGTGTGTGTGTGTGTGTGTGTGTGTGTGTGTGTGTGTTTACTGCTGACAAAGGCATTAATGGCCGAAAGCTATAATTGTGTGAATCTTTTTGTTGTGCCTATCGCGACTCAGCATCTTCGCTATATGGTGAGTAGCAACTTTCCTTCTCTGGTACTGTCCCAATGTGGACCTGTACACTGTTGCTAATATCAACACTACAATATCCAGCTGTAGTTCACATGCACAAACTTCAAAGTGCTGATCGACACAAAATTAGCTTACTTCTGCAGTTTTGTACTGATACCCTTATTTTGTGTAAATGGCAGCTCCTTTATCCATGCTAGATCTGCAAGTGTAAGCTGCTAAATTATACCCGTTTATACTGACGCTTTCCATCCCCACAGTTACATGGTGTTCAAACAGACAAAGTATATCACTCTCATTCTTATTTTTGAGATCATCTAAACACACTAACACCTCATCTACTTTATATTTTATTCCCTTGATGTTTTGATGAAGTAAATTTATGCTACCCTTAGCATTATCCCTATTTACTGTACATGAAACTTTTTTTTTATTCTATTTGTCTTGATTATTATCTGTCTGGACTTAAGATTTAACCTAAAGAAACCTGTCTGCCTCGTCCCATTAACCACAGGAATCATCCCTTGTGTGACTGTGGCCCCCTTACAGTATCTGCCAATAGAGAAGCCAACTTATCTTTCCCCTTCCTATTTATGTGCAGGCCATGTGTAGTGTATCCCCATCTACCAATAGCATTAACTGGAACAACACTCATATGATATTTTGCTGGTGTCTGGAGCATCCTGTTGAGCTCAGTGTTAACAAGCCTTACAGCAGTGTTTACCCAGGGCTGATCATGGCACTGAAAGACCTCCACAAACCCCATGTTTGTTTGATCAGTTTCTGCTCCTATTTTGTCCAGGTAACTCCTAATACTATATCTTGGATTCATAGCCAGTCTGTTTCCTACTCCCCCAACAGTAATTATCTGATCTTCCTTCTCAAAGTCCCTGCATACCTGATCTAAGTTTTCTGTCACCTGGCTGAGGCTAACACTTGGGTTTCACAAAGCTTGTGACCTGATACCCTTCACCTAGTTTCTCCTGAAACTGCTGGCCTACGCTCCTCCCTTGGCTGCTACCTAGAAGCAGAATTCTTCTTTTGCACATAAGACATATCAACTTACACCAAGACTGTGGTTGTGTTGATACAACTGTCTTGTCAGAAGGTTTAGAAATTTCAGTGTGAACATTTCCAATCCTATTCCTCTCCCTACACTGACTATCCCATGGAAAGAGGGGCAAGCCAGACATTTGAAAGCGAGACAATTTGTCCAACACTTATTATGCACTCGAACTGATGGGAATATTTTTACTGTTACGAAGCTTTTATATTTTATGTACATTGAAGATGGAGGGGGGAGAAAGGAAAGGAAAAGGAAGGAACTAATGATATCAGCTTCATTGTGACTTTATGTGAAATTGGCAGCTATGAGCAAAAATGTGTGCTGGACTGGGACCCAAACCCAGAATATCTTGCTTCCTAGGCAGTTGTGTTAACCACTGCGCCACCCGTACACAGGGCCTATTGCCAATACACTGACTATCTCGGCACGCTTCCCAGGCAACTCACATTCCCACACAGTGCTACCTATCAGCAGTCCCCATCCATGTCGTCCATGCTCGCTAATTTAAGATTCCTGCTGTAGGTCAAATGTAACTGTGTATCCGCACTGAAAGTTGTAGATTCATTGCCCGTTGAGGTGAAGCAATTATATGAATGCTTGTTCCTTCGGACATGTGCAAATGAACAGACACCGTGCGAAACCCGCAGATGTGATACATGTTATGTAAATTGGTGGTGGAGGAGAGAGAAGGAAGGAACTCAAACCTGGGATTTCTTGCTAAACGCAATGCCTAAGCGGGAGAGCCTTGGTTAGAGTCACAGCCTGGCACACATTTTCACTTGTCATGCTGATTCCTCATAAAGTCCCAGTGTAGCTGATATCATTAGTTCCTTTCCTTTCTTCCCCCTCCACCTTCAGTTTCCATAATATGTATTGCAGCTGCAGATTTCGTGTAGTGTCTGTTTTTTTGGACATGTCCGAATGAATGTTCACCACACATTCATAAAACCATTATTTTTTGTTTAATACATTGAAGATAAATTTGGGGAAGTTGAGTCTTTGGGAAAATGCACAATGGATCACTATGATTAAAGCCTTCTCTGTTGCACTTTCTATAACTCGTCAGGGATGTTGGTGACATATCACTGACCACTGCCCCATGCATATCTTTGAATATGGTCCAAGGATAGTCTTGCACGAAGACCATACACATCAAAAAGACAAGGACCTATGGGCTCATCATGAGCAGTGAGGCATCATTTTGTCTGCCAGGTCCAAACAGATCCCAGGAGTATTCAAATAGACACAGGCACCTTTTCTTAGTCTTTCAAGGGAATGTTCTCCTCAGGAAAGTTAGTCATAGGTACACAGTAAACACAAAATGTTACATTCCACCACCCATGAGCTGCTTCTATTGCTTACACTTTGTTCATAAAATCCCACTGCCCGGTGACCTACAATGTGACAAACTGCGGATGACCACTCCATGGAGGTAGGCTTCTGAACAATTACCTTTGTGTGTTAACTACAGAGAACACCAGCTTCCATGTTCACTCGTTTGCTCAGTCTTCATGGAATAAAAGAAAATACAGCATCCACCACCTTTCTCTTGTGCTTCCTGTGGCACAATCTTTGGGAACCACACATGTCTAGAGCAGCAGCTTCCTCCTCCAATGCCTACCGGCGACATGACTCTCTCTTGGGTTTCCTTTCCCAGGAAACATGCACATGAGAGGCCTGATGCCAGTCAGTAGCTAAAAGAACTATGGCCTGTAGGTTCCAGGGCTGCCCAATGTACATCCGCCCCCACGTTCATCAGGGATAGACAGTCGCAAGAATCTTGACCACCAAAAGATGCTTATGAGTAGGAGGACAAGGATATTCCAGTGACCCCAGAGGCGCTAGATCCCCACACGCAGTTGGATTCTGAACTATTGCTCATTGATGTTTTTCCATCCCCACTGGTGCCAGTCAGTGAGTTGTTGTCATCATAGGCATCATACAGTCAAAAGACAGGTTTGATGCAGCTCTCCATGCTGTCTCTCCTGTGCAAGCCTTTTGATCTCCAAATAACGACTGCAACCTACATCCTTCCCAATTTGCTTACTGTATTCATCTGTTGGTCTCCCTCTATGATTTTTACCTCCCAGACTTCCATCCAATACTAAATTGGTGGTCCCTTGATGTCTCAGAATGTGTCCGATCAACGCTTTTTTTGTCGATGCCAGTATACATTTTGTATCTTCCCTACTTCAGCCATCATCAGTTATTTTGATGCCTAAAAGCAAAACCTATCTGCTTCTTTAAGTGTCTTGTTTCCTAATGTAATTCCCTCAGCATGACCTGATTTAATTTGATGACATTACACTATCCTTGTTTTGCTTTTGTTGATGTTCGTCTATATCCTCCTTTCAAGACACTGCCCATTCTGTTCAACTGCTCTTTCAAGTCCTTTGCTGTCTTTGACAGTGTTAAGTCATCAGCAAACCTCAAAAGTTGCTGTTTCTTCTCGCTGGAATTTAATTTCTAGTCCAAATTTTTCTTTTGTTTCCTTTACTGCTTGCTCAATGTACCAACTGAATAACGTGGGTGACAGGCTACAACCGTGTTCACTCCTTTTCAACCACAGCTTCCCTTTCATGCCCCATCGACTCTTACAACTGCCATCTGGTTTCTACCCAAGTTGTAAGTAGCCGCCGGACGGTGGGGCCGTGCAGTTCTAGGCACTTCAGCCTGGAACCGCGTGACTGCTACGGTCGCAGGTTCAAATCCTGCCTCGGGCATGTATGTGTGTGATGTCCTTAAGTTATTTAGGTTTAAGTAGTTCTAAGTTCTAGGGTACTGATGACCACAGATGTTAAGTCCCATAGTGCTCAGAGCCATTTGAACCATTTGTAAGTAGCCTTTCACTGCCTGTATTTTACCCATGTTACCCTCAAAATTTCAAAGAGAGCATTCCAGTCAACATTGTCAAAAGCTTTCTCTAAGTCTACAAATGGTATAAACTTAGGTTTGCCTTTGCTTAACTTATCTTCTGTGATTAGCCCTAAGGTCAGTACTGCCTCCTGTGTTCCCACACTTCTCCAGAATCCAACCCTTCTCCAGAATCCAAACTGATCTCCTCTGAGGTCGGCTTCTACCAGTTTTTCCTTTCTTCTGAAAAGACTTCGTGTTAGTAATTTGCAGCCATGACCTATTAAACTGATAGTTCGATAATTTTCACTCGTCGGCAGATGCTTTCTTTGCAATTGGAATTATTACATTTATCTTGAAGTCTGTAGGTATTTCACCTGCCTCATACACCTTTCACCCCACTTAGAAGAGTTTTCTCACAGCTGGCTGTCCCAAGGCTGTCAGTACTTCTTGCAGAATGTCATCTATTCCAGGGTTCTTGTTTCACCATAGTTCTTTCAGTGCTCTGCCAAATTGACTCTGCAGTATCGTATCTCCCATTTCATCTTCATCTATGTCCTCTTCCTCTGCTGGAACTGCAACAACTTATTTTCGTCTCTTCTGCAATTTAAGTTGCTCTACAAGAAATGCAGATGACCATTTCCCGATGGCCTGTAATTATTGCGCATTCTGTAGAAATCGCAGTGGCCCTGAGAGGGCATCTGGATAGGTCTGTAAATCGTTTGACATGGATATTGTCAGTGTGTGGATTCCCCTTCACACCATGCTGGAAGCAATGGCAGTGTGGGAATGACCCCAACGATCACAATTTGCAACATTTACTTACCTCAAGGCAGACCACATACTTACATTAAGTTGATGACCTTAATCCAACAACTTTCCTTCTCTTTTTTTGTTACTTGGTGATTTCAGTGGACACCACCTCCTTGTGGGGGCATACCACTTCATCCGGTAGGGACCTTCTGCTAGAAAAGCTTCTTACCAACCATGATCTGTCCCCCTCAGTGGCGAAACTCATACCCACTTTGCAGTTCTCCTGTCACATACTTGCCACGGCCAGACCAACTGGCTACCACAACGGGTGCTTCAAGGAGCCAACTGGCAGTAGTATGCCTCCACTGTTACCTTCTACCTCCATTCCTCACCCCCCCCCCCCCTCCCCTTCCCTGTTAGATTGCATCGACAAGGATGTGCAAGATGTCTCCGAGACGATCACCTATTCCGCTGGAACTTTTATTCCCCTTTCTACAGGTCGCCTGCCACAGTGGACTGAAGACATTTCAATAGCTGTTCAGGACTGCCAAACAGTCTTACAACATTTCAAGTGACTTCCTTCGCAGACTGACCTTATCACTTTTAAGTGACTTCATGCTAAGTATTGTTATCTAAGTAAACACAGTAAGCAGGAATGCTACATCTCCTCTCTGGGAGCCTATACCTCTTCATCCCAGGTGTGGTTCAAGCTCCTTAGTCTTCTTGACTGTTAAAGATCCTCAATCTGCTCTGGGTTTCTTCATTCAGAATGGTCTCTGTACTGATGCGCTGCCTCTAGCTGAACCTCTTGCCACCCATGTTGCTACAGCATCTGCATCTATTCCTATGAGCTGTCTTCTGGGAGTATAAGTGACGACTTGAAGCCATTCCCTCTGCTTTAGTACTCGGCATGCCAAATTATATTAAAAAAAAAAAAAAAAAAAAAAAAAAACGCTCACTGACTGAGATCTGCTTCAGGCTCTTGCTGCAACTCACTGTATGGTGCCAGGCTCTGATTCCATTCAGTCAGATGCTGCAACATCTGACTTCCTCAATGGCTCCATCTCCTTTGGGTCTTCAACAGTGTTTGGCTCAGTGGTGTCTTCCCTTTACAATGGTGAGATAGTGTCATCATTCCAATTCTTAAGCCAGGCAAAAATCCAACATCCAATGACAGCTACTGGCAGATTAGCCTCACCAAAATGCTATGCAAATGTCTTTAAAGAATGGTTGCTTTCCGATTAAGCTGGGTTCTTGAATCTCAGGGTCTATAATCCCGCTTATAGTATGATTTTCTGGATGGACAGTCCGCAACCAGTCATCTGATTAGGTTGGAATCAGCAGTCCGGCAGGCTTTTTCTAAATGGCAGCACCTCATTGCAGTCTTTATTGATCTTCAACTGCTTTTAGATGGTTTGCCTCTTTTCTTGCTGCACCCTGTTTCCTGTTTTAGGAGTAGCACTTTGTTGATTAATGGGTGCAGCTGCCTATGATGGGTTGGAGGTGGGACGGGTGTGGGAGGGGCTGCCCCTGTCGCATACAGGATGGTCCATTGATAGTGACCGGGCCAAATATCTCACGAAATAAGCATCAAACGAAAAAGCTACGAAGAACGAAACTCGTCTAGCTTGAAGGGGGAAACCAGATGGCGCTATGGTTGGCCCGCTAGATGGCGCTGCCATAGGTCAAACGGATATCAACTGCCTTTTTTTTTTAAATAGAAACCCCCATTTTTATTACATATTCGTGTAGTACGTAAAGAAATATGAATGTTTTAGTTGGACCACTTTTTCGCTTTGTGATAGATGGCGCTGTAATAGTCACAAACGTATAAGTACATGGTATCACGTAACATCCCGCCAGTGCGAACGGTATTTGCTTCGTGATACATTACCCGTGTTAAAATGGACCGTTTGCCAATTGCGGAAAACGTCGATATCGTGTTGATGTTTGGCTATTGTGATCAAAATGCCCAACGGGCGTGTGCTATGTATGCTGCTCGGTATTCTGGACATCATCCAAGTGTCCGGACCGTTCGCCGGATTATTTTAGGAAACAGGAAGTGTTCAGCCACATGTGAAACGACAACTACGATCTGCGACAAATGATGATGCCCAAATAGGTGTTTTAGCTGCTATCGCGACTAATCCGCACATCAGTAGCAGACAAATTGCGCGGGAATCGGGAATCTCAAAAACGTCGGTGTTGAGAATGCTACATCAACATCGCTTGCGCCCGTACCATATTTCTATGCACCAGGAATTGCATGATGACTTTGAACGTCGTGTACAGTTCTGCCACTGGGCACAAGAGAAATTACGAGACGATGACAGATTTTTTTGCACGCGTTCTATTTATAAATCTGGCATCTGCTTTTCGCACTTAATCAGATAGGTGGGGGTTTCTCTTGGCATGGCTGAACCCTGGAAACCACTTGTCTGCTCTAACCAACTTGCCGATCTAGCCCATATACTCTTACTTCTCTGTAAATCGTTTTTCAGCTCTGGCATGAGTGTCTCACTTTTACCTCCCCTGTGTGCTCTTCCCATTCTCGAACATTCTTGGTGAATGTCACTAACTCTGGATGAATGAACCCTTCACTGAAGGACTGATGACATTGCTGTTTAGTCGCTTATCCCCAGTCAGTCAGCCGACCGTTAAATTAACATACAATCAGTGTATCAAATTTTTACACTACAAACCCTATTGGCTTCCTAACGAACGCCGAATGAAATCGTGCACGACAGAGTCTAACAGCTATGTTCCTATCCACCTTAATGTTGTTCTGGCTTGACCTAACCTCAGTAAAATCAAAGTGTAGTTGGGAATCCTCGCCCATGGTACAAGTCTTTGTTTTGACTCAGTAGGTGAATGGCAGGTACAGCCAAGGAATCTGCATAATACCCACACACCCAACACATACAAATAAACTCCTCTTTGCCAGCTCCAGAGAACACAAAGCCCCCTTGGGATCTAGAGTGTAAAGCGCCGTGGGAATACCGCAGCAGGCACAGTGTAATATCTGCATCGTTACACTTTTATCGGGTATTAATGTTTATGCCCTTATCTCGTAGAGCTTAGAAGGTAATCTAGAAAAGAAAGCGATAGGATCAACAACAAAACGTAATATCGCCGCGACAGCCCTCATCATCCTAAATATTATAAACCATATAAATATCACTAACGAAGCAAAATAAAAGGTTTGATGTGTTGAAATGCAATTCTTTCTTATTGACAGACAGAATGTATAGTTCGGCGTTGCGTATATTTTTTTTGTCAACGTATTAGGAGTAACGCGGTACCCTTAAGATTTCATATACAGTACATTATCGGGTTACATATAAATGAGATAGCACACACTGCACCCGCTAATCATATTACAGAATTTTTTTCGGAGCACGATGACAAAAATTTTAACAGCTTTAGATAACTCATAAAAAATAACTGCGATGAGATGGATATGTTAAACAATACGTAACTGGTTAGAGAGGTATAAGTGCTATATTGACCTGTCACATCTAAAGTATTTTTCACAAAAAAAATAAAATGCTTCACTTTGAACAAGCGTATAAAACATAGGTACTTCATTTCCAGTCGGTCTGATACCGAAAAAAGTATTAACCAGTCCTAAACATCATATAAAACACTTTTGTAATTATTTCACTTGATAAAGAGAATAAATTCTCGAAACGCGTCGCGCACTGCATGAAAAAATGTAACTGTTGGAGTGTTTTATTATTTATATTATAAAAACATCGATTATGATGAATGAAATTAGCCAGCCTGTTAACACTTGTCAATATGCGCGATTCGAAAGCTTGATCGAATGCGATATATAGAGGTATTCACTTTACCGACACGTTACTTTCGCTTCCCTTGCGTGACATTCCGAAAGCCGTGGATGAAGCCAATCATGTAGATGCAGTATTTCTCGACTGCCGAAAACCATTTGATCCGGCACCACAATAACAATATTATTAATTAAAGTCCAATTATGAAGCTTGTAAAACAAAATTTGTGACTGGATTGAGGATTTCCTGGTAAGGAGGACGTACCATATTACAACTTCATGCGTGTCCCAGGGAAGTGTGTCAGGTTTCTAGTTCATATCGTGCCGTATATTAACACGTATCTGCGACTAGGCCGGCCACAGCATAGCCTGACGTGGCCTGGCGGTGAAACATTGTGGAGATTACGTCATATCCCTGCCCACGTTTGTTTTATCTTGTTGCAATGTTTTAATGCACGGTATAGGAAGATATTGTTACGGGAGGCAAGGAAGTAAGTAGGATCGCAAGGCAGATTCATCGAACGACGCGCCAGGTGGTGAGTGTGGCAGTATGGTAATGAAACAGGACAGTGGGGATTCGCCTACAACGCAAGGAGCCAAAAGACGAATCTTCTATTATTTATATTTGCTGTTTAAATATTAATATACATTTCCAAACATCATGATGAAGTTACTTGGATCGACAACTCGTTAATAGTAATTTAAATATAACTCAGTTAATCAGGAAATGCTAATTACAAATTTTAGCTACTGTCGGTCCTTATTGGTAGAAAGGATGGACCAATCATAAGTGCGCCCTGAAAGGGCAGAAGCCGAACTGTTAAGATAGTTTACAGACGTCTACGACCGGTTTTCGAGGTGGCGATACGCGCTAACTAGTGTGTGATGTGCAACTCCACGGAAAGACAGAATTAATTGTTTTAAGTTGCCTCATTCATATTTGTGCGGACTCATGTGAATTCAAAGATCGAGAGAAGCATTTTTGTGACTTCTGCGTTGGTCGGGAACTAATGGTTAATTACCGGGTGTCTTGTTATGTTAACGATAGACTGGCTCTAGAAATTGTTTTACTAATTCTGTGATTGGACAAATAAAACAAAATAAGTTGGCATGCTAGCATTTTACGGGTCTCATTATTGCATAAACATTAGATCTCGACCGACGAAGAAGAGGCAATGTCTTCGAGACGTTGGGTAAGCAAGTTGGCTACCATTCAGTTACGAGAAGTGGGGAGGGGAGGGGGGGGGGGAGAGAGAGAACGCACTGAACTTTCATTAATCACACATAGCATAACTGTGCATCCCCGTGTACATTATGTGGTAAAAGATTTATCGAACATTAATTCCCCAGTCTGCTGTGATGGTCTCACAACATCCTCACTATGCTGCGGCAGCCAATATTTTAATGGCCTGACAGAAATTTTAATAGTAACCTCAAACCTTGCGATGATCCCATTATTTATACTAAAGTACTATGTGAAAAAAACTAGCACAAATATCCATGTCAGATCTTGACAAAATCTCGGAGTAGTATACAGGCTGTTGGCTTGCTTTATAAGTGTTCAGAAACGTAATTGTACAGTTACAAAATGTAGAAAAATAGTGTCCTATGACTACAATATCGGTCAGTCACCTCTGGGATCTGTCAACTCATACAAATAGGTGCATGCAACAATATGTAGGGTTAAGAAGCGAAAGGTGATGATGCACGCTCAGTCGCAGGAAAGGCAAGTGGCAGGCTTCAATACATTGACAGTATACAGGGAAAATGCAGGCAGGCTATAAACAAGGCTGCTTACAAATTACTTCTGCGCCCCATCTTAGAATACTGCTCAGTTGTTGGACCCACACCAAATAGAACGTTAGGGGACGTTGAACGTATAGGTTACAATGAACGGCGGCACGTATTATCACATGTTTGTTTGTTTCACGGGAGTGCGTCTCGTAAATGCTAAAAAACCTGAATGAGCAGGCTGGCTCTAGAATATAGAAGCAGATTATCCCACGACAGCCTCCTTACAAAATTCCAAGAACCAATATTAAGTGAAGAATCTAGTTTGTTGGTAGTCGTTGAATCCTCTTATTACAAAGCACTGGATGAACACAAACCACGTATGAAACTTCTGGCAGATTAAAACTGTGTGCCGGACCGAGACTCGAACTCGGGACCTTTGCACTTGCCCGCGGAAGGCAAAGGTCCTGAGTTCGAGTCTCGGTCCGCCACACAGTTTAATCTGCCAGGAAGTTTCATATCAGCGCACACTCCGCTGCAGAGTGAAAATCTCATCCTGGAAACATCCCCTAGGCTGTGGCTAAGCCATGTCTCCGCAATATCCTTTCTTTCAGGAGTGCTAGTCTTGCATGGTTCGCAGGAGAGCTTCTGTAAAGTTTGGAAGGTAGGAGACGAGGTACTGGCGGAAGTAAAGCTGTGAGGACGGGGCGTGAGTCGTGATTGAGTAGCTCAGTCGGTAGAGCACTTGCCCGCGAAAGGCAAAGGTCCCGAGTTCGAGTCTCGGTCCGGCGCACAGTTTTAATCTGCCAGGAAGTTTCATATTAGCGCACACTCGGCTGCAGAGTGAAAATCTCATTCTGACAAACCACGTACTTTGCGCTCTATTTTAGGCAAAAGGTAGTTTTTCGCGCATCTATATGTTTATGACGTCATATCTCCTGAACATTGTGCCATACAGTGATATAAATTTGCAGGTACATACAATGTTATAAACTGAAGAGCCAAAGAAACTGGTACACCTGCCTAATATCGTGTAAGTCCCCGGGGAGCACGCAAAAGTTGCGCAACACGACGTTGCATTGACTCGACTAAAAGTCTGAAGTATTGCTGGAGGGAACTGACACCACGAATCCTGCAAGGCTATCCATGAAAGTACGAGGGGGTGGAGATTTCTGAACAGCACGTTGCAAGGCATCCCAGATACGCTCAGTAATGTTCATGTCTGGAGAGTTTGGTGGACACTGGAAGCGTTTAAACTCAGAGGAGTGTTCCTGGAGCCATTCTGTAGCAATTCTGGACGTGTGGGCTGTCGCATTGTTCTGCTGGAATTGCCCAAGTCCGTCGGAATTTACAATGGACATGAATGGATGCAGGTGATCATAAGGGATGCTTATGTACGTGCCACCTGTGAGAGTTGTATCTAGATGTATCAGGGGTCCCGTATCACTCCAACTGCACACGTCCCACACCATTACAGAGCCTCCACCAGCTTGAACAGTCCCCTGCTGACATTCAGAGTCCATGAATTCATGAGGTTGTTTCCGTACAAGTACACGACCATCCGCTCGATGCTCGATACAATTTGAAACAAGACTCGTCGGACCAGGCAAGGTGTTTCCAGTCATCAACAGTCTAATGTCTGTGTGAGGCGAGCCGTAAAGCTTTGTGTCGTGCAATTATCAAGGGTACACGAGTGGGCCTTCCGTTCCGAAAGATCGTATCAATGATGTTTCGTTGAATGGTTCGCACGCTGACACTCGTCGATGGCCTAGCAGTGAAATCTACAGCAATTTGCGGAAGGGTTGCACTTCTGTCACATTGAACGTTTCCCTTCAATCATCGTCGGTCCCGTTCTTGCAGAATCTTTTTCCGGTCGCACCGATGTCGGAGATTTGATGTTTTACCGGCTTTCTTGGTATTCATGGTATATTCGTGAAATGATCGTACGGAAAAATCCCCACTTGATCGCTACCTCGGAGTTGCTGTGTGCCATCGCTCGTGCGCCGACTACACCACCACTTTCAAACTCATTTATATCGTGATAACGTGTCATTGTTCAGCAGTACCCGATCTAACAACAGCGCCAGACACAGCAACTGCCTTTTTACATATCTCTGTATTTGAATATGCATGCCTATACCAGTTTTTTTTTTTTACGCTTCGGTATAAATGGATACCGCCTATGGACTGTGTTGTGAATAGAGTTAGTAGTAAAAAAAGTAATAAATTAAAACGACATGTCTGATGCTGAAGTTTGACAGCATGACTATTACCCTTCAGACACCCCCACAGGAAAAAATCGATTGAGGACAGATCGGGTGATCGTAGTGGCCCATCAATCCAGCTGCCGGGGAAGGTTGCCTGCAGATGTGCCCTCACTTGTCTCCTGAAATAAGCGGGGGGTCCGTGCTGCTGACATCGAATGCGGCGACGATTACGCATTGGAGCATCATTCAGCATATCCGGCAGAACCTCTCGCAGTAATACGAGATACGTGCACCATCAAGTTGGTCCAGGAGAGTATTCGGCCTAACTAAACAGTTTCCGACGATGCCAGCCCACACGTGACCGTAACACCCTCAAGTGGCGTTAGCGGGTCACCTTCCCTACGTTACTGCTGATCCTTGTTGCATTCCCGATGTGCCATGTGAGTTTGTAAAGTTTTATTGAATCACCCAGTATAGATATTATTAATACATTTTGGTTCCTAACTTTGGCGATGGGTTCAGTTGGCTCATCGTCAGCATTAAATAACTTGCCTCTGCGTCATTTAGGTCGCTTACTGGTTTTTTAAACGTTAATAAGTGTCACTCTGTGTAATGCCAAACTGGAGTGATCAACAGCAAAATGTTCAGACGAACTAACTAGGAACTGTATTTCTTAGATATAAACAATGGAAGGTCTTTCAGTAGTGCAATAACTAACTGGAAAATAAGTCTGGTACTGAAAACCGCTCATCGCCTAATAAGGAATTTAGCACTTGCGCTAATGAAACAGAATGTAACAAGAAAGTAGAAAGTATCCGGACACCTGGCTGAAAATGACTTACAACTTCGTAATGCCCTCAATCGGTAATGCTGGAATTCAATATGGTGTTGATCCACCCTTAGTCTTGGTGACAGCTTCCACTCAGGCAGGCATACGTTGATCAGGTGCTGGGAGGTTTCTTGGGGAATGGCAGCCCATTCTTCACTGACTGCTGCACTAGGGAGAGGTATCGGCGTCGGTCGGTGAGGCATGGCACAAAGTCGGCGTTCCAGAACATCCCAGTGGTGTTCTGTAGGATTCATGTCAGGACTCTGTGCAGATGACGTTCACCGGCCATTCGCCATACCCTGTCATCGGATCGCCACTTTGTGTACTGTAATTCGTCACTCCACACAACGTTTTTCCACCGTTCAACCGTCCAGTGTTTACGCTCCTTACACCAAGCGAGGCGTCGTTTGGCGTTTACCGGCGTGATGTGTGGCTTATGAGCAGCCGATCGACCATGAAATCCAAGTTTGCAGTGGATCCTGGTGCAGTCTGAATTCCTGTGTGATGGTCTGGATAGATGTCTGCTTATTACACATTACGACCCTCTTCAACTGTCGGCGGTCTCTGTCAGTCAACAGACGAGATCGGCCTGCACGCTTTTGTGCTGTACGTGTCCCTTCACGTTTCCACCTCACTATCACATCGGAAACAGTGGACCTAGGGATGTTTAGGTGTGTGGAAATCTCGCGTACAGACGTATGACACAAGTGACACCCAATCACCTGACCACGTTCGAAGTCCGTGAGTTCCGCGGAGCGCCCCATTCTGCTCTCTTATGATATCTAACGACTATTGAGGTCGCTGATATGGAGCACCTGGCAGTAGGTGGCAGCACACTGTACCTAATATGAAAAACGCGTGTTTTTGGGGGTGTCCGGATACTTTTGATCACATAGGGTATGTTATATGGATAAGGTAAGATCTACTTGAAATACTGAAGAATGTTGAAAGTAGCTTTGTCACGGGTCTACGTTTAAATTCCATCGGATATCGAAATCCGCATTATTTTTTGAGACATATATTTAAGTTGGTATACATACACTTCCTCTGTCAGAAGAGATAAAAGTTCATATGATTTGGTGTATTTTGCAAGCGTAAGTGAACTATATATATGCAACACCATTTTAATAAATTAATGAGAAATACATTTAAATAAGGCGTCATATTTAATGATATTCACAATGATCAAATGAATACTGCAGCAGCAGTAAAGCGTAAAACGCGATGGAGACTATTTGTTAAGAGGATTACTAAGGCAAGCAAACGAACGCTACATAGTCTGAAAATATTACTTATTTAAAATTTTAATTGTGTTTTAATTAATACAGGGATTCTAGTTCTTTTGATGGTTTGCGTCTTAAGTTTCTTTTCTTCCGAGACGTGTAAGTTTTAATGAGATCAAGTTTAAGCTGATTTACCTTAAAAGTGTGGTTGAGCCGAATTATCGCCGTAAGTTGTTGAATTATAACCCTGTACATGGTTCCGTACAGAAATGGGAAAAAGGTTATATTTTTAATGTGTGTAAAGGTACAGTTAAAATCTATAAATCAGAAAAAATGAATGTCAAAGGGGACAACACATTGATATTGGAAGATCGAAAACATGGTCCATGTTTATTAAAAATATTAGGGACATTTTGCTTACGTGAATGATTTATTTCGGCTTTGAAATGCAACATCTAAAGACTGCTGGCTTGTTATTCATGTATGCCGAGGAGACGATCATGAAATGATAAACGGTGGTAATGGAAGCAGATGTGTTCAGAATGCAAGTGTATTGAGGTAGCAGGTCAGGGAACTGAACTTGAAATGTTTTGCAACGTTACACGTGTGTAACGGCGCACATTTTCAAGACATGAAAGTCCGTCTAGCCTTGTTAATAGAAGAGTACAATTTCAGAACCAAAGTGTCACCATTGGGAAGGTGTTTTGTGGCTTTGTTAACCTATGTCTTGGCTGCCTATACTGTTTTTATTGCGAGTGCGGTGTTGATAACCGTTTATCTTTCTGTAGGTTTCATGATTCATCTTTCTGTGAACGGGCCAGTTGAAAATATCGGCTGAAAACAGTCAGAACTCCTAATCCGAAAAAAATATTTTAAAATGGTCAGTTTTTTCTTCTTTTGCTTGAGGTAATGATCCTCGTTATTCTTTTTCAGTAAAAGCACAGTTTTGCAGCCTGTAGAGTGACCCCACAATAGCAGCCATAGCTGAAGGTTTGGAAGATACATGTTTATTGGTTTGTTGCCACGCTAACTTAATGCCAGTGAAAATGCACAGACGTTTAATGGCTGCTGTATCACTCAGTGCACCAGTATCACTGAGGCTGCACATTGTCCTCTGCGTTTTGTCTTCATTAATTTTCGTCTTGTTCACGATAATCAGACTTTGGTCTTTTGAATAGGACTTCTGCTTGTTGAGCAGCCTGAACGATATTGTCTTCTTTTGAGAACAAAGCTGTCATCCGCGAACTGTAATACGTGCCCACTGGAGCCTATGCCGTTAACGAAGATCAGAAACAATAGAGGCCCTTTTACGGATACCTGTGGCGCACTGTGTTGTGACTTCGTTTCACCTGAGCCTGCTCCTTGCACTGATAAAATCTGTCGCCTATTATTTATGTAGGATTAGAGCGTGCGTAGAACAGTGCGTCCAGTACCACATGATTTTTAGTTTGCCAAGCAGGGCGTTATGCTGTGTACAATCGAATTCGTTACTAAGGTCGTGCAGTACCAGTGCTATAGACTCTGTCTCAAAACCCCTGACTTGTATTTGTAAACAAGTCAAGTAATGCTGTTGTCATGACCTGTCCTGTCCGAAAGCCGTGCTGCATATCATAAGAGATTATTTCCAACAGAATAACTTGGTAGCTGATCTTTCATTGTGTTCACCACATTAGCTAGCTTTGGTATTATAGATATGGGCCTATAGATTGACTCATCTTGCGGAATACATTTTTTGTGAATTGATACTACGTGTGCTAATTTTAGGAAGTCTCTAAATTCCTCAGCATAGACGGAATTATTTATTACGGCTGTCGGTGGTTGAGAAATTGTGTTTTTAACATAGTACAGGACACAAATATCAGGGTTTCCTAAGTGTTTATAATTTTTTACCGTTTTTATTATGTATTTTAGATAAGTGCCTTCCACATTACCATGCTGCATTTATTTCCAAATTTCTCAGCAACTGCAGGATCTGTTCCAAAGACAGAAACTTGACCTGTTCAAATAACTTATGGGTTTGCTGCCGGGTGATGTCGTCGACCACTGCCGATATTTCGACAGGAGCACACCCAAGGCACAACTGAAAGGAGGAAGCAATGTGCAAGGGAATTTAATACCTCGGTTCACAGAGGAGAAACAAGGAAGATGCCACACACAGAACAAGTAACCGCAGGGTCAACACACAACCAAAGATAACCAACATCAGAAATATCGATAACGGCTAATTAATCAACGGGTGAGCTAGCACTAATTCTGTCCCTCTGTTTTTTTACGAGAGACAGAGCCGGATTCCAAGCAGCATTTAAACAAAATCCACCATCTCTGTTTATAAGGTTGCTTGATAGTTTGATTTCAACAGCTTCCTTAATAACACTAACCCAATAGCTGGACGTGCAAGCCAGAATCTCCGTGTTGTTGTATTCCATAGAATGACCGGTGTCAAGGCAATGTTCTGCAATAGCGGATTTGCTCGGCTGTTGTAAGCGTGTGTGACGCTTATGTTCAATACACCGGACTTCCACAGTCCTGATTGTCTGACCAATGTATGACATGCCATAACTGCAAGGAATACGATAGACACCAGCCTTACGCAAACCAAGATCATCTTTTACGGACGCCAACAGGGCCTTAATCTTAGAAGGTGGCCGAAAAACACATTTCACATCATATTTCCGCAAAATACGGCCAACCCTGTTGGAAATGCTTCCTGCGTAGGGCAAAAAGGCCGTAGACTTAGGTGCCACTTCGTTGCTATAGTTACTCACCCGTTGCACAGAAGGCTGATAGCGCAACGCACGTTTGATCTGCCTCTCACTGTAACCATTCTGACGAAATGTGACTTCGAGATGTGATAGCTCAGCTGACAAACTTTCAGGGCCTGAGATAACATGGGTCTTGTGAACCAAGGTACGAAGTACTCCTTCACGCTGAGCTGGTTGGTGACAAGTATCAGCTCGTAGATACAAGTTAGTGTGAGTAGGCTTCCTATAAACAGAATGTCCCAACGTACCATCAGTCTTCCTTCTGACCAACACATCAAGGAAGGGAATGCATCCATTCTTTTCCACCTCCATAGTGAACTGAATACAATATTCGGATGGATTGAATTCAGGTGTTCCAAAAACCGGTTTAAATTCTCACTACCATGAGGCCAGACAACAAAAGTATATTTCTGATGTTTGTTATCCTTGGTTGTGTGTTGACGCTGAGGTTACTCGTCCTGCGTGTGGTATTTTTCTTCTTTCTCATCTGTGAACCGAGGTATTAAATTCCCTTGCACATTGCTTCCTCCTTGCAGTTGTGCCTTGAGAATGGCAGGGTGTGCTCCTGTCGAAATATCGGCGGTGGTCGACGACGTCACCCGGCAGCAAACCCGTAAGTTATTTGAACATTCAATTCGCCGAGACAAGTTAAGGTCTGACTTGACCTGTTGTTTTTCCACTATATGTATAAAACACAGGGCTACTACAAATGATTGATTCATTTTCAAAGTTCAGTATTTTCCAAACTCACTAAGTTTACATTTTGCACTCTACAAATGTTCTCTAAGTGCTCCTTTGGTCGCACGACACACATCCAAGCGGTGGTCGAGTTCGTTCCATACATCATACGACGACATCCTAGCAATCGTCATCAACACAGCATTGATGTGACCTCTGAGCTGTTCCTGTATATGTAGCGGAATATCAGCAAGAGTTTAGGTGGCGACGAACATCGATGCTCAAAAGAGAGGGTGCCCCGTGTTGTTGGAAAATGAAATTCTCAGAATCAGCAGTAAGTTCTGGAATCAAGCACTGCAACACAATCAAGATAAGAGGTACCCATTAACAGTATACTCACAGAAGGAAAAGTCCCATACAGGTTCGTCTATGACACTGCACAGAAAACATTACCTTCTTCGAATCTAGTTCACGTACCTCAATTTCACAAGGATTTTCAGTGCCTCACACACTCACACTGTGGCGGTTAACCTTTACAGGTAAATGGAGGGTCCATATGTAGCGGAATATCAGCAGGTAGCGGGGCGGTACCTAAATTCTTTCGTTGCTTTGTAGCGATTTTGCCAAGGCACTGCACTCTTAACGCCGACTGGTGGCACAATGCAAGCACGGTGAACTTACGGTCCTTTTCAGGCTTCAATAATACACTACTGGCCATTAAAATTGCTACACCAAGAAGAAATACAGATGATAAACGGGTATTCTTTGGACAAATATATTATACGAGAACTCACATGTGATTACATTTTCATGCAATTTGGGTGCATAGATCCTGAGAAATCAGTACCCAGAACAACCACCTCTGGCCATAATAACGGCTTTGATATGCCAGAGCATTGAGTCAAACAGAGCTTGGATGGCGTGTACAGGTACAGCTGCCCATGCAGCTTCAACACGATACCACAGTTCATCAAGAATAGTGACTGGCGTATTGTGACGAGCCATTTGCTGGACCACCATTGACCAGACGTTTTCAGTTGGTCAGAGATCTGGAGAATGTGCTGGCCAGGGCAGCAGTCGAACATTTTCTGTATCCAGAAAGGCCTGTACAGGACCTGCAACATGCGGTCGTGCATTATCCTTCTGAAATGTAGGGTTTCGCAGGGATCGAATGAAGGTAGAGCCACGGGTCGTAACACATCAGAAATGTAACGTCCACTGTTCAAAGTGCTGTCAATGTGAACAAGAGGTGACTGAGACGTGTAACCAATGGCACCCCATACCATCACGCCGGGTGATATGCCAGTATGGCGACGAGGAATACACGCTTCCAATGTGAGTTCACCGTGATGTCGCCAAACACGGATGCGACCCTCATGATGCTGTAAACAGAACCTGGATTCATCCGAAAAAATTGCGTTTTGCCATTTGTGCACCCAGGTTCGTCGTTGAGTATACCATCACAGGCGCTCCTGTCTGTGATGCAGCGTCAGGGGTAACCGCAGCCGTGGTATCCGAGCTGATAATCCATGCTGCTGCAAACGTCGTCGAACTGTTCGTGGAGATGGTTGTTGTCTTGCAAACGTCCCCGTCTGTTGACTCAGGGATCGAGACGTGGCTGCACGATCCGTTACAGCCATGCGGATAAGATGCCTGTCATCTCGACTGCTAGTGATACGAGGCCGCTGGGATCCAGCATGGCGTTTCCGTATTACCCTCCTGAACCCATCGATTCCATATTCTGCTAACATTCATTGGATCTCGACTAACGCGAGCAGCAATGTCGCGATACGATAAACCTTAATCACGATAGGCTACAATCCGACCTTTATCAAAGTCGGAAACGTGATGGTGCGCATTTCTCCTCGTTACACGAGGCATCACAAGAACGTTTCACCAGGCAAACGCCGGTCAACTGCTGTTTGTGTATGAGAAATCGGTTGGAAAGTTTCCTTATGTCAGCACGTTGTAGGTGTCGCCACCGGCGCCAACTTTGTGTGAATGCTCTGAAAAGCTAAAGATTTGCATATCACAGCATCTTCTTCCTGTCGGTTAAATTTCGCGTCTGTAGCACGTCACCTTCATGGTGTAGCAATTTTAATGGCCAGTAGTGTATTTGTATGTGTAATACTCTAGAAAATATAGAACCTCTGAAACGAATGAATCATTTATAGTAGCCTTGCATTCATTAAATTCGTCTGAACTGGAGGGATTAAAGCGAGAGGTGGGCTTTTTTGCCTGTGTTTATAAACCAAATCCCACTTTGCCTTGCAAGGAAAGTGAGCTTCTTCAGTAAATTTGACATTGCTTTTCTTCTTCTCTTTCTATTTCCTTCCTGGAGATCCTTTGGTCTGTAAATAATTGCGGGCTCTCTTTCCGGCATATCTCATTCTTTTGCCGTCGCATGTACCGATTATGACTTCTGTTTCTAGTACTGAAGTTTTCAAACATTCTCATAGTAGGATTCAAAGTATATTGTTCATCAGCTTTTCCATTTCGTAGCACAGTCTTGTAAGACTATTTACTTTTGTAGTGTCTGCCTCTGGACTTAATAATGCTCTCAATTCTACGCGGAAGAGATTCCACAAGTTTCTTCAGGTATGCCATATTCACCTGAAGCCACTCATTTTTGATAAATCCCACAGAGCTACCAAATTACGGGAGCATTGTTTTCTATGTTTCAACCTCTGTTCCAAATAGTGCTACACATTTACCATGGGTATAAGATCGGCTGATTTAGCAGGCCAGTTGAATTGCAGCGGGATGCTTGAGCGTTCGTCAAGCCAGCGGCTCCTGTAATCTATAGCGGAGAGGAGTGTGTCTACAGCAGGGGTGCCTAACCGCGAGTCGCATCCGACAAAAAGCAAGTTATCAATGCGGCGAAAGAATGAACATCTATTACAGGATTGTTAAAAAAGAGAAAAAATATATATGCAGCTATGATAAACTCCCGCCATACGAAGCTACTCTCTCATTGGTCCGTCCCGTTCTTAATACTGCCGTCCGTGCTAGACTTGAACCTCCAGTCTATCGTTCTCATAACCAATCGATTCGTCAAACGCGCTGTCACTTTCCGGATACTTTAATTGCAACTGCGAAACTATAGAATTAGGGACATAACTTAAGGAAGGGATGAAATATGCAGCCATACTTTTCAATTTCAAGCAAGAGTTTGAAAATGATTTAATGATTTTAGAAAAAATAATCAAACATTTTGTATGTATGCGACACTTTTACGAGCAGTATAAATATGTTGCCAGAATATTTTCAGATGGAATGCATAAGCTGCAGTCTGACCATCCAACTAAAAGAAAAATTTCATCATTTACAAGGTGTACAACTTTGCTTCCGCAATGAACCCATTTTTCGTCCCGGTCACAATGCGATGCAGATATCCCTTCCCACTAATCGAGACAATTCTTCTTGAGTTTGGGGAGTCTTCACTCAGTCTCCAATTTTGCAGCCTCGAAAACATTCTCTCTTCCACCACTGTGCCGGTCAATGACGTTAAAATCACCGTTCTTGAAGCATTGAAACCACTCACGACATTCACTAATAGCGTCCTTACCATACATACTTGAGAGCATTCGATGAGACTCAGCCGCTATTTTATTCATACTGAAACAAAACAGTAACACCTCCCGCAAATGACGAGAATTAGGCTCGTAAACTGACATTTTCAGTCAAGAACAACTTTATGATGCAGACACAAATCGACTAATGTTTGAATGAGGTTATGTTGACCGAGGTCCAAACTAACTGCCTGACGTCTGCGATCTGTTTCTTTCGACCGCTACTTACCGCTGTCGCCACCTATCGGCAAACGTCGGAAGAAAAGTTGTACACCTTGTATATTTTTGAACTTTCACAAATATCCCTTGCTGTAGTCACGCGTTATATACAGATGGGTGCAGAAAAATGTAGACACTCGTTGATAGTCGATATTAATGGAACGAAATGACATACTGTAACAATTCTTGCCCGGAGGGAAGGTTATTTTGTGTGTTCAAACTGAGTAGCAGCCAAACAACGCAACGCCGTTGAACTGTTGATCGAACTGCGGCTGTCACCATTGCGGATGTTATAACCGCACAGGACGTCTCGATGGTTCCTCGAAGCTGTTCAGTGTAGCTAGTTTCTATTGATAAACTTCATTTTTCAAGGTCCCTCATAGGTAGAAGCCAAGAGGTGTACGGTCTGGAGATAGTGGTGGGTACTCACAGATTATTTTCGACCTATCCGTCGTCCAGGTAGATTTTCATCCACGTATGCTCTGACATCCGTGTGGTAGTGGACCCGAGCGCCAACTTATTGTAGGTAAAATTTTTCGTTTCCAAATACGTCTCGGATGGCAGGTAAGATCGATGTTTCCAGCTTAAGATACACCTCACCTGTTACGATACCTTAACAGAGGAATGGACCAAACAGACCGCGCGATGACAGACCACACCACACATTAACATCCGGTAGATCAGCATGTTTGTCCACGCGAACGTCAGGATTTTTCAGAAGCCCAGTAGTTGTGACGGTTTACAATACCGTTTGAACTGGACCTCGTCAGATGAGATAATAGTCCCTGCAAACAGTTCATCCTCACAAACCATGCCTTCAGACTACTGGCAGTACTCCATCCTTCGATCTGGTCGTCCTCGTTCATAATGCGCAGCCTTCAGAATTCTCGTACGCTTGATCGTTTTAGCCCGCTTTCACATACACCCAGCTTCACACATTTTTGAGGCAACTTAGAAAAATGTTGCAACACAGTAGCTGTGGACCTATCCTTGTGCACATCCTGAACAGTACCGTCGGCTTCAAATTTATCCCGAATACTATAAATTGTTGTAGTGTTGGTGGCTGAGTTCCGCACACATTGTGCCATTGCCGTTGTTCAGAATGGTTCAAATGGCTCTAAGCACTATGGGATTTAACATCTGAGGTCATCAGTCCCCTAGACTTAGAACTACTTAAACCTAACTAACCTAAGGACATTACACACATTCATGCCCGAGGTAGGATTCGAACCTGCGGCCGTAGCAGCCGCGCGGTTCCGGACTGAAGCGCCTAGAACCGCCATTGCCGTTGTACCTCCATCATGTTTTCGTACTTCCAGTACCACTTCATTCCAGCCTTCGTTGCCTAAATGACCATTACGGCCTCACGCTGGTCAAACGACAATCTTTCTTCAGTCATTGCTGTACTGTCATCTGCGCAAAACTGCAACGATGTCATTTTGTTCCAAAGAAATTTAACTATGAAAGATTGTCTAAATTTTTCTGGATCCCTCTACATGTCATCTTTGTTTGGAAGCTTGCAATATTCGCAAACTAAGTTGACAGCGCGGTAGCTGATGGGAGCGACTGTAAATGGGAAATGTCTTTACCGTAGATCCCATCAGCCACTGTATCGAGTGTCAACTCACTTTGCGCGTATAGTACGTTTGCGAACAGTTATTTCCTAGAGCAGAGCACACAAAGAGTAAAAATAGAACCAGAATCGCAGATGAAAACCTTGATAACATTATGAGAATTGCAAACAATTCGATCGAACCTGATACTGCTACATCAGTTTCCCAAATTCAAAGTCGAATGTCGCATTAATCCTTGACTTGTAATTACTTATATATAAAATTATTAATGAAATCTCATATACAAAATATTAAACTAATTGCGGTGTGTGTTCTTAGAACAAAGAATCACAAGTTATTAGATTCTAAGTACTTAAATGTGTTAACTATACACTTTGTTATTGTTAAGTGCGGCCCAAAAATACTCGTATTTTTCTAATGCGGCCCAGGTAAGTTAAAATCTTGGGCACACCTGGTTTACAGCATACGCATAATGAAGATATAGAAGAAAGAGTTACAGTTTCGTCGCTGAGAATATTGAAATAAACGTCCTAGTTGGTGTTCACGGTAACCTGGATGAATGGGACCACGTTATGGTGCTAAAAACACACGCAATACATCACATTTCCGTCCTGAACTGCACCCTCTACACACTGCAGGTTAAAAGCCTCGTCGAGCCGTCGGTGTGGGGAAATACCTTTAGAGTAGCTCCCATCAGCCATTGGGCCGATTGTCAACAGTCTGCACAAACAGTACTAGTTCTGCACTACCTACAGCGTTCCGAAGCGAACAGTGTTCTCTTAGAAGTGGCGACTAATATTTTGTTCGGTGAGCTTATAATTACAAATATTGTGCGTATTTTGATTATTCACCGAATCTCTACGCATGTCAGAGTGAATTTTAAATCCTCTAGCCGTGTGAAGATTGAGCCTTTGAACTGTAATACGTAAAAGTTTCACAAGCCCATATTCTTTCCGATTCTACACACTTGGATCTCTTCTTCTTCTGCGGCGTACAGCTTGCCGAACTACGTACAGTGGTTCATCATTTCAGACCATTTGCCATATGTGATTATCTTACTGAACCTGTACAATCCTTGCATAAAACGACTTGGCAGCTTTCTAGAGCTGATTGGAAGCTCTACTCTTTATTTGCGACTTTTGACAAAACGGTTCCACAGGAGTGGAGCCCAGGTAGAGAAACTTACAAACGTCATCCTCTCCGCCGATGAGTGTTTCACAACCAGACGTCATGCGTCCTGCGACGAAACTCCGTCTTCTGAAGGACAAATAAATGCCAACTTCTGACGGACAAAAAAATGCCAAGACGCGATTTTCGCGCGATGACGTACTTTGCTTGTCTTTGAACGCCACCCCACGGCGGAGAACTGTATCCGATATAAACACGTGCGTAGAAAAGAGCTGTCGAAATCGGAGGTATTAAAAAGCTCTTGGATGCTGCTAGAAAAAATCTCGAAAAGTTCTTGACCAGTGTACTTCAGATTTTTACGCGGGCGGCACTCTAATATACATTCAGACAGACTTAGACTTTATATCTTTTAGTGTAGTTAATATATAGATACATGTTAATATTTAAAGTGGAATTGTTGTTACCAAAATCTAGAAATGTGCTTGAATGGATAAGCAGGCATGGCTAGAGGACAAACGTAAGGATGTAGAGGCTTATCTCACTAGGGGTAAGATAGATACTGCCTACAGGAATATTAAAGAGACCTTTAGAGAAAAGAGAACTACTTGTATGAATATCAAGAGCTCAGACGGAAACCCAGTTCTAAGCAAAGAAGTGAAAGCAGAAAGGTGGAAGGAGTATATAGAGGGTCTATACAAGGGCGATGTACTTGAGGACAATATTATGGAAATGGAAGAGGATGTAGATGAAGATGAAATGGGAGATATGATACTGTGTGAAGAGTTTGACAGAGCACTGAAAGACCCAAGCCGAAACAAGGTCCCGCGAGTAGACAACATTCCATTAGAACTACTGACAGCCTTGAGAGAGCCAGTCCTGACAGAACTCTACCATCTGGTGAGCAAGATGTATGAGACAGGCGAAATACCCTCAGACTTCAAGAAGAATATAATAATTCCAATCCCAAAGAAAGCAAGTGTTGACAGATGTGAAAATTACCGAACGATCAGTTTAATAAGTCACGGATGCAAAGTACTAACGCGAATTCTTTACAGACGAATGGAAAAACTGGTAGAAGCCGACCTCGGGGAAGATCAGTTTGGATTCCGAAGAACTACTGGAACACGTGAGGCAATACTGACCCTACGACTTATCTTAGAAAATAGATTAAGAAAAGGCAAACCTACGTTTCTAGCATTTGTAGACTTAGGGAAAGATTTTGACAATGTTGAGTGGAATACTCTCTTACAAATTCTAAAGGTGGCAGGGGTAAAATACAGGGAGCGAAAGGCTATTTACAATTTGTACAGAAATCAGATGGCAGTTATAAAAGTCGAGGGGCATGAAAGGGAAGCAGTGGTTGGGAAGGGAGTGAGACACGGCTGTAGCCTATCCCCGATGTTATTCAATCTGTATATTGAGCAAGCAGTAAAGAAAACAGAAGAAAAATTCGGAGTTGGTATTAAAATCCATGGAGAAGAAATAAAAATTTTGAGGTTCGCCGATGACATTGTAATTCTGTCAGAGACAGCAAAGGATTCGGAAGATCAGTTGAACGGAATGGACAGCGTCATGAAAGTAGGATATAAGATGAACATCAACAAAAGCAAAACGAGTATAATGGAATATAGTCGAATTAAGTCGGGTGATGCTGAGGGAATTAAATTAGGAAATGAGACACTTAAAGTACTAAAGGAGTTTTGCTATTTAGGGAGTAAAATAACTGATGATGGTCGAAGTAGAGAGGATATAAAATGTAGACTGGCAATGGTAAGGAAAGCGTTTCTGAAGAAGAGAAATTTGTTAACATCGAGTATAGATTTAAGTGTCAGGAAGTCGTTTCTGAAACCGCGCGACCGCTACGGTCGCAGGTTCGAATCCTGCCTCGGGCATGGATTTGTGTGATGTCCCTAGGTTTAAGTAGTTCTAAGTTCTAGGGGACTGATGACCTCAGTCCCATAGTGCTCAGAGCCAAGTCGTTTCTGAAAGTATTTCTATGGAGTGTAGCCATGCATGGAAGTGAAACATGGACGATAAGTAGTTTAGACAAGAAGAGAATAGAAGCTTTCGAAATGTTGTGCTACAGAAGAATGCTGAAGATTAGATGAGTAGATACATAACTAATGACTAGGTATTGAATAGAATTGGTGAGGAGTTTGTGGCACAACTTGACTAGAAGAAAGGGATCGGCTGGTAGGACATGTTCTGAGGCATCAAGGGATCACCAATTTAGTATTGGAGGGCAGCGTGCAGGGTAAAAATCGTAGAGGGAGACCAAGAGATGAATACACTAAGCAGATTCAGAAGGATGTAGGCTGCAGTACGTACTGGGGGATGAAGCAGCTTGCACAGGACAGAGTATCATGGAGAGCTGCATCAAACCAGTCTCAGGACTGAAGACCACAACAACAACTTGACTGATTGACCGCAGTTTTTTACACGATAGGCTAATAAACGTCCGGACGGGCATTGGCTAAATATTTCTTTAATATATATGCTATATAAATTTTACATATATAATACATAAAGTGGAAACGCTGTTAGCAAAAATCTCGAAAATTTCCTTACCAGTGTACTTCAGATTTTTACACAATACTCTAAGAAACATTAGGACGCCCGTAGGCTATATATTGCAATATATGATATATAAATATGTGTGGTATATAAAGGGGATATGTTGTTAGGAAAAATCTCAAAAAATTCTTGACAGATTTATTTCAAATTTTTACATGAGACTCTGATAAACATTCGGACGGATGTAGGCAATATGTGCAGACATTGGGGGAACTTGGTAAAAATTGTGAAAGCTTCTTGACCGATTTACTTCAGATTTTCACAAGATACTGTAATAAACATTTGGACGGACATAGGTTATATATTTCTTTAAACAACAACGTACAGGTTTTATGTTAAAACCAACTGCGAGAAACTGTTACCTGTAAGAGCAAAGCATTTAAACCACCAGACAAATTGTTTCTCCAATGTTATATTCTTTCTTCTTACAAATAATTTTGAAGTGGACGTAGAGGGACGGTAGGAGGAGATGGACAGAAAGAGGGGAAGAAGGAGATGGTGTGGAGGAGGTGAAAAGAGCGAGGAGGTGGAGGAGGAAGAGGAGAAGAAGTAGTAGCATTACAAAGAGATGGGGAGGAGAAGGTAAGGACGTGTTCCGATTCCCACACACATTTAGCAATTGCAAAGCATTGACAGGTTTGTAGCATTAAACAATAGACACCAAAAATATTCTTGTTTCCAGCTATGAGAGATCACTAGAAGTGGCAGCTCCAGTTCACATAGTGTGCACTGACTTGGAATCAGCCACATTCCACCCACCACGTGACTTTGATGTTATCCGCATTCGCGGTATATACTCGTATGCGTGAGCTGGCTGAGGCTGATGGCTCCGCTCCGTGCTTCTCAGCCCTGAGCTGCGCTCCTTAGTATGTGGAGTGACTTCCCGTTTATCTGTTGTCATAGTGTCTTTATCGCGCCCTTATCGGACATGTCTTCTTAAGTCCATTGTTCCAAAGGAAATCTTGTATTTTCTGATAAAGGGTATGCTATCTACTGTACAACGATGACTTACTCCAGACCTAAAGTTTCGTAGACTATTTTCGTTTTATCTTCACCTATGTACGTATCCGCAGGCCACCATATCCTCCATGGCGGAGGGTACTTTGCCGCACTACTAGTCATTTCCCTTTCTTTTCCACTCACACTTAGAGTGAAGGAAAAGCGACTGTCTATATGCCCCGTTACGAGCCCTAATTTCTCTCTTGTCTTCGCAGGCCATACACGAAATGTACCGTGGCGGCAGCAGTCGTTCTGCAGTCGGCTGCAAATGTCGGTTCTCTAAATTTTCTAAATATTGTTTTGAGAAAAGATCGTCGTCCCATATGAATGTACGAAGCATCTCCGTGATACGCGTTGACCGAACCTACCAGTAACAAATCTAGCAACACGCCTCTGAATAGTTTTGACTTCATCCTTTAATATGAACTCGAGAATGAATAGAACTACAGTTCTATTCGCAGTCTCCTTTGTATGTGAGCTACACTTTCCTAAAACTACCCCAATAAAGTCGACCATTCGACTTCCCGAATACCGTCCTTACGTCTTCGTTCCATTTCATATCGGTTTGCAGCGATATGCCTAGATATTTTTCTACAGTTACAGCAATTTACAATTCATGACACCAAACAGAAATTCTGAGTCGACCTGTATCCTTCCACAGCACTCAACGACGATGGTTTCCCGTATTCTACAGCATCAACAAAGAGCTGCAGATTACTGTTCACTCTATTCATCAGATCATTTATGTCATAAAGAAGAAGAGAGGGACTATCGCACTTCCCTGAGGCATTCCTGACGATACCCTTATGTGTGATGAACTCTAGCCACAGAGGACAGTGTACTGAGTTATTGTCTTTGGGCCACTCAAACATTTGCGAACATATTCCGTATGTTCCAGCCTTTGTTAACAGTCTGCAATGGAACATCGTGTCAAACGCTTTCTGGAAACCTAGCCGAGTTGCTGTGTTAATCCGTCTGTTCGTGACTATCCTAACCTCTCCATTCGTATGTGTGCAAGTTCTTTAAACGCGAATATTTCATCACTGCATCCAATTCTCCGTAGAAATGTTGGAACACGTGAGGCAATACTGACCCTACGACTTATCTTAGAAGAAAGATTAAGGAAAGGCAAACCTACGTTTCTAGCATTTGTAGACTTGGAGAAAGCTTTTGACAATGTTGACTGGAATACTCTCTTTCAATTTCTGAAGGTGGCAGGGGTAAAATACAGGGAGCGAAAGGCTATTTACAATTTGTACAGAAATCAGATGGCAGTTATAAAAGTCGAGGGGCATGAAAGGGAAGCAGTTGTTGGGAAGGGAGTGAGACAGGGTTGTAGCCTCTCCCCAATGTTATTCAATCTGTATATTGAGAAAGCAGTAAAGGAAACTAAAGAAAAATTCGGAGTAGATATTAAAATCCATGGAGAAGAAATAAAAACTTTGAGGTTCGTCGATGACATTGTAATTCTGTCAGAGACAGCAAAGGACTTGGAAGAGCAGTTGAACGGAATGGACAGTGTCTTGAAAGGAGGGTATAAGATGAACATCAACAAAAGCAAAACGAGGATAATGGAATGTAGTCGAATTAAGTCGGGTGATGCTGAGGGAATTAGATTAGGAAATGACACACTTAAAGTAGTAAAGGAGTTTCGCTATTTGGGCAGCAAAATAACTGATGATGCTTGAAGTAGAGAGGATATAAAATGAAGACTGGCAATGGCAAGGAAAGCGTTTCTGAAGAAGAGAAATTTGTTAACATCGAGTATTGATTTTAGTGTCAGAAAGTCGTTTCTGAAAGTGTTTGTATGGAGTGTAGCCATGTATGGAAGTGAAACATGGACGATAAATAGTTTAGAAAAGAAGAGAATAGAAGCTTTCGAAATGTGGAGCTAATGAAGAATGCTGAAGATTAGATGGGTAGATCACATAACTAATGAGGAGGTATTGAACAGGATTGGGGAGAAGAGGAGTTTGTGGCACAACTTGACTAGAAGAAGGGATAGGTTGGTAGGACATGTTCTGAGGCGTCAAGGGATCACCAATTTAGTACTGGAGGGTAAAAATCGTAGAGGGAGACCAAGAGATGAATACACTAAGCAGATTCAGAAGGATGTAGGCTGCAGTAGGTACTGGTAGATGAAGAAGCTTGCACAGGATAGAGTAGCATGGAGAGCTGCATCAAACCAGTCTCAGGACTGAAGACCACAACAATACCAAATTCTGCAAAACGATCTTAAACTGCGCACTTATAAAATCGAACTGGTGCAGGAATTAAACCTCAGGATGCCAGACATAGGCCGCAGTTCGTTAATGAGTGCCCTTCATTTAACGACGTTTTGTTTTCTGAAGAGGCTCATTTTCACCTGAACGGTCACGTGAAGAACCAAAAATGGCCGCTACCGGAGTGCAACAAATCATGAACAAGAGCATGAGAAACCCGTTCATTCGCCAAAAGTTATTGTATGGAGTGCGATGTCGGCTCGAGGAATAAATGGCCCCCGGTATTTTTACGATGATGAGAGCGGTCGTGCAGATACAGTGAATTCGGAACGTCATGTGACGATGTTAAATGACATTTTGGTGCCTGAACTGCAAAACCTGAGAACAAGGTTTCAGCAAGACGGAGCCACAGCGCACACGTCCATTGCGTCTATACTTAAAGAGTTTGTGAAACTTTCCCTGTCAAATTGATCTCCAGGAGGAGTGACATAAATTGGCCTCCTTGCAGTCCAGATTTCAGCCTCATGAATTGTTTCTTATAGGGACCTGTTAAATCTTAAGTGTATGTCAATAATTCAGATTCTCTGGAGCAACTGAAAGAAATTTCCGTAGAAACGCCAGCCATCCTATTGCCTACATGCCGAGCCGGCATGCAATATTTTGTTCATCGTTTAAACAAATGCCACAGGCGTGCTGGATTGCATTTAAATGACGTTACTTTCCTAAAGTAAATACCTAAACTGTATATTTCAATAATAAATAAAGATGTCATAGACTTCAACCTCTATTGTATTTTGGCACATCAGATATAAACTGTGCTTTGGGTCACCCTTTATATAAAGGGGATAAGTTGTTAGGAAAAATCTCATGTTTCTTTTGTTCAATATCGTAAATCTCTTAAAATTCTTCACAGATTGCATTGAAATTTTGACACAGTGGAGCCTGCAAGCGTTTTCTATACACCCATTTTACAATATATATGAGTAGGGGCAACGTTGTTATCAAAATCTCGTAAAAGTTCGTCAAAGATTTACTTTAAATTTTTATGCGATGCTCTAATGAACATTTGGACCTTCCTTGTAGCCAATTTTAACTACGATAGCAGTACATTTAAACCATTAGACAAATTGTTTCTGCCATATATATAGGTTCTCATTATATATTTCAACAGATATTGTATACACACCAATGTACTGTTTTGTTCTCTTCCTCGCAGACTTGTTTTCACAGGAAAGTTGTATTTCTAGCTTATCGGCTTAATGATTAGAATACTGCTACACTATTACGAGAGCGAGAGAGAGAGAGAGAGAGAGATTGGGGGGGGGGGGGGGGGTAAGGAGAAAATGGACAGAGAGAGGAGGTAGAAAGGGCAGGCAGATAGGGGGAAGGGGAGTAGATGGTCAAAGAGAGGGAGAGGAGTTCCCACATACATTCGAAACGTGGGCTTTCTCTTTTCTATGTTTTCCATTTGGACAGACTGAGCCACAGCAACGTGTGGCCGGGTACAGCTGGTAAGACATGTAATACAGAATTAAAACACGGAAAGAGGCAATCGCAGTCTACGAGAGATTGTGTTTAATTATCAGAACTCCGGCGACAAGCAGGTAATTCGAATGCTTAAAGTTTAATGCGATAATATCAACAAACACAGTTAGCAAAATTATTATTGAAACCTGTGAAGTAATTGTATCTGCCCTTCGGTGATATATTCAGTTAATTAACGTAAATCGTATTTTTTGTGGTAATGTGGTGAGGTTCCTATGTATTTCCTAGACTACCAGTCATTGCATATTTATGACGTACTTTTCTCATTGCATCTTTATGACGTACTTTTCGAAGTACTAGCCTTTCTCTACACTACTGTGTAATTCAACAAGCTAATGGGCGTTCTATGTTCTCAAATTAATAAAGAAAGCAGTGCCCCAGCTAAGTCCTTTGTTGACCGTTCTTAAGTAGTACATACACCAGCTACCCCTTCATAGTCCTATTAAAACTGTTTTGTGTTAAAGGGTTACACTAAAAATTAATCTGCGAAATGATAAGCAGAAAGACCAACTGAAAACAGTAACGGTGCTTATTAACGCAGCGCGACTCATCTGGTTCATAAAAGTATGTCAGTATCTGAATGACGAATATTGGGAAACCGCCCAATTTTGGACCTCACACGCTCAGTACGTATTGACAATCGTCAGAATATTGTTGAGACCATCAGTACTGCTCGTCAACACTTCTATTATTGATAATGTGCCAATACTCGCTCTCAGAGGCCAATATGTTGACGATTTGACAATGTTATTGAAGTAGTGAGGCCTCTTAATAAATCAGTTGTGTTTGAATGTTGGTGCCGACTGACTGAAGGAGGTGACAAGCTCACCGTCCTGCCTCCAGAGGGCATAGCACATGATGATGATGATAATTTCGTATCCGTAACCTACCCCAGTTACTTAACTGGGGAAAGGAGAACTAGCTAAAGTTTAACGCAGAATCCGAACCACGTGTCGCTTATGAGAGGTAAAAGCTGGGTTAAAACACGTACTGAAAAACCCGTGGTCCTATCAGGATTCTGAAAGGTGATAACAGCACAACGCAAGCCAGTATCTTTTATTACCACCGTAATCTGTTTGCTGAAACCAGATGTACGATAAAGGCTGCCGCTCGCTGGGCTTCCTTCTTATACCTTTTGTCTTGAATATTTTTGCTTATTTTATACTGTACTTTCTCAACTGCAAGTAAGACAGGCTGTTTTTGATCGGGCCCACTACAGAATCGCGTTTCTTTTCAGCCCATTACCAAGCGAGCTGGTAGTGGGGCCGTGGGATTTCCCTATTGGGAATAACTGAGATGCTACCAGTTCCGTTGTTTACCTGACACCCGAGGAAAACCTGAAAACCTTGGTGGGTACTAGGGGATTGGAACTATTTTATTTTCGGGCAGCGTCGTTGATCGTCCCAGAGAAAAACAAATTTTATGTATATGGTTTGTGAATATATGTTGAGTATGTCAACAATGACTGCACGTCTCCAGTGTTTGTTGTGGTAACATATAACAGGGCAGGATAGGAATGCACACAGAACATATAAGAGCTCATTCTACCCTTTTTCTATAACCAAAGACAGCCCGAATGCTTTCCGGGGTTTTCCAGCAACTCGCCTAGTTATTTGCATGATCTTGAGACACCCTTCCATTTGACACGTGCAGGCTGCCCTGTTATTCATTACTGAAAACATGTCTTGATCCATTGACACAGCCAAGCGGAAACACCACTCCCAAGAAAACAGCTGTCACATTCCAGGACTGCGTTGTAGCTAGACATGGGTACACAATATACTGAAACTAAAGTCCTTGACAATTTGTGACCAAATGGGCGGCAAAGTAGTTACGGAATAGACCTCTCCTTCGAGGGAACTGGGGTCCACATACTCCAGATTTAGATTTTCTGTGGTTTCCTTAAATCGCTTAAGGTAACCATTTGGAAAATCCACTTTCTATTTCATGTCCCATCCCATAGACAACAAGATGTTAATATCTATTGTCTTCCTTTTCTAATACTGTCCATTACTGATTATCTGGACTCTGTGATGCTATATTATTATAATGTCCAAATGTATAATATGTAAATAAGCTTCACTCATGTGAGACCTTTGCTTCCTTGTGTTCGTTTTCCTGTAGTTTATATTACTGCTATTTTACTTTCATATGGCACTGTTCCATTCCCTATTTGAAAAATTAACAAGAGCGGTTTTCGTATAGAAATACATCACACACTGAGTCATCATGAATATGCACACTTGACGAGGCAATAATGTTGGTTCAAATGGCTCTGAGCACTATGCGACTTAACCCCTGAGGTCATCAGTCGTCTAGAATTTAGAACTAATTAAATCTAACTAACCTAAGGATATCACACACATCCATGCCCGAGGCAGGATTCGAACCTGCGACCGTAGCGGTCGCTCGGTTCCAGACTGTAGCACCTACAACCGCACGGCCGGCAATAATGTACCGGAATCGAGTTCTGATCTGTCCGCCAATACACCTCTTCAGTTAGTAAAATAACAAATTGCGTCTGTAAGTCAGGAACAGCTCCAATGTTCATGATTTAGCTTATTACAAGGAATACTGCAGGATATTAAGGAAAGTGATTGAGACATCTAGCAAACGGACTATGAGAAGAAGGTACTAACGTCAGGCAAGAAAACTAAAGCAATATGGGATATAGTGAAATAGCAGACTGGTAGTACTAATAGGGAACAGGAGCGTATAGCTCTGAGAATAGATGTTGGGTTGGTAGCAGATGAGTATAGTGTGGCGAATCTCTCTAACAACTGCTACATATCTGTTATTGGTAGGATGTTATTCACAGGGTCACTAAATAACACCATAGAATGCCCGAGACCGGGCTTTACAAATAACTATAGTCTAATAAATGCGTCACGCATTTTGCTAAAAGAAGTAATACGTACAATAAAATTTTAATGAAACATCATCAAATGTAGTTAAATGAGTGTTAATAAAACCTTAACGTTATTTGTGCAATTAGTCTGTTATTATTTGAACATTTCGTGATTGGCTGACGTAGAACCACTGTTCAAGGAAGATGATAAAGGAATGCAACCAAACAACTGACCAGTTTCACTTTAGCTTGCTTCTTAACAATCTGAGCCGGAATAACATACTGACCAAGACACAGTTTGGATTTCTCAAAGGCTCCGATGCTGAGAAGACATTTACACAACATACTCGTTACGTAATTAATTACAAGCTACTTGTAGTTTCTGTAATTAGTCAAAGGTATTTCACTGTGTGGATTACATCAACTTCTTAAGTAAAACAGAATACTGTGGCATCACTGGGAACACTACAAAATGTTTAAAATCATATGTTGTAAACATTAAAATGGTTCACAAGTGGCTATGAGCACTATGGGACTTAACATCGGAGGTCATCAGTCCCCTAGAACTTAGAACTACTTAAACCGAAGTAACCTAAGGACATCACACACTTCCATGCCCGAGGCAGCATTCGAACCTGCGGCCGTAGCAGTCGCGCGGTTCCGGACTGAGCGCCTAGAACCGCTCGGCCACCACAAAGTGTTTCAGGACGAGAGAGTATCTGTCATCATCAGAGTATGAAGTAACTAAGTGTATTACTCCAGAAGGGTCCGGCTTAGGACCATTGCTTTTTCTTGTATACTTTAATAATCCTTCGTAACTTACATTGCTTGTTTTATTTGCATATGATACAAGTATTGCAATAATCAACAAGTCTACGATAGTTTCAGAAAATTCTGTTAATTACATTTTCTTTGACATTAATGAATGGTTTGTAACCAACTTACTCTCATTAAATTTTGGAAATACTCACTACATACATCTCAGAACGTGTAAGAAGTTTCAGCTCAGCATATGCATGAAGTATGAAGCGCAGATAGAAGAGGCTGACAGTTAAATTCCTGGGATTACAACTTGATAAAAAATTCATTTGGAAGCAGCATGCCACAGAATTACTACAACACCTAAAGAAATCCTTATTAACAGTGCGAGTGTTATCAGACATTGTACACATAAAAATAAAAAAGATGGCATACTTTGCATATTTTCATTCCATAATATCATGCGGTATCGTGTTTTGGCGAACTCGAAGTCAAACAAAAGTTTTCAGTGTCCAAAAACGTGTAATACGCATTATTTATTATGTGGATTGACGAAAAGCATGTAGAAGCTTATACAAGGAACTGGGTATACTATTAGTACTTACCAGTATATTTACACCTTAATGAAACTTCTTGTAAATAATATATCTCTTTTTCCAACTAACTGCTCAGTTTACAAAATTAATACTATGGTCAAGAAAATCTACACAAAGACTTAAAGGCACTTCATAAAGTCCGAAAAGGGATAACTATTCAGGAATACACATTTTCAATAACTTGCCAGATAGCATAAAAATTTAGATACAAATATATTTAAGAGGAGCTAAGACCGACTTGTGGACAATTCCTCCCACTCCGTTGACGAATTTCTAAACAGATATAGTTGATCTGCAGTACGTATGTATGTATTATTATTATTGTGATTATTATTGCAGTAATTTTTTTTAATATCTCATAATGCATCAAAAATCAGGTAAGTTCCGCCTGCATGAGGATCTCCTCGATACGGGTCCTTGGTACACGGAGTCAGTCGAATCTAATCTAATCTTCATTCTGTGAGTAACGTAATATTGGGAATTCTATTATTTGCTGCTTTCTCTTGGCAGACTGTTTAGGTGTTGATTCAGAGGTTATTTCGTATTCTTGACGCAAGGTCAAGTCAGTTTTCTCGCACCGTTAATTTGATGTTATAGACAGGAGTGAGATAATTGACAGAAGAAAGCAATTTCGTCGTTTTGATATAAATTACCGCTCTCTGCCCTCGCAGTATGTATTGGAGACAGAGTTTACCGAAAAGAAATTATTTTCTCATAACATGATCAGGACCTAATGAGACTATAACAGTACCACAAAAACACGTATATCAGGCTATGAAGTCTGCAAAGTATTTGGAAAAGAAGTGCCATACTGTCACAGACTCGCGCACGTAATGTGATTATTGTCTGATATATTTGTGATCAAAACAAACATTCGACGTTTACTGTATGATTAGGACGAAATAATATTTTGTAATGTCAGTGTTAGTATCCAAATAGTCTGTATCATTCTACAGACTGATATATATTTACCCCGAGCAGTTAAAAATGCTTAAAAATCACTGTGGCTTGACAACAAACAAATGGCGATTATGGTGCCCAGGCAAGCGTCTTACTTCGCGCCTATGCTCGTGATGCAAATCTTGCTACGTGGCGTAAGTCGGGTGAATCGGGAATCATCGCTTTAGAAAATGCAGCTCACAGTGGGGGATAGTCTTGACAAATCAACACACATTATCATCTAACGTGGTTTCATAGATCTCATCAGTTGATTTTTCTTTAATTACGATCTTTGGCATAACTTAAAACAGCGGCGAGACAGTCTATCACAGAATCTCTACAAAGCTTCGCAGTTAAAAAGGGTGTTTGAATTGCGTGGTTCCTGCGGCAAAATTCGTACGTGTGCATCATTAGATCTGCAAAAAATGAATATTTATCAACATCAGATATAGTTAACCACTATAATCAGCTGATGTATTAAATTTCTGAAGTGGCAACACGTTAGGAAGTTAAAAGTATCTTCCGGCACCATGAAATCGGCCGGTTCGAGAACATTTATCCGCTGAAGCGACATATCATTTGGGACCCCCACCCCCTCTGCCATGCCTTTACCCACCTTCCGTCATACTTTATTTGCCGTCCCTTGGGCCCTTGGTAAGACCTTTAAAAAATCCAAGTCTAGTGAGCGTGGAAACTGGTTGTTTTCGTTACTAATTACGATACACTCTGTGTACTAATTTTGCACCAAGGGTGTCTTTGGCGTCCGAGGTGGCCCCTTGTGTCGCTAGCGCCTTAAATCGGTCCTGGATACCACACCCCTTAAACAGGAACTGCTGTGCGTTGGATCTCTAATGTTAGCTTACGCAGGGATAAATGCAGTGAGGTGACAAAAGTCATGGGATACCTCCAAATATCGTGTCGGACCTCCTCTTGCCCGGCATAGTGCAGCGACTCGACGTGGCATGTACTCTACAAGTCGTTGGGGGGGGGGGGGGGGGGGGGGAGTCCCGCGCAAAAATACTCACCAATGCTGCATCTATAGCCGTCCATAATTGTGAAAATGTTGCCTGTGCAGGATATTGTGCACGAATTGACCTCTCGTTTATGTCCCATAAATTTTCGATAGGATACATTTCTGGCTATCTGTGTGGCCAAATGAGTCGCTCGATCTATGCCGAATGTTCTTCACAGCAATAGCGAACAATTATGGCCCGATGACATGTATTGTCATCCATAAAAATTCCATCGTTGTCTGGAAACATGGCCTCCAAATAAACGAACATAACGATATCCAATTAATAACCCAGTCCATCCTAAGCGTCTAGCTCAAACTACCATCCCGTGTTCATAGACTGTTAATTCCCGTCGTGCGACCATAATCAAGTCAGAAACTCTTCCACATGAATACAAATGACAGCTCCGCCAATGCACTGCCCTAAAATTACCTTGTGTACGCGATACTACCGCCAGCTGTATATTTTCATATCGCTATCCCGTGACTTTTGTCACATCAGTGTACAGTGAGCATGGGTTGTACAAAATGGGCTGCAGAGATTTCGAAAACATAAACCGGCCAAACAGGAGGGCCGTCTCATATACGCTATGAATCTCTAAACGTAAGGCAACACACACGCAGCCAAGCATACCTTAGGTGAAATTCAGGATAGAATGAGCGTATCCCACACAACAAATAAAGGCTGGTTTTACGTGTGCTAGAAGAACTAGAGATATTTGTGGAAAAGAAAGGGAAACCGCAAAATTTATTAGATAAATAGGGTGAGTTCAATTCGAACGAAATTTTTCGTTTTTTTAATGTAGTGTTACAGAAGATTAAAATAGTACGTGGTTTACACATTTCAATATCGCTCTTCAATATCAATCAAATGTTGGTAGCTTTCACAACTGTTTTTTGATCATACGCCAGACCGATGAGCTTACAATAAACTTTGAAAATCCAGTATCATAAGCTGATTTCTAGTGATGACTATCTGATGCTTCTAAATACGCTAATATTTATAGATTTGATGATGCCCGATCATACGCGAAACCCTTAGGAAATCAAATTGTGTTCCACTTATATATTTATATTAGGGGCAGTCAAATAAACCCGAACATCCGCCACAACGGGACCATACAATGTTTCCATTCAAAAGTAATCACCACACGTGTGAAGACATTTATCCCACAGGGGGACGATACGATCAATTCCTGTTTCGTAGAACGTGGTCAGCCTATGACGGAATCCCAGCCGCATCCGCTCTTCCACTTTCTGGTCCGACTGAAACGGGTGTCCACGCATATATTTCGTCAGATCGCCAAAGATGTGAAAATCGGTGAAGTGCAGTGGCTATGGGGGTGCAGGCGTTATCGTGCGACAGGATGATTCGGTCCGACATTCCAGAGCGTTTTGCCTCTATAGCGCGGGTACAGTTTTTGCGATGTGTGTCTTTACAGCACTGCGCATTGATTGTAATTCTACTCGATGGACTCGACGAGCAGAGGGATCCTGCAGTCAAAGGTCGTCATGACCTTAACGGAACTTGTGTAAACGGCTTTGGATATCTTTGGTGGGGGGAGGGGGGGAAATGTGGGATGCTTTCACGGTTGGCTCTGCCGTTTGTCCTCGGGCTGTCGGAATGCGGTCGGACTGAATCATCCTGTTGCACGATAACACTCGCCCCAACGCGCACGAAGGCTACGCTTCAGCGATTTAATTAGAGAACACTGCAACATCCTCCCTACCGTTCGGACCTTACACCGTGTGGTTTTCACCTCCCTGACGATCTGAAGAAAGACATGCGTGGACGTCGCTTTCAGTCGGACGAGGAAGTGGGTGCAGTTGTGGATGCGTCAGCGGCCGACCGCGTTCTAAGAAACAGCTATTGATCGTCTCGTCTCCCAGAGCGATAAATGTCTTAACGCAAGTGGTGATTACTTTTGAATGGAACTATTTCATGGTTCCATTGTGGCGGGTGTTCGGTTTTGATTTGACTGTCCCGAATACAATTCATCGTTAGAGCATGGTTGCCCAATGCTTCGTATAATCGCAACAGAATACGACACCGTACCGTACAATTTGTTCTACAAGTGGAATATATGTGAGAATGCAAAGAGTACTGATACAGGGTTACGTATAGTTCTTGCCATTGCAACATTTTCATGGCCAAGCCATGTTGTGCAGTGGTTGGCACACTGGAATTAAAGCTCGTGGTCCGCGTCTAATGACCTCGTTATGGATGGGACGTTAAACCCTAATTTCCCTTCATTCTTTCAGCAGTTTCGTATAATATTTTATTACGAATTTGTTATTATTTTTATTCCAGTTTTTCACACACATGAATTAGTAAAATTAAGTTACGTGCTTTCACTTAGTCTCAACTTTATGTAATTCTCCTGACTACCGTCATGGTTTGTACAAATACTTGCTGAATCAAGTACGGGAGTTCTGATTGCATGCCCTTTTCTTTCAGACCTCCGTTCAGAGTGTGATAGTAGTCATGTGTTTGAATATTGTTACACTGGTTGCCATTAAAAATCGAACACCAGGGAGGATAGCTAATAACGAAATTTTACTTATCGTGCGTGTATAGTATAGTAGGAAGGATACACAGCTAAATGTGTAGGCGATTTGGGCGTACACAGGGTGCAAAATTTAGTAAACAAGAGTGTACCTTCTGGTAGCAACAGTGGCTCCAACCTAGCTGGGCACGGTGTCGGATTAAGCTTGGATGACAGATAAGACTAATTCATGTTCAAAAAAATTTCGGGCTCGCAATCAGTCGCCGTCTAATTGATCTAACGATATTTCGACTGGACATTTGCCCGTCGTCTTTACGTAAGCCTTCGAAGGCAGACAAACACGTTGCTTTGTTCCGCAATATAAACGCACTGCAAGTATTCTGCGCATGTGTCAAAGACGGACCGCACTTTCCGGCAGCAGCGCCATCGCTGAACTCATTGTCAGCTGTCCTGTGTATCACCGCTCGCAGCTGCCATTGGCGTACTCTGCCGTCTTCGTTTAGAAGAGATCGTGGAGATGATGGGGTCTCATGCACTGTCAGACTGGTAACCGTTATCACGGTTCGTCAGCTTTTCCGCCAGGCTTATTTCCAGGGATTCTTTAATAACGGAGTCCCAAAAAGATGTTGCTGTGGTCAGAATTGTAGTTCCATCATATTTTTTCATTGCATGTCCACTGGAAATAAGAGTGTTCGGCCATAGGGGACTTGATTGGTTGCAGAAGACTAGTGCAACGTTGATGTTCAGTGCGACATTCTTTCACAGTGCGTTTGATCTCTCCTATACAAGCCATGTCGCATTGGCAAGGTATTTTGTAAATTCTGGCTTTCAGCGATGATAAGTCGTTATTCACTGCTCCCAAAAGGGCTGCAATATTAGATGGTGGGCGGAAAATCACTTTCACTTGAAATTTACGGAGGATTCTAGGTACTTTAAACGAAATGTAGTCCGTAAGCGTGTTCTCTTCTTTATCCGCTTCCTGAAGTTTGGTATTAACTGACAGTGCCCTGCTAATCTGCTGGGTGAAATATCCATTTTTTTCTGAACACTGTCTTTAGGTGGGCGAGCTCGTTCGGCAAACTTATCTAGATCAGAGACACGTGTGAGCACTGTGTGCGAGTGTTGTAAGCACACTTGTAGTTTGCGACAGGTGTTGACCACTTGACGCTTGCAAATACTAATCAGTAACTTGTCCACAGCACGTGGTCTCGCGGTAGCTTTCTCGCTTCGCGAACACGGGGTCCCGGGTTCGATTCCCGGCGGGGTCAGGGATTTTCACCTGCCTCGAGATGACTGGGTGTTGTGCCGTTTTCATCATCATTCATTCACATTACGGTCGGAGGAAGGCAATGGCAAACCACCTCCTCTAGGACCTTGCCTAGTACAGCGGTGCAGGTCTTCCGCATCGTCCCCTACGCTCTGTCAAGGAGTATGGGACTTCATCATCATCATGTGTGAGCTTACGATAAGCAGAATGCCTGATGTTACAATTGAAGTTGTGGTATTGAAGAGACTCCATTAATTTATTTTCTCGATTCATTCTATGAACTAATACTCTACATACCTCCAAAATACATTGGGTTTACAGGCAGCACATTCAACTAAACTTCACACAAGACTACATCATTCCATGCTGCTTCAACATTAGCCCAGAGTTCATTCAGTCGTAGAGGTGGGCACGTGGTGGCATAAAATCTCTCGGTAACGCACGACCCGACATTTTCAATGTGCAGGAGATCTGGAGAAAGTGCTGGTCAGTGCAGCAGTCAGTCACAGTCGGTATCGATTTAGGTGAGAAGAGCGTGACAATGTCACGGAGAGCTTAAGATAGACCATGCCCAGCCCCTTTAACACATCAGAAAAGTAACCGCTGCTGTCCAAATTATCGGTGAGTCGAAACACAGTATCATGTCGTACCATCACGCTAGTTGCTGGTTCCATGTGACAATGACAGATGCAATTTGGCAATGTCAGTTTTTCTAGGAGCTTCCACACATGGGAGTAGTAGGGCAAGGGTGGTGTCAGCGCATTTTATTAGTGCGGGTCTTGTACATCAGTGGCTGACGAGTTTGATTTATGACCCCCTGGAGATTAATAGATTAATGAACCCCTGGGTGTTGATTTATGACCGCCTTCTGAGAAACTCCCCACAACTCCCCTACTCCTTCATCCTCCCCTACCCCTCTATGCAATACTCAACCTCTCACCCCTCGCCCACATCGATGTCAAATTAATTGACCAATAAATTAAAGTGATCAATTAATTAATGCCTTTCCCTCTCATAAATCCGCCAGGCCTCCGCTCCCCCACATCCCCCAACCCTCCACCGTCTGGAAATTTGCTTGTCTATGCTCAGCTGCTGAAGAGGAAAGACATAGGATAGTTTATTTTTATTTTGGGTGCTACTCTGTTGGAAATTTGTGGAAGAAGCTCAGCCTCTCTCCACCAGCAAGAATGGCGGGAAACATACCATACCGTCTGTGCTGAGGTGTTTGACTGAAAGGAGCAAGTATTACCTTGTTTATAAAATACATGTTCTAATTACAGATTTACACTGCTGCAGATGGGGAGTGTTTTCTTGGAAAATATTCGTGTGTGTGTTCTCCTTGATGTGCAGGGACCGCCTCAACTAGTGCGCAGCTCCATCACCAAAGGACGTCCCAACCCCCCACCCCCTCCCACACCATGTTGTTGTTGTGGTCTTCAGTCCTAAGACTGGTTTGATGCAGCTCTCCATGCTACTCTATCCTGTGCAAGCTTCTTCATCTTCCAGTACTTACTGCAACCTACATCCTTCTGAATCTGCTTAGTGTACTCATCTCTTGGTCTCCCTCTACGATTTTAACCCTCCACGCTGCCCTCCAATGCTGACTTTGTGATCCCTTGATGCCTCAGAACATGTCCTACCAACCGGTCCCTTCTTCTTGTCAAGTTGTGCCACAAAATCCTCTTCTTCCCAATTCTATTCAATACCTCCTCATTAGTTATGTGATCTATACCCATCTAATCTTCAGCATCCTTCTGTAGCACCACATTTCGAAAGCTTCTATTCTCTTCTTGTCCAAACTATTTATCGTCCATGTTTCATTTCCATCCCTCCCCATCCCTCCTAGAAAAGATTAGCAGGAAAATTCACTCAGTCTGTGCTGAGCTGGTGGACTGGAAGGATCCCACGAGAGGAATTTCACATACATTGCAGAGGGTATAAAATATTTTGTTTATTTACAAAATTCAATTTTCAGATGAATTGGCACGATTTGGATCTCTCTTTTTCGCGGGAAAAGCTTATCATTCTCTGCTGTTTATTTAATTTTGGAAGATGCAGTTCATGTAAAATACATTGAAAAGAAGTAATTAAATACATAAATACCTCACCTTTTTCCGATCATACAAGAAATACCATCATGAAATGGTCAACAAGAAACACTCGCTGCACATACACTGAGACGCCAAAGAAACTGGTATATGCATGCCTATTCAAATACAGAGATATGTAAACGGGCAGAATATGGTGCTGCAGTCGGCAACGCCTATTCAAGACGACAAGTGCCTGGCGCAGTTGTTAGATTGGTTGCTGCTGTTACAATGGCAGGTTACCACGATTTAAGTGACTTTGAACATGGTGTTACAATCGGTGCAGGAGTGATGGGACACAGCATCTCCAAGATAGCGATGAAGTGGAGATTTTCCCTTATGAGCATTACACAAGTGTACCGTGAATATCAGGAATCCGGTACAACATCAAATCTCGGACATAGTTGCGGACGGAAAAAGATTGTGCAAGAACGGGACCATCGACGACTGAAGAGAAGCGTTCAGCGTGACAGAAGTACAACCCTTCCGCAAATTGCTGCACATTTCAATGCTGGGCCATCAACAAGTGTCAGCATGCGAACCATTCAATGAAATATCATCGATACGGGCTTTCGGAGCCAAAGGCACACTCATGTACCCTTGATGACTGACAACACAAAGCTTTACACCTTGCCTCGGCCAGTCAACACCGACATTAACTGTTGATGATTGGAAACATGTAGCCTGGTCGAACGAGTCTCGTTTCAAATTGTATCGAGTGGATGGATGTGTACGGATATGGGGACAACCTCATGAATCCATGGATCTTGCATGTCAGCAGGGGACTGTTCAGACTGGTGGGGGCTCTGTAATAGTGTGGGGCGTGTGCAGTTAGAGTGATACGGGAATCTCTGATATGTCTCTGTGAAAGGTGACACATATGTAGGCATCCTGTATGATCACCTGTATGCATTCATTTCCATTGTCCATTCCGACGGAATTGGGCAATTCCAGCAGGACAATGCGACACCCCACACGTCCAGAATTGCTACAGAGTGGCTCCAGAAACATTCATCTGAGTTTAAACATTTCCGCTGGCCACCAAACTCCCCAGACATGAACATTATTGATCACATCTGGGATGCCTTGCAACGTGCTGTTCAAAAGAGATCACCACCCCCTCGTACTCTTAGGAATTTATGGACAGCTCTCCTCGTGTCAGTTCCCTACAGGACTACTTGAGACATTAGTTGAGTCCATGCCACATCGTGTTGCAGCACTTCTGCGTAGGATAACCTGGTAAATTCCCAGCCCTCCTCAAAACGCTGGGCCGTGGATGTCTTGGAAATAGTCCATTTTCGCTACCCCCACTCAGCCAGATTGATTGATTAATTAATTAAGGCGATACCCTCTGTGTCCCCCCCCCCCCCCCCCCATGAACCATGGACCTTGCCGTTGGTGGGGAGGCTTGCGTGCCTCAGCGATACAGATAGCCGTACCGTAGGTGCAACCACAACGGAGGGGTATCTGTTGAGAGGCCAGACAAACGTGTGGTTCCTGAAGAGGGGCAGCAGCCTTTTCAGTAGTTGCAAGGGCAACAGTCTGGATGATTGACTGATCTGGCCTTGTAACAATAACCAAAACGACCTTGCTGTGCTGGTACTGCGAACGGCTGAAAGCAAGGGGAAACTACAGCCGTAATTTTTCCCGAGGGCATGCAGCTTTACTGTATGATTACATGATGATGGCGTCCTCTTGGGTAAAATATTCCGGAGGTAAAATAGTCCCCCATTCGGATCTCCGGGCGGGGACTACTCAAGAGGATGTCGTTATAAGGAGAAAGAAAACTGGCGTTTTACGGATCGGAGCGTGGAATGTCAGATCCCTTAATCGGGCAGGTAGGTTAGAAAATTTAAAAAGGGAAATGGATAGGTTGAAGTTAGATATAGTGGGAATTAGTGAAGTTCGGTGGCAGGAGGAACAAGACTTTTGGTCAGGTGACTACAGGGTTATAAACACAAAATCAAATAGGGGTAATGCAGGAGTAGGTTTAATAATGAATAGGAAAATAGGAATGCGGGTAAGCTACTACAAACAGCATAGTGAACGCATTATTGTGGCCAAGATAGATACGAAGCCCACGCCTACTACAGTAGTATATGTTTATATGCCAACTAGCTCTGCAGATGACGAAGAAATTGAAGAAATGTATGATGAAATAAAAGAAATTATTCAGATTGTGAAGGGAGACGAAAATTTAATAGTCATGGGTGACTGGAATTCGAGTGTAGGAAAAGGGAGAGAAGGAAACATAGTAGGTGAATATGGATTGGGGGACAGAAATGAAAGAGGAAGCCGCCTGGTCGAATTTTGCACAGAGCACAACATAATCATAACTAACACTTGGTTTAAGAATCATGAAAGAAGGTTGTATACATGGAAGAACCCTGGAGATACTAAAAGGTATCAGATAGATTATATAATGGTAAGACAGAGATTTAGGAACCAGGTTTTAAATTGTAAGACATTTCCAGGGGCAGATGTGGACTCTGACCACAATCTATTGGTTATGACCTGTAGATTAAAACTGAAGAAACTGCAAAAAGGTAGGAATTTAAGGAGATGGGACCTGGATAAACTAAAAGAACCAGAGGTTGTACAGAGATTCAGGGAGAGCATAAGGGAGCAATTGACAGGAATGGGGGAAATAAATACAGTAGAAGAAGAATGGGTAGCTTTGAGGGATGAAGTAGTGAAAGCAGCAGAGGATCAAGTAGGTAAAAAGACGAGGGCTAGTAGAAACCCTTGGGTAACAGAAGAAATATTGAATTTAATTGATGAAAGGAGAAAATATAAAAATGCAGTAAGTGAAACAGGCAAAAAGGAATACAAACGTCTCAAAAATGAGATCGACAGGAAGTGCAAAATGGCTAAGCAGGGATGGCTAGAGGACAAATGTAAGGATGTAGAGGCCTATCTCACTAGGGGTAAGATAGATACGGCCTACAGGAAAATTAAAGAGACCTTTGGAGATAAGAGAACGACTTGTATGAATATCAAGAGCTCAGATGGAAACCCAGTTCTAAGCAAAGAAGGGAAAGCAGAAAGGTGGAAGGAGTATATAGAGGGTCTATACAAGGGCGATGTACTTGAGGACAATATTATGGAAATGGAAGAGGATGTAGATGAAGATGAAATGGGAGATATGATACTGCGTGAAGAGTTTGACAGAGCACTGAAAGACCTGAGTCGAAACAAGGCCCCCGGAGTAGACAATATTCCATTGGAACTACTGACGGCCGTGGGAGAGCCAGTCCTGACAAAACTCTACCATCTGGTGAGCAAGATGTATGAAACAGGCGAAATACCCTCAGACTTCAAGAAGAATATAATAATTCCAATCCCAAAGAAAGCAGATGTTGACAGATGTGAAAATTACCGAACTATCAGCTTAATAAGTCACAGCTGCAAAATACTAACACGAATTCTTTACAGACGAATGGAAAAACTAGTAGAAGCCAACCTCGGGGAAGATCAGTTTGGATTCCGTAGAAACACTGGAACACGTGAGGCAATACTGACCTTACGACTTATCTTAGAAGAAAGATTAAGGAAAGGCAAACCTACGTTTCTAGCATTTGTAGACTTAGAGAAAGCTTTTGACAATGTTGACTGGAATACTCTCTTTCAAATTCTAAAGGTGGCAGGGGTAAAATACAGGGAGCGAAAGGCTATTTACAATTTGTACAGAAACCAGATGGCAGTTATAAGAGTCGAGGGACATGAAAGGGAAGCAGTGGTTGGGAAGGGAGTAAGACAGGGTTGTAGCCTCTCCCTGATGTTGTTCAATCTGTATATTGAGCAAGCAGTGAAGGAAACAAAAGAAAAATTCGGAGTAGGTATTAAAATTCATGGAGAAGAAGTAAAAACTTTGAGGTTCGCCGATGACATTGTAATTCTGTCAGAGACAGCAAAGGACTTGGAAGAGCAGTTGAATGGAATGGACAGTGTGTTGAAAGGAGGATATAAGATGAACATCAACAAAAGCAAAACAAGGATAATGGAATGTAGTCTAATTAAGTCGGGTGATGCTGAGGGAATTAGATTAGAAAATGAGGCACTTAAAGTAGTAAAGGAGTTTTGCTATTTGGGGAGCAAAATAACTGATGATGGTCGAAGTAGAGAGGATATAAAATGTAGGCTGGCAATGGCAAGGAAAGCGTTTCTGAAGAAGAGAAATTTGTTAACATCGAGTATAGATTTAAGTGTCAGGAAGTCATTTCTGAAAGTATTCGTATGGAGTGTAGCCATGTATGGAAGTGAAACATGGACGATAAATAGTTTGGACAAGAAGAGAATAGAAGCTTTCGAAATGTGGTGCTACAGAAGAATGTTGAAGATTAGATGGGTAGATCACATAACTAATGAGGAAGTATTGAATAGGATTGGGGAGAAGAGAAGTTTGTGGCACAACTTGACCAGAAGAAGGGATCGGTTGGTAGGACATGTTCTGAGGCATCAAGGGATCACCAATTTAGTATTGGAGGGCAGCGTGGAGGGTAAAAATCGTAGAGGGAGACCAAGAGATGAATACACTAAGCAGATTCAGAAGGATGTAGGTTGCAGTAGGTACTGGGAGATGAAAAAGCTTGCACAGGATAGAGTAGCATGGAGAGCTGCATCAAACCAGTCTCAGGACTGAAGACCACAACAACAACAACAACAACACCACCCTCTGTGTGGGGCAGCTTATCCTTGCGTCTTACTGTGGCGGGAAATTCTGTGGCTAACCGGGATTCGATGGTGCTACAGACCAATGAAATGGGCTCGCATTACCACTATCGCAAACAATAAATTGATCAGTCGGGAATTTGACATCGTGTTTGGAAGTGGTGCTGCGTAAAATTGTAGTTATAGTTTCACATTTCGACAGGAATTTATACCATCGCAGATGTGTAATTCCCGACCACTTACAGGTAGGCTAAGTATATTTTCTAAAGTACTAAAGAATTCCCAAGTGGTTCTCTGTGCTACATCAGGACGAAGAAGGAGGGGAAAGTGTCTACCGTGTGCTAGAATGGTAACAACAACAAATCCACCTTTATTTAAACAAACTGAGTATTGGTTCGCTATACACCCGCCCAGAGGGCCACACAGGTGGGTCAACTGCATGCTTGTGTCCAGCCTGACTGGCTCACGAGGCTCAGCAGTGGCTCGCACCCTAAGCCAGGAATGTCCATTTGTTCTGACAAGCAGCTACCTCTGCGATGCACCTGCATGTCAAGCAGTGTCGTCCTAGGAAGCTAGCCACAAATTTCAGTGTAATTACAATTAAATATTACGAATGTAGCACCAATCTGGTGACATTTGACAATGAGCAAAGTATCGGAAATACCTCCTTCTGGTGATTGTGGTTCTGGAAATATTAATGTAAATCTATATCCTTCTTATGACTGGATATAATTTTCCATGTAAAATCTTTTCTACCTCTTACAGCTATCGATTCATTGAAATCGCAATTTTCTACGCCAAATCTATACGTTTCTGATGACTGGACAGTCCCATCAACGTAATTTTCTTTGTACATGTTGGAACACTGAATACAGTAACTTTACACTCCAACACACACACACACACACACACACACACACACACACACACACACACACACAAACGCGTGCGCGCGCGCGCACACACACACACACACACACACACACACACACACACACACACACACACACACACACATTGCCGATTATCGTTTGTATGTGCTTAGCGTTGGAAAAAATTAGGGAATTATTTACCATTCAGGTCTTCCAGATAATTAGATTCGAGAACAGACCGCAGATATTTTGTCACCAATTCTGGATGGTGCTGCATCCCGCCAAGACTCTCTCAAACAAATGTTGTGAAGAACAGGCATCCGGCACTACATGATAATCAACAGTGCTTCCCTGGTTGAGGAGGCTAGCACTCCTTATTGGTGTATAGCACACATGAGCCTCATACATTTGAGAGTGTTGTGGTGACGATTAAGAAGAAGAAGAAGAAGAAACAACGTAGTGTTTATGCATGATGGAGCTCGAGATGGACGGAGTCTGAATGTGATCATGAGGGGTGATAGATTAATTTTGTAAACACCTGCACAATATACCAATGCAAGGGTTCAACTGCATGAGCTCTAGTGAACAAAGACGACAGGCAACACGGCTGTAACGTAATGGATACGCAGAAGATATCTCACTGGCTCCCATAAGCAGATCTTCACATTTTCTTTGTCACACTATAGACTGCGATATTTGTTACAGTACATCAACCGATATTGGTGATGTCCTTCCAACCCTTTCGTCCGCGAGAGCGCTGTTGATTTTTGCATAGTGCCTGATGCCTGTGCATACAACACTTGTTTGAGAGAGTCTTGGCGGGATGCAGCATCTCCCAAAAGTGCTGACTGAAAGTACCTGCAGTCTGTTCGAATCTGATTGGCTGTAAGATCCATATGCTAAACAATTCACTTGTGCTATTAATTCTGTAGTATTGTTGTAGTGTTTGGATCCCATATCAAGAAGGTACTGGAAAGAGAAATGACCATAGAACATGATCACACACTCTTAAGGGTACACGGCTCTGCACTTAAGCATCCTATAATGTTAAAGCAGTTAGGTTTCTGATATATATTACTTCCATGGAACGCAACATTGTTAATACTGCAATGCAGGAAATTTATTTCCATGACTTGACATCCACCAACCCTGAAACCTTTCTATCCCAATCACTGTGGTGAGAAGCTTTTAAAATAATGAAACTACTACAACAAAGGAAGAAAACATAGATTCTTTGTCATAATGCACCATACAGCCTTCTGGAGATGTATAGTGTCCACCTTCAAATGGTTCAAATGGCTCTGAGCGCTATGGGACTTTAACATCTGAGGTCATCAGTCCCCTAGAACTTAGAACTACTTAAACCTAACTAACCCAAGGACATCACACACATCCATGCCCGAGGCAGATTTCGAACCAGCGACCGTAGGGCTCGCGCGGTTCCAGACTGAAGCGCCTAGAACCTCTCTGCCACAACGTCCGACGTCCACCTTTCACGTCCGATTGCAGTTCAGAAATATGCTTTGCTCACATCAGTCCTATAAGGGGATCGTCAGCTACGGAAAATGCATGAAACTACGACATATTATGAGAAAATAGACAAATGCGTAGCAGCGATGTTTGACACGTGGAATTACGCCCCATGCTGTACTAACTCCATGAGCAGAACACAGTCTCTTCCACACACAACATCCGTCTAGCAAATGTATGCACAGAGATTGCAGCATATCACACACCCATGCCACTGACTTAAAATCACTCTAATTATGAAACTGAAGACTCGATTAATGTCCAAGATGTGGCAGTCTGAAGGCTGTTCTCGAAACAAATTGGCTGGAACACAATGTTAAATAATTTCCTAGAACCGAAGAGAACTGAAACAACTACAACTAGCTGGTGTGTCTGTGTGTGTGTGTGTGTGTGTGTGTGTGTGTGTGTGTGGGGATATATCGGAATTTTTTCAGACACTATACACATATAAAAACGTTAATCGGATGTGTGTGTGTGTTTTATTATGTGGGTGGGACTATCTCAGGTCAACAGGGAGGTATAGATTTGATGTGGAAAATTGTGATTTCAACTCATTGATACCTGTAAGAGGTATAAAAGGTTTTACATGGAAAACTATGTCCAGTCATAAGAAGGATATAGATTTGCATGGGAAATTGCTATTTCCAGAAGCACAGTCATCAGGAGGAGGTATTTTTGATATTTCGCTCATTGTCAAATGTCAGACTGGCGCTACGATCGTAATATATAAATATATGGCTGGTTTCCTAGGACGACACCGCCTGATTCGTGGATGTGTGGTGGAGGGAGCTGGTCGCCAGAACAACTGGAAATTTCCGGCTTAAGGTGCGAGCCACTGTGGAGCCTCTCGAACCGATCAGGCAGGGCATGAGCGTGCAGTTGACTTCCCTGTGTTGCCCCCTGGGCAAGTGAGTAGCGAACTAACATCCAGTATGTTTTGCGCAGCCTTCATTATCTCGTGTTTTGCGCGTGTTCTCTGAATTTTATGTGGAAATTTGGGAAGATTCAATATGACAAGTGTTTGCGCTAGACGATTATCTCTCCCCCCTATACAATTTGATCTGCTGACGGCTGGGCAGTCATAGCAACACTCTCTCCGACCTCTGAGCATCTGGAGTTACTAGTGTGGGGATGCTGGGAAATGAGCGTGCAGTTGTCAGCGTGGCCAATGCACGGCAGTGGCCTACGAAAGCTTCCGCAATCTCAAACATCTCACTGTGACAGTTACTACGGAACGGATCATGATTTAAGCGTGTATGTACCCTATCCATGTGATGACAGCTGCTGTGTGTGGCATTGAGTGCTTCTCAGTACATTCATGTGGACGCGGTCTTGCAGCGGAAAGGTGGAGTGGTATTTGTTTAAATAAAGTGGATTTATTGTCGTTACTATTCTGTCACACGGTAGATGCTTGCCCTACCATCTCCTTCCTGGTGTAGCAGAGAGGACCGACTTGGTAATTCTATAGTGCTTTAAAAAATACACTTAGCATACCTCTAAGTGGTTGGGAATTCCACAACCATGATGGAATAAATTACCATCGAAATTTGAAATTACAACTATTATTTAATACAGCACCACTTCCAATCAAAATGTCAAATTCCTGACTAATCAATTTATTGTTTCCAACAGTGGTAATGTGAGTACACTCCAGTCAAACCCCTGCCTTATCTCCTGGAAACTTTTAAGGGCATAGCGCTATTGAGCTGAAATTTGAATTTCTCACTACACCTTTCATCTACCTCCAACGTAATGCATTTCCCAGCAAACGACCTAACTGTGCCAGCATCCGCCAATAGGAGATAAGGAACATACAGACGGGGGAAGAGTAGGGTTTGGAAACTAGACAATAGCGGGATGTAATCCTGGATAGCCCCAGAATTTCCTGCCAAATATGCCAATCCTAGTATGCACAATAGGAAGCAAGGACAAAGTGCTCCACATAGAGTAAATCAACTTAATTTCTTGGTCAGTCAATTTGTTTGAGTGTTGGTAGTTAAAATGGACGATTTCCAAGACATCCACAGCCCAGCATTTTGGGGAGGATTGGGGATTTACCAGGTATCTACTGCTATGTTCAGGACAAAAGAGGGTTTAGCGTGGTTACCACTGGCGTGTGATGGACGTTCGCTGGTCGGGAAGTAACCTCTAGAGAGAGAGAGAGAGAGAGAGAGAGAGAGAGAGAGAGGGGGGGGGTGTTTCGACAGGAATTTCCCGGGTATCAGTATCACACAATTGCCGCCACCTGATGCTTTGTCCAACAGGAAGTAACCTGTGGGGTCAGGGGGGATAAGTGAGGAGGTCGCTTCTCCCAGCTTTCTCTTCTGATGGTATTGTGAGCTAGCTCAGTCAGTATCTGCACCGCGGGGTGAGCCTGTCGTATGGATCTGAAATAATGAGTGACAAACAAGTTCGAAAACGGAGTTGAGAATTTAAAAATGGCCGTACAAATGTTCACGATGGACGTTGGATTGTCAGGCCCGGTATTCGGACCGACAATATAATTGATCAAGTGAACCAAAACCTTCGAAGTAATCGGTGATTGACGATTAGTGGTCTGGCTAATGAATTCCAAAATGTTGCTCGAACCTCAATTTACCAGGACTGTCACTGGACAGCTTGGATATCACAGACTGTGCGTGGTGGGCTCCAAAAATGCTAACTGATCGACATAAAGAATGCGTAATGCACTACAGTTTTTGAAGCGCTATAGACAAGATTCAGATGATTTGTTTTCCCACATTGTTATGGGCGACGAGACGTGGATATCGTACACAGACGAAGAATGGAAACAACAGTCAATGCATCGGCGCCATTCAAGTTCACCCGAACCAAAAAGTTTACGCACTCTCCGTTCTCGAATCGAAAGATGATGGCTACTGTTTTTTCGGACGAAGAGGGGTACTTTTGATTGATTTCATGGACCGTTGGTCAAAATTTACAGCTGACGTATACTTTGAAATGCTAACCAAACTGGCAGGTGCGATCCTAAATCGACGCCGCCGGAAACTGTCGTCTGGCATAATCCTCCTCCACGACAACGCACGCTCTCAAACCGCTGCCAAAGGCAAGGAGAAGATTCAGGATTTTCGTTGGGAACTTTTAGATCACCATCCGTATAGTCCCGACCTTGCACCAAGCGACTGTTTCCTCTTCTTGCATTTGAAAACGTGACTTGTTGCACAACGATTTCAAAACGAGGATGAACTCAAGACTGGCGTTACCAACTGGTTCAGTTCCCAGAAAGCGGTTAAAGAAGCTGATGCAGCGTTACAAAAAATGTTTCCACGTGAACGGAGAGAATTTGGAAAACTAAAGTAAATATGCAGTAAAATATTAGTCAATAAAAACCTTTCTTCCTGAGCTTGTTTATCTATGACGAATCGTACCTTAGTTTTGGAATACATCTCCTAGATCGTTAATCTTTTGCGGTGCTCAGAAGATTGTTTTAATATCAAATTTCTTAAGAAAATTGCCCTAAGCTTATACACAACAAACGCAATGCGATAAGCAACTTTCAAAGTATGCGTTGCCGAATGAGACACTGCGATGAACAACAAAAGAAAAACGTTTCAGTAGCTTCCGAGGTGCGGTCTGATAGTTTGAAACTGTTCCCCGTATAACATTCTTATGCGTCATTTTACTCATCAGATTTGGCAGTCTGTCGCAGCATAAGTCCTGGAGACACATACTGTAAAAAAATAACTATGAAGTTATTTTTAAATAATTAATCCCGTATATTGTTTCCATTGAACATTTACTGTAATCTCAAATTAATTAAAAGCATCTTGACAAATCTGAAATAAGTTGTAACATACTTACGATAATGAAATAGCTACATGCTTTCTGTCTAAATACGCTCAAAGTACTGACCCCCTTTGCCAACATTTATACGTTGTTAACAATCCCGAACAATCCTCGGCGTTGTTTATAATCATTGTTTGTTTAATTAACAATTAAAATTGACATAAAAATGAAAATACATGTATGATTGTATATTTACTCTAGAACAGCTAGTACACTACGATATTAGTACATGTCTGTTATTTTATTCGAGAATAAATTCTCGAATAAGAAATTGCAATAATACATTTACGTCTTTTATTAATTACTAGAGACTCCCTTCATGGAAAATGTTCCCTTCATTTACAGAGTTTCAACACATTAGTGTAATGAAGGTTCCATAATTATATTCGTCGTAACTCTCCCTCAAGTACATATTTCCATACACCTCTATGTCAGAAATTACTGTTTATGGTTAAAATTTACATGATTAAATGGGTTTCAATTAGACGGATGGGAAAATTTCTCCGATGAAAAAAAAATAAATTGAAAACAGATCTTTGAATTCCTTAAATATGCTATCCCCCCATGAACCATGGACCTTGCCGTTGGTGGGGAGGCTTGCGTGCCTCAGCGATACAGATGGCCATATCGTAGGTGCAACCACAACGGAGGGGTATCTGTTGAGAGGCCAGACAAACATGTGGTTCCTGAAGAGGGGCAACAGCCTTTTCAGTAGTTGCAGGAGCAACAGTCTGGATGATTGACCGATCTGGCCTTGTAACATTAACCAAAACGGCCTTGCTGTGCTGGTACTGCGAACGGCTGAAAGTAAGGGGAAACTACAGCCGTAATTTTTCCCGAGGACATGCAGCTTTACTGTATGATTACATGATGATGGCGTCCTCTTGGGTAAAATATTCCGGAGGTAAAATAGTCCCCATTCGGATCTCCGGGCGGGGACTACTCAAGAGGACGTCGTTATCAGGAGAAAGAAAACTGGCGTTCTACGGATCGGAGCGTGGAATGTCAGATCCCTTAATCGGGCAGGTAGGTTAGAAAATTTAAAAAGGGAAATGGATAGGTTAAATTTAGATATAGTGGGAATTAGTGAAGTTCGGTGGCAGGAGGAACAAGACTTTTGGTCAGGTGATTACAGGGTTATAAATACAAAATGAAATAGAGGTAATGCAGGAGTAGGTTTATTAATGAATAAAAAAAAATAGGAGTGCGGGTTGGCTACTACAAACAGCATAGTGAACGCATTATTGTGGCCAAGATAGACACAAAGCCCATGCCTACTACAGTAGTACAAGTTTATGTTCCAACTAGCTCTGCAGATGATGAAGAAATTGATGAAATGTATGACGAGATAAAAGAAATTGTTCAGGTAGTGAAGGGAGACGAAAATTTAATAGTCATGGGTGACTGGAATTCGTCAGTAGGAAAAGGGAGAGAAGGAAACATAGTAGGTGAAAATGGATTGGGGGGAAGAAATGAAAGAGGAAGCCGCCTTGTAGAATTTTGCACAGAGCATAACTTAATCATAGCTAACACTTGGTTCAAGAATCATAAAAGAAGGTTGTATACCTGGAAGAATCCTGGAGATACTAAAAGGTATCAGATAGATTATATAATGGTGAGACAGAGATTTAGGAACCAGGTTTTAAATTGTAATACATTTCCAGGGGCAGATATGGATTCTGACCACAATCTCTTGGTTATGAACTGCAGATTGAAACTGAAGAAACTGCAAAAAGGTGGGAATTTAAGGAGATGGGACCTGGATAAACTGAAAGAACGAGAGGTTGTCGAGAGTTTCAGAAAGAGCATAAGGGAACAATTGACAGGAATGGGGGAAAGAAATACAGTAGAAGAAGAATGGGTAGCTCTGAGGGATGAAGTAGTGAAAGCAGCGGACGATCAAGTAGGTAACAAGACGAGGGCTAATAGAAATCCTTGGGTAACAGAAGAATTATTGAATTTAATTAATGAAAGGAGAAAATATAAAAATACAGTAAATGAAGCAGGCAAAAAGGAATACAAACGTCTCAAAAATGAGGTCGACAGGAAGTGCAAAATGGCTAAGGAGGGATGGCTAGAGGACAAATGTAAGGATGTAGAGGCTTGTCTCACTAGGGGTAAGATAGATACTGCCTACAGGAAAATTAAAGAGACCTTTGGAGAGAAGAGAATCACTTGTATGAATATCAAGAGCTCAGATGGCAACCCAGTTTTAAGCAAAGAAGGGAAGGCAGAAAGGTGGAAGGAGTATATAGAGGGTTTATACAAGGGCGATGTACTTGAGGATAATATTATGGAAATGAAAGAGGATGTAGATGAAGATGAAATGGGAGATACGATACTGCGTGAAGAGTTTGACAGAGCACTGAAAGACCCAAGCCGAAACAAGGCCCCGGGAGTAGACAACATTCCATTAGAACTACTGACAGCCTTGAGAGAGCCAGTCCTGACAGAACTCTACCATCTGGTGAGCAAGATGTATGAGACAGGTGAAATACCCTCAGACTTCAAGAAGAATATAATAATTCCAATCCCAAAGAAAGCAGGTGTTGACAGATGTGAAAATTACCAAACTATCAGTTTAATAAGTCACAGCTGCAAAATACTAACGCGAATTCTTTACAGACGAATGGAAAAACTGGTAGAAGCGGACCTCGGGGAAGATCAGTTTGGATTCCGTAGAAATGTTGGAACACGTGAGGCAATACTAACCTTGAGGCTTATCTTAGAAGAAAGATTAAGAAAAGGCAAACCTACGTTTCTAGCATTTGTAGACTTAGAGAAAGTTTTTGACAATGTTGACTGGAATACTCTCTTTCACATTCTAAAGGTGGCAGGGGTAAAATACAGGGAGCGAAAGGCTATTTACAATTTGTACAGAAACCAGATGGCAGTTATAAGAGTCGAGGAGCATGAAAGGGAAGCAGTGGTTGGGAAAGGAGTGAGACAGGGTTGTAGCCTCTCCCCGATGTTATTCAATCTGTATATTGCGCAAGCAGTAAAGGAAACAAAAGAAAAATTCGGAGTAGGTATTAAAATTCATGGAGAAGAAGTAAAAACTTTGAGGTTCGCCGATGACATTGTAATTCTGTCAGAGACAGCAAAGGACTTGGAAGAGCAGTTGAATGGAATGGACAGTGTCTTGAAAGGAGGATATAAGATGAACGTCAACAAAAGCAAAACAAGGATAATGGAATGTAGTCTAATTAAGTCGGGTGATGCTGAGGGAATTAGATTAGGAAATGAGACACTTAAAGTAGTAAAGGAGTTTTGCTATTTGGGGAGCAAAATAACTGATGATGGCCGAAGTAGAGAGGATATAAAATGTAGACTGGCAATGGCAAGGAAAGCGTTTCTGAAGAAGAGAAATTTGTTAACATCGAGTATAGATTTAAGTGTCAGGAAGTATTTGTATGGAGTGTAGCCATGTATGGATGTGAAACATGGACGATAATTAGTTTGGACAAGAAGAGAATAGAAGCTTTCGAAATATGGTGCTACAGAAGAATGCTAAAGATTAGATGGGTAGATCACATAACGAATGAGGAGGTATTGAATAGAATCGGGGAGAAGAGGAGTTTGTGGCACAACTTGACAAGAAGAAGGGACCGGTTAGTAGGACATGTTTTGAGGCGTCAAGGGATCACAAATTTAGCATTGGAGGGCAGCGTGGAGGGTAAAAATCGTAGAGGGAGACAAAGAGATGAATACACTAAGCAGATTCAGAAGGATGTAGGTTGCTGTAGGTACTGGGAGATGAAGAAGCTTGCACAGGATAGAGTAGCATGGAGAGCTGCATCAAACCAGTCTGAGGACTGAAGACCACAACAACAACTAATATGCTATACACAACAGTAGCATATTAAAATTTCAGAGATTTAATTTTTAGGTAATTTCTGTCGAAGGTGGAAGCTTTAAAGCGATATTCTGTCTGTGGCGGCTGCCTGCGTGCAATAAGCTACTACCTGTTCGCGTCAACGTCCTCGCTTTGGAGCTTAAACGTCAAACACCGACTAATTTCAGTCAGACTAAATTGTTGGTCAATGGTCACGTTGAACTGATTTTCCAGAGATAGTGATTTCACGCCATTTCTGTTGGGTGCTCAGACCTCATCCAGATCAAATATGTGAATCTACCGGACTGACTTCTATTCTCATCAGCACTATTTTATCTGTGTGTCCCCGAAGGCTTGGAAGTTCAGGGAAGAACAAAACTGTAAAAAGTCCACTACTATCTTTTGAATACATCGAAGTAAAATCTCAAAATTCCTTATAGCTACTGACAGTGTAATCCTTTCAAGCTCCCAAGACCTACAAAGTCACATACATGCAACTTTCCACTCGACACTGCATCGCCCCATATCTGTTCCGTTATCTGAATCTACCTTTAAAACAGAAATACAGTCAATCAGACGCATTGCTTTCAGTAATGGTTATAGCTGTGACCCAATTCATAATATTTTACGCAACAAAATGTTAAAATTATACGTACCAGAAAATTATACCAGATCTCTATCCCGGTCAACAGGAAGCAGTCAGCCGTGAAAGGGACTGGTGCACCATCGCATATGTTGGGAAAATTTCAGATAACTTTGCCAAAAAAAACCGTTAATTACAGACCGTTGTTTAACAATAAAAATAACGTAGTTAAATAGTAAAGACAGAGCCAAACCTTTGGCACAAAGTAGTTTGTAGAAGGTCCCCCCGCAAGCACTGCAGGAAAAGTATGTATTGGTCTTAAAGACATAGCAAAATAGTTGTCGAGACATGAGAGAAGCTGGAAATTACGAGACACAAATTCAGTCTTTGCAGGACACGTTTTCACAGAAAACCTTCCATACGATGTAGGCCTACAATGTGACATTTTACTTCCAACGACATTGTTGGAAGCACTTGAATCCATTTAAACACATGATATAAACGCTAGCTTCGTTTTAAATGAACAGACACTGTTTCCTTTATTCCGTGTACAGAGTTAAGCTTCAGTTGTGTACTGTCATGCTCAAAAGTATCCGAACGACCTGAATTGAGTTTCGCCAGATTTGTATGCAACCCACATAAAGTAAATGTCTTGCAGGACCTCTGTTCTCCTTTCGGTAGAGTAGTTTCACTACACAAAATGGTGACTTCAAGAGACCACAGGAGATAGCTATTCTGTATGGCTATCAGTCCAAATGCAAATTAATGCCACGAGAATGCAGATATGGAAAACACACTATTGGAGATGACACAGGCATTACGCTTGTAAACTCAAATTTATTACAGTAAATGACATTTCAAAAATCAAGTTACACCCTGAAATTATACGCCGATAATTTTTGTACTGGACTAAGACTCAATCCAACAACTATTGTTCCTGTTAACTAAACACGGAAGTTCTTAAAGATGGTTTCATTCACAAGTAATAAATAGTACACACGTTTAAACTTGAAATTACGTGGTATAAAGTTTTCTGTTGGGTGGAGTTTCGAACACGGCACCTAATCGGACTGTTAACTACGCACAATCAAATGTTATAAATCGTAATTTTTCACTAGTAGCGAGATGACTGAAAATGAAAAAGTTTTGCCTTACGGTACTTGAACCCAGTACCTATTGTCGTTGACTTCTATCTACAAAGAGACGTTAAAGATGGTGTATTTCATCAAGAGAGGGAAGTGGACATACCTGTATTGAAAAAATAACATGTCGTGAAGTTCTCCGCTGAGAAGCAATCACTGCGTGTGTCATGGTTGCTGCCTACTCACGAAGAGACGTCAACTTTCAAATTCTTTCTCGCCAGTAACTAAAAGTGGCATGGCATGTTTGAACCTAAAATGATATGACAAAGTTCTGTATCGGACTGGAAGTCGAAACTGGTACCCATCACTGTTGTTGACAATGCACAGAAAGGTGTTACAGATCATAATCAATTTTCACCTGTAGTTGGTGTGCACGTGCTACAACTTGAAATGACAGGATGGAAACTTTTGTACCAGAACGGGAGTCGAGCCCAGACAGACGCTCTTCGTGGAGACCGTGGAGTTTGGATTCTGGGGGAAATGATGGAACTATACGGTCTCAAAGGGGTGAGATTTGAGTGCGAATTCCAGTTCAGCACCAATATTTTCAACATCTCAAGTTCAAATACAAAAATAAACGTGTCTTGGGACCTTACAAGACGATTGCATCATTAAAAAAAAAAAAAAACTCGTGTACGGATGCTTACTAGTTACAAGGGTTTCAAACTGGCGTGAATTCGGCCTATCATGGCCCAACCTACGCCGACTCTCCTATAATAGTTACGGAAGGGACGTCATGTTTAATGTGGATATGGATACTCGGTGCAACCCCACATTGTTCAACCAGCGTTACTGGAGGTGAAGGAGGTCTGTTTGTGCTTGTTAAAAATGATTGCCTAGTGTGTGAATCGAACCCAGACATTAAGCAAACGTATCTAGATACCGACAACCTACAGAGAGCAATGTCTCATAATTGTGCCGTAAAGAAAGATGATTCACACTGAAAGAGAATTCTGATTCCCTGGAGGATGATTAAAACCTGTTCGAAACGTTCCTCTCCCTATTCATCCAATCGATATTCACAGGCTGTCTTGGCTACCCAATGTGTGATTTTGATTTGATTTTGTAATCACTGAAGTAAAATTACTCGTCAGCCATCTGCACGGACTTGCAACATGGTACGATGCCGAACTTTCTACAGGAAGTGTTGCTTTCCTTTAGTGATTCTGTGCCGATGTATGTGTTTATGGTCGGCTGATAAACATGGTGCAGTGTAACGCAGTGCCCAGATATCGAGCACATTCTCAACTTCACGCTTTGAAACCGCATTTCATCTCATATAATTATGTAGTCAAGCCGTAGTGACCTTGTCTCACGCAGAATATTATGTGAAGAGTATTGATGTATCTAATCCATCAGCGCAAGGTTTACCTGCAAAACCCGGACTAGTGCGTGTAGGTCTAGCGCTTTGAGGGTTCCGCATAAACTTAATTATGTTCAACGATTATTATTAGTATTAGTATTTATTATTTCATGTGGTCCAATGCCCTGCTGCCAGTCTTTCTATTGGACGCCACTTCGGCGACTTGAGTGTCCCTAGCCTACTCCAGATATCCAACAGGGGAAAGGTACCTACAGTTTAATGTGGGATCCGAACCTCGAGTGTTTTCTGGCGACTTTTAACATCGTTGTGAGATGAGGACTACGTTAAAAGGAAGACTGAAAAATAAGTAATACGACCCAGAATTAATTCCTCATCCTTTCGGTTTCCAGGCACGAGATTTACCACACCCCCCCCCCCCCCCTTCATTTTGTTCGTATTGTTCTCATCATTTGCTCTGGGCGGACGACACATGACACCTCTTGAAATTCATCGTTTTTTTATTACAGAAGGCAGCCAGCCCGCTGACCGAACACGCTGAGATATCGTGCCGGCAGATTCACTGTGCGATCAAAAGTATCCGGACACCCCCAAAAACATACGTTTTTCCTATTACGTGCATTGTGCTGCCACCTACTGCCAGGTACTCAATATCAGCGACCTCAGTAGTCATAGATATTGTGAGAGAGCGGAATGGGACGCACCGCGGAACTCACGGACTTCGAACGTGGTCAGGTGATTGGGTGTCACTTGTGTCATACGTCTGTACGCGAGATTTCCACACTCCTAAACATCCCTAAGTCAACTGTTTCCGATGTGATAGTGAAGTGGAAACAGGAAGGGGCACGTACAGCACAAAAGCGTACAGGCCGCCTTGTCTATTGACTGACGGAGACCGCCGACAGTTGAAGAGTGTCGTAATCTGTAATAGGCAGTCATCTATCCAGACCATCACACAGGAATTCCAAACTGCATCAGGATTCACTGCAAGTACTATGACAATTAGGCGGGACGTGAGAGAACTTGGATTTCATGGTCGAGCGGCTGCTCATAAGCCGCACATCACACCGGTAAATGCCAAACGACGCCTTGCTAGGTGTAAGGAGCGTAAACATTGGACGATTGAACAGCGGAAAAACGTTGTGTGGATTGACGAATCACGGTAAACAATGTATCGATCCGATGGCAGCGGGCGGGTATGGCGAATGCCCGGTGAACGCCATCTGCCAGCGTGTTTAGGCCAACGGTAAAATTCGGAGGCGGTGGTGTTATTGTGTGGTCGTCTTTTTCATGGAGGGGGCTTGCACCCCTTGTTGTTTTGCGTGACACTATCACAGCACAGGCCTACACTGATGTTTTAAGCACCTTCTTGCTTCCCACTGTTCAAAATGGTTCAAATGGCTCTGAGCACTATGGGACTCAACATCTTAGGTCATAAGTCCCCTAGAACTTAGAACTACTTAAACCTAACTAACCTAAGGACATCACACACACCCATGCCCGAGGCAGGATTCGAACCTGCTACCGTAGCAGTCCCGCGGTTCCGGACTGCAGCGCCAGAACCGCACGGCCACCGCGGCCGGCTTCCCACTGTTGAAGAGCAATTCGAGGATAGCGATTGTATCTTTCAACACAATCGAGCACCTGTTCATAATGCACAGCGTTTGGCGGAATGGTTACACGACAATAGCATCCCGGTAATGGACTGGCCTGCACAGAGTCCTGACCTGAATCCTATAGAACACCTTTGGGAAGTTTTGGAACGCCGACTTTGTGCCAGGCCTCACCGACCGGCATAGATGCATCTCCCCAGTGCAGCACTCCGTGAAGAATGGGCTGCCATTCGCCAAGAAGCCTTCCAGCACCTGATTGAACGTATGCCTGCGACGGTGGAAGCTGCCATCAAAGCTAAGGGTGAGCCAACACATTATCGATGGAGAGCGCCGCGAACTTGTAAGTCATTTTCAGCCAGGTGCCCGGATACTTTTGATCACATAATATTCCATTAGACCAGACATGTATATAGATTGTTTATCTATATATTTGATGAGTGAGTTTGCGTGTATAAAAATATGCGACAAATGTCATCGTATCTATTGACTGCGTTGTCTTAGAGGCTTAAGCGTTTGACACCACCAAAAGATCGTAGGCATTAGTATTTGTCATGAATTTTAACTTGACACCTTTAACCGTTCGGGAGAAAGAGAGATCTTAACACACGGACACACAGACAGACGAACAACAAATGGCAAAAAAATATGTACTTAAGAAAATAACGGGATACTTAAATGAGTACGATCAGACGGTTTTTGAACCACTGTGTATTAACCTCATAAACTGAAAATAACGGTTGGCTCTAGCAAAAAAAAAAAAAACTGAAGTAATGCCAGTGTGAGTCCTCAAAAACGTAACGTTATGCATCTAGTCTCTCAAAGAAGATGGTTTGTGTTAAGAACTGCATCCCAGCGGCGTGTCCATCGCAGTTGGCATCTGTTTTCAAACAAGTTAGGGACCTTGCGGCCGCAACACACGAAGGGCGACCAAGGAAACTGCCAACTATAGTGTTGCTCTGTACAAGAACCCCAGTCTACTCCCAGTTGATTTGACAGAAGAATCTATCCACGAACTTGACTAGAAAGCAATCTCTTCCGAAATACTTCTGATCTATCGCTATCAAAGTGTTTTATCTTGCTCGCACCTTATCCAACAACCATCTAAACAATTTCTTTGTAGACGAAAATGCATTTTAACGAGGATGGACATCTTTGCCTACAAACTAATACAGGTACGTAATCCAAAATCTGATTGACGTAACTGTCGTAGTTAACGGTGGGAGTGGGTGATTATATTATTGATGATTAATTTCTCTCATATTTTTTCTATTGTATTCTATAAACCAATGAAAATGTCATAAGAATATACTCTGTTCTAATGCAAATGGGTTACAACTTAACGGGATATGCGTATGATAAAACACTAATTTATTAAAAGAAATAGTACCTATAATACTAGCCAGCCGAAAAAGCATGCATTAGCAAGAACTTACGCAATTTTGACCCCGGTATGATCTGTGTCAACATGTCGTTCTGTTGCTTACGCAAGAAGCATTTCGGGATAATCACAAAAATACATAAACCTCGCAGTAAGAGTAGGTCCAAACAGAAACCCAGTTAACAAACTGTTCAATGCCACACACAATCAGTTGTTTTATTATAAGAGGGCAAAAAATACTCTGGCTGTATAAGGTTTTTTTATTATTATTAAATAAATCCACTACTGGTTTCACATCAATCTAGGCGCATCCTCAGGTGATATGAGTTGTGTCTACAACATTATTTTATGCTGTCCTGGGGCTTTTTCCCGTCCTTCACGTCACTGATAAATTAATGACGGGGAGGATGGGGGGGGTGGCCGAGCGGTTCTAGGCGCTACAGTCTGGAACCGCGCGACCGCTACGTCGCAGGTTCGAATCCTGCCTCGGGCATGGATGTGTGTGATGTCCTTAGGTTAGTTACGTTTAAGTAGTTCAGGAGTTAAGTCCCATAGTGCTCAGAGCCATATGAACCATTTGGGGAGGAGGGGGATAGACTTTAGGGCAGAATAAAATAATGTCGTAGACACTATTTATATCACCGGAAGATGCGCCTAAGTTGGCGTGAAAGCAGTCGTGGTTTTAATAAAAACCTTTCCACAGTCATGGTGGTAGTTTTCGCCTTATTATAAAAATGTGGACATTTGGCTGCAGCTGCCTGCGATTCGAAATAATATATTCGTAAATCAATTTAATTGTGTATTCACTAAAATATGTGTTGGTGTAAGCAAAAAAGTAAAATTTTTAACAAGCGGGTACCAAAACGAAATTTCGATGAGACTAAAGATGGTGTTCCCACATGGTATCGAGCCGAGGACCTTGTGCGTATGAAACAGAAGTGATAACCGCTACACCACAGAAAGGACGGGCTGAGACCACTTGGGTAGCCTCAGCTTCTCTTCCGTTGCACACGAGACACTTGATTTTAAAACATTTGCCTGTCTGAATGTCATCACAAGTAAGAGATCAGCATCGTAAATGTTCGCGCGCAGGTCTTCAATAGCAGCACTACTCAAACTTAGCCAGTGGCAGAGAGCGGGTAACTAGGAACTGTCCGCCCGCGTCCGCCGAGGCTAAGGCACAGAGTTTAGGGCCAGAACTAGAAAACACGAGTAGGTTTTGCAGGCTACTGAATCGTTCCATCTCCACCATGCAGAATCAACGCTCAACACGTCAAACGAAAAACGTGACAAGAAACAACAAATTTAACACAAGCACACCGACCGAATCTTAAAACAGTCACCAACCGATCCCCAACAATCTCAGCAATCTCAGTCCGACCCATAACCCGGAACTCATTTACCAACAAACGACGCTCCTCATGAAACGGAATCTCCTGAGATATACGACGATGGCTGTTTTCAAGAGGTACGCTCCAGCGTAACTCGAGACGGAACTCCACTGCGTCCACAGAATCCGGCGGGGACCCAGTTTGGTCTGAACATTCAACCTGGAATTGCCATCACTGAAAAATCTGCAGCCCAAGGAAACCGCGAAGTGCTTTCATATGGCACCAAAACAATTCAAACTTGCTTAATTTGTGACTGAAATGAATTGCAGAAGAAATAGTGTCAAACTAAACACATACCAAACTGACTGAAACCAGATTCAGAAAAAAACTGGCACCCCTTACAGAGCGGAAGCAACTGTCAAGGCAGTAAACTCACACAATAAACCACAACCTCATTAGAAACCACATGGACCCTTCCTAAGTGTCGCCACCACTAATGTCGATCACGACGTCACCACAGAGGAAGTCGAAGAAGAACTAAATATGCAGGGATGCCAATTGAAAAGGCAACGCGCATCTACTCGTGACTCACAAAACTTTATAGGGTATATAGTGTCATTTTTGATCACAAGGAAACCATAGATAAAACTTCTTGCACACCATTTCAGGATGTATTGCGTAGTACATATGGTTGAACCATCCAACCCACTACCTCCGCAACCAACACAGTCCAAAAAAATGCACACTTCCGAAAACAGTAGTTACGAGCTCGGATAAGGGAAATATAGCGGACACCTAAATGTAGCAATTGCTATGGTACTTACCTCGCCAACGGTCGAAATTGCTCGGGAAGGCCGAAGCAACCTATCTCCGTCGACGGAACAGAAAAGGTCAAGTGCGCTGATGAACACAATTACCCCTTGCAGGAATGCTCACAAACTCAAAACTTTCTGCGTGCGTTCGCCGCTGTACTACTCAACTTTCTTCCGGAACATGATCCCTCATTATTGAAAAGATAAAATCGTTTTCCAGAAAGTTCTTCTGGTGTGATATGGAAATTACGCACGCCTGGAACAAGACACACATCTACGTCAGCAAACCGCCAGTCTCCTCTGCGCAAGACAAACTCTACAGATTTAGTAATCTTTTCACATTCACATCGAGGAAAGACAGTGTAACTACATGCTTTGTCATCGCAAATGGTTTCTGTGCTAAAAAAGATCTCCTAGAAAAATTGGTTCTAGTACAAGAGGTTCACAAGGAGCAGTCACCAACTTTCGTAAAAACAACGAGCCGCTATAAGACTTGATTTTCCAGAAAAACTGAACACCCACCAAGCAGTCCTTCGCAACTGTATAAGTACCTCCCACTGAGGATCCACCAACAGACCTCTGATTACATCTCTACAATTGATCCAGCAATCACACAGGCGACCTTCGTGCCAGATCAACAGTTCTTGGTGACAAAACCGACAACAAAAACGGCGATCTCGTCATTGCAGCTCTAAAACGACAATCTGATCAACCTTGAAAATAATCCACCTACTTTCATCAATTACACTCGAACCTTCATAGTTGATCACATTATTTGCACATCGCGAAGTGCTAGTTACTGCAGTGAAGTGAATATAGGTGATACCATTTCCAGCGACGACCTCCCCATCATCATAAAAACAGCGACTATAACCCAAATCAAAAGTGACGACCACAACAGGAAGACTTTCAGCTACTCCAGGAACCTTAATATAGAAAACTTCAGAAGAGAATTTTTAAGCACAAAGCCCAACACGGCAGTCATTAATAGTATAGGAAACCTTGTCAACTATAACCAGCTAATCATCCAAATGATACAATCTTCTATCACTAGCACTGCACCAGAGAAAACCATGATAGAACGTTTGGGCAGGATTCCTACAGGTATTCTTAATCTACTCAAAGAAAAAAAATATATAGACAAATTAAACGGCAAAAACGGAATGGAGCCGTCTTAACAATCAAATTAGATCAGAGATTCGACAATCAAATTAGACCAGAGATTCGCCAACTCAGAGAAAATAGATGGGAGTGTGAGTCACTCTCTTTTGGAATAAATTCAAGAAAATTATGGCCAAAATCGTCACCGAAGAACCGGCTTTACAAATCGATGACCACGTCACGGCGGACCAATGGGAGAAGGCGGAAATATTCCGTGATCTACTGGAGAAAATACACGGTCATCTACGGGGCCCAAAATTTGACGACAACCACGAGAAATTTGTTACTAGGGAACTTCATTCACTATCTATACAAAAATACCACACCAGCCGATCACCCGCTACAGAAAGAAATAACAGATTATGAGACAGCCTCTGCTATACTAAGTGGCAAAAAATACAGCTCTTGAAAACGACGGCATCGGACGATTTCATCTCAGACTATTTCTAAAATAGGTAGTTATTCAAATATTAAAACCTTGATTTAACGCAGCTTAAAAAACTGTACCATCCCAATGGAAATGTGCATATTAGAATGATTCCGAAATCTGGAAAACCCAAAACAACCCTAACTCATACAGATTTATCACAATTGGCAAAACCTTTGAAGCAATAATTAACAACAGACTAAAACAGTTCGCAGAAGACAACAGCATTATATCGCACGAACAAACCGGTTTCAGAAACAGTCACAGTAACACTGATCCATTAATACAGGGTGTATACGTGAACAAAGAAAAAAATTCCCGGATTTCTTGGTAAAAAAATACACGTTCTTACAGGCTAAAATACACTTTTTCCGTGTGAAGTGACAGTATACTCTTCCTCAGCACTGTAAAACTCATTAATCCTTTGAATGTTTACGGTTTTATATACCGACGTAGAATTTCCCGGCACTTCAGAAAACGAAACTCCCGGGAGGGGGGGGGGGGGGGCATGTACACCGCATATTTTTGTATTACGAAGGTATAAATTTGAATTCCACCAAACACCGCATGTCACTTACAGAAGCATTGAAATCGAGATTGCGATGCGGTTTTGTAAGCCAGTCATAGCTCATGTCACTTGATCTCGCCCACTGATGACAGCATAGGATGATGATGTCAGCCAATAGCAAGATCATTCTTAAGTAGTGCGAACACACAAACAAGAAATGTTCGTGGTTTAAATTAAGATACATCACACAAATGTGCCAATAAAATTTTTAATAACGACGTAAATGTCTGGTCTGGGCTCGAAATTCTTCTAAATAGTCGATCAAAAATGGCTCTGAGCACTATGGGACTTAACATCTGAAGTCATCAGTCCCCTAGAACTTAGAACTACTTAAATCTAATTAACCTACGGACAACTCACACATCCATGCCCGAGGCAGGATTCGAACCTGCGACCGTGGCGGTCGCGCGGTTTAAATAGTCGTCCTCAGAGTTGATTTTTATTAATTTTAATAATGAACAGCCTCAGTTGCACCGTTTACCTAGAATTTACCTAGGTTTCAGTCGGGATAACCCAACCGTCTTCAGAATCTAAATACTAATACAGTAAATTCTAGGTAAACGGTGCAACTGAGGCTGTTCATTTTTAAAATTAATATTTATACAGTTGCTGACAGGGCCGCGAAATGTTGAAGATATTTAAGTTGATTTTTAAATGAGAGTCAAACGCTTTATGATTTAAGAAATTCATCGTACATTCTCGCACACAGTTCATCTTGCGCAAAAGGAAATTTACTTTGAATGTAACGCTTTTCAAACCACCATTCGCAATATTTTCCCGCGACCTGTTAGAAATAGGTTCGTTTCAGCAGTTGCAAGAGAGCGCCAGTTAACAGGCGTCACCGCGCTTGCGTAGCTACGATGACGCAGGTAGCCCATATGTTCGTTAGTGTAAAACATTAACTCTTTGAGGGGTAGTTGCTATCACCAGGCATTATCTCTTTCGAGGGCGGTGGTTATCAATGTTAAACACCTATTTTACGACACCTGGTGACGGAATGGGGCAGCAGTTGTTACTGCGAGCCACACAGTTAGTTGAGGGAGTTCTCCGTAGATTAGGGTGACCAAATTATTTTCGGTGAAAACCGGGACACATTCACTCGGGTGCCAATGGACACCTCATTCCACATGTACCCAGGTTTCTTAATTTTAAATATTAACGTTTTGTTGATACATTTTGTTAACCCGATTATTATAACTAATAAGAGGATACAAAAGATTGATATAATCTAGATTATCTGTATAATTAATGACATTTAATAAACGTATGCAGTAATAAAGAAATGTATTACGGTTTTACAAAATTTTACAGCCATTCAACTTTTAATCAATTAATATTAACATGAGCTTTAATATTACTGAGCGCTTCTTGATGTAATTGACTGTCCTTGGAGAAACGGGTATTTTTCACTGCCTCCAGCCTTCTTGATAATGTCTTTGTTCCTTGAGACACAGTGATAAAACTCGGCACAATCCATTTTGTAGTTGTACAGGATCTGCAGGATTGCTTCAAGAGAGTCCACCTCCATTCTGTTTCTTTCATCAGTCCACTGGATATTCATGAACGAAAATATTCTTTCCACATTGGCATTATGGGCCGGGATTGCAAATAAATACCTTGCAATTATTACCAACTCAGAGTAATGCTGAAGACAGTCACAGCTTTTAAAAAAACTCACCCACTTCTCATGACATTCCAATGGTGTTTTTTTTTTTTCTTCATCATTCCACTTGTGAAGACTTTCTTCAACAAAATTTGTCAGTATGCCGAACTGATCAAAGAGAATAGAATCATCGATTTCAGTCTCTTTACTCTTCAAATAAGAAACTGTCTCTTCAACACTTTCCCATTTTTGCACTCTCTTCGGTAACATCCAATCAAACACCGGCGATGAGGGTAAATATAAGGCGCTCCACTTGCTGAGATATTCTACACAAGTGTCATAAAACTTGTTAACTTCTTCTCTAAAACTCCTTTCCGCTGCTTATGATACTTCTGCTCTCTTAAGGGCAGATTTAGCATTAAAAGAAATGAACTGCTGTTCTCTCCTCTTAGTAACAGTTTCCAGAGTATTTTTCAAAACATCATTTACCTCTATTACACTTTTCGTGCTTCCCTCAATTTCCTTTATCCCATGCTGCAAAGTGCTAAGCTGACTGTGAATGAACCATAAGTAGGCTTCACTTAAAGGGTTACTGAAAAACTGAACCAATATTTTGGGGGCTTTGTCTTCATTTAGGAAAAAAATCTTTCAATGGTTCAAACAGGTGTATTACTCTTTCAGCTCCTGGAAACAGTGATAACCAGCGAGTTTTCGAGTGACATATTACATTCATATATTCAGTTCCCACATAATCAAAGAACTCCTTAAGCCTCTCTATTCTAACAGTATATATGTAAAAGTGTGAGTATACCTTCATGACGATAGTTTCAACATCACAGCTTAAACTGTCAGCAGATGTCTGCACGCAGGGCACCCTATGCCTTCATTGTTTTCATGCAATGTTGCCTTTAATTTGGTAAACACGTTGCATTTGCCTTGTCTTTTTAAACCACCAAAGTTTGTGTTGGTGCTGTCTCCACAAAATGCCACACATTTATTTTTCTCAAGATCAAACATTTCGATAGTATTCATACAAAATCTTGAAATTTCGTCAGATGTTTCATTAGGTAGGGAATTCACCTTCGAAAGTTTGGTCTGAATTCCCTGATTAATATCGAAAAACTGAACAACAAAAGGAAATATTTTAGTGGCCTTATGATTGCTGGCATCAGTGGATATCCCGTAGAAAGAAAACTTTTTGATGTATTCAAGGCTTTCCTTTACACTCTGGGGAGCGATAACTCCTTTCACTAAGGCTGACACTTTATTTCTTGCTGAACTAAACTTTTTTGCAATGGAAGAATCATCAAACATAATGCTGGGCCAAATTTGTTTTTCAAAACGTACACCAACTAAACGGCACAAAACTGCTGCAAGGCAACAAACGAATTGTGCTGTACCAACAATAGGAAAGCAAAATGCGTGATATCCAATGCCATCCCATCTAGAGTAGGGTGACAAAACGTCCCGGAAAACCGGGATTGTCCCGGTTTTCATCCCTGTGTTCCGGTGTCCCGAAAATTTGTTTCGGGACGCTCAAAAGATCTATAAGTATGGTGATGTTTTACCGTGTGGTAGCCTAGTGTAAGCTCGGCTGCTCGAACTTTCGTCTCTTCACTTGACTGATGTTTCACAAAATAATTTTGTAGAGTTTTACTGCAGCTCGGTGCACTGTATCTGTTAATGTGTTTCTTTGACCTGATATGATCAACTATGTCGGAACGTCCACCATGACTTATACTAATAAAACAGTTACATACGGAACACTCTGCTTCGTAATCAAAACGACCTTTCTTAGTGAAATTTCATTCCTTGGAATAACAGTCACTGAACTCGCAGGCACGTTTCAGCATTGCGTTTCGCAGTACTGCAGCAATAATACCACTAATATGAGAAAAAAACTATTGCAGTTTGTCTGACAAAACATAAACTACTACACCGTTCGGACAATGAGTGTGTAAGTGGCGCGACAATCGGACGGTTTCATAGCTCTGTTACAATAATACAACTTACTACTTGTTGGCCAAAGTACCGCTCAAAGTAAATTATTGCCTGAGTGTATCAATACTGATACTGTGATTACCAGTAAGGGACAATGGAGGTTTTAGACAAATAAGCTAAAATATATTAATTTCTTGTGTTGTATTTCCTTTAATATAATGAAATCCCAAAAATTTGAGAAACATTCACGAAATGTATTTAAAGACTGAATTCCGGGACTTTTGAGCGTCCCGAAATAAATTTTCGGGACACCGGAACACAGGGATGAAAACCGGGACAATCCCGGTTTTCCGGGACGTTGTGTCACCCTACTCTAGATGGGATGGCATTGGATATCACGCATTTTGCTTTCCTATTGTTGGTACAGCACAATTCGTTTGTTGCCTTGCAGCAGTTTTGTGCCGTTTAGTTGGTGTACGTTTTGAAAAACAAATTTGGCCCATATATACTACTTTCATTTCCAAGTAAGTATTTTCATGTAAATTTAGTTCATGCTAATGACCTCCAGTGCAATAGTTACGTGAAACAAGTTTACTTATTTCATATTTTTGTTACTTTAATCTAGGTTAGTGCTGCTAACCACCGAGCAAATGGGATACAGCTTTCATTCAGTATGGCTAGGAGGTGTCTTAGTGATGGTGAAATACGAAAACTGCTTTTCGAGGACCTTCCATCAGACTCAGATAGTGAAATAAGTTTGTTAGAAGACTCTGACATTGATCCTACATATGAACCTGAATGTGATAATATTGTGTTATCATGTTCTGAAGAGAGTAGCAATGAAGTAGATGATAATTTACCAGAAAGTAATCATCACTTGTGTGATAATAAACAACCTTGCATGGCTACAATTCCATCAAATGATAATTCGTCTGCCTCTGAATCAGCTTCTCTGTCCATGCCTAGACGTTAGAGATCACCAGTGGCTAAAGCAACGACATCTGTGACAGTTAATTCTTCACATATACAGCCAAACATCCCAAATCATTCTGGTACCTCTGATGGGTCTGGAAGTGTACCCATTGTTCAGGATGATCCTCCACAATGGAGCCAAAATTTCGGAGTTGAACCACTGCCTAATTTTGTGGAAAAAATTGGCCCTACGGCTGTTTTTACAGAGATGTCAAATCCATCGCCACATAAAATATTTTGTGAATTTTTGACTAATGAAATGGTAAAACATTACATTTCACACCAATTTGTACGCCACACAAAAAGGAAAGCCTTCATCCCAACTACTGAAGATGAGATAAGGGTTTTCTTAGGCATCAATTTATTTATGAGTGTTAAAAAATTACCAAGTTATCGAGATTATTGGTCTTCATCTCCAGATTTAAATGAGTCATATATATGTGACTTGATGACTGTAAAACGATTCAGTTTTCTCCTCAGTCTTATTCATTCAAATGACAACTCGATTATGCCTAAAAGGGGACAGGCCAATTTTGACAAGCTTTTTAAAATAAGGCCTCTTGTTGAAATGTTGAATAAAAGGTTTGCACAATGCTATCAGCCTCATCAAAAAGTAACAGTTGATGAGTCAATGGTGAAATTTAAATGCAGAAGCTCAGTGAAGCAATACATGAGGGACAAGCCTGTGAAAAGAGGCTATAAAATATGGATGCTGTGTGATGAATCTGCATATAATTTGAAGTTCCAAATTTATACTGGAAGATTAGCTACAGAGAAGTCTGAACTGGGCCTGGGTGCACAGGTACTAACAGATTTATGTGAAGAACCTTATGGCAAAAATCATATTGTTTTCATGGATAATTTCTTCACATCTTATAATCTTTTTGCCCTACTAAAAACCCAGAAAATATATGCAGTTGGAACTGTGAACCCCACACGCAAATTCCTCCCAAAACTGAAGGAAGATAAAAAGATGAAACGAGGAGACTTTGTCAGCAAAGTCAGCAATCATGGTGTAGCATTTTACAAGTGGATGGACAAACGAGCTGTGAATTTGATCTCTACTATGCATGATCCAAGTGACACCACAAGTGTAAATAGGAAGGAAAAAGATGGATCAACTACTGTAGTGGCATGTCCCCGTGTATTGAGTGACTATAACAGGAGCATGAATTTTGTTGACAATTTTGACTGTCTAAAAGGAGATTATGGTTGTGATCGCAAAAGTAAAAAATGGTGTCATAGGCTTTTTTTCCACTTTATTGATATGTGTGTAGTGAATGCGTTTATCATACACAAAGAAAATGAAATGGAACAATTCACGAATAAAGACTTCCGAAGGAAAGTGTACGAAGGACTGCTTGTCAAGGCAATTGTCCATTGCTGTGGCCTAAATAAAAAGGGAAGAGCGTAACTCTCAGTAAACATAAACCACACGTGGACAAACAAATCATATTGGAAGGTAGTACACATCAGCCAAAACAGGCCACCTCAAGAAGATGTGCAGTATGCAGCACACGTGCTGTTCCTGTTAGAACAGTGTGGATGTGTTCTTCATGTAATGTACCTCTTTGTTTACGAAAAGGCAAGGCTTGCTTTCAAACATTTCATTCTCAATAATGATGTACTTTTGAGTTGTTTGTGTAAATAATTTCCTAAGAAAACTGTTCAAAATTTTACCTCTCAAAATTTCTCAACAAATAAATAAGTAATGAATATTATGGGCGGTGGTTAACAGAGGTAACCACAATTTAATTGACTGTAATTAGAAAAGTAAGTAAAATATTGCAAAATTGTATTAAAATATATGTTTTGTTTGGTAAGAAGTTTTATAATTTTGACAAATCACATGTTTTCATTAAAAAAGATTCCTGCCTCTCTAAGAGCCAAAAAATATGTGGTTAACACTGATAACCACTGCCCCTGAAAGAGTTAAAAGATCTTACATTATGTCATTAAAGAAACAAGACATCAGAGGATACTTCAAGAGCATCGTAATTTCGTGAACCACACTAAAATGCATAATTCGGCTTAAAGTGCACATTCGTATGTCCATAATCGGATGTAAATTTTCTTGGAGTGCCAGGGCTGTATTATCTCGCTTGGTTCTTTATTATGGTATAATGCCACACATGCACTTGAAATACAGCGAACAGTTGAAACCAGCCAAGAGTGTGAAATGAAACACTTCGTTTCAAATAAATTGACTGCCTCAGCAGAAAAGATTAATAATAGTAAAATCTCTTTAACAAACCGACAAAAATAACTTCATTGTTCTGCAAGGCGATTAATGCTTGACTGTCAGAGAAATGGAAATAAAATCTGAAAGTAATAACATAGTTTTGCCTTCCTTTACTAAGCGAACGTATTTTAATTCATTTGATAGCTCCCGGCCACAAAAATCCGTTTTATCATCATTTAACGTGAGAGCAATAAACGAAGACGAAACAACAAAATCACTTTACTTAAACACAGGTCACGTGGAGACGACCCACCTCCCCATCACAACTCTGACTGCTCTGTGCTTCAGCTGCAGATTTACTATATTTCCGAACCGGGGCAATATTAGGTAGTGGCGCCCAGCCACACTTCGGTAACCAGAAGCGGGAGAAGGTACTACGCATGCGCGACCAACTGCGCATGCGAAAGAGCCCACCCGCAGCTACTCAAACGATTCGTAAACAATTGTCACGTCACACTCATCGGAAGCAATTTGTTGTTATTGAGCATTGCACAGTCTTCCTAAGCCTTCGACACACTGTGCTGTTGGCAGACACTTGTATGAGTACTGTGTTTTGTTGTTGTATAAGGCGTATTTCCTTTGCAACTAAAGTTTTTTTTCCGCTCATGTTTTGTTGTTGCAGTATTATTCTGCAGTAGCGGGATACAGTAATATCCTTTGTTAGAGTATTGGTTCTTACCAGTCAAAAATCACAAAAATTTAACTGAAAACCAAAACAATGAAAAATTCCCGGAATTCTAAACAATTCCGGGGTTTTCCCGGTTTTCTCCCGGGTGAAAAAATTCCCGGGTTTTTCCCGGATCTTCCGGGTCGTATACATCCTGTATTACGACTAACTAGCAAAGTAGCAGAAGCATGCATCTTAACAGATGCGACTGCTGCCGTCTTTCTGGACATAGAACGCGCCTTCGATAAGGTATTGTATGTGAGACTTCTCAGAAAATGCCAAACTGCAGCTTCCCAACTGAAATAGTACAATTAATAGCTAATCTCATTGGAAATAGAAAAGTACAAGTACGAGTTGCGGATCAAAAATCGCCCTATTTCACACGAAAAGCGGGAGTCCCTCAGCAATCCGTCATCTCCCCCTTTGTGTGTAAGATATATACAACTGACACCCAAAGACCCTCATGATGGAATGAAGACATAGCTCTGTACGTGGATGACATCACTTACTGTGTAATGCATCCACCTGCAGTGCAATCAATGAAAAAACCAACAGCTACATCAGCAAACTTGAAACCTGGCTCAGTAAATGGAGAATCCGACCTAATCCGACCAAAAGTCAACTTATCCTGTTAGACACAGAAATCGTACTAATCGCCAGCAACAGGACCCCTCCCCCCTCAACCTCCACACTCGACTTAGGGGACAAGAAATTACTCCATAACCAAACGTCAAATATCTTGGAATCCATCTAGATGAACGTAGACAAAAACGACTGAAAATAGTAAATGAGAAAAGAGTAAATTTTAACACTGGACGGTACACTTTTTTTGTTCGGCTTAAGATGAGGGCTGAAAAAGCACGTAAGACTACAGAAAATATCTTCACAAAAATACATGAACAGATTGGAATAAAAGACAAAGTTGCAGTTTCGTTATAATTTTATAATTGCTGAAATAGGTTAATCACCACCGTCCGTAATTCTCGAAAGTTTTGACTGCGCTGTGCGATGAAACAAAATTTAATTTCAGAAACATTCCAGATAAAATAGCTAAAGCGGTTATTTTTGTCTGTTTTAAATCTTCTTTGCTGCATATAATACCAGACAGAGCTTGTACATCAGGTCTGTTTCGACTATTAGACTTGATATTTTCTAGGGTGCTAAACAACCTTTCAGTTAATCCATTCGAAAAGGGCAAAGCAAAGAAAATAATATACTGTTTCATGACGTTTTCATACTACTTGTCGCCACTCGCTTGTTTAATTTCAAGTACCTTACTCCAAAACTGATAAACATCGGTGTAATTCTTCATATTATCTAGGCATAAGTTTCTCCACACTTTATCCAGGTCCGTTCAACTGTACTTAGGCCCTATGGTAACTAAAACAAAAACTAAATGGGAACAAAATAATTTTGTTTAACTATTGGCAATTAGGAAATATTCTTGATCATTTTGATTTTTTATATAACATTATTATTATATTTTGAATCATTTATTTAACAAATAAATCTTACAAAATAATTGTACTGTAATTTCCCTTTAATTCTCTTCAGATTGAGAATTTAATCAAAACGCTAACGTAACGAAGAAATGTCTGCGTCCATTTTGAACAAATACGTTGATGATTGAGCAAGTGATCACGTTGGAACAACTGTGCTTTCTGTGCAGACTGCAGACAAGTTGTGGCAATTTGCAAGCATTTTGTTGGCTTTCGTCTTTGGCTTCTAACGTAACTGGTTACTGGAAAATGTATTCCCTGGAAATTTGATGTGTGTTTTACTTTATTAATAAGCCTGCTTCATAATCTCAAAGAAATCTGACTGGTCATTACGGAAAAAAATGTCAATTTGTCCCTATAAAGCATGCAATAATTGTGATTCTGTGAATTTGACGGAAAATGTTGCAAAATAAAAATTGTAGAGTATAAAATTTTGTTTTCAGAATGTAAATTTTATCTCCCCGATGTTGCTTGTAGTTAAAAATGCAATAGTCGGATAATTTATGAAAAGAGACATTTCATTATCTGGTATTTTTGTCAGGTTCCTTGACTTCCTGAAACAGTACTTGTAGATTTGCTAGTTTCATTTCATAAATTTTGTATTAAATTGGTCGAGTCACAAATATTACATGTTGCATGAAAACGAAATGAAGAGTTTGGTTCAGCTTACGACTAGCCACTGGACAATGTGGTCGTAATCGCTCGGCTTTTGTCACAGTTCCAAACGAGCATACCCTGTTTCAGACAGTTTCTACTGCCATCCCTCTATTCCCATTTTGATGACTTTCACAATATGCTTCTCGAATTAGAAGTGCCAAAAGCACTTATTTTGAGGTGTAATTGAAGGAAATAAAATACTTAAGTGGTTGACTTCTTCGGCGCTCAGTAGCAACGAACTCGGCGTCTGCTACAATAGTAGATATTATAGTGACAATTTAATAATCAATTTAAAAGTAACATTGAAGTAAAAATCTTAAAATATACTAACAAAGTTCGCTGAGTTTAACTATGACAGGAAGCCGATGACTTCGCCTTTTGCCCCCCCGCCCCCCGCCTAAAACCACAACGATCATCATCGTCATTATCATCATTAATTAGGAACCGCAGAATGCCACGAAAATGAAATCATGTTAACTATGGTGAAATACTTTAAATCTTTTTTCTTGTGTGATGCTATTTAGTTGATTCCAAAATTTAAACAACGATCTACAATGTTGCAGCATCAGCAAAGTGCTTTGTTTTGTCATTCTTGAGTGTCTCCCATGTACGTTACTTCAATTTCAGCTCAAATGAAGGGTTTTTCCATATCTAATTGTACCCTCGGACAGATAATAATTTCGTTAGTCTACATACATGACGAGTGTATGTTCTCTGCAAAATTCATAATGAGTTAGCAACACTGAGCTGTATGTGGGAAGAGGAAAAGGAGTGCCAAGTAGATTTGGCCACTGTTTTTATGTTTCGATACAGTGTCTCGCTAAGTGGAACAGTTTCAGTGTTTCGAAACGGCTATGGTTCACTGTTTGGAAGCAGTGGTCTCTCATTCCGCTCTGTCTTGGATAATGGGACCAGGTTCGATCTCGAGCCAGACACAGAAGCTGTATCGTTATTTCAAAATAACGCTTTTTCATTCCACTTGTGCTTGGAACCGACTAATTGCATCGAAACAGTGACGTTTCATTCCGCTCTGTCTCGGACGAGATTCAGGCTCGGCACAGATACTGAAATACATTCAACATACCACTTCATGAAAACACTTTCGGGAACGTCGAAATCTTTTTGATACACAATAGCATGAAGCTTAAGATTTCCGAAAATAAAGCTGCGTTTCTAATTCACTGCCCTATTCCGAAATGGCGTAATATCTTATTTATAAAACTAACCAAACAATAAATTATAGCATACTATTCACATTCAAAATAGTAAATGAGTGAAAATCATTCAGTTACATTACTCATCTTTTATAGCATACTCTTGCTTGTTCATGTACAGTAACCATATTAAAAAAATGCAAGTAAACCTACAATATTTTGAATAGAAAAGAGTGACAGTTTTTAGACATATACTAAAAATGGATGTAGGTATAATTGCAAGCAATCTGCTTGACGGATAACTGATGGTGTAATGGTGAATGGAAAGGGCTGGGAAGCATGGTGAATTTATAGTAATGGTTCGAAACACGTTGAGGGACAAAAATTTCTTTCTGTTATATTTTGTTATTTATTCGAATTACGTGGCGTCATTTGTGAGTCTATAGTCAATGTGTCTATTCTCAACAATGATTCCTTTTGAGTGCATGGAAACTAGCAGGTTGGGTATATTACCAATATTAGTGGAATGTGAAATCCCAGTAGCGTATCCGTTGTTTCTGCAGTTTGCTCCCGACTCCAGTTCCGTTCGTGGTGGTTCTTCTGTCTTCTGCTACGGCTTTACGAAGCCCGGTGTGGGATTATTTTATGAAGATGAATCCTGAGAAAATTAAGTGCAACTTGTGCTCGGCAGTGTTGTCGTTTACAAGTAGTTCAACCTCCTGCTTACAACATACATTTGTGACATGCATCCAACAGTTAATTTACGTGAAACTCGTTCGTAACCAGTTTTTATGAATCTGGGCAGTGACGAAGCCAGATCAACGTCCACAGCAACTGTTCGGGTATCTGCCGGTTCAGTTCTGGGTAGATGTGGTAGACAAACAAAGATTACTGGATTTGCACCACGACTAGTGCCTTCATCCGAACAGGCCATAATACACGAACAGATTTTAAGACTTGTTGTTAAAGAATATCTCCCGTTTAATGTAGTTGAGGGTGTAGAGTTTAGAAAAATGACTTATTTATTAAATGAAAACTGTGTACTTCCCAGCAGGAAAACCCTCTCCAACGGTTTACTCTCGTAAGTGTTCGACATCACACTAGTGCGAGTAAGATCTGCAGTACAAACTGCATCCTACATCTGTGAAAAATGAGAATTATATTGTAGGGACTGCTCACTTCATTGATGAAAACTGCAATCTGAAGTCATATTTGTTATTTAGTTTCAAATTCCATGACTAGCATACAGCTGGAAAATATTTTCAGTGAATTACAAAATGTGATTTCAACTTCGGGTATTACCAATAAAATTATAGTTTGCACTACAGATACTACACCTAATATGGTGAAGGCAGTGATGCTGTACAAATGGTGGCATGTACGTTGTTTTGCACATACGTTGAATATAATTGTGCTAATACCATATAAGACTTGAACCAATTACAGAGATATGGCCAAAAGTGAAGTCAATAGTGGAATTTTGAAAATGAGTCCTCAAGCATTTGAGGAATTACACAATATTCAGAAGCAAATGGGCTTCTCTGATGGAATTCCAAGTATCAAATGTTTGACAGGCTTTTGAAAATCAAAGAGCCTTTGCAAAGCACCCTCACCATCCTCATTGTGGATTCACAAACAAAACTGTCCAATGAAGAGGGGTCAGTTATTGAAAAATCTTGTGAAATAGTATCTCCTTTTGAGCAAGTCACAACAGAAACTAGCAGCGGAAGAAATGTAACCGTCGAAAGTTGTTTTACTAAGCAAAAGGTTTACAAAGACATTGTCTGAAACAGAAAAACTCAGATTACAGCAGTGAAACCATTAATACAGTAATTTCCAAACTTGAGGATGGAATCTGTACCCGCCTCGTTCAAAAGTTTGCGGATAAAGCAACTGCTTGTGGAGCAACATTACTTCAGGGAAAATGGATTTCCAAAAACTGGGCATCGATTAAAAGAAACAAAAGATGCCATAATTAGCAAGTGTTGTTTAATACTACAAAAAACCCACTTAGTGTTCTACAGACAATTCACCACCAGCCAAACCAGTTGTGGTGAGCATATTCAACTCTAGCAGAGGCAACATTTAGCAAGATTTTGATCTAGCTGTAGGAGGGTTGATCCAAAGTGTAGGCAATCCATTTGCTGCAAGTATAGTCAAGTTTGATAAATATATGAAGATGCCAGATCACAAGATCTATTGTTGTGGTGGAAAGAAAATCATGTGTTGTTTCCTCTGCTGTTTGAAATAATGAAATGGCGTCTTTGTATTATGGCCACCTCTGTTCTACGTGAGCGCATATTTTCACAGCAGGAGCAAAGAATGACAGACGATCCTGTCTTTCAAGTTAAAAAGTATCAAAACTGTTATTTCTAAACTACAACTTCGAATAGGTACATTAGATCTATTCAGAAATGAAACAGTAAAATTTCAATCGATTTTGTTCTTCTCTGGGCAATGTGCACCGAATTTGTATTTGACTGTATTTTGGTTAGTCCTCTAAATCTTACATGTAGCTACCTTACAAGAACCTATTTGTTGCACACAGACGACACGTTTTTGCTTACCATTTAGTGAGTTTAATTTTTTGAGTAATTTATTTATGTGTTTGAGAATAATTATCTGATTTATGTATGTATATGTAATAAAATGATAATATATCTGCTTGCTGTGAGTAGTTGTGGGAACTCCGTATGCCTGTACATCAAACAAACTTCTTCAGCAAGAATTGTTAAGTGGTGTAGAGCCACATCTGCCATGATGTCGGTATCACAAAGGCATTACACTGTATAAATTGTTTTAAATTTTATTCTGGATTTTATACTCATACCGATCTCTGCATTTGTTACCTTTTTAACGTGTTTTCCAGTTCTATCAAGTGTACATATTATGAGCTGTATCCAACTGACTTGTGAATGTTTGATGAGAAACTGCCATACTTGACTATTGAGTTATATGCTCCAGTCCGTTATGGTAATTTTTTGATATATGTGCATCGGTCACTTTGCAGTCCTGCTCTTTGTGACAAACTATGGAAAATTTAACTGCGCGTAAGAAAAGTGTGAGTGGCACACTCATAAATGTTAACTCGGTGCCTCGCTTCCCAGAACGCTATGTCAATAAATTACATCTCATGATATGCCTTTTTAAGAGCACATACAGATTTTTACTTATAAAACATATCAAAATTAGGAGCTAGAATACAGGTTAACTAGTCTGGCAAAATCTGTTATGTCAAACATTAAAACTCTGTCCTCAGCCAATTGAAAAGTATGAAAGTCACATATCACATAAGCAGCGCATTTGCTGGAAGGAATATGAAACTGCCAAGACACCTTAAGTGAAAGTTTCATACTTTCTGCTATATGATTGGCACTCTCACACCTCATTTGTGTTTATATGGAAATATTTATACAGTAAAAACTCAAAATGATATAATGTGCAGGGCTATACGATTACAGAACACCAACTACTTCACTGTTTCGAAAAAGCGTATCGAAACATTACAGTGCACTGCTTCATTAGTTTCGAAAGAGCTACGTGTTTTAGTTTGCCTATCTCTCGAGCCAAGGAAACATCACTTGTGCTGACGACATTACTTACTGCGTCGCAACAAGCTAACTTACAGTACTGTACAACGCAGGTATTGGCAGCAGTGCCAAAAGACAGCTCACAGAAAGTATAAAATATGCCAAATGGAACTGGTGCACTTGAACTCGCTATGAAGTTTCCAGACTGTTACATAACTAAACAGACTAATATTTCCATGGAATACTGCATTATATTTCCAAAATATTGAAAAACCTGATCATTTAAACTAGATTTTCCTTGCTTCGAGATTAACTGTAGTCCCTTATAGATTAGTCTGTTTTGCATTTTTTTTAATTGTGGAAACTACACTAATACAACAAAGGTCTTTTTTACCGCTGCAAGGAACAAGCTCCAACCGCTCGATTAGTCTGAACTTTTGAAGTACCGATTTGCACACTTCCTGATAAAGACTAATCAGGGTACGTCGTTCAAAAGGACAAAACCGGGGGCACACGCTGAGGCAAATCGTAACTGAACCACGTTTTTGCCACTCCCTCGTAGGAAACACTGACAATAACGTCCAGTAGATTGTGTAGTTCGTATTGGGCAGGAAGTCGTCTCGCTTAAGACGTCCGGAGGATAAGGAGTAGTGTTTACTTGCTTGCTACCATCCCAGGGGTGTGCACGTCTCGTGATAAGCAGATGTAGTAGACATTAAACATGGATATGAGAAGTGCTCGTGTAAGCACATTGTAGACAATGCAATGAGTAAGGGGAAAATAATTACTAAAGAGCCTATCCGTTAGGTCGTACAGGGTGACAGCAATTGAAAACGCAAGAGAATCGGCTTGAAATTTTCCAATTAAAGAACATGGGGACTACCAGTCTGGTACGAAATGTACACGTACAGCAAACGATTATCGAGAGTTTTCGAAAACTGTAGAAACTGAGGTTCTCTAAAATAGTTTTCCAATATGATCACTTCATCAATCACGAAAAGTATTTGGTTCTGAATAGACTAAGAGCTCAACGTTTTATTTTGTTGACACTTTAGCATTTACGATTAAACACTAATTTGAGCGATAAAAAAGAAAACAATTTCACATTTCCTAGCATGCAATTTATCTGTTTCTGTTCGATCAATGTAAGTAATGCTGCATCCACGAGCACTAAATTATAGGGGGGAGGGGGGGGGGGGGCGGGCGGACTCCTTGTTTGCTAAACTAGATGTAATTTTATCAGGCTTTTAATTTGTAAATGTTCTGAAACTTGAATTTTATGTATCGTGAAAATGAGCTTGTCGCAGTGTAGCGGAACTTGGCAGAACTGCTATATTTTTAACCATCTGCTAAGTTTTATATACAATTACAAAATTTAACATGTGCATAGGCCTACCTTGTAAAGAAGTAAATCCAGACGCCAAATTACTCGTTCAAGCATCTGTCTAATTCACAAAAGAAGCAATCATATACGAGAATTACACCGCCACCAGTGCTACCTTCACAAAAACTTTGCCAATAATGTGCAGCAGTACTCATTCTTGCAGAGGAGCGAGGAGCTGTGGGGGATCAAAGGGATGTGTCATTGTCTCCTATTTATTAAATTCTGTATTTAAAATAGGTGCCAATAAATATTAAAATATTAATATTGCCAGTCAAGGGCCTTAGAAGTAGTTACTATTGTTAGTACGGGGAAAGAAGTCCGCCCGGCTTATTCTCTATCTCTGTGTGTGTGTGTATGTGTGTGTGTGTGTGTGTGTGTGTGTGTGTTGACCACTGCTAACAGTTCGCTAATGCTGTCAACAATCGGAAACAGACGACAGCCGACCTTCAATGTTATTCTATGTTCCTTGCTTCAATGTTCCAAGTTGTGCCGACATGGGACGACATGGTATATTGAGTGAGGGGCAAACTATAGCTGGCAGTATTTGAAAAAGGCACAATAAAATTCAAACAGGACGATACCACTGCACCCACAATAAAAGGTCACCTCAAGTGGTTTTATGGGGAGGAATGTAGAAGCATCCTGTCTTTCAAGGCAAAGTGTCGGTGCCACAGAAGCATCTCGTACAGAACCGGAAACTTACGTTCAACGCTACACAGTTCGAGCGAAAACTGAAGTACTTGGTTCCAATTTCAATACATCACAAAGATTGGCCGCATTGGAAGAAGGATGATTATGACGTACAGCGACTATTACCGAGTGGCTTCTATCGCGTAACTGGAAACTGCGTTGTCGACTACGATACATACAGTCTCGTCATGCACTTTATCTACCACTATTATATCGCTTTTGAATGAAATAAATTGATAATTTTTAGATTAAGGACTAAATAAAAATTGGATTAGACTGTATGCTGTGGAACAGTGTTTAGAAAGCTTCAGAGGTAAATTTTTCCCTCCATGAACTGTTTCCCGATTTCTTCCCACAGAACCCCGCAATTTCCCTGAAAAGGGACATTTTTAACCAAGGTGGAAACGCTGGTATAAAACCAGCCTCTGCAATTTCGTCCAGACGAGTGCTGAAAAGCAAAGATAGAAACGGTTCTCTTGGCCATACTATTTCCGATAATTTACATAATTGGCGGGATAGAGAGATCACCAGTCGGAATTAAAACTTTTGATATAGAAAAGCAAACTTAAAAGTTGGAGTTACCAGTAGAAGAGTGCTAAAACGTTGATTAAAAACAGTTTATAATAAAAATGATAAGTCAGATCCAAACAATTACAGAGGCATTTCGCTAGTACCAGTTACATACAAAATTTTCTCTAAGGTGCTATTAAACAGACTAGAACCACAAGCAGATCTGCAAATTGGGGAATACCAGGCAGGCTTCAGAAAAGGGAGATCATGCATCGAACAGATCTGGAACTTGAGAACACTTTTGAAAGTCAGACAGGCAAGAAACACTGTAGTTACCTTTGTGGACTTTAAAAAAGCATATGATTCCATAGACAGACAGACACTCTTTGATGTGCTGGAAGAATATGGTATCGACAGAAAAACCAGGGCACTTATACAACAGACGCTTACAGACACTACCTCCAAGATTAAGTTCATGGGAGAAATTTCGGAACCCTTCCACATACACACAGGTGTCCGACAAGGAGACGGGCTCTCACCAATCCTGTTCAACATGGTGTTAGACAAAATTATCAAGCAGTGGGAGGAACAAGTTAAAGGGATACAGCTGGGAAGAACACGTGAAACCAAAACAATCATAAAATGTCTGGCATTTGCAGATGATATAGCCATACTCAGCAATAATACACAGGAGGCAAAGGAAGCACTGGAATGCTTGCATGAAATAGCTGCCAAAACAGGTCTGCAGGTATCTTACGAGAAGACACAATATATGGAACGACAGACCAACAATGTACGCACCATGCATACTGTATATGGATCCGTAGAAAGAGTCGAAAAATTTAAGTATTTAGGGGAGTACATACAAATGGGAGGATCAAACAAGGCGGCTAACATGGAACGAACGAAGAAACTCCAGAAGGCATACAAACTCACATGGTCACATTATAATAAGAAAAGCATATCGAGGCAGGCCAAACTTACGCACTACAAAACAGTTGTATTACCAGAAGCATTGTACGCGTCAGAAACAACCACAATTGGAGCATCAGGCATCATAGACACAGAAAAAATAGAACGCAAAATTCTCAGAAAAATATTTGGACCAATTCACAGAGATGGCATCTGGATGAAGCGACCTACCAAAGAGCTGTACCAGCACACTGACAGACTAACAGACGCGATCAGAAAACGCAGATTAACTTTCTATGGGCACATACAGAGAATGGACAACAACCGACTTACAAAGAAAATTTTTGATGTAGTAAACAGCTCAAGCAAGAAAACAAATTGGTATCATGAAATAGACGAAGACTTAAGGCAGATAGGGATCAACAGGCAAATGATAGGAGACAGGAAATACTTCAGAAACAAAGTTAGGAGTGCAAAATTTATTGTAAAGGAGAGAAAGAAGACAGGAACATTATGGACAGAGCAAAGGAAACAGGAGCACAGCCAAAGGATGAAGAGATTTTGGGAAGAGAAGAGGAAGAAAGGAAAGAAGTGAAAATTATCTCATCATGTGATTTTCGAGTTCAAACACTGTCCATAAGGGCAACAATGAAATGAATGAATGAATGAAAAATGCTTAAGTAGTTCGCCCACAATCTTAATTAGAATGATTACACATTTCAAATAAAGACATCAATATTCAGTTTTTATTGACTGTATCTTGAACAGTTATAATACACACATGTAGGGGAGCGGACAAAAATGTGGAAACACCAAAACGTAACAAATTGCTTGCCTAATACGGTGTAGGATAATTGATGGCGTTCAAAACAACTTCCAGTAGTCTCTAAATGGAGAAATACAGATCCCGTATGGGAGGGAATCTTGTACCATTCTTCCTACAAAATAGTGGCGAAGTTCAGGTAACAATGATGGAAGTGGATAGAAATCATGCACGCTTATAACCACGCAATTGGGCGCCCCTAAAACACACACTCAGCAATCATCTCCCCTTCTCTCCAAAGAGACCAATAAAGCTCGGTAACTTTGTGATCTGATGACTGTGGGGACTAAGGGAGATACTACAAAACATCCTCGTACTCACAAAACGACCGGTGTGAACAGCGGTTCTGTTGTCTTGTGAAACAACATCACCGTAGAGGAACAAATATTGTACCATGGGATGGACCTGATCAGCCAAAATGGTCACACAGTCCCTACCAGCAATGCGACCTCACAGAATAACCATGGACACCATAGAATTCCATGATATGGTTGGGCACCTCATCACCAGACCCATTCCATGTTTCACTTTTGGCAACTAGCAGTCTGCATCGTAAGCTTAGGACGGTGTACATCAGAAGTAAACTTGGGCAGCAGTTGGGAAACAATGTGAAACAGGCCTATCCGACCAAATTCGTTTCCATTGCTCCATAGACCAGGTTTTATGGCTTGGTCACCACGTTTTCCTGTTATGGGCATTTGCATCATTGACGTGTGGTCTTGGAATTCCAGCTTGCCTTGCTGTTCCCTGCTTATGGAGCTCCCTTTGTGCTGGTTTGCTGCTGATATGGTTTGCGGGTGCAAGATTGGTCTTCAGTGACTTTTGCACTTTTTGCCCTCATATTTTTCGTCGTCGTCCTCTTCAATGTCCATCCTTCACAGTCACTCAACACACATTTTTCTCCACATTGACTTAGTGGATGATGTTTTTCTGCTTTCCCTGTATGCGGTATAAATCTCAGATATGGTGCCTCTTGAAACACTAAACACTTTGGCTGACTGTTACGGGAACACCCACCATATAAGCACCAGCCGTTTGGCCAAGTTCAAAGTCACAAAGCTCCAATGTAATGCATTCACAACTACACAGAACATTGTTCTGAATGCAACTGACACTTGCAACGTACTGAGGACATTGCACAGATGACGTCTGTGGTAAAGTACAACAGTGCAACCTGCAAGTTTGCCTAGCATCATGTTTGTATGTTCAGGCATACATTTCTCATAGTGTTTCTGTATTTTTGTCCAACCATTGTAGAAGGGACATCAGTTTTGCAGATAATAGTCCCCTCTTTCCAAAGCTGCCATCAAAATTTATGGATGTTTCATTTAATTTAAATTATGGATGAAAAAATAGGATCATGTATTTAAGTCAATACTGTAACCAAGCAAGCAAAAAAAAAAAAAAAAAAAAAAAAAAAAAAAAAAAAAAAAAAAAAATCTCATGGGCTAAGTAGTGTTTACAAGACGTGTCCACACTAAACACCAGATAGTGCCATCCTGATTGTGTAGCGGTCTTGGGTAATTAATGAGGCTGACTTTAATAAGCATCTGGTTCGATTGAATCTCATTAGCTACTTAAGTATACAAATAAACATATAGTTAGTTCATTGGATGTGTCCCTGATGTTTGCTTTTATATGGTTGGCTGGCCTTTTTTGTAGAAAAATTATTACAGTTGTTATTAAAGATATTATGAATGTCCATTACAGATACCTTCTTGTCTCAATAACTAATGAAATATATCCTTTGCGTTGCCAGTCTACATGTCATCTGAATCGTCTTGCTCTACTCTCAAAAGATGATGGATCATACTCCACTGAAAGTTTTGTGGTTTATGTTACATGTGCACAAATGTGTACAAAACTTCAGTGGTGAATGTTATGTCATGTCCAGACCCATGTGAATCCGGTAGGACCACATGCTCTAGCCGGCATCCATCCTATACTGCACCGCACCTCCCTGGCCTCTTGGCAAGTATCTGAACCGCATGCCGGCAAGCGGCCGCACCTACAGCGCTCGCTTCGACTGCTCGCCCTACCAGAAAACCACCTACAGTCTTACAGTGTAAACTTTCACGGCTGGTACTGCTGTCACTTAAAACTTCCGGGCTATTAGGCCGTGGTTGATGTATAAAACTTTCTCCTAATGTTTCCTCTCTGACTGTGGGAGACAAATGGTGAACAGCAACCAAAACTCGAGGGAGCGCTGTTATATAGGCAGTGCAGAGGGCACCACAGTCTATAATACACTACTGGCCATTAAAATTGCTACATCACGAAGATGAAGTGCTACAGACGCGAAATTTAACTGACAGGAAGAAGATGCTGTGATATGCAAATGATTAGCTTTTCAGAGCATTCACACATGGTTGGCGCCGGTGGCGACACACTACAACGTGCTGACATGAGCAACGTTTCCAACCGATTTCTCACACACAAACAGCTGTTGACCGGTGTTGCCTGGTGAAACGTTGTTGTGATGCCTCGTGTAACGAGGAGAAATGCGTACCATCACGTTTCCGAGTTTGATAAAGGTCGGATTGTAGCCTATCGCGATTGCGGTTTATCGTATCGCGACATTGCTGCTCGCGTTGGTCGAGATCCAATGACTGTTAGCAGAATATGGAATCCGTGGGTTCAGGAGGGTAATACGGAACACCGTGCTGGATCCCAACGGCCTCGTATCACTAGCAGTCGAGGTGACAGGCATCTTATCTGCATGGCTGTAACGGATCGTGCAGCCACGTCTCGATCCATGAGTCAACAGATGGAGACGTTTGCAAGACGACAACCATCTGCACGAACAGTTCGACGACGTTTGCAGCAGCATGGACTATCAGCTCGGAGACCATGGCTGCGGTTACCCTAGACGCTGCACACAGACAGGACCGCCTGCGATGGTGTACTGAACGACAAACCTGGGTGCATGAATGGCGAAACGTTATTATTTCGAATGAATCCAGGTTCTATTTACAGCATCATTATGGTCGCGTCCGTGTTTGGCGACATCTCTTTGAACACACATTGGAAGTGTGTATTCGTCATCGCCATACTGGCGTATCACCTGTCGTGATGGTATGGGGTGCCATTGGTTACACGTCTCGGTCACCTCTTGTTCGCACTGACGGCACTTTGAACAGTGGACGTTACATTTCAGATGTGTTACGACCCGTGGTTCTATCCTTCATTCGATCGCTGCGTAAACCCTACATTTCAGCAGGATAATGCACGACCGCATGTTGCAGGTACTGTACAGGCCTTTCTGCAGAGAGAAAATGTTCGACTGCTGCCCTGGCCAGCACATTCTCCAGATCTCTCACCAATTGAAAAGTCTGGTCAATGGTGGCCGGGCAACTGGCTCATCACAATACGCCAGTCACTACTCTTGATGAACTGTGGTATCGTGTTGAAGCTGCATGGGCAGTTGTACCTGTACACGCCATCCAAGCTCTGTTTGACTCAATGCCCAGACTATCAAGGCCGTTATTACGGCCAGATGTGGTTGTTCTGGGTACAGATATCTCAGGATCTATGCACCGAAATTGCGTGAAAATGTAATCACATGTCAGTTCTAGTATAGTATATTTGTCCAATGAATACCTGTGTATCATCTGCATTTCTTCTTGGTGTAGCAATTTTAATGGCCAGTAGTGTATAATGTCGGCTACGAGATTATCCCCGGTATTGCCAAAAGTCTTGATTGAAAGTAATCGATCACCAGGAAGCTGATATGAAATAAATCTACATGTCATCTGAATTGTTTTCCTCTGCTCTCAAAGTTGATGTATTATGCTCCACTGAAAGTTTTGTGTTTTTTGTTATACGTGCACAAATGAGACGAGTAGTGTCATATCGAAACATTGCATTATTATGCACGTATGTATAGAGAGGCTATTGAGATTCATAAACACTACAATAATTTTAACAGAAAAGAGGTGTTAAATTAGACAAAATTTGGATGTCAACATTGCAGCGTAAGAATTATGATTGATTACTTTCTGTCGAGAATGTTGACAATACCAGTGATAATATTTTTTAAATTTTTATTGGCTTCTAGCATACAAACTTTTTAGCCATCACAAATAAATGCACTGACACACATAACAAGGTAACATTTTTTTCTTCGTCATACATACTGTTTAGAGCATACATTCATATGTTTTCAGATCAATCTTATTGTAATCAGATTACAAAACACCGTTGATTGCTAAAAATTTATTTGTTAAGTTCTTTAGTTAAGTTCAATTCATTTTGGATTTTTATATCTTCTTTCGCTAGAAAACGGGATATGGCATCGTATTTACTCCTGGTTGTGTCTCCGAGAATTGGGATCGTGCAAAGGGGCTGGCAGTGACCAGGTCTTAAGGGCTCCTCCAAAAAGACGACTCTGCCTTTCTCACAGCGTCTACACTGAAATAAGATGTGATTTACGTCACCAATTATTTCCTCTTTCACATTGACTGTAGGGTGGCTCCGATACGCCGATTCTATGTAAGTGGGCAAGGAAAGATCCATGATTGAGACGCCTTCTCACAATGGACGTTATGATGTTCCTTGAATGTTTGAAGTTCGCAAACCATGGCTGTCTTGGTATGAATGTCTGTAAGCGTGCATAGCTTTTACCTCTTGTTTGTTGGCTTTTTATTCCAGTCTTCCTGCCATGAGAGAATCGCTTGTTGTTTTACTTTTAGGAGGTATTCTGTGTCTGGGAGTTTAATATCCATAGGTCTTCCCCTGTTTATCGCATCTCTCGCTAATTGATCTGCTTTGTCATTGTATAGAATGCCAGAATGTGATTTGACCCATACAAATTCTATAATTTGGCCAGTCCAGTGATAATCTCTTAGCCGACGTCACGTGATGCGCTGTGGTGCCCTCTACACTACCTATATAATCGGTGCTCCCTTGAGTTTTTGTTACAATTCGCCGTTTTGCGTCTGAAGACGTGTCTTGCAGTTGGAGAGGAAATGTTAGGAGAAAATTTTTTACATCGACAATGTCCTAATAACGTGGAAATTGTAAGTGATAACACAGACAGTCTCTTTACAGTCTGTCGTGTCATATGTACTACTTGTTCACAAAAAGAAGAGCCAGGCCTCCCTAGTTCTGAGTCGTTAAAATTCGGTCCACTTGCTTCAATCGTGTTTAGCGTCCGGCCGCTGCCAACCTCAGTGATGTAATACTGAACTGTGAGTAGCCATTGTAAAGTGACTGGTGAGCTTCGCTACGTTCCTTAGTGAATTTTTACACTGCGTTATGAGTGACAAAGAGATTCCTGGCCCATCGCGGGCAACGCCAAATACTCCATGCACTCCTCAGAGAAGAGCAAAGGGTAGCACACTACGGAGTCGATAAAGAAAAATAATTAGTAATGTCGCTAAATGCTGCGAAGAAGAGAGCAAAAATAAAAAATTGCTCCACCCTCTTTCGCAGCCAATAACACGAACAGTTACTTATACATGGGTGGGCGTCAGTTCCGTGAAAAGAATACGTGGATTTTCTAAAGACAACCCTGGAAAATCACCAGAAACTCCCGGAAAAAATAGGTAAATTTCAGTTCAAATTTTTCAGTGCGACATTGCTTTGAATCTGCCTTACCGTTTGTCTGAACTACTGTAGTCGTTTTGTTTGTATGGTGTGAAATAATTTCTTGTCCTCCAATAGGCATATAAAATTGAGTCTAAAGCTGTAAATTAGTCATATCCACGCAATTCGCTTTTTGTAGCGTAGCGGTTATGGTGCTTGATTGCTGTACCGATGGTGACGGGCCCGAATCCTGTTACACCGCAGTTTTTTTTAATATTAAGAGCAAGGACTGTTATAATCATTTTCACTCAATTCAGTTAAATGTGACTGCATAGTACGGCACCAGGGACTATAACCTACGACACTAACAAACATTACTCTATAAGTGTTTAAAAAAAGTAGATTCTTCACCTAGAACGTCTCCTTGATGCTTCTAACTACACATTCTTACAGTCTGACTCTCTAACCATTTTTTGAAATTCTCTTTTATTTAGGCCAAGATCTACTGGAAAAATTCAGTTGGATAATTTCGACAGGACTGTCGTAAAACAAACAATCGAAGATTTTTGTATGGTCCAGAAGATTGCTCCCAGTCTGAGAACACTTCGTCCTGTACTACAACAAAGATCGGTTGGACGTGGGGTATTACTTCACTGCGGAATATTTTGTTATCCATGGTATTCACATGGCAAAAAGTACAAAATAAGCGGTCTTTACTGCTAGAGCGTGGAGACATTGTTGATTGGCGGTTGCATTTCATTGTGCAAATGAAACATCTGAGGGAAGCAGCCACAGAAATATTCTATTTGGATGAAACGTGGATCGACAGCAATATGACAGTAGGTAAATGTTGGCAGAAGAGTGATATTGTCGGCATTGTGGGTTGGGGAACTTCCTCCAAAAGACTGGTTATTGGAAGCGTTGGATCAAGGAAGGGATTTGTCAGGGAAGCCGAACTAAAATTTTGGGCTAATTCAACGAAAGATGACTACCATGGTCAGATGAATTCAGGAAATTTTGAAAGGTGGTTTTCAAGCATGGTACTCCCGAAACTTCCTCCGAAGTCGGTAATTGTGATGGACAACGCTCCATACCATAACAGGTATGACACCAAAGTGAGGATGTTGGAATGGCTTCAAAATAGGCGTGTCACCTATAATGGGAGCATGAGAAAGCAGGTTCTGTACGCTTTAATACAAGAGCATAAACCTGCTAAAAAAACATGTTATTGACGAAATGGCGAAAGAGAAAGGCCACATGGTTGTACGCTTGCCTCCCAACAATTGTGATCTGAGTGCGGTAGAACTGACATGGGCGAAATTAAAACGGTTGTTTAGGGAGCGCAACATTTCAGGGGACGTATCGAAAGTTAACGTTTTTGCGACAGCAAGTGAATCCCTTTTGTCTGTAACTGCCGATAACTGGGAAGGGTACTGCAGGAAGGTCCAACAACTAGAAGAAGAATATTGGAGGCGTGATGGTGTTGTTGAACTAGCAATAGACATCATTAACACTGCCGAAACGCACAATAGCTACGAACATGAAGCACACACAGAAGAAAGAGTACAATGAAAGTGATTCTGAGTGATTTATTTGAGGGTACAATACAGCGTAACAATTGTCAATAAATTTTCCAAATTTATTGCTTCTTTTTTTATTGCCACAATGTAAGTTTTTCTGCTGGTTCTGTATAATGCCAAATTGTCCAAGAGAGTTGTTACGAAATTAGTAGCAATCATTCAATATGGAACTTTCGATTTCACTTCATAACGGCCAACCGTCGAAATTGCAATATTGGGTTTTACACATAAATAATTTCACGTATCCTGCAATCTCTTATTATGCCGCTGTCCGCTTTTGCGCTAGTATATGCGCAGCATTAACAGTTGCTGCTGCGTCTAATAGATGGCATTGTGTATACCGCTTGGAGCACAACTTTTATGTGGACGCCAGAATGTTGCCAGCACTGTGTAACGTTAGCGCGACTTATTACCTTGCCAATATACTGTGTGCCGGTGGGCGGAGCGTACCTCCTCTATACCCTGCACCCCCCCCCCCCCCCCCCTCAGAATTAGCTCTTCTCTTTGTGAACAAGCAGTACTGTGTGGGTACTTCGCCAATTTGTGTCGTTAGCTGCTGTGGAGTTATTTTGCTGCCCAAAGGTCGGCTGCGATACAGCGTAGGCATGGCATTGTTGCCGCGCGTCGGCCACTGCTGCGTCTGACTCGGCATAGGGCCTTGCAATCGTGAATTGTAATTCGCTCGTGCGTTGAAATTACCCCTGTTGTTTTGGAAATTTCTTTTAAATCTTTTGTTTTTTTCGTTACCTTTACCGTACTCGTTACCTATGGATATGTAATTTTTGCTGTTGTGTGTACCAACCTTGCTGTGTGTTTAAATCACGTTTTGCTGACCGATTTACATAATTATGTTGTTGTGCGTGATTTTCTGTTGCTCTATTGGGTACAGGTCTTTCCTCATAGATTAAGTCGATAGAATCTAGTACTGAAAAAAATATTCAGTGCCATGCTCTGGCATTGTGACTAATTTTTCTCTAATATGCGATGGAAAACGGCTTTTCAAATTTTTTTAACACTTCTACCTGTGCTATTGGGTTCGTCCAGTAGCGTGTCTTGTTCAGGTATTTTTCAAAGTATCCACATAGACTACTGTATTTGCAATTGAATGGTGCAGCGTTGAAAACCTCGCGTCTGAGTCTTTCTTGCACTGCCTCAGACCAGTATTTGTCGAGCAAAGCTCGTTCAAGATGGATATAAGTGCTGCAACGTTCGGCCACTTCAGCTGCCCATAACAGTACACCACTTCGCGTATATCGCATGGCAAATCTGATGTTCTGTGCTTCCGTCCAGTTGCGTGGAAATACATGACGAAAAGCACTAATAAATACTACGGCATTCATTCTTTTACCTTCGGTAGTGAATGTAGGAAATTGTCGATGTCTCAGCAAACCTTCGTCTGCAAAAATAGTTGATAGACTCGTGGCATTTTCGATCGTATTTATGTTGTTATTGTAGTTACCTGTAATTCCGGCTGGTAATTGTTCAGGTATTGGAGTAGTGGGTATGTTTACATTTTGCTATCTATAACTGTCACCGGTACCTGCTGTGGGTTCAAAATGGTTCAAATGGCTCTGAGCACTATGGGACTTAACATCTCAGGTCATCAGCCCCCTAGAACTTAGAACTACTTAAACCTAACTAACCTAAGGACATCACACACATCCATGCCCGAGGCAGGATTCGAACCTGCGACCGTAGCGGTCGCGCTGTTCCAGTCTGTAGCGCCTAGCTCGATCACACCGGCCGGCATCTTGTGTTCAAATTATCAATCTTGGTATTCATATTTTGTTTCATATCGCTGAGATCAGTGTTAATGTTATATAATAACTGCCATAGCAGTGCGTCAGTTTTATTACCCTGGCTGCTGTCAGGTGTACTTCCAAAGTTAATGTTTGTGTTGTGACCAAGTGGTGTTTGTAACGTGTTGTCAAGATTCATATTTCGATCACTCTCCAACGTTTCATTCATGAGCGGTATGTCGCCCTGGGAGATGCGTGACATTGTCTCGTCGGTTGTAAACATTGTGTCGTCAAAGTTATTCTGTTGTGGAGCGTCGCCATCATTTGTCACTCCTGCGACACTCATCTCTGATCTACCATACTTAAAATTTCTGCAATAGGCATGCATGACGCCTGATCTTCATTTGTTCGATCTCGCAGTTCTACGCCATCTTGGCTGATTGCGTTTTCACTATCGCTCTCAATAATGGGCGTATATTTTTCGGCCTTGTAATATGAATTTACAAAAAAATAGAAAATTCACAAAATTTTAAAAATTTCACACGTTAATTATTACACTTGATAAATGTTAATTACGTAATGTCAAAGCCTGGTTTACGTCTATTATGATGTGCAAACTATTGTGTCACAAATCTTTGTTTTACTGACAATATGAATCACACTGTAACAATAGTTAATAAACACTACTCACGACCTGTGCCCAGAAGTCGTGTCACGGTCGCCAGTTGTGATATACAAAAAAAAAAGATGTAATTATGCTTATCTTAATTTTTATTTGACGATCAGATTTCGCTGACCTAGTTGAAGCTGCAGGCAGCAGAGCACTCCGGGAACATCGGCGCTTGTAATAATCACGAAAATTCTCTTCCTGTAATTTTCCTCTTCACTTACTTCAATAAAAATACTTGATACTGTTTTTCCATATAATGTTATTCAAGCACACATATGATACATAGAACTCACAATACTTCATATCTAAAATCGCACGTCTTCACCATTCTTCTACATACGAGTGTGTGTGTAAAATTGAAGAAAAAAAAAACTGTACAATAGTTGACTGTTTTTTTCGTTCATTTGTCTGCGCCTTACCGCGCGCCTTCATAATTAACGTCTTTGCCAACCCTCTGGTTACTCAGTGCTTCACTTTTTGTTTTTTAATAAATCTTAATTTTACGGCATCCTGGGGCCTTCATCATGTACTTATACATACAATATCTCACTATCAACAATACCCAGAAGTCCAGTAAGATCAAGAGCCCATATTGTGCTAAAACAACCACTTACTCAATTAAAATGTTAACATGGACTGTTATGTGATGTTACATTCTACATTCTTCTTATTAGAATTTTCAGGTCCAGGTTTCTTTACGGATGCAGCCAGGAGTTGTCATATTGTCTGCTCTGATATATTTTTACACAGTCTGACTTGGTTAGTTTTAGGACTATGTGGAATGTAATACGAAATATTTACAACTGGAAGACTTGGAAATCATGTGGGATATTTCAGTGCAAATCTGCAGGTTTTATACTGCCCAGAATGTAGCCACAGTTGGATTTCTTGTCATCAGTTGAAACTTTGATTGTCATTGAACACAGACACTCGTCCGTGAATGTTTTTATAAGCCGGCCAGAGTGGCCGAGCAGTTCTAGGCACTTCAGTCTGGAACCGCACGAACACTGCGGTCGCAGGTTCAAATCCTGGCTTGGGCATGGATGTGTGTGATGCCCTTAGGTTAGTTAGGTTTAAGTAGTTCTAAGTTCTAGCGGACTCATGACCTCAGAAGTTAAGTCCCATAGTGCTCAGAGCCATTTTTTTGTTCTTATAAACTGGTCACAACAGAAACACCAAGAACCCAATACTTATTAGATGCTAATAGAAAATGGAAAGGATTCATACTGTATTGAGCTAGACTATCAGTATCACACAGTTTGATGGAATACTGCCCACTGATGCCAAGACCCAGTTGATGGATGACAATTGCAATGTATTTGATTGTATTTAGTGTCCAATATGATGACCAATCTTACTGCAGTCCATTTCTGGCACCCTAATCTCAATGTGTTGATACTCATGCATTAGTTAACATGATTCAAATAAGGGCAACACACTGCAAGAATGAGCCTGCATCCTACTGTTCAATGGTGTGATTCTTCAAAACATTGTGAAAATGTGTCTTTGTTTCATGCTCTGTGCCTACTTGTTTTCAGTATGGATGATCAAACATACTTGATATATTTTCTTTATAGAAGTAGTTTATTTTTAATTGTTTATAAATTCTATGGAGATTAATAAAAATCACACACAGGGTGTGTCTTCTAAGAATCATTAGGTACATTCTCTCTGGTGTTTTGGCAGATATTTGGAGTTTCTGCGATGTAGAACTGGAAAGTCCTCCGATGTATAACTAGAAACAGCCCAAACAAATATTGATCATCACACCTTTCCTATGACACCCAGTGTTGACAGAAAGCATATTTAAAGCTGAATTTTACATGCTCTTTTGATAATAGCAGTCTAACGTTAGTCGAGGGCAATAGTCATTTAATCATTATGTATTCACAGGGTAATAAAAATGAAGAATAACAAGTACTCCAGCATTCGCCCTGGCCTGTGCTGTCTGTTACTGTCTGCAGCACTACTGGTTTACTGCTGGAATACTGGTTATTCTTCGCATTTTACTGTCCCTCTGAAGGCGTAATGATAACATGAGTATCGCACTACACTGATCTGGAATCACTCTATTGGATGGGAAAGTAAAATTCCACCTTAAAAATAATTTTATTTGTAACAGCAAAACAAACCGACTCTTCCTGTCGACACTGGGCATTATGTGACTGAAATGATGAGCAGTATTTTTTTGGGCTGATTCAAGCTGCACATTGCAAAAACGAAATTGGAAATATTTGCCACAACAACAGAGAAAGTGCGGCCAACAACTCTTAGAAGAAACACTCAGTATATATGATGACCGAAAATGAAGTACTATTAACTTACCCTTTTACTTATTTTTCACAGTGGGATCAATGGATGTGTTTTGAGGTGATAGGGTCAAAACTGGTATGAAGAGCACAGTAATACTTTTTGTTGTGTTAACAGATCCATATAAGTTTTTATGTGCTGTTAAACGGTAGTTTTAATTATGTGACTGTAAATTACATTTTGAAAAAAGAAAAGAAAAAAAAAGAAAAAAAAGTGCAACCGTACTAATGCAGTACAAAGTATGTGGGTGATATATATTGAATTAAATGTTTTGGTGTCCGGCTAGACTTGAGGCCGAATATATTCTGAAAGTAATAATGAAAAAGCCGAAATAGACAATGTTAGTGTCAATAGCAACAGATCCATTAGTTTTTAAAGTACATGATTACTGAACATACGTAAAGAGCATTTCAGCTTTCAAATCAATTCATTCATTTATTTTCTTCTTGAAACTGGCTAAGGATGTACATATAGCTGTTATTGTGCTCTCAGCTATTTTTCAGAAATTTTGTAATCCAGATCTTTGCATTCTAATTGGTGACTGCACTTCCTCAGTTCCATAAAGTATCTTGTAATATAAATTGAGAAAGAAGAGATCATGCAATGACATTATATTTAATGGAAACTACTTCTTATACATACGTCATGTTAATTTAAAAATATGTGCCAGGAGTGCATCTGAAAATGGGGACCATACTTGCGTTCATTCAGTAGAAAAAGGTTCAGCTAGCCATTCAGATTCTGGTTTTCTATGATTTGTCTAAAATGGGCATTGATATTTATTTGAATAACTTGTTACGATTGTCATTCTTGCACTACTTCAAAAATAAAATTATATATATATATATATCATTACATTATATTTCCCACTTTGTATCTAGAGAGAATATGTTTTTGAAAGAGTCTTATTATTTCTCCAGTCACATAGATGCAAATAAAACCAAGTATATTGAACGCCTGAGAGAAGCTGTAGCCATTAAATCTGTGTCAGCATGGGAACACACGAGAAATGACATTGTAAAAATGGTTCATTGGACAAAAGAAAGACTAGAAAAGTTAGGTGCAGAAACAGAACTCCATGATGTTGGTACACAGGTTAGTATCCTCTAATTTTGTATGTTCATTTTGTAAATGAATTAATTACAGCAAATTTCATCTAGGTTGGGGATGCCAGCACTTCACATTTTTGCCTATTACTTTCTTATTACTGGTAGGAAAAGTTATGCAATGCATTATTCTTTGCTTCCTGCATGTTTATAAAATGTAGACCTGAATTCTGGTACAGTTCAAGGTTTTTTTTTTAAAATAATTGTGTGATATTGTTTGTAATTAGTATGTAGGTAACCACAATTTTGTATTTTTAGCAGTTGACCCTATAGTTGCATACATGTCTGTTGTGTTCCCTGACCCAATGAAACTTTTCAAAATTTGTTGGTTTCCATAATCTTGTTCAGCTACTGTCATAGAGGCCCTATGATTCACTTGTGTGACATGTTTCTAAAGCATTTGTCTTTTCTTGCAGTACAATTTATCATATCCTAGCTATGAGAACTTGAGATGGACTAAAATATATCTTTCAGTTATCAGTCAAGAGTTTCATTTAATAATTGTACCACAAGAATGAGGGAGAATAGTATTATTTGAGGATCAATATTATGTGGTATGAATAACAGCTAAAATAATATTATGTCATATAATTTACAATAAAATTTGGCAGATATTCAGTGTGATGTATTTCCTTAAGGGTTCACAATGTTATGTTTTCCTCACATATTTTCACTCACTTTTTCCTTTTGTATGTTTATCAACTACAGGCTCTATGTTGTGAGTTCTTTGACTGTATTTTTTTCTCATAATTTCTATTCATGAATCAGGTGTCTTTGACATGTCAGTAACTATAGCATATCTTCAAAAGTGACTATTACGCTGCAATTCTTATTTAGCTTTTTCGGATCTTTCCTTCTTTGTTGTGAGGGGATTTCTAAGGGTAAGCTACACAGAATTATGGCAGACCAGGTAACATTTATTGACTGCTAGAGAGTGACTTAAGAACATGACACTATTTTTCAACAGTCACCAAGGCTCTGTAACCAATAATAGGAATGTTCTACCAGTTGTTCGCCCTATTAAAGATAGAAATTCACTACTTCTTCATGGAGCCATTTGAGAACACTGTGTGAATGTTCTCATCACTGAAAAATCTCCTCCTTATCAGCATCACCCACATCTGTGTGGCTTTGGTAAAATTATTAGCACCATTTCACAACAGCTGGATGCCACATTGCATTTAGTCCATATACCCCATAATTTCATGGTGGATGTGTGTACAATTTAAACATTTTGTTCACAAGAACTGTACTGCACTACATACTTCAACTTTGGAATATGTTTCTAGTTTTTGCTCCATTTCAATCCCATACTCATACCATAGCAGAACTGTGTCTATAGGCAACCTCGAACATGTAATCACTTCTGGCATTGTGCCACTCCTATTGCATTACGATCTTAACATGAGATGACATGTTTAACTAACTTTTTGAAGCCCCCACCTACTTGTGCATTTATCTGCAATGTTAGCTGTCTTTGTATCCAGTTATTTTTCTCTTCAGTTTTTTCCTTAGAAATTGAAACTTGAAGCTTTGGTCAGAAAAGTGTGAGATGTGTACTGTGAATTTTTTTTCATTTGGTTAATTATGGTGTATGTAATTGTAATACTGGAGACTACACGTTCAAATTGCCCAGGTTCACTACATCATAAAAAGACAGAAATGAGAATGCCAGGAATGGTATGTTGCTATCATTGTGCCGCATACCCCACCTTCACAGGTTTGGGCAAAGATTCGATGCCTGTATGGACACCGGTCCACTGCAGGTGTATGTAATATTTCTGTGAATGGTGTTGTCTTCATTGGCCCGGATGCTGTCGCCAAACATTTTGCTTTGCATTATGCTTGAGCCTCTGCATCTGAGAATTATCAGCCTGCAATTTGTGTTCTCAAAAAGCTGGTGGAGTGAATGCACTTACCAGTTATTATATTTTACCTGGAACCATGTTATGTTCCATTCTGTGGGTGGGAATTTCTCATTGCCCTAGCTCTTTGTCCTGATATGGTTCCAGGGCCAGACCACATCCACATCAAAGTGCTCAAATACTTACCGGTGGATTGCCAATGTCACATCGTTGTCTTGGGGTCTTTTGGCTCTGTCCCAAGGTGACTTTTGTCGAGGTTGCTGCAATTTGATCTGCCTGGAGTCCTCTATCAGGTCAGGTTTTCCCTGGCACCAGCATCTTATCACTGTTTTCTTTGACTGCAAAAGGCTTATGACACCACATAGCATCACAACATCCTCACTACCTCATATAAGTGCGATCTTTGGGGACCACTCCTAACTTTTTTGTGGAACTTCTTGTCCCACCATACTTTCTGGATTCAAGCTACAGGAGAACAGGGTCACCCAGAGCTCTACATTGAGTATGGCCCTTTTAATAGTGGTTATCAATGGTCTAGCTGCAGCTGTGGGGTCTTCTGTGTCATCCTTCCTCTATGCAGATGACTTTTACATCTACTACTGCTCCTGAACTGTTGGTGACACTGAATGCCAACTGCAGGGTGCAATACAAAAGGCACAGTCCTGAGCTTCATGCCCTATAAAAGGCACAGTCCTGAGCTTTCAGTGGGTTTTTCACTGCCAGGACATGTGTCTTACATTTCTGTTGCCATTGTACTGTCCAACCCCAACCAGAACTCTGCCTTGATGACCAAGTGTTCAGTGTGGCGGAGTCTTGTTGGTTTATGGGATTGGTCTTTGATGCCCAAGTGACATGGTTTTACCATCTTTGACAACGTAAATGAACATGCTTGTCACATCTTAATACTTTTTGCTGTCTCAGTAACATCAGCTGGGGCACAGATCGCTCTACTCATTTGCAGCTTTACCAAGCTCATATCTCATCCTGTCTTGATTCTGGGAGCCTGACATATGGCTTGGCATCACCTTTCAGCATTGTGGACCCAACACACGGTTGCGGAATCTGACTTGTGACAGGTGCTATTCAGATTAGTCCTGTGAACATTGTACTCCTGGAAGTACTCCAGGTTCCCTCCCCTAAAGATACGGCAGCAACAACACCTGCTGAGCTATGTGATACAAACTCACCGCTCCACTGAGCTTAGAAACTGCTGGGTCCTTTCTACTGGTAGGCAGACCTACCTCCCACAACAGAGGCTGAGGACGTCACAGTCGTAGTTTGCATACAGAGTCTCTGCCCTGAAGTTCAACTTCCCCCACTATCACCTCTCGTCAGGGAGAAATCGTCTGTGCCCCCATGGTGTGTACCACATCCTTGGATATGTCTCAGGGGACACCAGGCTGCCGTTGCTAAATGGTGTGGCTTGACTCCTACCCTTCCCACTTTTCTAATTCTTATTAGTTTACATCTGTTGTTGTTTTACTGAGATTTGTTCCTTTTCTTGTGGTAATGGCAGGTGTGGAAGCACTGGTCAGATGGAGAGGTTGCATCTCCCATTGCATAACATGTCCCAGGGGCTCCAGCTACTTTCTGTGCATGGGAGCTTTCCCACTTTCACACTTTTACCCCTCTGTCAACTCTTCTTGCTCCTATCTCTTGGTTTTCTTGATTCTGTGATACAATCAGGTTCATTGGTATTCGTTTTTTTTTTTTTTTGTTTCATTCCTCTCTGGGGAGTATTCCTGGCTTGACACACAAAGGATTTAGGGACCTATGACCTTGTTGGTTGGTCAGTCAAACACCATCATCCGTAACCATTAATTTGAGTGAGAGGCCCCTGACACCTATTAAGTCAGAAGAAAGAAAGAAAGAAAGAAAAATATTATGACTGCACCTACTGCTAAAATGGTTTTAACTTCACACCCAAAATCCAGCATGGTAGCCAATCTGCCATGGTGTGGTCATCATGTACCCTCATGTTCATAGCCCTCTGTCAACTTATAGGTTGCACTGTTGATGCCTGAGCTATAACCTTCCCAGTATGCTAAAGAGCAGGTGCCTGTCCAAGCTGGGGCACTGGGACTCTGGGCAATGGTACTATGCCAAGTACCATTTTAAATGGTGGAGTCACACCCACGGTGACAGCTTCTGATGAGAGTGAATTATATTAGGGCAGATGATCTACAGTGAATTGGTCATCTGACAGATTGAAAGCAAGATTTTAATTCAGGGGCTTACAACCTGATGATGAATCTGTCTTGGGCCTCACCATGGAAGGGATAATCAGGTGAGGAGAAATTGAGGTGGACCATTTGCTCAGTTCTTGGTATCCTCTGGAACTGATGGAAGAAATTTTTTTTGAACACCAAAGCCATTGTTTTGGTTGAAAATATTGAGGACAGGTTCAGAGGAGTTGCTGCAGTAGAGGAAATGAGAACTGGAACTCTGTTGATCAAAACTTTGAATGCTGAACAATCACAGGCAAATTATGCCTTGAATGCTCAAGAATAAACAAGTGGCCATCTTTCCTCCTAATAAACTCAACATGATTCAGGGTATCATCATCCACTGGGACCTAATGCTAAAAACAGATGAAGAAGTGCATGCTAAACTAGAGCTGCATGGAGTATATTTTGTTTGTCACTTTCATAGAGGACCTAAGGCTAATAGAGTGGATGCTGGAGCTTTCATCCTAGTCTTCGATGGCTTATAGATGTGAGGTCAAGCCCTATTTTCGTCCTCCTGTGAGATGTTTTAGGTGCAGAAGATTAGACATATGTCCTCCTGCTCTTCTATTAAGGCTACTTGTAGGAAGGACAAAACATTAGGAGATCCCTTTCAGACAATCTCCTGCATATGTAAACTGCCCAGAACACCACCCCTCTCATTCGCTGACATTTTCAGTTTTGTAAGAGGGAGAGGAAAACCCAGGAATATGAAACACTTGACCTCCTGTCATATCAAGATGCTAAGAAAAAATTTGAATGACTCCACCCAATCAATATGATGTCAAACTTTGCACACATTGTGTCAAAGTCCACTCCTAGTGTGATGATCAGGTCTCAAACAGTAACTCCCATCTCTAGCCCTGTGTCAGTGCCTGTTTCTCAGTTAGGGGAGTTGACACCAACTCCCTCCACCCACAGACCCACAGCAATGGTGGTAGACACCCCATTAGTGCAGCTGGAGATGCCTTGTCCTCCTCTGTCATCACCAGGGGAAAGAGCACCTCCCAAGATGCCTCGCTCCCACAATAAAACAGACCACCAGTCTACCACCAAACAGTGGCTGGAAGAGCCACGTGCATTGGGTCATAATGAAGAATGGGCCACTTCTGTTCCAGAAGTCAAGACAGTAAAATCCTCACAAAAACAGAAACCATGCAGCGAGTGACAAGAAGGAAAAATTCGAAGTCAAATTGAGCACTGCTGCTGTGGTCAGTCTGGTCCCCACCACTCACGAGGTCAAGCCTTTGAATGCTGATGAAGAATCATACGTTCAGGTGGAGTTTGACTCAGCAGCAAAGTAATATAATTTCTTGTTTCCCCTTCATTGCTCAGATCCCACTCTGACATTCCTTAAGTGGAACTGCAGTGACTACCATCATCACCTGGCAGAACTCCGTCAATTAATGGCTACGTACTCCGCAACTGATGTGGCATTTCAAGTAAAATGGTTCTCAGAAATCCATACTATTAAAAATTACAAATCCTACTGTAAAAGTTGTGTTAACACTGTGAGAAGTCAGTATGCTCATACGCTCTTGACATTTCAGTGAGCAGGTGCCACTAACCTCTGCATTAGAAGCTGTGGCTGGACATGTCTACCTGGCAGTTAGGGTAACAGTAAGTAACATCTGTCTACCCCCAAACAGGTGCATACCATATCATGAGCTGGTAGATTTAGTGGAACTTCTGCCTCCAATCTTCCTCCTACTGGGGGACTTAAGTGCCCTCAATCCTCTGTAGAGCAGTCAAGCTACATCTAGCAGGGACCAAGTAATGGAGCTATTGATTTCAGAACAGGAGGTCTGCCTACTTAACACTGGAGCTGCATGCAACACATTTCAGTGTGGCCTGTCAAATATGCTCATATGCTCAGCCATAGATATTACAGTCTGTAGCCCAAGCATCTCACCCTTGATCCAGTGATATGTCCCTGGTGACCTCTGCAACAGTGACCTCATGGATGTCACTCTCTCTTTCTCAAACCACTGATCAGTGGACATGCATCACTGTCCTTGTTGGTCACTTCAGAAAACCAATTGGCAAGCTTTTTTTCTCCAAAGCTAGTTTCGAAACCAGCAAAGAGAAGGATATTGAAGGAGTGATATAAGACACTAATGACGTAATTATACAATTATACAGGCTGTGGAAACGATGATACCGCATACTCCAGCCCTTTCCACTGGAAACTTGTGCAGTGATGCTCCAAAGAAATAGCTACACTACCAGAGAATGTTGAAGTTCACTTGAACAACATAAATGTCATCCTTCTACAGAGCATTTAATAGCATTCATCAAGTGAAGTCATGGTTTCTAAAAAAAAAAAATGGGAGAGAGAGAGAGAGAGAGAGAGAGAGAGAGAGAGAGCAGGGGCGACAGGAACAGTGTGTATCATCTATCAGAGCCAACATCCCATCTTCTCAAGTATGGACTAAACTCTGTCGCTTCTGTGGCCACACACCATCTGCAGTAGTTCCTGGTATCTCCCTCAATGTTGACATCAGTACTGATCCCGAAGTCATTGCTGAATGCTTCATGGTAATTTTGCTGAAGTGTTTGCGTGCAGTAACTACCATCCTATTTCCCTGACCCACAAACACCTGGCAGAGCAAAACTGCATATCCTTCATGCACAAGGCCTCAAATAATACAATGTTCCATTTAGTGAATGAGAGTTTGACAGCACTTTAGCAGAGTTTGAGAAACAGCCCATGGTCCGTGTAAAATCCACAATCAAATGCTTAAACATCTTAGCAGTGACAGCATAAAATTCATCCTCAGGTTTATCAATCATATTTGGTGGGAAAGGCCACCACATCCCAATGGTATGGCAGTATTATTTATCGTATCCCAAAAATTAAAAAAAAAAAACCTCAAATTTTGACTAATTATTGACCACTTTCTCTTATAAATGAGCTGTGTAAATTTTTCAAAAGAGTGGTCAATTGATGACTGTTGGTGCCTGGAAGCCAGAAGGCATTTATCACAACTTCAGAGCAGTTTTTGAGCATTGCATCCACCTGAAACCTGCAGTGCGCAGTGGTTTCGAACATGACCAATACCTGATTGCTGTTTTCTTTGACCTACTCATTTTATCCTGAATTTTCTATCACTCTGACTTTTTCAATTCTGAATAGGTTCAACCCGTAGCAGCCAATATGTACAGGAAACTGGGGCCCTTGGGGGATTAGCTCTGAGTGCAACCATCTTCACCACTGCAGTCAATGGTATTGTGACTGCAGTAAGACCCACTGCATGTGGCCAATTTCTACCTGTATTACAGCTCTATGTTATTACGCATTGCAGCGCGTCAACTTCCGGGAGCCATAGAGAAAGTATGTAATGGGGACCTGAAGTATGGACATTAATTTTCTGCCATTTGTGTCATAGAGATTTTTGACTGGGGACTGTGCATCTGCACCCAGAACTTTTTATTGTAATGATGTACTTTAGTTTTTGAATGTTTCAAATATGACAATAAGTTAACATGGTTATCATATGTCTGCCATCTCAAGGAAAAGTGTATAAGGAAACTTAATATCCCCAGATTTCTCAGCAACACCTCCTGCGAAGGAGTGGGAGGGGGAGGGGGCAATATAGACTGCACAGTTCTTCCATGATTCTACAAAGCTTTGATTTCTTCCTGCTTGGACTATGGATGTTGCTTACAGGTCAGCAGCATCATCAGTACTGAGCTTGTTAAACCTTGTCCACCACAGTGATGTGCTGTTGGCAGCTGAAGCCTTCCATAAGAACCCCATAGGCAGTCCCCTAATAGAAGTTGGAATCCCAGCACTGAGGGTCAGACACTAGCAACTTTTTGTGAAATATGCAGCCACAAACTATCAGATGCCTAACAGTCTATGTGAATCGGCTCTTGTTTCACAGTCAACAATTCAGACTATTTAGAAATCATTCAAAAATAGGGGGACCAGCTGGGTAATGATTGGGTGCTCCGTGCAAGGAGCTCCAACTGTCTCCTCTTTCCTGTGTGCGCAGAGTTCTTTCTTGGCATCCTCCCCGTGTTGTGTATCTAGTCCTATGATTAGGATGGACCTGTTGTGTGGCCCTAAGGAAACTACTGCTCTGATCATTCTCAGACACCTATTCTGTTAGGATCTCCATGACTACCTAAATCCAGTGTGCATCTACACACATGGATCAAAAGCTAATGACAGGGTTGGTTATGCTTTTGCACACAAGGGGACATGAGAAGCACTCTGTGAAGTTCATCCAGAATATACATTACAGAGTTGGTTGCCACAAACGGGCTCTGCAATACATTAAAACTCATGATGGACTTTCTTATTTGTAGTAACTCCATGAGTTGCTTACAAGGCATACTCAGCGCTACCCATAAATTTTTTGGTCACTAATATCCAAGACAACAGATTAAGACCTATAAGCTGACCTTCACAGCTGCAGAACCATCTAGACACCAAGCCACATGGGTATTTCAGGAAATGAATTCACTCACAAATTAGATAAAATGGTTCAAATGGCTCTGAGCACTATGGAACTTAACATCTGAGGTCATCAGTCCCCTAGACTTAGAACTACTTAAACCTAACTAACCTAAGGACACCACACACATCCATGGCCAAGGCAGGATTCGAACTTGTGACCGTAGCAGCAGCACGGTTCTGGACTGAAGCACCTAGAACTGCTCGGCCACAAATTAGATAAAGACACAGCCACAAGAGACAAATTTGAACTCAGTGTACCAGATCTAAAATTGCAAATGTGTCATAAAAATTTCAAAATATTGGATATGAAATGGCAGGCTACCACAACACTTGACTAGCTGAGTGCTGTCCAGGACCCCACCACAGTATAGCATATTCCCTCCGAGCCTCTCGGAAAGATGTCATTGTACTGTGCTGACTGTATTGTCCACATCAAGAGTTCCATTTATGTCAAGAGGACTGCCTTCAATGCAGCTGTGGTAGCCGTCTCGTTATAGTTGATATTCTGACAGTGTGTGCCCTGCTGGCTGATTTGAGATGGGCCATTGACTTATCTACCTCCTTACCCAGATACTTGCAGGTGATGGAATATCAGCTAGCAAAAGTCAAATATTTCCTGAGGGGAAGTGGATTTCATAATAAAGTGTAATGTATCTCCACATTCGGTGTCAAGGGTGCAAACGGGGGCATGACTCTTGCTGTGGCATTTTACCTGACTGGCCTTTGGCAGCTTTGTACCCCTGCACTTTCATGCATTTTTTAATATTTATGTATGTATTTCGTTTAGTCAAATTGACACTCCCACTCATACGATCTTCATTTTCTCCCCACATTTTTGTAGTACTGACTGACTATGATGACTCTTCTTGATGTATCCTTCAGTGACTGGCAACTGTTTTTACCTACCTATGTTTTCTCACACTAGTGTTGCACAAATTTTCATCTCCAATGACAAGGTCAGACACTGAAGCTAATGATTTTTCTTTTCCTGTTCCACATCATTTTATGTGAATTTACAGTGCAATGAAAACCGATAACCAAGGTATTTAGTTTCTTTAAAATCATAATCATCATCAGATTAACTGTGACAAGAACAGTGACAGGAAAAAATGAAAAATAAAAAAAATTAGTTATATTGCTTTTATTTTATTACTTAAAAACTGATATCATATAATATATTAATAATATTTAAACATTAGTACAATTCTTAATTAGTTTATTTACTTATTTATTAAATGTTGTTGTTACAGGTTACTCCAAGTGGAAAAAAATTACCTTTGCCACCTGTTTTATGTGGTATTCTTGGTAAAGATCCAAAGAAGAAAACGGTTTGTGTGTATGGACACTTAGATGTTCAACCTGCTGCAGTTACTGATGGATGGCACACTGACCCTTTCACTCTGACAGAAAAAGATGGGAAACTGTATGGAAGAGGTGCCACAGATGATAAAGGCCCAGTTATTGGCTGGATTAATGCAATAGAAGCATATAAAAATCTTGGCATTGAAATACCAGTTAATATCAAAGTAAGTTGTGTTTATCCATGGAGTAAGTAAACATTTTTCTCCTATCAATTACAGAAATGCCACAGTGAATCATTTGCTGTTTGCACTTAAAATTTGATTTCTTTTTACCTCTTTACATTTGATTGTGGTACTTTATACATGGTGGGGCTTTAGACAAATTTGCTGATTTGTAGTATTTTTCCAATACCAGTTTGCTTGTGAAGACTGACAATATCTTCATATGAAATACTGTCTAGCAAGATGATATCTGGAACATGTATCGGCAGGAATATTTTCTCCTCTAGAAAGGTACTGAATATCTCTGATGAACTGGCAGAAATTCCAGATGTTGCAGTTGCCTAGGTGCTATTTTTCTTCTGGACACTGTTTGAAAGCAAGTGTTGATGGCTTGTGGTGTGTGAATATTGTGAATTCTCTGCCTTCCAGAAGATAACAAAAGTGTTTGACTGCTGGATATGCTGCTAACAATTCACAATCATAGGTACAACAGTCACAGTGTTTGTGGGTCAGAGACCTAGGGAGAAGTGCAAATGGCACAGGTGTTTCTTCTTGCAATTGGTGAAAAGAAGCACCTATATCATAGTCCAAAGCATCAACCATCAAAATTAAGGGTAGATGTGTTGAGGGATGAGCAAGCTGAATTACACTGGCAAGTTCTACTCTTAACCTTGTGATTGATTTGTCTGCTTTATCGATCCATGTAATAGGGATGATTATCCTTCCTCTTGATGTTCTTGCACAAGTTAAACGAAGATTGTTGGATTTCTGCTGTAGAAGTTTACCAGTCCTAGTTCTGTTACTGTTTCAGGATGAGGAAAATCTTTGCTTACTTTCAATTTTTCCTCTTGTTGTAAAATTCCATGCTGTGATACAAGATAACACAAGCTAACACAGGTCAGCAACTGGAAGCAGTTAATTCTGTGAATTACCTGGAAGTAGGTATTAGGAGTGATTTCAAATGGAATGATCATATAAAGTTGATTGTCGGTAAAGCGGATGCCAGACTGAAATTCATTGGAAGAATCCTAAGGAAATGCAATTTGAAAACAAAGGAAGTAGGTTACAGTACGCTTGTTCGCCCACTGCTTGAATATTGCTCACCAGTGTGGGATCCATACCAGATAGGGTTGATAGAAGAGATAGAGAAGATCCAACGGAGAGCAGCGCGCTTCGTTACAGGATCATTTAGTAATCGCGAAAGCGTTATGGAGATGATAGATAAACTCCAGTGGAAGACTCTGCAGGAGAGACGCTCAGTAGCTCGGTACGGGCTTTTGTTGAAGTTTCGAGAACATACCTTCACCGAGGAGTCAAGCAGTATATTGCTCCCTCCTACGTATATCTCGTGAAGAGACCATGAGGATAAAATCAGAGAGATTAGAGCCCACACAGAGGCATACCGACCATCCATCTTTCCACAAACAATACGAGACTGGAATAGAAGGGAGAACTGATAGAGGTACTCAAGGTACCCTCCACCACACACAGTCAGGTGGCTTGCGGAGTATGGATGTAGATGTAGATATAGATATAGATATCACTTTATCCCCAAAAATGCATTTCCCCACATTTATATTAAAATGTTAATAATCCGGACATTCAAGATGATGTTGCAGATACATTATATGTTCTTCATCTAATGCTGAGGCAATGAGAATGCCATCTAAGTGGGAATACAAAAAGGCAAATCATCCAAAATTGTCTGAATAAACCATTGGAATGTTTGGGCTGCACTGCAGAGAGCAAATGGCATTTTCAAAAATGTGAAAAGTCCAAATGGTGTAAATAACAGCTGTTTCAGGCACATCTTATGCCACACCAGGAATGTTGTTATAACCTCAGATAAAGTCAGTTTTAGAGAATATCTTTCTGTTTAAGAGTTAGCAGTTGATATCTTGTAAATGAGGCACCGGATGGTAGTCTGACACAGTGACAGCATTTACAGCTCTGTAATCTCCACAGAGACGCCAAGTTCCATTTTTCTTTGGAACAAGATGAGAAGATTAGACCAGCAACTTTTAGAAGGACGATATAACCCAAGGTTGATGACATCTAGAAATTCAATTTTTTCTCTTGCAAATTTTACTGGTGATAAGTGTCTGGCTCATGCAGACCCTGGAGGTCCTGTAGTTGTGTAGACATATTTCCTATACTTAAGGGCATCCATAAAAACAAAAGAACAACCTTATTCTCATGTTTCTTTGCCAGAAAGGTGATATTTTCACAGCCATATGCGATATTTCTGTGCTTGTGTTCTTTGATGGAGGGCTTGCCATAAAACAGTGTATATAAATTAATGCCATAAAATTAGTATAATGTTTGTGATTTTTGCACACTTACAATCATGTTATGGGTTCTGCAGCTATGGTATAGTAAAAATAATTCCTTATTTAGCACTAAACAAAACTACAATAAATGCGCGTATATTTTTTGAAATCATGTTGTATAGGAAATGATAAACTGAAATAAAAGATTACGTACCTCAATATGTAGCAATATTTTTAACAGAATTTATATTTCACTGCATCAATAGCAACCACAAGCTCAATGCTAATAAAATTAATCAAACCACACCCTTTTATGATTACTCCTCCCCCCCCCCCCCCCACCCCCACCCCCCCTAAAAAAGAGCTCCTGCCTTTGCCTAGAGGGTACAAATCTTCGCCTCTTGTTCTGTGATCTTCCTGTCTTTTTAAGCAAACCCAGAGTATACATAGGTAGCCTCACTGTGAATATATTCTTCTGTCTCCCTGCATCTTTTTATTTACTTGCATGATAAATATTCCCTAGAAGCATTACAGTGCCATAAATCTTCTTTAAAAGTATAGGTAACAGCTTGAATATATTTTCATCTTATGAAAATCTGAGTGTTTATTTCCTTTTGTTACAGTTTGTGTTTGAAGGAATGGAAGAATCGGGCAGTGAAGGATTAGATGAATTATTATATTCTGTCAAAGATACATTTCTGAAGGATATAGACTATGTTTGTATTTCTGATAATTATTGGCTTGGAACAACCAAGCCATGTTTGACTTATGGGCTAAGAGGAATTTGCTACTTCTTTATTGAAGTTGAGTCATCTGCAAAGGATCTGCATAGTGGTGTGATGGGAGGCACTGTGTAAGTATTTCAATTCTGATATTAATATAATAGAGGGAAACATTCCACGTGGGAAAAATATATCTGAAAAAAACAAAGATGATGTGACTTACCAAACGAAAGCACTGGCAGGTCGATAGACACACAAACAAATCTTTGACAAGGGCTGTTTGGTTGAATCTGGGATATGGTTTGACTGTTGTATTCTTGATTTTTGATCATTTTGGTATAAATAAGTGGAAAAGAGAGGTTTCCCCTTTCAGATGTGGAGTGGAAATTGTTGGCATGCACTTTTTTATCCTTATGATGGACAGCCATGGCAAAAATTATCATATTACTCCAGAACAAATCTGAATGCTTTCACAGTACTGTATAAAATGGTCCAGTTGTTTGTGTGTCTATCGACCTGCCAGCACTTTCATTTGGTAAGTCACATCATCTTTGTTTTTTTAGATATATTTCAATTCTGATATGCATATAATGTTGCTTGCACAGTTTCGAACATATTTTTTTAAATTTTATGGCAAGTGTCACATAAGTGAAAAGTGCCCCCTTTTGTAATTGGGACTAGTGACATAAAAAAAGGATGAATAAACAAAAACAATGGAAATAAATACCCCTCCCCCCCCCCCTCTCTCTCTCTCTCTCTCTCTCCCCCCCCCCCCCCTCCCTCTCCTCTCCTCCCCCCTCCCTCCCTCCTTCTCTCACCTTTCTCTTGTTTCTTGTAGCTTTCTGTTCCCAACTGGAAAAAAAATAAATGTGGATGTAACATGAGTTCTGTTGTTTAATGTGAATTCATCTGACTTATTAGAAGAAGTGATGAACTTTTTTGTATTTATCTAACATAATAAGTTTTAATTTGCCACACTTGAAATTAGTAGATGGTCAAGAAATCAACAAATATTACATGCTAGAACAGGTTTCTCGTATATATAGCTAGTAATAAGTGCAGTCCTAAGCTTAAGTTTATGTTCAAGATATGTCACTGCTTCAGATATGTCACTTCAGCCTTACTTAAGATTTTTTTGTGACTCAGCATATTGTTAAATGTGACTTCCACAGCAGTATTTGTCTTTGTAAAGAACATTAACCTCCAAGAAAAAAGGGAAAAAACTATGTTTCATTGTAGTTCAGCTAACAACATTGTTGACTGGATCTCTCTTCTTGTTAGTGAAAACTGGTGATTGCTGTAATGCATACTAATTTCCTCTCAGAGCTAGGGATATGGTTTGACTGTTGTATTCTTGATTTTTGATCATTTTGGTATAAATAAGTGGAAAAGAGAGGTTTCCCCTTTCAGATGTGGAGTGGAAATTGTTGGCGTGCACTTTTTTATCCTTATGATGGACAGCCATGGCAAAAATTATCATATTACTCCAGAACAAATCTGAATGCTTTCACAGTACTGTATAAAACGGTCCAGTTGCTCTGTGTAGGAATGCAGAAGTGAGAAAAATCAACCATGCACTCTCTCCTAATCAACTAATTACAACAATATCATATTACATATCAAGGTGTCCAACAGTAATTTATTTAATTCAGATTTAAATCGTATTTCATCCCAGTGTTTTCTCCTTTTGTCTAGTCATATTGTCTTTGGATTATCCTTTTAGAAATGATTTACTCTAATATTTATTGTCACTGTTAACCATTTCAGCTGTGCTTGCACTTAAAGTAGTTGCAAGAAGCAGATTTCTTTCTCAGATTTCTGTAACTTTGGAAAAATAGTACAGAAATCCACATTGTGTCAAAACAAAATTATTTATTTACTGCTGTGGCACTTATATAGTCATTAGCCTTGAAGTCACAAGCCTACAGCAATAAAATTGGAAGAGAAAAAATTTAACAATGATAAGAAGCATACAAGGTGGAATCCAAAATTTTCGGGACTGGTGCTGCCATCTGGAAAGTAGGCGTAGTAGATCTTTGCACCGCTAGGTGGCAAGAACTGCACATCTGATGAGTCAGTGTGTGGAGTGGCATTCAGCTGGGAGGATATGTTGTGTGTCCATGGTGATTTCCGTAATACTCTGTGTTTGGTGTGTGGCGATTTTACGATGGATCACCTGTGTATCAAATTCTTTGTGAATCTCGGGAAAATTGCTACGGAGAGCCTTCAATGATTCAACTGGATTTACTGTTATGACCCAAAGACAAAGCAACAATGTCCCAGTGGAAGAGCCCAGGCTCTCCAAGACCCAAAAAAAGCGAGATAGGTGAAGAGCAAAGTGAAGATCATGATCTTCATCTTTGATACCAAGGGAATTGTGCACAAAGAATTTGTCCCATCCAACCAAACAGTGAATTCCATGTACTACTGTGATGGTTTGCGACAGCTCTGTGAAAACGTGCGGCGATGACGGCGCGATCTTTGGCATCAAGGGAACTGGCTGCTGCATCATGACAACACGTCCTGTCTCACATCCTTACTCACCAGGACCTTTTTGGCAAAAAACAACATGGCGGTTGTACCCCACCCACCATAGTCACGAGATTTGGCACCTTGCGACTTTGCGTTATTCCCAAAACTGAAACTCAAGTTGGAAGGCCGTCAGTTCGACACTCTAGAGAGGATTCAAGAAGCATCACTGGCAGTGATAAATGCCCTCAAGGAACAGAACTTCCAGAAAATGTTTGACCAGTGGCAGAAGCGCTGGGACCGCTGTGTACGTGCGAATGGGAACTACTTCGAGGGTGGTGGTGATCATTAGTCCAAAGGTAAGGTTTTCAACGGATGACAGCACCAGTCCTGAAAATTTTGGATAACACCTTGTATATCTGAAGCTACTTTATGCGCAACAAAGTATGGTGTAATAACATTACAAATTCATCATTTTATCTCTTGCTTCTCAGTACCTGTCCACAACATGTTTTGCAGACAGTGGTGTATAAATAATTAAGCATAAAGCGTCCATGGAATCCCGGCTGTTGCAGTGTGTGCAGCTTGAACTGTCAAGAATAGCTAGATTGTGAAAAGGGCTGCTGAAGTGGTTGTGTCATGTTGTGCTTGGAAATCTCAAAACGGCTTCTCTTCGGGGCCATTCTGGGAGTGAAAATTACAGGGCACCTTTCGAAGGATTATACTTGATTTTTATATGCAGACCAGCTTGATAATGAATGTTTGCAGCTGCTCTGGTCTTTCATTTCACTCCCTCTAGTTCCCCTGTGGAAGGGTATCCACTGAAAGCAGGTATTCTTGCCTGTGTCATAACTTTCCAATGTTTTCTCTGCACACTGGAAGCACCACGTAATTACAGATCACCAGTGCAGCTGTTTTTGAAGTACTTAATATTACTGGTTTACCAAATCTGATATCTGTAGGTAAAATGATACAGAGCAATAGTTATGGCTCTAATGTCTCCATCAGAATATATATGATGTTTCCTAATGTTACATATCCTGTGCATTGTTGGCATTCTATTCTGGCTCCCATGTCTCTAATCTTCTCTGGAATCCATCACTGTAAACCTGTAGCTATTTATTTTCTTCATATCAAGATCTAATAGTTTTCAGTGCAGAAACTTTGAGCACTTAGACCCTTTTTTTCCCCTAACCATTACGTAAAATGTAGTGTGTGACTGGTGTGATGCAACTCAAGTGGGTTGGTTGGAGTCAGTAGCTTACATTTATCCAATGATATGCATAGTTTTTATTTCCTACATTACTTTTTAGACATAACCCTCCTGCAGTTTTAGCCTGTGGCTACTATGGTAGGAGTGGTGATGGTACTGTAAGTCTGATAAGGCCTTTGCGTATTTTTAAAGTAGATTCAGATATCTGAGATCTTGAATTTGTAGTGGAAATTTTACAGCATGGGCTATCATTCTCATCACTTGGTTAGGAACGCACTCTACTTTGTTGTGGTGGTTGGGGGGGTGGAGGATGGGGAGAGGGGGGGGGGATAATCCAATTCCAGGAAACATTTTTCTTTAATAATTTACACAAATTTGGAGAGTTCGTACTATGGTCACTGATGAATTTCCGGTAGAAATCGCACGTCCCTGTGAAAGATATCAACTGTTTTTTGCTCACTGGCCTCATACTTTCTGCAGTGGTCTTGATCTTATCCGTGTTAGACAGTATCCCTTCAGTTGTTAATTGATGGCCTAAAGAAGTTAATTCCACATGCATAAATTCATGTTTACTAAGTTTGAGTGTCATTCCCCCATTCTGTAATGCCCTGAACACCTTTTCTAACAACAGACAATGTCCGTGCCATATACCACTAGTGATCAGTATATCATCTACGTACACTGTAAGCTGCCTCATCAACTCATACCCAAGTACATGACTCAGTGCTTTAATAAAAATAGTTGTTGTTGTTGTATGAATAGACTAAATGGAACAGCTCTCAGCATGTATGTCCTTCCCTCAAACAAAAAAGCTGTATATCTTCAGATTTTCTTGGAAGTGGCACCTGCCATAACACACAGGTCAGATCCACACTAGACATTAACATCACATTATTAAATTTTAGCAACAACTCATTCATAGTTTATGGTTGGTCATTTTCTCATACCATTATTTTACTGTATTTAGTCTCCTGGCATCTAGCACATTGTGTACAGTTCCGTCCTTCTTCCTAACCACTACAATTGGACTGTTGTATTCATTCCTTTCCTGTTCTCTTACTTTCCATTCCAGCATTTGTTGAATTCGATCCGTGACTGCTTCTTTGTCCCTCATTGCAATCAGGAAAGGCTTTACCTTAATGACAACATGAGGTGGCACGTTAAGCGAATACTCAAAATTCACTACCTTCCCTGGCTTATCAGAAAACACACTTTTATGTTTATGCAGAAGTTCACCTTGTTGAAACCTTCTCACTTCTGATAAGTCCTGCATCTCCTTTACCTTATTATCTATTTGTTCACCTGCACATGACTCCTCATACTTTTCATTTTCCTTCTGTAAATGTGCCATCACTGTATCTTCTTTTAACTTTGTTCTCTTTTTGTACCCTCCAGCATCAAAATCCAAAATTATAACCTTATCCCCAATATTACAGCCATATTTATACAGAAAGTCCATGCTGTAAATAATGTTTACTGGCAATCCTGAAATGATAAAACAGCACACACTAAAACAATAATTATTTATCGTAAATTCTAAAATTATTTTATTTCTGATGGACTTATTGCATGCCCCAGTTGCACTTACAATTAGCTCTAGTAGATTCCTACTTCTTACTCGTTGCCACAAGGATTCAAACACAGGTGATATATTTGAGCCAGTATCCAGCAATGCTTCACTTTCAACATTCTGCACTATTAACTTGACAATAGGATGCACCTTCTGTACGTTTATGACTTTTAATTCAGCTTCCTCCATCATATCAACCTCAATTTCCTCCCTGCTCTCTTTATCCATCATACATGCATCCCCACACCCATTCCCATATTCAGTCTCCATATCTCCTTTAAATAAATCATTAGATATTTCACCTGCATTCCCATATTTCAATTTCTGCATCTTTCTAGCCACTTTGGATTTTAACTGCTCCCATTCCTCTGGCACCAACATCTGAAGCACCTTCGCATATCACACCCCATAATTTACATTAATGCTCCTCCTTCACCATCCATTCATTGATAATATCCCTACTTAGACCCACATGATTTCTGTCTTCCCTGAATACAAATGTTTTCACTGTATTTACTGAGCAGATCAATTCATTATTAATAAAACTGATATTACCTTGCTCTATCTTTGGCACTGGCATATTCAAATCTTTCACACTTGCTAGACCATTGCCACATACAACATCATCTGCCTCCTTTGTAATAAACTCATTTACATTATGCAAAGAACTCTTGAGATTTACTCCGCCAATACTGTCAGCAACATTTATTAGAGTTCTAACAGGCTCAGCTCCAATTTCCAGTCCCGCAGCACCCCCAAATGTAGACAAACCAATGCTATTCTCGTCCCCTCTATGCTCCACTATCTCATCCCTATCAAATAACTCCCTTATGTAACCCAGTTCATTGTCACATCACTGATACTTCTCCCATTTGTATCTTTATTTCTCTTATTAAATTTCATAAAACCTCCCCACATATAAGTGTTACCCAGCACAGCATCCATCTGGCATATAGCCATCTTCCTCCCTTCCCTCTAATGTTTATTGTACCCTTCTCTGGTCCTATTCACAGCATATGTCCTAGTCGTCCTATGCACCTTAGGTGAAGCTCTGTCTGATTTTCTGTCCACCTACTTTGAAATTCTGCACTGTGTCATCCCCTGTGCCTGTGTTCATTATCATTTCTTCTAGGTGATAGTCATTTCTACCCCTTTAATGGTTTATTTCTTCTCTGTCCTGGCTATTTCTCCAGTCCCCATTCCTATTACTTGACCACCTGTTCCCATTATCATTGAAATTATTCTGATTTCTGTGATCTTCCTTGTGTTCTACCAATTTTGGTTTATAACACAGTGCCCTGTCCATGTTCTCAAAAAAATTCAAAAACGCTTCCATTGAATCAGTAGGGCTATGTATTAGATCCCATTGCAAGTTCTCTGGCAACCTTCTTTTTAATGTTGATATTTCTGTTAGTACCCCTAATGGTCTGTCTAAATGCATTAGTTTGCTGAGCTCCCTCACACTGAATTCTCTCGTAGTTTCTCTACCACTTCTGTAGTTTAGCCTATTTAAGAAATCATTTTGCAACCTTAATTGCCTGGCCTGCCCCCCAATATTTATGCAAGAACATTGCTTCAAATTTCTTATTGTCTACAAATTCCTCAGCATCCTGATTAGCCCAAGTCTGAGCTGGTTCCTCCAGCTTTCTCTTTAGAAATTTAACTATTGCCTCCTCACTCATCGCTATTACAAAGCTATCTTTGTATGTGGCCAAGAAATCTACACATAGTACTTACTTTCACCATTGAATGGCTTTATATTACTAATAATTCGCATGCGACACACTATCATCATGCCTGCCTGTCCTGCTGCTGCATTACTTAGGGTTTCATTCAGATTGTCTATCTTTCCTTGCATCATTTTGGCTTCCCCTTTTAACTTTTCATTGCCGATTTTAATTACAGATTCTAGTTCAACATCTGTCTGGAGTTCACATTTCCTGCACTGTTCTCCTTTGCTTCAATTTATCCCCCAAGTTCAGATTCTACAGTCTACACATTGGTTCCCAGCTCCTTTCCTACTTTGTCCATTTATTGGCTCGCTTTTGAAGATTTTTCATGAGTTTCTAGTTTATTTTCAAGTTTTTCCAATCAGATCTCCAACAGCTCAAACTTTTGATTTACTGCATTTATTTTCTCTCCAAGTTCAGTTTCAGATTTTATACTTCCATCTAGATAAAATTTTATGTTTTCCAATTTTAAATCTAAACTTTCAACTAATTTCTCAATCAGTGTGTTCAATAATCGAGTGAGTTCACTTCCTGGCACCCAACCATGCTCCTTTGGCATAACAGAGCTTCTACTATCACTCCCAACATCCTCTGATCTTCATTCACTTGGAAGTTTCTGTATCTCATCATCCATGGCTGATGACTAGCAACATATAATGCAACTAATGCTTGTACTTAACTTGTGGCTGCTATGACATCAACTGTTACTGCAACATGTGGAGCAGGTGACGATAAAGACACTGTGAAGACAGCAGCAAGGAAACAATATGGGGTGAACGTTGGCGATGGTATAGCTTGGCTACAGCGTGAGCTTGGAGATGGCCTGGCGACGGCATGGAGATGGTCGAGACATGTTCATGTGTGGCACAGCAAGTGAGAACAGAAACACTGACCAGTGCTGGTAAGGTCAGTGGCATCTCACTATGTCTACCACGTGGACCAGCAGCTTCCCAAATTTGTGAAAGACTGTCACACAAAATGTGGCAGCATGAGCTAGGCCTACACTGTAGAGTCTCTTACACTGCAGGCTACTGCTATATTAGTGTTCACATATGCACAATGATTGCACAGTCAGACTATTACTGCTATGCACAGTCTATAGGTCTGCGCCTCCACACTGACTGTTCACAGGCCTATACAGTTTGTGGGACACTCGATCCTGAAATACTTACCTGGAAAAAGTTGAATCCAAGTTGGGCCCATCCAATTGCAACATACCAGGGAGGTAGCATGCACAAGTAAACGCCTGTTGAGAGTTCAATAACAGGAACCAATGCTACTTTTCATCCAAATGAACATCCTAAGATTAGCAGATGCCTCATGGTTGCATTTACCCCTTATGTGGATGTTGTAGTTTCATCAAGTGGCCAGTGAATCTGTCAGTGAATTATGAAGAACACGTTAACACTTTTGAAAACTTTTGATTTAATGATAATAGTTCACAATAGAAGATTCATCAATATGGTAATATTCCAAGTAAAGACTGGGTTGGTCATGTGTCTGCCAGTGCATGAAAGCAGTTTGCTGACAAATTATGTATATGCAAATCCAGAAGAAGACGTTACATAGTACTCAAAAGACAACCAGCTGTTGGTATTTCAGAAGTGCTGAAATACAAATTTCAGTCCTAACATCAAAAGACTTCCAAAATGGCATACTCAGCTCACATACCTGAGCAGTATTTCATTGCCTGAACACCCATGTCCACCAGCAGAAGGCTCAGAAAATCTCTCTGTGTACTTTCAGCTCCATGAGTCACTTAACCGCTACCCTAATCAAAACTACATCAGAGACAAACCACATTTGGTCACAAATGGTCATTTATATTTTACACTTAAATCATATTCATTAAAATTATTTATCACAAAAATTAAAATATTCTTGCTTTCATAAGTATTATAAAATTCACTTTTACTTGTTTTTTAGATCGTTGCATCACCAGATTCCACATATAATAGTCTGCCTGCTTAGCTGAGTGGTAATGTCCTTGCCTCCCACGCAGCGGGCCCAGGTTCGATTCCCTGCCGGGTTGGAGATTGCCTCCACTCGTGGACTTGGTGTTGTCCTCATCATCATTTCATCCTCATCATTGGCACCCAAGTCACCCAATGTGGCATCGACTGAAATAAGGCTTGCACTTGGTGGCCTAACCTGAATGGGGCCTCTCGGCCAACAATGCCATACGATCATTTCATTTCACATACACTAGTCAAGAGTCTTACTATGTGTTATTCAAATGTTATTTTTTTGTTTTTAATATCAATTTCTAAATTCTCATTGAAAACACAGTCAAATCTTATACAGATTAAAGTAAAACTGTTTCATTATGGATGACTTGTCTTAGTACTTATTTTTTCTAAAGCACTTTTCTGGCTCGCCAGAAAATTCTTGGGGAAATTTCCCACAATATACATGTTCCAGCAGATCGTGCCACAGCTGTGATATGTATTACCATACGACACTGCCCCCATTATCTTACAGGGCATCACATGGGTTAATCTTGTGGAGGCTGTAAGGTATTTCAATGAGACAGCTGCTCATCATCTTCAGGTGCTGCTTACTGACATGTTGCTGCAGTGGCTCACCAATATATAAGCTGGCTCATTAGAAAAGTGCAGGTGCCAACAGGTGGGGCTATAACATCATGATACACCCATGCTCATAAATTAAGGATAATGCTGATACATGGTGAAACAACGCTCTGGTGGGTGGTTTGCAGGTTTAAATCACCTCAGGGTATGACCATGCGGTGCATTTGACCTGCGGTTGTCGCACAGTGGTGCTGGCAGCAGTCCACATACGCAGAGGTGTGTTGGTGCACGTCAGGGTACGGTGCAGCGAGTAAGTGTGCAGGCATTTTCAGATGTGCTAATGGTGACTGTGTGTTGAAAATGGCTCAAAGAACACATATTGATGACGTTATGAGGGGCAGAATACTAGAGTGACTGGAGTCTGGTCAAACACAGCGGGTCTTAGCAAGGGCCCTCCATGTGTCACAAAGTGTGATCTGAAGATTATGGCAATGATTCCAGCAGACAGGAAACGTGTCCAGGTGCTACAGTACGGAACATCCACAGTGGAAAGAACCACAAGATGGCCAATATCTCACCATCAGTGCCCGCAGACGGCCATGGAGTACTGCAGGTAGCCTTGCTCGGGACCTTACCGCAGTCACTGGAACAGTTGTCTCCAGATACACAATCTACAGACGACTGAACAGACACGGTTTATTCGCCCGGAGACCTGCAAGGTGCATTCCACTGACCCCTGGTTACAGGAGAGCCCATAAAGCCTGGTATCAAGAACACAGTACATGGTCATTGGAACAGTGGTCCCAGGTTATGTTCATGGACGAGTCCAGGTATAGTCTGAACAGTGATTCTCACTGGGTTTTCATCTGGCGTGAACCAGGAACCAGATACCAACCCCTTAATGTCCTTGAAAGGGACCTGTATGTACGTTGCGGTTTGATGGTGTGGGGTGAGATTATGATTGGTGCACGTACACCCCTCCATGTCTTCGACAGAGGAACTGTAACATGTAAGGTGTATTGGGACGTCATTTTGCACCAGTTTGTCTGAGCAAGCACATCTGGGATGCTCTCGGTTGACGTATTGCTGCACGTCTTCATGCCCCTAGGACACTTCAGGAGCTCCGATGGGCACTGGTGCAAGAATGGGAGGCTTTACCACAGTAGGTGCTCAACCACCTGATCCAGAGTATGCCAACCCCTAGTGCAGCCTGTGTACGTGTGCATGGTGATCATATCCCATATTGATGTCAGGGTACATGTGCAGGAAACAGTGGCATTTTGTAGCACATGTGTTTCGGGATAGTTTTCTCAACTTATCACCAATACTGTGGACTTACACAGATCTGTGTTGTGTGTGTTCCCAATTTGAGTGTGTGGACTCAGATTCCCCATCTGTGTTCACAGTACTGAGGCATTGTCAGCCGCAGATGACTGAATCGGAGCCAACACAGGTGGGAAATCAGAATCCACACACTTAAACTGGGTGCTAACACTCTGCCCGCACGTGCTCAGGGCAGCGATTTGCAGCTGTGCTTTTCCTGTGTCATACATGTGAAGACTGTGGCCTGTTTCTCCAGTAGAGGGCACTGAATGTTGCTGTATTCTCTGATTTGTCTACAATGATGTTCTAGCCCCACCCCTTGGCACCTGTGCTTCTCTAGCAAGCCAGTGTATATATTGGTGACCCATTGCAGCAACATGTCAGTAAGCACCTGAAGATGATAATCAGCTGTCTTGTTGAAACATTGTGCGGCTTCCACAACATTATCCGATGTGATTCCATGAACCAATGAACTATGGATACTTTCCAGACTACTGTCAGAGAGTAATCAGTCAGTTATTGGGAGTCTGATTTGTAGACATATTTATTTGAATAAAAAAAACCTAGAATGTTTATTTTGAAAATAATTTTAAATCAGTAAATGTTATCCTGAATGTTGTTGCTGAAAAAAATGTTGAGTGCCAGTTGTTGAATTGTTAATAATGCTCTAAGTTGTGCAGCATGTATGCATTATTGTGCATTATGCAGTTGTCATTGGCTAAGAAATTTGGAATGTAACAAGAAAACACATGCAAGAATGAAGATGATGATAAGGAATGGCAGGTAATACAGGCTAGCGAAACTTGAGACAAGAGTCTTAAGAGAATGGTGAAAATGTTGCAGGAAGAATTTCCACTTGCAGAGAATATAACTAACACAGGCTATGAAGCAGTTTTGAAGTTGACCATATAGTGTTTATGCAGCATAGTCCATGCAAAAAGCTACACTGAAATCCTGTACCACCACTTAAACAAACATATTAATTCAATGTTTGTTTGAACAATGACTAAACATCTGATTGATACTGGCCAATAGCAAGTACACTGAAATCCATTTGCCATGTAATCTCAAAATTATTTCACTATCCACTGGGAAACTAGCAAGAGTTGCTCCCCCCTGCAGCTCAGATCCTGCCTGCATTGATGTTGGTAGGTTTGATGTAAAAACAGGTTTCACTAGACCCATCAACAAGATAAAGATAAAAGTGACTTGCTGAGATGAGGAGACAAGGCAGACTCAGTGAGTGAGAAGATCAGGTTCAGGAGGAATGGAAAAAGCACCCTCGCTGTGGGTCTGATTTGATGAGGGTTTTGAGATTCTAAGTAGCCAGGAAGAATTTTTAAGGATGGCCCATGAACAAATGTGTTGGTCGTCAAGAGAATAATTTTTTTTGTGAGGGTAGAGTAACCAGCCTACAAAGCCAAAACTGTGACCACCTCCCAGAAGCTCAACACTCTTCCATTCCTTTTTTGAATCACTAACCACATTCCAAACCTACTCATCACAATCATTCTGCCTCCCCTCCTGCCAAAAGACACCCATTTCATTTTTTGTGTTTTGAGGATTCCCTCTGAAAATATTTCTATAGGCTACGGATTCCAATGAAACCTTGACAAGCATGGTCTATGTGTTACATATCAGATCCTAGCCATGACCGTGTGTAGTGCTGGTTGCTATTGTGAATGACAGTAGTGAGTTTCCAGTTTCTGTGAGATGGGATCTATTCTCAGCCCCTTAATCCAGCTAAATGGTAGGGGGCTGGCCCAAAAGGTGAGTGATTTCTATAGGATGGCTGCTGTTCCCTAATAGCTGTACAACAAACTTCTGAAGATGTTGGCTGGTAGCAGCACATTACAGCTGTAGTATGAGCATTAACAGGAAATAAGCAATCAAAGTGCCTACCTTTTGTCCTGGAGACTGATGGGCAAAGACTAACATATTGTTAAAATAATTTTGTTTGGAGCTAGTAAAATCATGGTGTCAGCAGACAGTTTCTGTGAGATGCATGCGTCTAGTTTTCTGGCTACTGTGCTGTGGTGGAGGGTGGAGGTGGTGTTGTAATGTGTGTTTCAGAAGTTGTGATCAGTAAAGTTGTGGAAGTGTTTGGAAATGAGTTCCCATGCACATTTCTGGAAACTGGTTTAGTCAGTTGCCCTTTTTTTTTTTTTTTTTTTTTTTTTTTTTTTTTTTTTTTTTTTTTCCCCCCCCCCCAAGATGGGTATTGCTGTTTAGCAAGCATACAAGGACTCTGTCAGAAAAGACCACCTACCAGAGAGTGAAGAAGGTAGCTAGATGGAACTGTTGTCTGATAACAATGAGGTGGAATTGATGAGGCTTATTAATGGATAATAAATTCCAATTGGCAACAGTAGAAGTTTTTAAGAGTGTTCTTGTGTGTGATCTTATACCTTCTAACTTTAGATTGATATTGTGTGTTGTTTATACAGAAGATGCAAGAAACTGGTTGGAGGCAATGAAGTGGATGTTTAAATTGCTCGTTTTCCAATCTCTTGATTGGATCTGAGAGTTTTTTGAAAGTTGTTTTACTGAAAAGTGATGCAGAAGCTGTGGCTATTTTACCCCTGTACCTTTGGTCAAAATGAGGCTGGTGACTTATTTAGCATGATAGTGTAAGCTTAGTAATCCACAGAAGTAATCTGGGTCTGCCACCAAACATCTCAGAGGAAGTCTACTGAGAAATACATCACATGATTCCTCTTGTGTATCACACATCACTAAGACTGCATGGACTCTGGCTGGAAGTGCATATGGGACTTCATTAGACACTGTGAAAACTCCATGAATAGGATGAGAACGAACATTTCCTATGTTCTGGAATGATGTGTGTCAAATGTATCAGGATGCAAGAATCATATGATTTAAATACACATTGAGGTGAAAACTGCTGGTCAAATCCCAGATAACTGGAGTGCTCAATGTTTGAAGATTAAGATACGGTTTTCCCATTTGGATAGTTTATCATAACATTGTTGGGTAAACTATGAAATGGGACAAGTGAGCAGATTCATCAAGGTACCCACTGAAATTTAATGCCAATACAGCAACTATTGGAGTAAAGTGGTAACTAACAATCTTTTTGAGCACAGTAACCTAAACTTAGATCAACACAAAGATGGAAAGCATTCTTCAGAGTTACAAGTAAAAAAGGAAGAAAATAAATAAATGGAATTTACCTTGTCATTATTTTCCTTCCAACTGGTTATTAAATTTTACACATTGCAAAATAAAGAGAAATGCTGAGACTGTATAAACTGCTGTTAGTGTTTCAAACCCCACATTAAAATTTTAAATTTTTAAAATATTACAATGTGATGGAAAAATTATGAAGTAAATATTTGTGATCAGCATCATGAAATTTATCAAATGATATGTGAAGCAGAAAACAACTAGGTTGTTTGATGAGTTGTAATGTGACTTTAATTGATTGTACATGATATTCAGCCTAAATTTTGCCCTTAATTTCTCTGTGGGGAGTTTTGGACAGTTGTTCATCTTCTTATGACTAAAGTACAAAAAAAGAGTTCTGGATGGATTACAAATAATGCAAGAGTAAAGGTAACCCCTTGGCATACAGTTAAAATGTAAATGAGCTTTTACACAATGTTCATCCTTGGGCTAACTCTCTCCCTCTCCATATATGTGTGTGTGTGTGTGTGTGTGTGTGTGTGTGTGTGTGTGTGTGTGTGTGTGTGTGTGACTGGGGAAGAGATGTGTCGAATGGAGTTGTGGTCAGTGAACAAATGTATGAATAGCTGCCTCTGTAGAGCTGTCCATTTGAAATGGAAGGTAGGATTGAGACAGTATTCCAACACTACTGAAGTGGGTGACAACTGAAGACTACATTACCCTCTCAAAAATTTTGGAAAACATTGTGAGGAGTGAGACTGGCTGTTGATTATTGACATTTGTGACATCACCTTTCTTATAGAAAGATCCATTAGTGGCTTATATTAATCTGCAAATAATGCAAAGTCTAGAGAAATCTGTCACTGGTATGATTCTCTGCCACGCATAATAGTTAATTACTAAGATATTTGTAGGGTGATGTGGCATAAGATACCAAGAGCATCAGCACAGAAGTATAGCAGTCACCTCTGAAATTGTGTGATCGCACTGAAGTTTTCATTTTTTTGGTTACAGTTATTGTTCTGAAAACTATAAAATACATGCTTTAATGTTTTTCAGGCGTGAGGGTATGTCTGACCTTATTTATTTAATGAATACCCTTGTTGACAAGGATGGGAAGATTTTGATTACCGGTATTATGGACGATGTGGCACCTTTGACTGATGAAGAAAGACAGATGTACAAAAATATAGAGTTCAGTGTAGATGAATACCGTGCAGACATTGGAACTAATAAATTACTCCACAATGAGGATAAGGTAAGAGATGGACTGCCTAATAATGTAATGTTGTTGCCTCACATTGTGTCACTCCTTATTTCCCTCTTGAGTCATGTGTTCAAACTATTTATTTTCAGTCAAATAGTTTGTTTAATCTTACATAATTGTATATCTGTGTAACGATTTAAAATAGTAGAAATTTTTGTTGTCTCAACCAATTGTGGAAAAACAGAAACTACCGTATGAAAATTTGATGTACCTATTTGCAAATCTGACAACAGGTATCCCAGGTCAGTTTCAGTCAGTCTAAATCTGCAATACGGTTATGTCGTGCTTCTATTACCACAAAAATATTTAGCTGTTTCAATTGTACATTATTTCCTTCTGTTTTTAACTTAACACTTTTTTAGAAAAAACTATTCGTCAGGACAATATGTGCTCGAAAAATGGTTCAGAGAGTCAAACAAATTATTTATTATTACCACATTTACAAATTCTGTACAAAAGAAAGGAAAAAAAAAACTGGATGATTCAACTCATGTCTTCTCCATGAACAACTGCTCAGTATTATTTGACTTCTCTTGTGTACTGCCTATCTTGTCAGCAAGAAAACTTTTAAATCCCCCCATCTGAATCCCATATTTGACTGTCCTGACAAGCATCCAACTTGGTCAGGATTATATGATTTTGGCACTTACTGTCATTGTCTTAAACCCCTGATGGGTAACATTTTCTTCATGAACATAATACATATAATTTGTTTTGAATTCTGTCACTGAGGAGGAAGTGATATTCTTTGCCTTCAACTTTAATTTTGGGCCAGTTTGTATGCATTTTATTGGCACAAGATCCCCAACATTGTACATGAAGGATTTCTTTTGAGACTGGTTGAAGCTAGCACAGTTTTTGTCTTACATCTTACTGTTTTATATTTAGCATCCTTCTAGTAATTTCATGATGTGAAGTGTGGCCTATGTGTGAACTCTAAATCCCATGAAAAGTACAAATTGTGTTTTCCAAATACTTCCATGGTAAGTTGAATTCATGGTATGTTGAACTGTTGGATTTTGAACCATTTGATATGGTTGTCTATATGAAGCTCAGCAATAGCTGTAGCCATAATACAGTTTATACCATCAGTCTGTCCTCTCCCTCTTTAAGGAGTCTTGTTGTTATTAAAATGTCAGTTTTCTACCAGTCAGCAATAATCCTCAAATTATTGAGAGGTAAAGCAAGTATCTGTATCAGTAGTTACTTGGATTGGACTCTCAAAATTATTTTTCTGCAATTATACGTTACTAATTCTTTCTACTAATTTTGTAGTCTTTACAGGACACAGGCGAATAAACTTATTACAAGCATCATCAGTAATACTTGCAATTCATTTGTGTCTCTTATGAGCCAATTAAAGTAATTATTGTGATCCATATGACAAGTACAAAATAAAGGTTGAAGAAAGACTTCCTTCTTTCCTGATTTTTTAATTCACAGTTAAACATTTTACACAGATGGAGATCACTCATTTCAACTTGCCAGTCACCTCTGGTAAATAATAACTTTGTTTTACTCCCTCTTTGCTTCACTTAACAACATCCTTTCTTGTGCACAAGACTGATGGTTTCATACTGCACAATTTGGAACCATTAAAATCCTTCTTCCATTGTTGAATTTGTAAAGAAGTTGTCATAAGATCATTCATTGAGAAAGTTTTCGTATGCTACCAAACCATTATCTTTTTCATGGGCTCTTTCTGATACTAGCTCACCTGCAAAACCAAACTATACATTTTCACAGAAACTTAAAACTTCTACATGTTTCATCCTAAAATCAGATTTGTGTTAGATGCTGTCATGGTGGTGGCATCATCTGGAGATATAATTACAAAGAAGCCCTCTTTCCTTGCATATCTGTGTAGCCCAGTTTCCTAATGTAGGTTGCCAGTTTTTAAAGATGTTTGGTGGCTACTTTCTTCCAATTATGATAAGCCAGAATAACCAGGCATGAGTTAATCTAGCTTGCTACTTTATTTAACGTACTAGCACCAACTCAACAACCAAGGAATAAACAACTAAAACTATTTATCAAATATACAAGTACCCCCACCCGCATGTTCCTCTAAACCCTTAACTTAACAAACAATGGGAAGTTCAGGATGGACTGTAACAATATTATGAAAAGGAAAGTTGCCACTCACCATATAGCACAGATGCTGAGTCACAGGTAGACACAACAAAGAGAATGTCACAAATAAAGCTTTCAGCCCTTGAGGCCTTCGTCAAAAATAGACAACATGCACAAACACAACTCACACACATATGACTGCAGTCTCAGGCAATTGTAGCCACACAAAGAACAACTTAACTTTTTTTTTTCAAATTACATTCCAAAAAATTGTTTATTAATGGAAAAACATCCTATAATGAATGAATTATGTATATACATATAAAGATGACTTTTGAAGATCAAAATAATGAATTACAAAGTTTTGAAAATCACCAGTAATAAAATCCTGAGTATACTCATGCACTGGTCTTTGACTAAAATATCCTGAAACTTGAAGTCATTTTTTAATTTTTGTGTAGCTATGAAGTCTAACCATGTATTTCACAATAGATTCCTGTGAACACAGATCCTGTAGGAGCTGACTGAAGCATAAAGGGTGTATTTTCTTGTAACACTGGTGAGCACTTGTCGCTCAACTGATGAACTATCATCACTTTCAATGTCTAATGAAGTAACATCACATTCTAATTAGAGCTGCTAAATTCAGTGTCAAACCCAGGAACACTGTAGTAATCCTTTTTTGAAAGCATTTTGTAAACAACAATATAAGAGAGAGTCTGAAAGTGCGCATTTTGTTGTTGAGTACCTAAGTCTGCATACTGTAAAGACAATATCAAGTGGCAACTACCTCAATCAAAACATGACAGCCAGGCTAAAAATGTAGTACCAGACACTCTCTAATGGCCGAACATATAACTATCAGTGCTGAAATGGATATGTGTTGGATTTTATTTTTTTGAAGGTCTCTTCTTAAGTTGCCCTAGTATACTTGGTGTTTTAAGTTTCTGTCAAAATAAAAATGAGGTAACTCAGGGTTTATGTTAAGGGGCTAAATCCTGGTTCCCAGGGAAAGTTGGTAACTGAGTTGACATCCAGATAGGAACGGCCTACGGAGGTTCTGGCATAGTAGCAGTGAGTACTATAGCAGCAGTCTCTTCTGGAATCACCGTGAAACCCTCCACATCACCCAGTGCTGTCGGATAATCTTGTTTTGATGTATAATTGGCAAATCGTTGTTGTCCCAGTTCCTCCACATCTAGATATTATGGCTTTAACCTGTCTGTGGATACTGTTCCATGTCTACCATTCTGGTCAATTTTGAAGGTGTCTGTGTGCCTTGAAAATACCTTGTATGGCCCAGTATATGGTTGGCTTAATGGGGGCTATGCTGCATTGCCTCAGAGCCAGACATGTGGTGTAATATGTAGGTCATTGTGAACAAAAATCTGTCTTTCTACATGTCTGACTGGTGGGCTTCCCTGCAAATATCTCATGCATGTACTGAGTTGCCATGTGAAGCCCATTACTTCTGATGGTTGTGTCTCAACTCTTGTTAGGCTTATGAGCTCTGCCAGTGCCCTCAACTGCTCCCCGTAGACCATTTGAGCTGGTGAGCATTGTAAAGCCTCCATGACTGTCATGTGCAGGCCCGCCAATACCAGTGGTACTGTTTCCACTCATGTATATGAAAAATGGGTCAGTTTAGCCGTTAGTGTATAATGCAGGTTTTCCACCATCAAGCTACACTCAAGGTGATCACTGGTAATGCACAGATGGTTGTGAATAGCTGTAGGATTTCTGCTGAAAGCCATGATTCAAACTGTGATTCGCAATCCATTGTAACTGCGCGAGGCATACCAAATCTTGAAAACCATATACCCACTAACGCCTTGGCCACTTTCTCTGCCAAGATGTCTGGTATAGTAGCTTCTGGCCATCTTGTCAACCGATTAATGGCTGTAACCAGAAAATATTGGCCAACCAAATATGGTATCAGTGCCATGTTGTCAGCATGAGTGTTGGAAAATCTGACTGGGTGTTGGAAACTGCCTAACTGGTATAAAAGCATGGTGACTAATTTTGCTCCATTGGCACTTAAGGTAAGAACATGTCTAAGCTCTGCAGTCCTTCTGTACTCCAGGCCACACCATTTCACTTGCTACTAATTTTGCTGTCGCATGTATGCCTGGGTGAGCCAAATTTGTAGTGCCTGGAAAACCCTACATTTAAATTCTCAGGAAGGTAAGATTGCTGTACTTCTCACAATCTGTCACACCAGATGCTTGTATCACCATATGGGGCAGGAATTCGTCATAGCCATAGGGCTGCATGTTCATTTGATACTGATCACACCACTTTACCACTATCTCCACCCACGGTACTGCTTATAAACTAGCGCAGTTCTGTGACAGGCAATCTGCGATGATGTTGTCCTTGCTGGAAATGTGTCACACGTTGGTTGTGTATTCTGCTATATACTCAGCCTATTTTCACAGCCGTGGTGATCTGCGAGCTGTGGCACAGTGGAAGAACAACATTAGTAGTTTGTGAACTGTTTGCCCCCTACTGATGACCAAAAGTGTTGAACAGCCATGTAGATTGCCAACATGTCCCGATCAGTGGTGTTCCTTTTCCTTTGGTGTTCCTTTTCCTTTGCTGTGGTGTGAGGCTATGTGAATAAAAGGCAAGCAGTTGTCACCTGCCATCCACCTTTTGTTGCAATGCTGCTCCTGTGGCATTTTGACTTGCATACACTTGATGGCCAATGGGCTGTTAATTCATGGGTGAGCCAATTGTGCCACTTTTGCCAAACAACACTTGACTGAGAGAAATGCAGCTTTGCTTGCTGGTATCTAAGGTACTTTCAGGTTGCTGGCCGTGTATTTGCCCATGAGCAATGCGGTGAGCAGTTTCTATTGTCTTGCCATCCCACAAAAGTGTTATCGATAGCGGTTCCCATACCTAAGAATCTACACAAGCCCTTGTACATTGTTGGTATGAGCATATTCTGTACTGCCTTGACCAGCCCTCACTGTGGGGCCAGCCCGGCCAAACAGACAACTTATCCTAAGAAGTGCACTTCTCGTTTGCTGAATCTACACTTATCAGCATTAACTATTGTGCCAAATTCTTGCAGATGCTGGAAAAGCTGCTGCAAATGGGATGCATGCTCTTCAGCTGTTGATGAAAATAAGAGAATAGTAATGTAACAGTAGAGAAGTGGCAGACCCTGTAATACCTCATGCATAAAATTCTGCCATGTCTGTGCACAGTTCCTCAAGCCAAAGGTCATAAATTTGTACTGAAAAAGCGTGAAAAGTTTTATTGCTGGGATTTTTGGTACATCCCTGCAGCTATGAGAATTTGCAAATAGGCTTTTGGACAGTCAACTACACTAAACAGTTGAGCTTGGGCAGTAGTTCTGTTATAGTGTGTTACTTTTGTGCCTTGGTAACAGTTGAGTATTATCTGAGTACTCTATAGTTTCTGCATAAGTCATGATCTATCTTTCTTTCTCACGACGTGTGAGGGAGATGACCACGGGTTGTCTGATGTGTCTATTATCCTTGTTTTCAGGAGCTCTACAAACCCAATCTGCACCACCAAGAGTTTGTCTGGTGGAAATCTCCTCGGATAAGCTGCAACAGGCTGGTCCAGCAACATGCAGATATTGTGCCTCATAGAGTGTCTGCATCTCCTGTTGGTAGTGAATTTGTGGGTGATCAATGGGAACTCTTGTATTACCTGGCCACAGTGCTCATCCTCATATGCCATCAATCCATCGGACATCCTATTGTGTAGTGCAGTCGATTGGTTTTTACTCTGCTCAGAGGACTCTTCTTCATCTGCCAGCATGGACAACACGTTCATCAGATCGGAATTGTGATTCATAGTAATTAACCGTCTGTTGACTAAATCTGGCAAGAGGCAGAAATATGATTAAAAAAATTGGCACCGTGTATGGGATCAGTGAAATTTGTAACCATGAATGTCCACACAGGCTCAAATGAAAGACCTAAGTCCAGTGTCCATCTCTGTTTTCCATAGATTTGGATGGCCAACTTGTTTGCTGCTGTGACTTGTGCCCTGCTATTAGTGTTTCATTTGCCAGCTGTCTTCTGTGGACACACAAGCTGTTGGTGGCAGACATCAGCATCCTTTAAGGTCCGCTCATGGAATTTGGGTAACTGCAGTTTTTAGTACGATGATGTGCAGCTTCCCCAAAATGCCTGTGATACCAGCACCACAGATCCATATTCGTCTCAGATGAGCATTAATCACCCTCCTCGCTCACGATCTGCTTCTCCGGAATACGGCACTCATAATGGCAATATACCTTCTGCTGCTGTTTCTATGATATTAGATTCATGCATGCTCTCTGTTCCTCCAACTTTTCTACCCTTTTTTCTTGTGTTGCCTCCATTGTTGAGTGCCCATATGAATTGTCAGTGGCTTGTGCTGCTTCCATATCTCTTCCTTGATCATCGTTACTCTATGATGGTGACACATACGGAAACTTCTACTAGGCTATTCACTACTATGTCTGGCTTTCCCATTAGCTCTTGCAGTGACAAACCTTGATAAGTAGCTATTGCTATATGAAAGTCCATAGGCAACTCACACAGCCAAAACATGCGTAACGACTGTTCTGGCAACAAATCTGATCCTGCCAATGCGTGTAAGGCCTCCATCACTTGAGATAGAGATTGGTTACCCATCAGTTCATTGTTAAAAGGCCTTCTCTACTCAGAGTTCCAGCGTCAAAGTGTATGGTTGCATAAGCGCCTCCTTTAAAGTGCTGTAGCAATGTTGTGGTAGAACATCTTCTGTTCCCTCTACCACAGTCTTTAAATGTTCTGCCATGATGATGTATTTATTTGTGTTTGTAAGTACATCGTGCTGTTGGGGATATACTCAACGTGCATAAATCTAGATGTTGGGTCAAAACAGCAGAAGCTTGACACGTCCCAGATGATTCATTGAACTTGCGTCTTGACGAATGAAGTTGGTGTCTGTGAATTGCGATGTAGTTGAGGCTGCGGGTTGTTCCATTTTGACATGTGCCACAGCTGTTTGCATGGTTACGCTGGTCATTCTCTTTGAAAAAATATCTTCATTTACAATGAATCACATCAGGGTCATTACTGTGGTGGTTACTTTCTTCCAGTTATGATGAGCCACAATAACCAGACACACGAGATAATCTAGTACACTATTTTATTTAACACACTAACAACTCAACAACCAAGGAATAAACAAAAAAAAACTTTTAATCAAATATAAAAGTTCCTTGATGCTATAACGCTCTACTCATTTCTTTTGCTGCTACTTTGTGGTGAAATACTAACATCGCCACAAATGTATCTCATTAAAGGATGTTGTTGAGCATGCTCTTTAAACTTATATTCCTAATTATTCTCCTTAAGTCATGCAGAGGTTTGTTGGTTGTAGAATCATTTGAGATAAACTTCCTTAAATATCACATTAATCCAAAGAAACTTTGTAATTCTGCAATAGATTTCATTTCTGGAAAGTTTTGAAAGGCATCTGTCTTCTCATCTGGAAGTCCTTTTTTCTGCACTGTACAGCAAACTCAAGAAACCCAACAGTTCTTTTGAAGAACTGATACTTAGCAAAATTAATTTTGAAGCTGTATTCTGCTGAAGCTTATAATACTCAACCAAGTGACTGGAGTGTGTTGTACTCACACTTTGCTGGCAGTTCAATATTGCCCACATAAATAAATATGATTTTCTCTTAAGGCAGTGTCCAAAAAATTATTCAATAAGTGGCTGGATGACAGCAGGCAAATTTGATTTTCCAAGTGGAACATCCCTGAACTGAGAATGTCATGAGTGTGTTACAAAAAAATAAAGTATACTTTTGACTCTCCTGTATAACATCGACATTAAAGAATACATTCTTGAGGGCTTGTGTGTAAAATACACATTCACCTTTCAGTTTATCTCAAATATTTTTAACTGTAAATTTGCTTAATTTTCTAGGAATCAGCTTGGTGTGCAGTAGCACTTGTGCTCATGTGCCACTTTGAAAATGACTGCTTATTTTAAAATGGGGACGGTAGACAGCTCTATGATCATAATTCAGCCCCTCATTTACTTATTTGCCCTGTATCATCCCATAGTCTTCAGAAGTTGACCATTGGCTTGCCACTGTGACTTCAGCATGAACTGGCTCACACAAGACGATCAGCGAAAAAGCATGGAAGATGTAGTCAGTCTCATGTATTTTAAAAATTTGTTAAGTTTATGTTAATTGGCTTTTATTTCCTTTTTGTTAATAGATTGAGCTGCTACTTCATCGCTGGAGATATCCAACACTTTCATTGCATGGAATTGAAGGTGCATTTAGTGATCCAGGAGCAAAAACAGTGATACCTGCAAAGGTCATTGGTAAATTTTCGATTCGTATTGTACCCAACCAGACACCAGAACGAGTGCAGGCTCTTGTTGAAAAATATCTTAATGAACAGTGGAAGAAGCGGGGTAGCACAAACAATTTTAAGGTATACATGTCACTACTTCTTTCATGTTTGCAGAGAGAGAGAGAGAGAGAGAGAGAGAGAGAGAGAGAGAGAGTGTGTGTATGGACTTGATGTGTGACGTAAGATATCATTTCTTTTATACATTGCAATTAAATCGTATCTATTGGTTTACTGTGATTTGTTGAAGATATGCCCCAACCAGAAAATATGATGATGGATGGTTAAACAGACTGATAAATTGTTACTGTGTCACAGTGGCTCCGAAAATTAAACAACAGAAACTCCTGGTAGGAATATCAACAATGTACGAAAAGATAGACATGTTAAGTTGCAGACAGGTACAATAAAAAGACACTTACACAAAGTTTTTGGCTATAGTCTTCATCAGCAAAAGAAAAATAAACACCATTCATACACACAAGCAGGCACACCTCATAAAGATAAGACTGCCAACTCTGGCAGCTCAGGCCAGAAGAAAAACACTGCTTCTGTACTTAAATAAAGTGTAGATTGGTACCAGTTAACTCTGTACATTGCCACAAACATTCGTAAACTGTTATACATTACATGGGAAGTTACTACTCTCAGAACCAACTAATATTAGTGTCTCAAAGACTCCTCAGTAACATGTCTGTGAATAGTATATATCAACAATTGCATATATATATACATCATATTAGTCTCCCTTGGTGCCACAGATCTTCCATGGTACTGGACTTCTTCATTCCTTCTTGCTCGATGGAGACTACAAATGCTCTCCAGCAGGTAGACTCTGCACCTGTTGAGTAATACTTTTCCACAATATGTGGCCTGATGTTTACGAGCTAATTGTGATCATGGACATCTGAGCTCTGTATTTGATGTATGTGATACATCCCCTTCCATGAATGGTAGCTACAACAACTGTGTGTAAAACTAAATTTTTTTAGCACTTACCCAAAAAGGAAAGTGGTCAGATAGGATCAAAATCATTATTTAAATAAATGTGGCTGGACCATCTTTGACAAAACAATATTAGGACAGAAGGGAATGAGGAAACAGATACAAGATGTATAAACAAAGTAATGGAAAATTATAATTTTGCATGTTGTATTTATCTGACTCAGCAATTTTTTTTCATTATAGTGTTGGTAAAGATGTTTGAAAATTATCTGTACAATATTAGCCATATCAAATATTTAATTTGTCAGCTGTCAAAAAGGTTACATGTGTTTTAGTAGTGCTGGAAATTATTTTTATAAGAAAAAATTGCCTTTAGTGAGTCTGCTGTGAGTAAAACAAGTTATGAGAAGTATAAGCATTTTAAAGAAGGCTGTGAAGATAATGGAAATGAAGAGAGCTCTGAGCATCCCATTACATTGTCAACTGGTGCAATTGTGGGAAAAAAGGGGGGAAAATCACGAACAGTTGTCAAATTACAGTCAGAGATATCACTGATGATATTGGCGTATTCATTGACTCAGGCCATGAAAATTCTTTGCAGGTTTTGGGAGTGACATGTTTGGCATAAAAATTTGTTCCAGAAGTGTTGAATTTCAAACAAAAGCAGGAGTGAATGCAAGTTGCTTGGGTGTTACTAAATGATTCAGTAATGATGCTGAACTACTGGAATGTACCATGAGGATGAGGAGGAAAGATGGATTTACCGATAAATCATCAAAACCAAGGCTCAATCATCCCAGTGGAACCATTTTGGATCACCAGGATGAAAAAAAGCTCCACAAGCATTATCAAATGTTAAAATTACATTCATTGTGTTTTCCAACTGTAATATTGTAGTGCCCCATGATTACTTGCCCCAAGACTGAACAATCAATAAGGAGTACTACTTAAAAGTACAATACTGTTAGCATGAAGCAGTCTCGGAAAAAAGCCAAGTTCTGTGAGGGAAAAATTCATGGCTTTTGTTCTATGATAACGCACCTGCTCACACCTCATTGTTTGTACCTAGTGCATTGGACAGGACTTGGGACAATTCATGAAACATTAAAACCTTACCTGTACTTTATCTCATTCTTAACTGAAATATGGTGTCAAGGATAACTGCTGGCCTCATTTCAGGATACAAAACAGAATCAATCAAATTGGGTGCACACCAAAACTGATCCTTAGTAGGCACCATGCAGAAGGGACCATGTGTTGTAGGGATCTCTGTCCTTAATTATGTTAAGGGTGATTTGTTCACACTATTTGCACATTCAGGTAATTTTTTTTCCATTTCTCAACAAACAATAAGGCAATAGCACCCATAGAAACAGGCTATGGAATTACATTATTTTCATTGCAAGCATCGCTTGCTGCTATATCAGACTGCTCATTTCTCTGGTCTTCCACATTTTCTGATACCCAATAAAATTACATTTGATTCCCTTGTGGCCATAGTATTTTAAGAATGTCACTTGTATCTTATTTGCCACTTAATCTTCTGGGTTCATTTGCTGACTAGTGGGCACACATAAGCTCTGTAAAATGTCACATACAATACATGTCCTCTGTCCTGAACATGCCGCTAAGACGATGTAAGACCTTTAGAACATTTAGTGTTTCCTCTTCAGATCATTCAGGTATGGTAACCATGTGAGTTCCTCACCATAGATGAGAATCATGAACTTCACTGGTTCTTAAAACTAAGGATTACATTATCAGTCACACTTCAGAGTGATTAATGACATGATGTACCTGATAATCCACATTTACTTATTCATCTAGGTGAAGTTGAAGGACCTGGGTTTTGCTCTTAGTTTTAGACCCCTTAATGTTAACTGAGTTGTCTAGTAAGTGAGATTAGAATACAAACAAAAATCATGCACAAATGTGAAATAATTTCCACTATTTGCATCTGTGGGTAATACGCTGTTAGTGGCTATTAAAAAAAGGAAGAGTTAAGATTTCCCCTGTGAAATACCATTCTCCTGGGTACATCAATTAAACCTGAAGTACCATTCTGAAAGGAAGAGCATACAGTAATGGAAAGACACCTTTGGAAGAAATTACTGTATTGCCAGGTAGTGTTTCAGGCCTTTTCAATGTCAAATAATTATCATATTTTGTGTTCCACCACCAGGAAGACTTGGACTGTGTACATAGAGTAATACCTCCTAAAATCACACCAAAGGCAACTGAGAAGTCTTCTGGATTTCAAAAATCCATATGAAGCAGACATTAATAACATCTTCTCTATACCAGTGGTAAGTGCAATACTTTGATGACTATGAGGGTTGCTGTAATCCTTCCTTATTTTCAGGAGAGGTTTATTATTACTTCCCTCCAGGAAGCAGGGTATTGTTCATGAAGCCAGATCGTACTTCCCCCCCCCCCCCCCCCCCCCCCTGCAAAATGGACAGTTGCACTCTGTGACAAAGCTGGACCTTCAGTCCAGCAGTGGCCACCGTATTAATTACCATATGATTGGAATGTTGGATTTCGACTGCTGTTGATTGTCATCCAGTTACGCTGGTTGGTGGTAGGTGCTAATGTGTCTCATAGTGTTTGATTCAAATACAGAAATGATCGCTGATGTGCTGATCCTCTCTGAATATGCAAATAACAGTATGAGTTATAGCAAGAGAGTAAAGTGGCGGATCAATGGCAGAAGATGATCCAGTTCCAGCACTGAAGTATGCCACTTTATCTCTATTAAGGAGGTAGATATCATTCGATTTGAAGAACTGCTCCCTTATTTGACCTGGGGACAGGTGCGAGTGAAGCCTCATTGCTTGTGATGTGCATTGAAATATCTGCTGAGTAGCACAGCTAAATCATTTCTTCTCTACAATGGCTTCTATTCCACATCTGAATATTTATCAAAAACTGATAGCAAGGTAGCTAAAAGAATATTTTCAATGTATGGTTACTTACATGAATAGTACCAGAGACTTAATATGTTCATACTCATTAAATTTAAGTAGTCAGTAGATGGTTAGCATGTAGCCAAACTCACAAATAAATTGTGTATTGATATCCTGTAAAGACACTTATTCATCATTCTGTGGAAGGAAACATCCTGGGGTAAGCATCAGAATATGCACACCAACAGACATGCAGTCACATGGCTGTTCCTCAGTGTGCGTCTGAGATGCCCAACATGACTGTCCCCATGCAGGATCATGCACTGCTGTTGAAGATCTTTTACAAGAATGGTGATTGTGCACCAGTAGCCCTGCAGAAGTTCTGGATACTTGAGGATATGATAAAAGGTATTGATCCAATGTCTGCTGAAGGGTCTGGAGAAAATGATTACAAAACTTGAAAAGACAGGTTCTTTTGAAGAACAATGTGGCAAGTGGAGGAAAGCAGTTGATCTGACATCTGCCAAAGATGTTGCTAAAGTATTGTAGGAGGGGTTGAGCAGTGGTGTGTGAACATGTAGTGCACAGGGAATTGCCCAAAAATTGGACACCTGCAAGCATGGTGCATAAAATCCTATGAAACATTCTGCACTGTTATCCATACAAAATCACCCATGTTTAGGAGTTGCTTCCTACTGACCTGCCAGTAAGACAAATGTTTACTCTGGAATTTCTTGCTCACATGGAAGTGGACAATGAATGATCTGTGGACAGACAAAGCCCATTTCCATCTCCAAGGATATGTCAATACATGGAACTGCAGAATATGGGCAATGGAAAATCTGCACACACTACCTCATTCTACAAAGGTGACTATGTGGTGTGAGTTGACAGCATTGTTTATCACAGAGCTGCATTTTTTCAAGGGGTCCTGTTTCCTATAATGTCTTCAGTAAACACTATGAGAACCCTTTGTGCTCCAGCATCATTCCAAGCCTCCAACATTTTTATGCGAAATGGTGCTCCTCTGCACATTGCCCAGCCAGTGAAGCAGCTGTTGTAGACATTTTGGAAATGCTAGAATTATCAGCTGTCATTTCCCTGCAGCCTGACTGTCCAGATAACCTGATCTTAATCCATGTGACTTCTGGCTGTGAGGTGATCTGAAACATGATGTGCTCAGTGCTCCAGTTATGAATGCAGCTGAATTGAAGGCAAGCATTATTCAACACATTCAGAGACACACTGATTTCTAAAATGCTGCTTCTCGATTTCAAATTGTGGCAGAAAACAGTGGGCAGCATATTGAACATGTCTTGTGCCAGTCTCACAACAATTAGAAACCAATGTTATTTTGCTTTTTATGTGGTTTTTGGCCTGAGAACAATTATATACTGATTTATTTTTTTTTTGCAGCCGATGTGGTACACCTTTGCTGTGATGGAAGGGCTCACTTAACTAACAGTGCTACAACTGTTGACTGCCAAGCTCTTGCAGTCATATGCATTGAACAATATGGATGGTGTAATATGCAATTCAAGCTATAGTCATTCTATTTGTGATTCATCTGTCATTTGTAGCCGACCCCATTTACATTATTTCGCTCACAACACCATCTATTGGTGAAATTATTATTAAATGATGATTCCCCTTGCATCAATAACATGCTGTTCGAATTTGACATCATTCTGAGCAGTGGTTTTCTTTCTACAGCATTTTGAAATGGGAACTTTAGTTGTGGACCCCTGGTATATAATTCACTCACATGCCTCCGCATATAAGCACAGATGTAGATGACCATGACCTGCCACTCCCTTCAATAACAACAACAACAACAACAACCAACAATAAAGTTTTTGTGGAAAGATGCTATAGCAAAGGATGAAGGGAGCTTGACATTAGTAGTTGTGGAGGAAATCATATTGTGAAATTTGAGACACAATTATGAAAAATATTATATTGTTATAAAGTAATACTGCCATGAGCTATGGTGCATGCAGTGTGGTGTAGTGGTTAACATTGCTGGCCGGCATGCTGTGAGTTACCAGTGCAAACCTGACCAGCGGCAGCTATTGTTATTTAGTATGAGTGTGCTGAAAAGTAATGCTTCTGAATTTTTATTCTGTTCTTAATATTAGTTGAGATATTACATGTTATGCATATTACTTGATTGACTTTCCCGCTTTACTGACACAAGCTGCAACTCTCTGCCCCTTGAGAGCTCCAAATAGTAGTGCATAACATGGCGGTGTGTAACATAACTGTGTCAATGCATGCAGAATGCTGTAGTCAAGTTTCTAACTACAGAAATTGTCCACACATGGAACACCCTCTCCTTCAGCATGACAATATCAGGTCACACATGAGTGCTGTGACATTTGCAACACTCTGATGTCCTGGGTTTACTGTCATCGATCATCCTCCATACTAGACCTGATGTGGCCCCATCTGATTCTCATCTGTTTTCAAAACATAGAGTATCTTTGAGGACTTCACTTTGATAGTGAGGAAGATGTGTTCTTTGCCAGGGTGACTATGTTGAGAAATAAATTTATGGATGTGAAGAATAAGATGTAGAATGTTGATAAACTATGTTTTATTTAAAAAGCTTTAAAAGTTTTCACATAAAAAATTCAGGGGCATTACTTTTCAGCATGCCCTCATATTTATCATTTCTGGGAAGTTCTTGAAATATCCCATGTTAGTATGTTGTGGAATATTCAGCATTTGTATAAGTACTAACATATTCAGTGTCTGCATAAATAGCTACACTCTCTGTCCAAGAGATCAGTTCCGTAGTAACTTATGTTGGTGTTCGTAAAAAGTGTGCTTTCAATGCTAAGTGCTGTATTTCATTGACAACCTTGCTTTTGCCATTTGAACTTGGATTATGGTTACAATGTGTCATGTTTGTGGAGGGCTTGGGTCCTTCAAAAGATCTACATCATCGTGGATCGAGTTTGGCAATGTAAAAGCTGTTACCTACATGGACAGGGACTCGAATACAAGCAGCACATCATTCCCACAGTTCTTGTATTCAGGAGACCAATGGATTCCAAGCTAGCAGTAAGTAAGCTGCACATCGGCCATTCATCAGTGTTTTTCAGAGATGCTTGTAAAGACCCAATGAAATGGGTGAAAGGATTCAATTGAGTCACCAAATACAGGAGGTGGGATGACGTGATGTGTTTGGCAAGTGTGTATTTTTACTTGGACAGAAATTCTCAGGACAGTTTGAGAACAATGAGGAGAAGCTCATTAGCTGGGAGATGTTTCAGGCCAAAACGAAGAAAAATTTGGTGACAATCAACAGGCAGTCCGACTGGTGGATGAACAATTGAAGAACGTGAACACCAGTGTCATGGGAAAATGACACCATCATATGTAGAGAATGTTCTGGCCCTATGCCAAATGGTGAATCTGAATATGACAGAAGCCAACAATATCCCATACTTCATGAAAGGAGCCGCAGAAGACGTGTACCAATCTGTTCTGGTAAAGGATGTCACAACAGCCAAGGAGATTATTAAGTAGTGCCATTGCATCTAGGAAATGCAACAGAAAAGAAACAGACAGAAGATGTATGACCTGACTCCCCTATGTGGTCTCTATGACAGTTGTGGTGACAACCTCACCTCTCTCATACAACAGTTAATGAGAGAAGAGATACAGCATTTTATGGTAACTAGAACTGTTGGACTGAGTAAGCAAGAGATGGTAGCTACAAATGTTGACCAGTACTTCGGGAGGCAATAGCTAAATCTGCCAGGAAAAATGGACTAGGACAACTCAGACTTATTCTGCAGCCATCAAACAGCAGCCCAGCCCCTGACCAAAACAGGTAGAACCTAGTCCTATGTCATGTATAACGCTCCATTGAAGAACAAACAGTTGGTGGACAGAGGACACATGCCAGTGTTTTTCCAATATGGATGGCCTGGGCATATTGTACACTACTGCAGAGAAAGAAGGCAAGTTTTTGACAACAGCTAAGCTGCCAGACATCAGCCATCATTACAGGTAATTATAGTCAAGCTGTGTGATGAAGCCCATTGTTGTATCCAGCGTGCTGTAGTCATTTTCCATTGCCAAACAGAGGTACCAGCCATATGTTTAGCCATCACAGATGCAAATCTTCCATGGTTGACAGTGACCAATTTATCAGTAAACTTCATTAATGTCATCATAGACGGCTAACCTCTTTGTGCTAGTCATCTTGAGGGAACTTCCTTTACTGTAATGTTGGATGCTAATCGTTGTCACCTAAAGAATAGTATGCATTGTGATATGAAAGCTATTGTGCTGAAAGTCACAAATGGGATATATGCCCAACTGAATGTATATTCAAAGGATAGCTATCAATGATGGAACACCGTCCTTCGAACTGTCGTCTTAACAGAATGTAGTAATAATGCTAATTTCAGCTGGGGCTTCTTGCAGGCATCACAAATAATCACAGCTCCAGATTGACATAGCGATCCCAACAAGTACATGTAACTGAGTTTACTTTCAACTGTTTTTTTGCTGTTGAAGATACTGTTATCCCACCCTCATCAATGAGACAAGTTAAACTGTGTAGCTTTTACCTCTTGCAGATACCTACTCACTACTCAGACTTATAAAAGAAATCTAAATGAAAGTAACAATTGTAAGCATTGTAGCCACTCAAGAAAAATTATGGATCACTAATTGTCACAAGAAGCCACAACTCATCCCTAAAGGTACGCACGTAGGGACAGCAGAACCAGTCCAGGAAGACCATCTTATTGTCACTGATGAAGAATCATACTCCACTACTGGTAGACAAGTTGAGGGAGAAAGCTATTATTGAACTGTGAATGGGACCTGGCTTGACCTATGAACAATGTTGGCCAGTGACACCCATTCTGTATCAGTTTTTGTATGTTTTCAAATGTTCTGTGATGCAAGAGCTTATTGTGCTGAAAGTCTCAAGTGGGAAATATGTCCAGCCAACAGGAACGTGTATTGCAACAATAACTATCAGTGACAAAACACAGCAGCCTATGGTAAAATACTGTATGAAGAATGGGAATCATCCACCCATCGCCACCATACATGTAGAGTGCCACTGCATGGACTAAGGATAACCAGAGAGGAAGTGGAGAAGATGCTGAAAGATGACATCACTGAACCTTCAGAAAGTCCTTGGCCTCTCCTGTGGTACATGTGAAGAAGTAGTGCGGCACATGACATTTCTATGTCAACTACTGATGACGGAACAAAATCATGAAGAAAGATGTCTAACCATTGTCGAGCATTGATTACATTATAGACTGCATAAAAGGAGCTAGGGACATGGAAATAGGCTACTTGCCAATTGAGGCTGAAGAAGCTAACTGGTAAAAGACTAATTTTGTAGCTTCTGATGCCCTGTATGAATTTAAGGTTCTGCCGTTTGGACTATGTAATGGTTAGCCACATTCGAATGTGTGATGGTTAACCTGCTTCACACCTTAAATGGATGATATTTTGTTTACATTTGGATGACATTGTCATTTTTGAGACATCTGAAGAACATCTAAGCCATCTGACAATCTTATTGAAGAGTGTTCAAATTGCAGGATTCTGTCTGAAACTGAAAAAATGCCTCTTCTCCTCCAAAGAAATAAAAATCTTGAGGTGTCTACAGAATGGTAATGGAGTCTGTCCTGATCCAGATTTTCCAACTCCTCAGCACAATGTGATATGAGAAGTTTTCTTGGGATGTGCTTGTACAACTGGCCATTCATAAACAACTTCTGTAGTAAGGCACATGTGTTGCAGTAACTACTGCAAGGAGAAGCCATATATTCCTAGAATGAGCTGCAAGTAACATCTTCTGTTGTCTTTAAGGAGGTGCTAATATCTTCTACAGTTGCAGCATTGTATGATGAGACTGCAGAGACAGAAATTCACACCAAAGCTAGCAGTCATGTGGTAGGTGGTGTCCTAGTGCAATTTCACGAAGGTGCTGAAAATGTGATAGTTTATGCTTCCAGAGTCTCTCCAACACTGAGATGAACTTTCCTGCAACAGAGAAAGAGTGTCTTGCAGTTGTTTGGGCCATCAACAAGTTCTGGACTTATTAATTTTGCAAAACATTCACCATGCAGATGGATCACCATTCTCTATGCTGGCTGACAAGTCTGAAGGCTCCACTCAGTTGAGTGGTGAGATGGGCACCGAGACTTCAGGAGTACGACATAACCGTGGTATACAAAAGCAGATGTAAGCACAGTGATGCTTTAAATGACATTTCTGCTGAAGAGAGGGGAGATCCAGCATTGCTAGAAACCGTAAGACTCGAAGAAGGATGAACAACAAAGTAGAATTCTATTTCATAAAGAGACCATTGTACAAGAGGAACTATGATTCACTGGGGTTGATATAGTTTCTGGTCATCCCAACTCATATGTGGCCAGCTGTCCTTCAGTATTTCCATGATGTTCCAACATATGGTCACCTGGGATTCATGGAAATTCTAGACAGACTCAAAATGAAAGTATCTCTGACCAGGTCTCTATTGACCCATTAAACACCCTGTGAGCCACTGTAAGGAATGCCAACAACAGAGGCAATTGCCCCGTCGGTTACCTCCGGGGCATCTGGTACCAATTCCATCGCCATTCCACCAAACCTTTTGGGGAGATTCCTGAAGTCAACAAACACAAACCAATGGATGAAAGTCTGTGTTGACTAGTTCACCCATTATACTGCCACCAAAGCTGTGTTGACTTCCAAATCCCTGAAAACTGCGAACTTCCTTGTCAAAGTTATCATTTTGAAGCACAGAGCATCCTGTGTAATGGTCTCTGATCACTGAAAAGTTTTCCAATTGAGACTCCCATAAGTCCAACTCCTCGTCCAAGTCGTGGGAGATGGGCAATGGCACAAAGTAGGGGACTGCCTATAGGGGCGATGTACAGCGGGGACTTCGTGTGCCCCAGGACCGCTACGGTAGCTGGGAAGGCCCTATGGGAACCCTGAAACGTGACGGCTAACGGGGCTCTGGTGAAGCTGCGATAGGCCTAGCAAGCAAGTAGTGGATAAATCAACTGCTTTCAAAAAGGGAACATGCCTCGGATCACGGAACGGATTTAAAGGAAACCGACCAAGCAATGGAAAAGGATTACGAGATGGTTTACGACTGGGCACCTTAAACGTAAGGACTCTAACTGGGAAGTTAGAAGAAATTGTAGAAATGATGGAAAGGAGGAAATTGGACATCTTGGGACTTGCTGAGACTAGGTGGAGAGGAGTTGGTGAAAAACCACTAAGTAAAGGATGTAAACTGTACTGGATAGGGAATGAGAGGGGAAGAAATGGAGTGGCAATAGTGGTCAGAGAGGGTCTGCAGGAGGAGGTGGAAGGTATCAATGATCGAATGATAAAAGCCAGAGTACGAGTGAAAGGAAAAAGCATTGAAATCATCCAAGCATATGCCCCACAGGTGGGGTGTACAAAAAAGGAGAAGGAGGAATTTGAAGATGACATGCAAAAGCAGCTAGATGGAGGCAATCAGATTACAATAGGGGACCTCAATGCACATGTTGGCACAGACAGGAAAGGATTCGAGGAGATAATGGGACCAGAGGGCTGGGGGAACCGAAATAGAGAAGGAAAATTGTTGCTGGAATTCTGCAAGAGGAATGGGCTGGCGATCGCAAATTCCTGGTACAAGAAGAGAAGTAGCCACAAAATAACTTGGTACAGTGGAGACTGGTCCCAAACTTCAGTAGTAGACTATGTACTAGTGGATAGGCAGATGATGAGCAGCCTCACAGATGTTAAGGTCATTCCGTCTGAGGCCTTAGACAGTAACCATCGGCTGTTGGTAACCACCCTGAGAGAGAAAAAAGGTAGGAGGGCAACAGACATACAGGAGAAAAGGTTGAAGACATGGATGCTGAAAGAGGATGAACAGAGGACCCAGTACCAGACACTGATCAGGAAGAAGCTGCCAAAGGAAGATCAGAGAACAGTGGAAGAACAATGGGGAGATTTTAAGAGGGCTCTAGTTGAGGCAGCTGAGACTGTGTGCGGAAGAACTAGCACAAAGAGGAGAATTAAGGAAACCCCATGGTGGAACCACATATGTAAAGAGGCAGTACTTCGAAAGAACAAAGCCTTCAGAGAATGGTTCCAGACCCGAACAGAGGAAGCTAGGGTAAAATATAAGGAAAGCAAGAAAGCGGCACAGACCATAGTAAGGGCGGAGAAGAAGAAGTGGATGGAAAAATGGACAAGAATGTTAGAAGAGGACAGTGAAGGGAACAAAAAAGTACTTTACACCATGGTAAGAAAAATCTATGAAAAGATCCTGGAGAAGAGAATAAGAAGCAGTATTGAAAGTAGACTGCAAGAGGAGCAGTATGGTTTCAGACCGGGAAGATCAACAACGGACCTCATATTTGCGGTAAGGCAACTGCAGGAAAGGCACTATGAGTACGGGAAGGACTTAATCATGGCCTTTTTAGATATTGAGAAGGCGTATGACAGTATCTATAGGGACAAGCTCTGGGATGTGCTGAAAGCAAAAGGGATAGATGAAGAGATAACACAAAAAGTCAGAAAAATGTATGAAGGAAGTGAGAGTTGTGTGAAAGTGGGGAGGGAATGTACTGCATGGTTCAAGCTGGAAAATGGGCTGCGACAGGGAAGTGCACTTTCACCTTTATTGTTTATTATTGTTATGGATGAAATCCTACAGCAAGTATCAGATGCGATTGGAGATCATAAAATGAAAGCAGTGCTTTTTGCCGATGACCTGATGTTATGGGGAAATTGCGAGAAGGAGGTGCAAGAGCAGTTAGATGTATGGGAGGCAACGGCAGCACAATATGGAATGCATTTCTCTGCAAAGAAAAGTGAAATAATTGTCACAACAAGGAAGAAGAATAGGCCAAATGTGGATATAACTTGTGGAGGGGTAAAACTACAAGTGGTAGAGAACTTCAAGTACCTGGGAAGCATGATTGAAAGTAAGGGGGGAAACGCAATGGAAATAAATGAAAGGTGCAGAAAAGCAGGGCAGTTCTTCAAATGCATTAGGGGGCTTATTTGGAGCAAGGAGGTGCCACAGAAATCCAAGGGAATTATATACCGAACCTACTTTGTCCCCATATTGGCATACGGAAGTGAGACATGGGTAATGCATAAAAGCGACAAAAGTAGAATACAAGCTAGTGAAATGAAGTTCCAGAGGAGCAGGTTGAGTGTAACAAGACGAGACAGATTGCGAAATGTGTATGTGAGGGAAAGACTAAAGGAGGAACCAGTACAGGACAGGATAGAAAAATCAAGACTGCAGTGGTATGGACACATGAAGAGAATGGATGAGGGAAGAATTCCAAAGAGGATGTTTGATCTGCAACTGGAGGGGAAGAGGCCCAGGGGAAGACCAAGAGATAGATGGGTGAAGGGAGTGAAGGAGTGTGTAGCGAGAAGAGGAGAGAACTGGACGAAGGTGGAAGAGGGGGAATGGTGGAAAGACAGAACACGATGGAGAGGCTTGTGTTCCCGACAGACCCAGCCATGGCTGGAAACTGTCCAAGATGATGATGATGATCAGAATTAATTTCGCATCAACCATAGGATGACAAATACCTACCAACTGTAGATGAGTGCTCTCACAGAATGCTTTAATAAAATTCTGCCAGATTTGCTCTTGATGCACATTGGCATTGAACAGAGAGCTTGGGCTACAATACTGCCCCTGTTGCGGCATTTGCATACAATACAGTGAAGCAAGACACAACAGGCCTCACATTTCTCTTTTTGTTTCATGGCTGTGAGGCTGAAGTGACAACGGATACACTATTCCCATTCCATCTGTACAATACACAGGGTGACTATATGAAACACTCTGTCACCAGGACTGAAGAAGCAAGACAGCTAGCTGGCTTCCATTCAGATCCTGGATGCCAAGGAGAAAGTTCGAGAGCACTTTGATTAAGACAACAGAAGTGCAGAGACATCATCCATGTTCCTTGTAAGAAGCCCACCTACAGTCCACAGATGCAGGTTGACCATGAGAGCATGAGAGGTTGAAGGAAATTGAAGACTCATTCGACAGTTGTGAAGCATCGATTGGTGGGGGCGGAGGGGGGGGGGGGGGGCTACGTTCGATGTTCAACACTGTGAAGAGGGTGTAACAACACAACCAGCATGCAAATAACATCTGCCAACACCATTACACATAGGACCATTGACTAGATCTAGACCCAGAGTGCTGCAGTCAGTTCCAATGAGAACTTCTGAAGCGGCTGGTCACTGTTTGTTCAGGAGAGGGAGCAATGCTGTGAGCTGTGGTGCATGTAGTGTGGCATAGTGGTTAGTGTCACTGGCTGGCGTGCTGCAGGTCAGCAGTTCAAGCCTGATCACCAGCAATTATTTGTTACCTAGTATTTATCATTTCTTGAAGATCATTGAAATATTGTATTTTTGTAATGTTAGTGTATTCTGGAGTATTCTATGTCTGTAGAAATACTAGCATTCTGAAATAGTAAATGTTTGTGTAAATAGCCACACTCTCCATCCAGGATGTCAGTTCTGTTCTTGTTCTGGCTGTATGTTGGTTTTCATAAAAATGTGCATTCAGTGCTAGGTGTTGTATTTCCTAGACAACCCTCCTTTTGGATTTAGACTTGAAAGTGGTTATCACATGACTATATCATTTCATACAGATACACTTTTGTAAATTTTGTAAATAATACTTGTTAGAAGAGTAAGAATTTTCTTTTCGTTATTATGTGCCACACACAATGACAGAGCATTTCTGCTCAAATCTCAAGACTGCAGTAGGCTAGGCTGAGGATGGCAGATACATCTGAAATTATTCATTTTCTTTCTTTTCCCCTCCTTTACATAGCTGTTTTACAACACTTACATTTTTTTAAAGAAAGATTTACTATTTACAGGTTAAAATGGGACACGGTGGCCGATATTGGCTTTCAGACCCAAATCATCCACACTATTTGGCAGCGCGTGCAGCTACAAAACATGTCTATGGTGTAGATCCTGATCTAACACGTGAAGGTGGCTCAATTCCAGTCACACTTACCCTCCAGGTAAGTTGTCAGTTAATTATGTTGAATATATTTAGCACTACTGTCAAGTTGAGTTTGATAACTGACTATTAATTTGTGACATTACACATAGGAAAATATGACAGGTCAAGTAGATGACACATTAATAGCTTATGTGAGTAGGTATGAACAGTACTTCATATCAAACAGGCAAGACTATGCAGGTGTCAATATGTGTCCATCAGTGTGTAAGTAACAAAGTGTTTTTAATGGTTTTTGCTTTTTATGTATTGGGTTTGCGACAATATGACTTGACAATTGCATTTAACTCTGGTATCACAAAAATATTGTGGAAGAGGAGCATCTTAGCAGAGATTAGTCTCTATTGTAACAAAGCATGGAGTTTTCTTCAGAATGAATTATATTGTTGAGGAACAGAGAGTATACTCAGATCTAGACAAGGACTTTGGTCCTCCCTCCTCCCCTAATATTCTAAAATAGTATTACTTGGAAGGTGCGTAATATGATAGACAGGGCATTCTGAGGCACAAGAAAGGTTTGTGTGTGTTGTCAAAAACATGATCTGTGTCAAATGTGCATAGTTTCCCATTTTTTATGGGGATGTTGTGTGCTACTTGACATCAGCAGTGAAGTGTAATCACACTGTTACAAAGTATGTATTTATTTACTAATTCCTGGATCGGTTTGCATTATTGGTAGATGTTGTGATAAGAAACAAGGCCCACTGGAAATAGGAAAGGAAATGATTGAATGACCTACAAACTAGTAAGTTTGACATATAATAAATATGAGTATTTTTGCAATTTCAGGGCACTTTCCAGTAGTGTACAATAAGCCAATAAATGATGTCATTCTACCATCTTTTTAATCTTTTTTTAAAATAATCACTGAGAACATTATGCGTGAATTTTGCAGTTTCACAGTCACAGAAATGCTTTTATAGTGACTGCTGTGACTATGCTGCTCCACATACCAGGCATGTTTTGTGGGCTGCTGCATCTGCTGGAGGATGCGAGTAAACAGCTCACATCCATATAACATACCGAGCTATTTACAAAGCTTACTTTGACACAGCTCAGGCTGTTTACTTTGTTGTGTCCCACATTCTCCATGGTGTTCGGTTGCGTCCCACATTCTCCATGGTGTTCAGCAGCACCAACCTCATCGGGAGAGTGCCACTGCATCATTTTGTGGCCAGTACCACTCCAGGCTTTACACTGGTTGCACCAGAGTCTCCTGTATTCATTATATCAGTTTTGCGGTAGCTGGGCATTTCACTGGACATAGCACCCATCAGCCACAGAACCAAAAGTTTTGTTTTGAAATTTGTAGCTCAAACTTGGATATAAATAACTGGTTTCTCAGTAATGAGGTGTTATTGTCAGCCTTAGTCTCTGTAAATAGATGCATTGTCAGTTTTCCAAGCAGAACAGCAAAATCTTGCAGTTGAATTTGATTGCAAGAGCAGTGAAGCAAAATGTTAGTACTGCTGCGCATATACTTTCATTGCACTAGAGCAAAAGACAATTGCATATTGCGGATGCACCTTACTTGAGTAACATTTATGGACTGAACAACTTTTTATATTACAGTTCCATGCCGGAATTGTACCATAATTATAAACTGCAGGAGCAAAGAGCACAAACATTCAGACTCCTGAATGCCATGTTGCTGTTAAGTAAAACATTAGTTTCCCATATCACAGCTAGCCATGGATTTAAACTAATTGAAATTCATAAAATTTTTGTTGTTTTATAAAACACCACAATATTTCTCATGTTGTGATAGGTATAATTCAGAGTCCTGTTTAATAATACAGACTTTTACTTCAAGTGGGTTTGGTTGAAAAGGACTTAAGGAAACTATCAAAAATCCAGTCAGGATGTGCAAGACTGGCTTGCTCCATGGATTCCTCCAGATACGAGTCAAGAGCTTCAGTTCTTTACCCTCTTGCTTGGTGTTAGAATTATAGAACTATTATTTATGCACTATGGTTCCAAAGAAAAACTGCTTACTTCAAGTGACAACTCTAGCTTTGTTTGCCTTATTGGCTACCAATATTTGAAGTCTTTATTCAATGTAATTTATGGTACTGGCAATCAGAATATTTGTCATTGCATAAACTGTCAATACGTAGGAAAAAACATTGGATTTTAATCAGGCAAAGGAACAAGTTGGCTTCCAAAGTGCATAAGGGACCATTTGTAAGTCATCAATAAAATTAGAGAACAGAGCCATAAGTATGAATTTCCACTATCTCTGGGACTCATAGATTCTGAGAAAATTTTTGACTAAGATTCAAAAAATCAGTACTAACAGCACTCAAGAAACAAGACATTCATTCAGTGTATGCAACATACTGAAAAATGTGAGTGTCAATGCTACAACTCCCATTAGACTTAATCATGATTGCGAGAAGTTCAGAACTGAATGAGGAATCAGCCAAAGAATGTCTATATTACCAAAATTATTCTCAAGAAAGTGCACAATGTTAATGCAAGAAATATGAATCACCGCTGTTGTTATGATGACACCACACACATGAAGTTAAAAATAAATGAAGGAACTTAATAGAACACTCTTGAAAGTAGACCTAAAATCAAGTATAATAAAACTACACTAATATATAACAAACATATTGGTGCTTATGGTTTTCAACACTAAATGTCTGAAAAGGAAAGTTTTCCATCGTCAGAACAGATGATACACACATCAATTCTTTTGAGCCATGGACTTTAATGCAAAACTACTAATAAACTGAGGATTCTTCAGCAAGCAATAAGGAGATGGATGTTATGGATTACTAGAAGAGTCGGGAAAACAAGCAACTTGATCAGGGAGTAGATTGCTTGGAAAAAGTAATTATGACAGTGTGATAAAAAAAATCTTTGTTGGGCTACAACAGATAAGACAAGACAAGACAAGACATCACAATGGAAGGTGGTTCAGTAACAGTAGAAAATACAAGAGTTGCCCAGAAAGTGATGCATCACATTTTTCTTTCTCAATCAAAAACAATGCTACGAATGTGAAACGTTATGTATGTATTATTTTGAAGTCTCCTGAGTGAGCACACAAAGTTTCCGTCAATTCCAACAGAATGAAACTGTGGGGAATATTCACAAATGCTTGTGCCAAGTCTATGCAGCATCTGCTGTTGACAGAAGTACCGTTAGTCACTGGGCATGGAGGGTGAGGTCATCAGAAGGCGGTTTGGGGGAATTCCACGATTTGCTGTGATCGGGGAGACATCCACAGCTGTCATATCTGACCTAGCCCCCTTGGACTTCCACTTGTTTGGGCTGTTACAGGATGCCATTTGTGCAAGATATTTTGAGGACGATGAGGTGGTGATTCGCACAGTGAAGCACTGGTTCCGCCACCAGGACAAGTGTTGGTACCAACAGTGCATACATGCTCCTGTTTCATGCTGGAGGAAGGCCATAGAATGGGATGGTGATTATGTGGAAAAATAGGATGTGTAGATAAAACACTATTCCTTCATATGTGGAATTCTCATTATGTTCAATAAAGACTTGTTGATGAAAAAAGTGTGGTGTATTACTTTCTGGGCAACCCTTGTATGTTGCATCGACTCGAACATGTACATCTGAAGAACATAAGCATAGAAAAATTGGAGTAGGCTTTTATCCAGATATAGATGTTTAATGGCTGCTGAGGATGTTGTTGTTGTTGTTGATGATGATGATGATGATGATGATGATGGCTTTGAATGCAGAACAATATTTTTCATGCATGGCCAATGTTTGGCATCTTTCCATAGTGTTAGTTCTTTCACACACTATTAATGACTGTTTTCAAGAACTGACCCAGTGGTGAGGAACAGAAGCTTGTACATAAAGTCTTTGTAGCCATAGACCACCCTCAGGTAATAATGTATAATAAGTCACAATGAGAAATTTCTTTTGAGCTACAAGTTATTTTGCTGAAGGCGTAGGTAATAATTAATACATGTTGACTGCCATTTTCTCTTTTTTTATTCCTGTGATGACACTTGCACATGCTGGTGCCACACTTTTAAGACGTTAGTATTTACATCAATTATGAGGCACATTTTCTGCTTTAATATGTATTTGCTTAATGCACTGGCCAGAGACTGAGTTACGATAAACATTATTTGTTAGTTATTATGAGGTTTAACTAAAATATTAAACACACTGAAAGGTATTTTCTGTTACTGTTTTCACAGGAAGTAACTGGCAAAAACGTTCTCCTATTGCCTGTAGGAGCTGGAGATGATGGAGCCCATGCACAAAACGAGAAGATAAATATCAGAAACTACATAGAAGGGGTAAGTTTTTCTTCCTTGTAATAATTATTTTATTTTAAACACACAGAAGTATCTTTCAAAGCTCATATTCAGTAAAAAATAGTTTCCGAAGTGCATCACTACTATTACTGGATGTCCCAAGATCACGATTGATGAGAAGGGGGAAGAATTCAGAGAAAAACCTATAAATAGCTGAAGGGAGATGGTTTTATTCTTCCAATAAAACACATTGGCAGAAATACTTCACAGAAATTTATCTTAAGCTTTTTAGCAAATGTTGCCCCTCCCCCTCTCAAAGATTTGACATGCAGACTGTTTCAGTTCAGTAGATTTAAATTGGTGGTGATTTCTTACCTACTGCAACAAATAAACCAACTACCACTCCATATAAGCTCAGTTCATTAATTACTTTGTTAAACAACAGTTAAGTCCTGTGGAACCAGCCTAAGTACTGAATACTATCTGTGACTTGCTACTTTAATAGAAGAATTCAAACACTCTCACTTTTTTGTCCAGGTTTCCATAGTTGAGGACTAACACCTTCATATGTTGAACTGTCGTGGTGGTGGTGGTGGTGGTGGTGGTGACTGTTGCTTTAAGGGGTCACACTGTGTAGTCATCAGTATCAAAATACCAAAATGCTTGCCTGACAGGAATTATGCAAAGGGAGAAGAATGACTGCTTCCTGTACATGGGACTAGTAGTGGTTGTAAATTTTGAAGAAGGTTTAATGAGTTACACAATAAGTAGGATGACTGGTTTGTAATATGTTATGCTGGAGGTCTCTTTGGGCTGTGTCTGTGGGGAGGGGGGAAGCACTTTCTTCATACCCACCTAAGCCCAAGGTCAGTTTGGTGTGGGTGTGTGTGTGTGTGTGTGTGTGTGTGTGTGTGTGTGTAATGGAATGCTTGGACGGCTGAAGAAAGATTGATTGGTCATTGCAGAGAGAGATGGCCTGCTTGGAATCTCAGGGCACAGGAACTGCACAGAGGGCCTCTCACCATCCGTAACCATCCCAAACACCGACAAAGAACAAGAGGGCCAGTTAAGTTTACTATAGTGTGTGTTCTCTCTCCTAAAATTCTGGGGTTTTGTGATAGCTATTTCAATATCTGAGTGACAATAAGATTTAGGTAGTGATTATGAGCTGTAGGGAGCAGTCCATCTTCAGGTCTTTCATCATGTTGGCCAATTTTTACACAAACAGAAATACATGTATTACAATGAAGCGTACAGGAATGGTAGCAAAGGCTTCACATCATTTTTCCACATAACAATGATTTACTTCCATGCATTTTGTCAATTGTGGGATGAGTTGTTCCGCCCCTTTCATTTTAGGTGTCTCCCGCCAGCCCCATAAAATAATGAATGCTTGTCCACTTCAGTTTTTGCCCCCTCATCCTTGCAAAACTGTTTTCCACTTACATTTAGGAAGTAAATGATAGCCATTAGGTGCAAGACTGAGACTGTGAAAGGGGTGGTGTGAAAGATTCCAACAAAATGAGGTCAAAAACTCTTGCGCTGCTCGAACAGTGTGCATCCCAGCATTGTCATGGATGAGGTAGACTCCGTTCTTCAGCAACCCATAGTGTTTGTTCCGCATGCATCTGTGGAGATTCTTGAGGCTCTCACAGTGCAATGCAGAGCTGATAGTGTTGTTACTTTGCAAGACAATGGTTTCAATTACTTTTCTAGCTGATTGCTGGGTTTTGAAACTTTTTCTTGAAGGGGAATGAGTGTAGTATCACTGTATTGATTTTCACTTGTTCTCTGAGGTGTGATGGTAAACCCATGTTTCATTCGCTGTTACTATGTAGTTAATGAAAGTCTTTCAGTCACTCACAAAACAATCAAGAAACCATTGTGTGAGACCTTGACTCTGTTGATCTTGTGTTCTGCAGTAAACCTCTTCAGAACCATTGTACACACACCTTGCTATATTCTAGTTGATCACTCACAGTTTCATGAAGAACAGTTCCAGAAACCTCAGGACATTCTTCATGCAGGTCATCAATGACCACATAGTGATCGGGATGAGTATGCTGTTAGAGTTTTTGCACCAGTTCATCAGTCCCCATGGACAGGCAACCCATTCTGTCTTCATTGCGTATTTCCATTCTTCTGAAAGTGCAGTTCTCTACCTGTTTTGTCATATGTTGCTGTGATATAATCTCCTCCCCTTCCCTGACAAGATTCCATAATGCATCATGCCAGTGCTCATACCCTTCACATTCAGGTAGCGTATCACAGTGTGCACTTTGCACTTGGTGGCAGACGGAATGAGAGAGCTCATCTTTAACCATCACCACAGCAAGAATCAGAATGTTACTGATGACCATTACCTGCACTTTTGTTTGAGTATGTACTACCATTTACAACAGTGGTACAGACTGTGAAAAAAGCAATTCATTGGTAGAGTCACAGGCCTTGTATCCTTAGTTTCTGGATATCCCTCGTATAAGGGTCATAGCATTCACTAGAGGTGGATCCTATTGGTTTAAGGTAGGGTCATGGTCAAGACTGTTGTGAGCAAAGCATAGTATATATAGTGTGATGTATTTGCTTGAGGAGCTTGTAGGTAGGTCCTCCATGGTATGATGGCTCTCTTAATCAATCTTAATTTATTGCAGGTTATTATAGTTTGCAATTCCATATCCAGATATCTACAGAATAGGTACCACAGTTGTGATTATACATTTGTTGCAGGTGTTCAAAGGTCTGATTATTTTGTGGTACCTTTCTTGGTCTTTTCATCAGCTTGCATATTCTTGTGATGCCCATGTGCCTTCACAACCAATAAACTCGATGGTGATGCTGGCATAGTATAGCATTGTCAACAAGTCCCGGGCATTAGATGACAAAAGATTATGTAGGTATTGTGCATAAAAAGTATGTTGTCACAGCTTCATTGAGTTACAGTACCATAGAATGCTTGTGTTCTACTGATTTCAGATGTGATGCCAGACCTATAAGTGCAAAAGTGAATAAACTACATGCCACCTTTTTAGATGTCAGTCTTCTCCTCTCAGGTGGCTCCAGCCACACCTCGGTCCACATCAAATCCACCAATCACCAACAGTACCTGCACTTTGATAGCTGTCACCTCTTCCACACCAAAAAATTTCTCCCATACAGCCTGGCCGTCCATGGCAGACACGTGTGCAGTGATGTGAACTCCCTCATCCAGTATGCTGAAGGCCTCGCAAAGACCTTCACAGGCAGACAATACCTTCCATATCTAACACACAAACAGATTTCCCATGCCATATCCCCTCACACACTTGATCCTCACAACCATCACAAGAACCAACCACAGTGAAGCTGCAGAATGCCGTCCATGTTTACTGCAGGTAGTGTACTACAGTTGCGTTTGTTAGTGGACTCAAGTATAAGCTGCGTATCCTGTTCCATACAGACATCATTTTCAACAGTATCTATAAAGTAATTATTAAAGATGACATCACAGTGGAAATTATCAAAGCCACAGGAAGTATCAGAATTCAGTGACTATATAGAATAATGAGAATAGTATGAACCTTCTGTACATAACATATAAATAGGAGATCTCAAATGTAACCCCACGGAACAGTGAAACATATATTTCTTATTCTTGACTGTCTCCTCTTCATTAATTCTCCATTATAGTATATAATGCTTGTACACTATTGCCTATATTTTAAATATATTCCCAGCAGCTACACGAGTTTCCCAGTGACACAATTTTTTATAAGAGCACATCACAATGTACTCTATCAAAAGCTTTTGAGAGGTCCAGGAATATTCCTGCTGCTTAGGAGTTTTCATTTCTTTTTTTCCAATACATAATGGACAAATTGTACTGCTGCTGATACGGTACTTCAACGTCTTCTGAAACTGTGCTGGAAATCATCTAACATGTCAGCATTGTTGTAAAGTTCCTAGATTCCTTTTAACATTATTTTCTCAGTCAGTTTGCTAAGTGTTAAGATTAGGACAATGAGCCTGTAGTTATGAACATGTTTTCTTTCCTCATTTTTTGTAATGATTTGACGACAGCCAATGTCACCTTGACAGGGAATATACTGTCTTCGAGAACACAGTTTATTAGATGAACTAATGGTTGCACTAATTCATATTTGCATTCCTTTAATAGGTACGAAGAAAATCGTCTAATCCTGTTGACTTTTTGTTTCTGAGGCTGTCAGTAAGCTGCAGAATGCCGTCCATGTTTACTGCAGGTAGTGTACTACAGTTGCGTTTGTTAGTGGACTCAAGTATAAGCTGCGTATCCTGTTCCATACAGACATCATTTTCAACAGTATCTATAAAGTAATTATTAAAGATGACATCACAGTGGAAATTATCAAAGCCACAGGAAGTATCAGAATTCAGTGACTATATAGAATAATGAGAATAGTATGAACCTATGGAGAGACTTCTAATGACTGGAGAAAGGTAGAAGTATAGAAAAATAGTAGCACTGTGTCACTGCATTAAGATTTAGGAAAAGATAATTTTACAGAAAATCAGGAACTAGGTAGAGCAACACTCGAGATAACAACAAAATGAATTCTGGGCCTCTGGCCCAACTGTAGATGCCATTTTTATAGCTAGACATGTTCTAGAAAAGAATTTGAGAAAGACATCACAGTTGCATTCACAGATATACTAAAGGCTTATGGCATTGTTAAAAGGGAATACACATGGTAAACTCTGAATAGACAAGACCTGTCAAAAGGAATGCCACTTACAATGAGAAACATGTATAACAAATGCCTGACTTGTATTACAATGTATAGCAAAAAATCAGAATCATTTAGGACAGGCAGAGTGGTTTGACAAGGTAGTATGCTCTTCCCATCAGTGCTCTTCAGTATAGTCATGGACAACATAAGGAAAGTTTGCCAAGGGTCAACAGCAGATGATATCACAATCATAGCATATGCAGATGATGTGATGACAATAAGCAGGAATTGGAAGAACAACTAAACAGCTGGTTGAGGGTAATTGAAGAATCAGGCACAGAAATAAGATTAAAAAAGAGTGAGGTTATGGAAAATCAACAGGGAAAATGAAAAAAATGAAGAATGAAAGTTGTAATGGAAAAATTATTAATGGAGCAGAGGCTTTAAAAATTATTAGAGAAGTAGACACTTTCTAAGCTGACTGGGAAAGGAAACATCAAGAAAGAAATCATGAAGAGCATAGAAAACTGTTCAAAATTTTATTATTGTGTATCAAACACAATTAGGAAGTGGAAAATAAGTGCCAAAACAAGAATCATGGTATACAAATCATATGATTTATGAATTTCATCTATGAGCCAGAATCGTGGACCTGGACAAAGAAACATCTGAGCAGAATACAGGCAACAGAGACATGCTTTCTACAACGGATCTTGATTAAGACAAGATTGAACAGGGTAAGAAATAGAAACAATACAAAACACAATTCGTATCAGTCCCCTAAATGAAACCATGGAGAGAAAAAGGCTGAAATGGGTTGGCCATGTTAAAAGGATGGGAAAAGAAAGACTACCAACTAGAGTTCTGGAATGGACAGAACCTCAAAGAAGACCAGTTGGAAGACTGTGAACAAGATGGAGAGACCAGGTGAAGGATGATGTGACTCAGAGAGGTCTACAATGGGAACAAATACTGAATATTAGACTGAAGGCGAAAAGAGAAGATTGAAAGAGGGTTTGTGAATGACATGCATAAGCATAAACATTTCTGGAAGAAGAGGAAAATATAAAATGGGAGATAAAAATTTAAGGAGTAGAACTGTAGTGAACAGATCCATTTCACCTTGCTACATCTCAAGCTCTAACAATAATTGCACAATTCTCATACATTACTGGCCATTAAAATTGCTACACCAAGAAGAAATGCAGATGATAAACAGGTATTCACTGGACAAATATATTATACTAGAACTGACATGTGATTACATTTTCATGCAATTTGGGTGCATAGATCCTGAGAAATCAGTACCCAGAACAACCACCTCTGGCTGTAATAACGGCCTTGATATGCCTGGACATTGAGTCAAACAGAACTTTCATGGTGTGTACAGGTACAGCTGCCCATGCAGCTTCAACACGATACCACAATTCATCAAGAGTAGTGACTGGCGTATTGTGACAAGCCAGCTGCTCGGCCACCATTGACCAGACATTTTCAATTGGTGAGAGATCTGGAGAATGTGCTGGCCAGGGCAGCAGTCGAACATTTTCTGTATCCAGAAAGGCCCGTACAGGACCTGCAACATGCGGTCGTGCATTATCCTGCTGAAATGTATGGTTTCCGCAGGGATCGAATGAAGGGTAGAGCCATGGGTCGTAACACATCTGAAATGTAACGTCCACTGTTCAAAGTGCTGTCAATGTGAACAAGAGGTGACTGAGACGTGTAACCAATGGCACCCCATACCATCACGCCGGGTGATATGCCAGTATGGCGACGAGGAATACACGCTTCCAATGTGAGTTCACCGTGACGTCGCCAAACACGGATGCGACCATCATGATGCTGTAAATAGAACCTGGATTCATCTGTAAAAATGATGTTTTGCCATTTGTGCACCTAGGTTTGTCATTGAGTACACCATCGCAGGTGCTCCCATCTGTGATGTAGCGTCAAGGGTAACCGCAGCCATGGTCTCCGAGCTGATAGTCCATGCTGCTGCAAATGTTCTCGAACTGTTCGTGCAGATGGTTGTTGTCTTGCAAATGTTCCCATCTGTTGACTCAGGGTTTGAGACGTGCTACTCAATCCGTTACAGCCATATGGATAAGATGCCTGTCATCTCGACTGCTAGTGATACGAGGCCGTTGGGATCCAGCATGGCATTCCGTATTACCCTCCTGAACCCACCGATTCCATATTCTGCTAGCAGTCATTGGATCTCGACCAACGCGAGCAGCAATGTCGCGATATGATAAACCGCAATCGATATAGACTACAATCCGACCTTTATCAAAGTCGGAAACGTGATGGTACGCATTTCTTCTCCTTACACGAGGCATCACAACAATGTTTCACCAGGCAACGCTGGTCAACTGCTGTTTGTGTATGAGAAATCGGTTGGATACTTTCCTCATGTCAGCAAGTTGTAGGTGTCGCCGCTGGCGCCAACCTTGTGTGAATGCTCTGAAAAGCTAATCATTTGCATATCTCCGCATCTTCTACCTGTCGGTTAAATTTCACATCTGTAGCATGTCATCTTCATGGTGTAGCAATTTTAATGGCCAGTAGTGTAGTTTGCACAGTAGTATGAGAGGACAATGGTCTTTAGTCACTGAATTACACAAAGTAAAGGTAATCAAAGTCAGAGCAGTAGTGGACGACAGGCAAAATTTGACTAGGTAGCATTAATAGCCAATGCAAGTTCCATGGTTAAAATTTGGTTTGTGGAATTTAGTGGTCCCCTCTCTTTTGTAATTGGAACTAGTGGCATAAAAAAGGATGAATAAACAAAAACAATGGAAATAAATACACCCCCCCCCCCCACTCACTCACTCACTCACTCACTCACTCTCTCTCTCTCTCTCTCTCACGCACATTCCACATGGGAAAAATAATCTAAAAACAAAGATGATGTGACTTACCAAATGAAAGTGCTGGCAGGTCAATAGACACACAAACATACACACAAAATTCAAGCTTTCGCAACCAATGTTTGCTTCATCAGGAAAGAGGGAAGGGGAGGGAACGACGAAAGGATGTGGGTTTTAAGGGAGAGGGTAAGGAGTCATTACAATCCTGGGAGCGGAAAGACTTATCTTAGGGGGAAAAAATGACAGGTATACACTTGCGCACACACACAAATGTCTGCTTGTGTCTGTGTATGTGCAGATGGATATGTGTGTGTGTGCGCGCGAGTGTATACCTGTCCTTTTTTCCCCCTAAGGTAAGTCTTTCCGCTCCCGGGATTGGAATGACTCCTTACCCTCTCCCTTAAAACTCACATCCTTTCGTCTTTCCCTGTTTCCTGATGAAGCAACCGTTGGTTGCGAAAGCTTGAATTTTGTGCTACCCGGGTGCACTACACAGGTTTGTAGTGCATTACTGTATTTTTTCACATTTAGCAGGGAAGAAATGGGTATTTGTTGCTGTTGAACGAGAGTGTAACAACTCCACACTCCAACACACTGACCATGTGATCATAAGCCTGACAGTTCAGAAGCAAAGCAATTGGTTCCAAAACACAGTTGAAACAGCATTGGGAACTGTACGTCTACTGCCAAAAATGACAGCCTCTTCTCCTGCTCTGCCTCGCAGGGGACTCACAGCTCTTTTGTGAGTTCATACGTGGTCCACACATGGCCCCAAGCTATTTATTCCTTCCTGGGCTACCCCATTCCCATACCTGTCCTTCCCTGGCTTCCTTCCCTCTGCCCCCTCTCTTCCCTGTCCTTGTTTACATGGGCCCAGCTATCCTCCTGGTTTCTGCTATCCCTTATGGTTTTCTTCATCTTGTGTTTTTTTACACCTTTCCTTCTTGGCATTTGATATCCCCTAGATTTTGTCTCCATAGTGTATGATAACTGAAGAACAGTTTACGGCCATCGAAACTTACTTTGGTGTGTGGCCTTACCACCTCTTCCATCTTTCCCTCGACGGACTTGTCCTTTAACACTGCATAGCTAGCAAGGTGGCCAGTGCATGTAGTGGAGGCATTAAGCACCCTTTTGGTTAAGTCCCCTTATGACACAGGGACAACATTTCTGGTACCGGAGCTGCTACCATCCCATGTATGCCTAGCAGCAGTTCCCCCCCCCCCCATTATGGAACATTGTAACTCCCGGCAATGGCTGCCATCCCACACGGACCTAGCTATGGCTGTCTAGTGTCCATGGGGAGAGCCCTGAGCCCTGATCAGAATCGGTGATATATCACAGCAGTCACTTTGTATATGAAAGGTATTAAGCTCCAAAAAGCTGCCCATCTCTTTAGTTAGGAATGGATTCTTTAATGCCTTCCCTTCCCTGGCTACCCCTCATGTGAGGGCCAGCCTCAACAGGTTGGGGTGAAACCCTTTCACAACTACCTGGTCAGCACCAGGACTGAAGGGTCCCTTTCACCATCACCAAGCCGTTATTTTTCGTGGAAACTATTGAAAACAAGTTTGGTGTCGTGGACACACTGAATAAGGTGCAATTGGGTTCACTGTTGATTGAACTTTCTTCTGCTTCCAAATCTGTGGCCCTTCATATCTGTGACCATCTTTGTGACATTCTGGTGCCCATTACTCCTCACCAGTCTTTGAATGTGGTCAAGCGAGTCATTTTTCATAGGGACTTCATCCTTCAAATTGATGAACTCCTGCCCAGTCTGGAATGGTGTGGTATTTGTTTTGTTTGACTTGTTCAAAAAGGCCATGAGAACAGTCACGCCAATATTGGTGTGTATTCTGGCATTTGAGGAGCATACCCTCCCAGAGATGTTCACATTTATGGTTTATCAGTATGAGATGTGCAACTGTACGTCCCACCGCCATGAGCTGTTTGTTTTTGCGATTTGGGCACATTTTTCCCACTTTTACATTGGACCCTCTAAGTGGTGAATGTGGATGCACACTCCATGAGTGGCATGCCTGTGTACTGCCACCCATGTGTGTTAATTGTCATGACCATCATTGTCCATGCATGGCAGGGCTCCAAGTTTATACAAAGGAAAAGAAACTACAGGAGTATAAGTCCCTTCATCATTTATGCTACACTAAGGCTCGTCACAAATATAACTGTCTTCACACTGTGTCTGTAATACCTAACTTTGCGTCTCTCACATCCTTTCCCCCTCCTCCTTATGCCAGTTCTGCCCCCCCCCCTCTCCACTCCTCCTCCCCTGTGGTTTCCATGCCCTCCCCTCTAGTTGCCACTCCCGCTACCTGGCCAGAGAACTGTCCCCCTTTTTCAGCATCAGCCGGTGTGGTGATGGGCCCCCTCCCAGGACCCGTACTCCTGGCATCTTGCAAACTGGAGACCTGCTGCCACACACCGGCCATGGGACTCATAGTCTCTGCACCCCAAGGTCACGTGCTCTCTCTCATTTCTAGATCTCACTGAAGCTCTCATTTCTAGATCTCACTGAAGCCCGCTCTCTCTGTCTCTCTGGGCCCTGTGCCCTCGACATATATTTCCTTTTTCTCCTCACATTGTGTTGTTCTACAGGAATCACATTTTACAGATGCTCACCCACTGACCCTTTGTGGCTTCCAAGCTTTCTGTTGGAACCAGGTCGGCCCTTCGAGGGCTTCCAGCGGTGTTTGCACGTTGGTCTGTACAGACTTTGTACATGGATCCTCCTTCATACTGCTTTGGAAATGGTTTCTGCCTGGGTCCACCTGGACTCTGTGGTCATGCTTTGCAGTCTCTGTCTCTGTCCTGACTGTCTAGGCCCATTGCCCTATCTGCCCTCCTTCACAACTCACAAACAGATGTGTTGAAAATCATTTTTCTCCTCGCTAGGTTCTTTTGTCTCTTTGTAATGGGTGTGGACTATGCTCCACACCATCCAAGGCTGCCAATGGCCGTCGTCCATCCTGGGCCTTGCCCTCACAGGTGGCTTTTGTACGAATCAAGCACTGACCGTGGAACATCTTGTGACCCATTTTGCAACAGTGTCCAGCCACTTTCCTCCACTGTAAACAGAGGGCTATGTATCATATTTTACTAGTTGGCAGGTGGAATCCTACAGGCCCCTTCTGCTAAATGGGAACTACTTCTGGCCCTCTCCTCTCCCCATGATTCAGCCCCTGGCCCCAATCCCATTCATAAGCAATCCTCCTTAGTGACAATGTCTCCTCCAGGTGATTAACTGCATTTGACTCCATGAGGTTTCCTCTCTCAGTGGAGGGACAGTTCTTAGGCCCGATAAGGATCCATCCCCCTGATAGTTACCAGCCAAGATATTGTGACCAAAAACCCCCTATATTTGAATAGATGATGGGTCACTGGCTCTATTGTGCTCTCGAATCTTGCGGCCTGTTGTCTCCTTACCAGTACGGTTTTCGGGAGAGATGGTGTTTAATAAATCATCTGATTAACTTGGAAACCACAATTCGGCAGGCCCTTTCTCAGCGCCACTATCTTGTCACAATTTTCTTTGTTCTTTGTAAGGCCTATGACAAGGCTTGCCTATGACATGGCTTGGCGCCATCACATCTTACTTACGCTCCACTAGTGGGGTCTTTGGGCCACTCGCAGTTTTTATTTGCCAGCTCGTGTCCCACTGGTTGTTCAGAATTCAGGTTAGCACCATTCTCATCTCTACCAGGAGAATGGATTTCCACAGGACTCCGTATTAAGTGTCCTTTTCCTTATCACAATTAATGGACTCTTGGCCTCAGTCAGCCCATTGTTCACCCCTGCTCTGTACGTGGATGATTTCTGTATCTGGGCTAGTTCCCACACACAGGCTTCTGCAGAGCAAAAACTCCTCTGTGGAGCAAAAGCTCCAGGTTGCCATCTGGAGTGCTTCCACAAGGACTCTCTCATGCTTTACAGTTCTCTCTCCTTAAATCATGGGTGGTGCATTTCTGTCACCGTGCTACACTCCATCACGATCCAGAGCTGTACCATGAAGTGCAATACCTGACCGTGGTTCTCAGTTGTGTTTCTTGGGTCTTCATTTTGACAACAAGCTTACTTGGTTGCCCCATATCCGCCTTCTAAAGATTGACTGTTTCCGTAAACTCAGTGTCCTTCCTTCACCCACACCTCGTGGGGCACAGATCATTCAACTCTTCTTCAGCTTTATTGGGCCTTAGTTGTGTCCTGTCTGGGCTATGATTGTCATGTTTGTGGCTCAGCTGTCCGTTCCATACTGCTCCTCTTGGACCCAGTCCACCATCTTGGTATATGGCCACTGGTACCTTTCACACTAGCCCTGTCGATAGTCTTCTGGTTGACACTGGGATTCCCTCCCTTTCGGTTTGGTGGTCCCAGCTCCTCATTTCCTATCCAACCTATCTCTTTTTTAGGGCGCAAAACTGCTGCTCAACTCTCCTATCCAATTCTTTTTGTGGCTTTGGGATGTAACCCACCCGCTGCCCACCCTCGGATGGGTTGACTTATTGGCTCCACCTCTATTCTCTCAGCCACGATTTCTGTCTTCCCCTCTTTGTCTTGTTCCCCACATTTTCTCCTCAACAAACTGATGGTCATTTACTGGGCCTTTTTCTTATTAAACTGTCCTCATTCACCCATACTGCCCTCATTCACCTCATACCATTTTGTTATGTATGGGCTCAATGAGTGGCCTTCACACTGCTACACAGTGTTTTTCCTGCAACTCTGTGGAATCTCCCATCCACAAACTTCTCGCTGATTTTGACTGTGCTATTGTTTGTTTGATTCCTTTGGCCACATGGGTATCCCAAGTAACGAGTTTGCTGATCATCTGTCTGGGGAGGGCAGCCACGTCCCCCCCCCCCCCCCCCCGCCCCCTCCGTTCACCTTGACCTGTTCAGGTGCAGATTTATAGCTTCACGTCAAATTCTTTTTGCTCATTCAGGGGCCGATTCTTGGGGGAGGCCCCTCCCTGTTCAATAAACTTTGTGCGATTAATATGAGTCCTGGCAAGTGGCTTACTTCCATCTGCCTCTCATGGCAGGCAACTATCATCCTCTGCCATCTTTGTATAAGCCGTACCACGTTGAGCTACCATTGCATGGTCACACGCATCCTCAGTTTTCTTCGAAAATGGTTTGTCCTCCCAGATTTAAGCACTGAATTTCCTTCCAGAATTCAAGTCCCGCAGTTAGCAATGGAGATGGGTCGCCTCCACCTTGGCAAGGTTTCTCCTCCCCTCCCCCCCTTTCCCTTTGTTTTGTCTGGTATTTTTTTCCATATTGTCCCCTGTTGTCTTTTTTCCCTGGTGGTGTTTCCGTAGTTTTGCAATCGTGGTATGGCATGGAGATCAGGATGGGTCAGAGGTTGGGCTGGAGCCCCATCACCCATTGCACATCTGGGGCAGCCACTGCTTTCAACCCTCCCTCCCTGCTGTTCTTTACTCTTCCTCCCATCCCAGTGTTCCTGATGCCTCTTTGCTCATTTTCTTTTCCCAATGACTGGGCTGTGCTGTTAGTGTCACTCCTCCATTAGTTTCTGCCAAGTTGGGTCATGGGACCAATGGCCTCATTGTTTGGGCAGCTCATAGCAACTCCAGCCCAATGCGGGAGACAAAGCGACATAAGGTGGTGGAGACAAAGCGACATAAGGTGGTGCAAGAGGCGAGCGACACACATGAAACTGCAGCTCCCATATCCCTACAAGCATTAAGCATCCAGCGTTGCTTCCTTTTGACATCCAAAGTGGGAAATAGTGCCAGCCCCACCAATGAGTAATTTTACTCCTGATGACGATGGCAGAGCTAGCCATAAAGAGCTTGAGCATTTTGTTGGAACTGATGCAGCTCGAAAACCAAGATTTTTTTCAAGCAATTTCTGCCTCAAGCTCCCAGCATATTGACTGGTCAAGGATGATGGCATTGTGAAGGAATTTGCCAAGCTTACACAGTGCTGCCACTTACACATGCACTACATATCTGTTTATGCTCCAAGCAGTGTTGATAATGCCACCTACTGACCACTATATTAGCTGTCTACTGCTACATGTTGCATGTCTACAGAAGTAAGAACGGAGACAGACGTAACAAAAGCTTACAGGACTCATGAAATCAAGGTCAATACTTTCATGCTGAATGATGATGCTTGTGTTACTAATTCCATATCAATTCTCATAGACAGTTTCAAATTAAAAAGAACCAATAGTAAAACTAATACTGTCCCAATAAAAAGAATGAGTCAAATCTTGAAAATTTATTAACATATGTAACACTTACTGATTTTCCCTTCATAGCGGACCACAGTCATGTACACCACATACACCTAGTGAGTATGCCTGGAGGTCTCATTCAGCATATTGAAGAGACTATTCCGGCAGCCACTTAGGTGACAGGGAGCAATCCTCTGCAGATTGTGGTACACATTGCAACAAACAATGCCTGTTGTCTGGACTCTGATGTCATACTTGGATCATTCCAGTAACTACAAGAGAAGGTTGAGAATACCAGCCGTGCTCACAGAGTTTCAACAAAGGTCACAATCTGCAGCATTGTTCCCCCTGCTTCTGAATCGAGTGGAAGGCTTCAACCAGAAACTCTGAGGGTTCTGTGACAAGCTAGGCTGTGGGCTCCTAGACTTGTGCCACACAACTGAGAGTTGTGGGGTCCCCCTAAGTAGGTTGGGTGTGCACTTCATATCATAGGCAGCTATCCAAGTAGCTGACTGTGTATAGGGTGCACACAAGAGTTTTTTTAGATCAGGCGACTCTCCATCCAGTACAGGTAATGGTAGCTGTGGGAAACCCAGAAATACCAGTGTAAGATCCAAAGAAATGCCTCCTGCAGATGAGAGTTTCAAAATTCTAGTGGTTTACTGCTAAAACATTTGCAATGAGTTTGTCAGAGTTTGAAGCACTCCTAAAAAGCACCGAAGCTCACATAATACTTTGCACAGAAAGCTAGCTAAAATGTGAAGTTGACAGTATCCATATCTTTGGGGAAAAGTGAAGCATACACCAAAAGGATAGGGAAATGGGAAATGTAGGTGACGTATTTGTTGAAGTAGACAAGAAACTCAGATCCACTGAGATAGAAATGGAAGCTGCATGTGAGTGTATTTGGGCATAAAATTAGCAACTCGGAAAGCGACTCGATGGCTAACTAGTAATGCTTTGTCTATCAACTAACAGAGAGAGGGGGTTCGGGGGTCCAGACGCCTTTCCCCCACCCCCACCCCCACCCCCAAGCCTATGTATGGTCTCCACTCATTTCTCTTTTCCATTTACACTGTCTCCTCTCTCATTTGCTACCACTGCCACAATCTCCCTCCATCTATCTCTCTCTTCTATTGCCACTGTCTCTCACTGACCATCACTATCTCCTCTTTTTTTTGCTGCCACTACCACTGTTACTGTTACTGCTACTGTCTTCATCCATCTCTGTTTCTCTTTCACTGCCAATTTCTCTCTACAATCATCACTGTCTCCTCACCCTTGCATGGTCACTGTCTCTCTGCTACACTCTTTCAGGACAGAAAAGTTGAAATATGTTCGCATGCCAAAATTTTTTGGTGAGGAAGGCGGAATGAGGCAGCTGGTTCCCCAGTTTTCTGTCAGATTCTTTTAAAGGAGCATGTTCACCTTTATTATGCTCCAACAGAAGCATTTTTCAACTGGTTGTCTTCTTATTTATACACTTTGACACATTTAAACCACAGATAAGTATGCATAATATATGGTTAACACAAAATACTCTCCCATCCAGTGCATGTTCATGTAATTCTTCTTTACAAAAAAATGGACATTTTTAGGCCTGGCCTACAGTATACCAAAAAATATGATTTTTAATTTGCAAGTACAAAGAATTTTGTAAAAGAAAGTAATTTTTTGTAAAGTGTACCATGGAATAATTTCCAAGCCAAGAGAATATGCATGAGTGTTGTACAGAGATGGTGCAACATAAAGTTTTATTGTTAAAAAAATTGTGACTAAAAATATATTTTGGTGACTTTGGAACCCTTGCCATATATTTGCTATGTCAGTTAAACTACATTTATGTCTCAGACCAGATGTTATGTGCAATTTTGATGTGCTTAATTTCAATAATAACTTTTATTTAACCTCTGGATCTCAGTTATGGATAACAATATCAAAAAAAGTTCTAATATTTCATGAGAACATCATCTAAAGAACATGCGGTTAAAAAATTTTTATGATTTGCCGTGAATAGAAATTATAGAAGTGTAATATAACCTTAATTGGTACACTTAAATCATGATCTTCTGACTGTATTTTGAAAAGGGATAAAGATTTTCGAAAATGGGAAAGTGACATTTCTAGATAAAAGTCTAAAAAATTTACAGTTAAAATTTAAGCCATTTTCTACAGTTACTTATTCAGATAATTGTGGCCCATGGTGCAAAAATGGCTAAACACTGGTTTTTGTGGTTTCCTGCACAAGTACGGTAACTTAGAACTTCTGGATCTCGGTAACAGATAATGATATCTAAAAAGATTTTGAAGTTCCTTGAGATCATTATATTAAGTACATTTGGCAAAAATTTCAATGATTTGCCATGAATAGAAATTGTAGAAATCACCATTCCCACAATTGATACTTTTGGTACCCAAGAATCGCCCATGAGCAAATGGTACTTTTATAAGCCACCTAAGGCCCACTGTAGACCACATCAAATTCAAAAGAACCAATTGATTTGCTCAGTTCGCGTACGCTGGAGGAAGTGTGTAATGTTTAAATTTTGACCTTATACTGTGGGATGGCCACAGTATGCCGAGTCTTCCAATAGGTATACTTAAAGTTGCTAGGCCAAGTGCTATCCAAAACATTTGACCCCTTCCTATCTGATTGATAGAACCAGAGAGGTGAAGAATTTCTGTGAGCAGAGGGGTAAAAGACTCAATGCAATTCCTAACAAAATGCTGATCATCTCATCTGAGTCGGGTGTGCACTAACACAATGTTTATGGCAGTATAGCATTATAACTTAGCTACCCAATCAAATTTTTCTTGAGAATTACTTTGTTTTAATAGCTATCATATTCTTTTTCAGACAAAGCTGCTGGGAGCATACCTGTATGAAGTAGCGAGGCTCTAAGTATATCGTACAGCAGATTATTTGAGTGTAATCCAGATATGTTTTTATATGGCATAATGTTATTGTTTCTCCTTTATTGAATGAATAAAAGGTATATTATAACTAATTAACAAGTTATTAAATGTGTTTTATGTAAGACATTGCATAGTTGACCCAATCCAATGAGCCCTATTTCTTAAAATTGTTTGTTTCCAATTTTATACTTTCTTAAAATATTTGTACACACATTTACCTGACAATAATATGTATTTTATTTCTTTGTATGACAAAATTTTTCATCAGTCTAATATTTTGATTTTGAGAACTACAAATGGATTGCTGAATGTAGTGTCTTCATTTAAACAAAAAGATAATTTTTGATATATATTGTTAAATCTCGAGAACTAAAATATGTAGTTCAAATATCATGGGGACAGGTGTGTATGTAGCTACTTAGTCTGCAGTTTGAGAGTGTTTGGTCTACTTTGACATTACCAGTATAAAATTTCTAATGATCATTGTGACCTAATAAAAGCATCAATTTCTGCTCTATAATTTTGAAGTTCTCAAGCAGATAAGCAGATGAAAGAACATAGAAGCACACCACATTAGTTTTAATTGGTGATCATCACAAACTCACGTAATTTCTGATTTTTTTCAATTACTGCTTTATTTCATATCATAAGCAGATTTCTGCAGACAATCCCCATTTAGTCAAGGTTCAAATACAGTGTTCCTCCAGTGAAGGCTTCTGCAGACGATCAGCCTCATTAACTTAAATGAACAAAAAAGTGAAGTGAGATAGGAGCGTAAGAAGAGATGCCCTTTACAATTTAGGAAATTAATAATTTTTCTTCACTATATGAGGATGCCTTTGCACTTTGTGAGTTGTCGCACTCGGAAGCAATCAGATTACTCACCATCACTACAAATGGCAATAAATTTTGCCCAGTCGATCTCGTAGTTGTGAGTGATTTCTAAAAACATGTCATACATACACTGGCCAGTAGTGTTTGCAGGGATTGCTTTGAAAAATATAACGTCTTTCATCTGTTTCAATGTGCACAAATACTATAAATTGAGCACAATCTGAAAAATCAGTAGATTCATCAAACTGCACAGCAAATTGTGGATTCTTTTTTTTTTTTTTTAATTTTTCGACTAACTGTTCTCAAATGTCACCAGTCATATCATTTATTTGCATTCAATGGTATTATCAGAAAGTAGTATGCTTTATAGCTTGTTTTCCTCTTTCTTACCCAACATAATTTCAACCAAATAAGATTCTCTGTATCTATATGCAGCTTTACTGCCTTAGCAACTCGGAAAGCGACTCGATGGCTAGCTAGTAATGCTTTGTCATTGACACTGGATACCTAAAATCAGGTAAAAAATATTGTTAAATCAGAAAAAACAAACAAGAAATCAGAAACATTAATACTATTTTAAATCAACAAATAATATTACTATTTTATTACCTGAATCATAGTAGTTTGCTGCTGTTAAGTATTTTCAGTTTCCTGTCGAAGAAATCCAACAGTTTATCAGCTTTCTTGGAATGTTTATTTGAGAGGTGATGCAGAAGCTTTGATGGTTTCATACTCTCGCGTGACAATACTTCACTGCATATTACACATTGAGATTTACTGTTCATGACAGTAAAACTATACTTCAGATAACTGTTGTCATAGAGTCTATTTTTTCTCGATTTTGATTCACTTCTGCCACTGCCACTTGTACCAGACGTGGAGGGCTGCACACATCTTTTAAGAAACTTGTCCATTTTATGCTTGCTCAGAGCGAAGTGCGAAGACAGTAATCACATTCGTACTTGCTGGTGTACTTGGACAACTGATTGTACTGACCGAAAACGCGTGACTAGGCCACCGCCAGGGGTGATGGCAAGGGGGGGGGGGGCTATGGCGGCTATAACCCCCCCCCCCCCCCCTCCCAATGGAGTATGATATTACTCTGGATAAGATGACTTCAGAAATCAGCAAATATATTACTCCAACAGATTCTTTTTTTTCAAATTATGTAGCAATATAGGTCGCAATGTATTTCAAACACATTTTAACAAAAGAATAAGAGCAGCAAATAACTTACTATTTAAACCAGTAAAAATCATTTAACTTAAAATAGGCATCTTATTATTTATTAATACACGTTTTTTACCCTGAACTCCAAGACAGTTACCAAAAACTACTTTAAGCAAAATCAAATTTTACCAATTTGTTGGTGGAGGACCCCAATTCTCCTTTTGTTAAGCGATATTCCATTTCCCTAAACCCCCTCCCCCCCATCAACCACCCCCCTCCCCTTGACCAACTTCTAGAATCGTCCCTGGCCACCATTGACCCCTTCTCACCCCCAACACCTCTACTGTGGCAAAGAATACAATTATATCTCTGCCCGCAGAGCACTGCAACCTCTTTCCACATTGCACTTGACTTCTCAATCAACATAGTACCAACAGAAAGAAAATTAAACACGTTGCTTTTGAAATTGCTGATATGTTTTTATTATGGTTCTGGGGGTCACCACAATAGTTTTACTTGGAAAGGGGTCACATACCCAAAAAGGTTGAAAAACACTGTTGTATTGGGTAGCCAAGTGATATGTTAGAATACTGAGGAAGTGTAGGAAACTAGAACATTTAAATGAAAGTATGCAGGCTAGACAATAGCAGTTTTTTAAATTGGAATGACAGAAATTTTTGTACTGGATCAAATGATGGTAGAATAGGAGTAAGCATAATAATGAAACAGTGGATAGTCTAGGATGGAATACAGATAACAACAATCTGGAAATAATTGATTGCTACTCACAAAATGGAGGAAGTGTTGAGCAGCAGGCAGGCTCAATGAAATAAGTAACTAGTATTCTTTTCATTGTGCCTGTCTGATTTAACAACTCTTCTCTGTGGTGAGTAGCCATATGTCCTTTCCTTATGGCTATTAGTTGGAATAATAATTAATGGATAGTGAAACTGTCAGCTGAGTAGAGGGTTATCTGCAGAAAACAAAGAATGGTGATGGTGAAGTGATGGGGTACCCAAGGCTTATTTTAATAATATAGGAATACATTCCAACCACAGGTTTAGATGACTGAAACTGAATAAGTGTATGATAACAGTAATTAACTCACAAAATATGTTAAAGTGTCCAAGAATTTAATCATAACAGGAGGCTAAAGTGTGGTCATCTATGAAGTTAGAGGGAGAGAAAAAAAAAGAAACCAGCTAGAGAATTTGGTATTAGCAAGAAAAATGAGAGGATTGTGATCTACCCATCTAATCATAAGCATTCTTCTGTAACAAAACATTTCAAAAGCTACTACGTTAGGTTAGGTTACTGTTCTTGTATAAACTGCTTATTGTTCACATTTTGCTTCCATACTAGTTACACTCCAGATGAATGCCTTCAGAAAAGACTTCATAATAATTTATATTCACTGTTAGCAAATTCCTCTTCTTCAGAAATGCTTTTATTACCATTACTAGTCCACTTTTTATATCCTTTCTACTTTACCCATCATCAGTCATTTTATGGCTCAAACTGCAAAACTCATCTACTATGTTTAGTGTTTCATTTCCTAAACTAATTCTCTCAGCTTCACCTGATTTAATTCAACTGCACTCCATTACCCTTATTTTGCTTTTGCTTATGTTCATCTTATATTCTCTGCCAAAACACTGTCCATTCTGTTCAACTGCACTTCAAAGTCCTATGCTGTCTCTGACAGAATTGCAATGTCACTGGCACACCTCAAAATTTGAATTTCTTTTCCCTTAATTTTAATTCCTTCTTAGAATTTTCCCTTGCTTTCTTTCACAGCTTGCTCAGTGTACAATCCTGTATCAATCCCTTCTCAACCTCTGCATCGTTTTCATGCCCTTCATTTCTTACAACTGCTTTCTTATTTCTGTATAAGTAGTGTCTTGTATTTCACCTGTGCTATCTTCAGAATTTCAAAGAGTGTATTCCAATCAGCATTGTCAAAAGCTTTCTCTAGTCTACAAATGCTACAAACATATGTTTGCCTTTCTCTAAACTATCTTCTAAGATAAGTCTTAAGGTCAGTATTGCCTCGTGTTTTCCAACATTTCTCCAGAATGAAACTGCTATTCTCCAACATCATCATCTACCAGTTTTTCCATTCTTATGCTATTAATTTGGGTCAGTATTTTGCAACCATGACTTATTAAACTGGCAGTTCGGTAATATTCACACTTGTTAGCACGAATTCTTATATTGTTCTTGAAGTCTGAGGGTATTTTCCCTGTCTCATATATTTTGCGTATCAGGTGGAATAGTTTTGTCATGGCTAGCACTCCCAAGGATATCGGCAGTTCTGAGGGACTGTCAACTACTCCAGGGGCCTAGTTTTGGCTTTAGTCCTTCAGTGCAGTGCTGAATTCTTCTCACAATATCATGTATCCCATTTCATCTCCATCTATTTCCTCTTCTCTCTTCTACAATATTGCCTTCAAGTTAATTTCTCCTGTTTAGCCCCTCTATATATTCCTTCTAACTTTCAGGTTTCCCCTTTTGCTTATTACTGGTTTCTCATCTGAGCTTTCAATATTTGTACATCTGCTTCTCTTTTTTCCAAATGCCTCTTTAATTTTCCTGTAGCTGGTATCTAACTTTCCCCTAGTTATACATGCTTTTATAGACTTCCATTTGTTCTCCAACCATTCCTGCTTAGCTTTTAGCACTTCTGTCACGCTCACTTTTTTATGTTTGTGTTCCCTGTCACCTGCTTAATTTGCTGCATTTTTATTTTTTCTCTTTTCATCAATTGAATTCAAAATAGAATACATTTCCTTTATTTCTGCCAATGGTCTTAAAACTTTTGGTCCTTAGACTACTGATTTCAGTCAGCAGATCTATTTTATAACATGCCCTAATATAATAAAGCCATAGCATCACTGTCACAAAATCAGCTTAGTATCTCTGCATATATTTAAAATGTAGTGTAAACTATGCCACAGTGCCAGTGAAGTCTGGATGGCCTACAAACAGAGGAAGATGAAAGTGGGGCCATGGCCAGCACACAAGGCAGAGAGTGTGAATGCAGGAATACCTCAGGAGCAGCAGGGGAGGGAGCAAAGGGTGTGATGGAGGAGGAATGAAGGTTGGCAGGAATGTCAAGGTGCACAACAGCTGGAGGGTCCAAAGGAGGGGGCAGCAGAGTCCCCTGATGAAGGCACAGCTGATTTTGATATTGTGTCACTGTACAATCCCTCATGTCCAGCATAAATACATCATGGCCCCACTGTTGCTGGATGACCGTGAGAATCCACTTGACCTGGGGTCTGAACCCCCATACCCACAAACGGGTGCACAGCCAGAAATTGAGGAGATGGTGCAGTGCATGGGCAATGGAAATGGTAGCACGAGTTGGTAAAGTGTGAGGGGTTGACAGCCTGGGAAGAGTTCTGCTGAGCTCTTCTCCCATATTGGCACTGACATCAACGCAGTGAACTCTAAAAAAAAAAAATGAAAGAGCCTCATCTGGAGAAACATCAGTCATATACTCCTGCATCTGTGTCCTGAAAATGCACACAAGCCTTACAGCCTCTCCATTTGACTGGAGGTGTAAAGCCAGTGATGGCAGGTGGTGAATGATGTTGTGGTGACAGAACTCGCTGAAAACTTGGGAACAGAAGTGCATGCCATTGTTGGACACCAGCATTACAGAAAGACCTTCAACAGCAAAAATCCTGCCGATTGCAGCAAGTGTAGCTTTCGCAATCATGGACTGACTGTTGACTAGGTACAGAAAGTATGAGTATGTATTGATGACAATCAGCCAAGTCATATCCAAGAAGGCTTCTGCAAAGTCAACATGTACCTGCACCCACAGGCAGGAGGGCATTCATCAGGAAGAGAACGTATGGCGTGGCGCTGCCTGCTGTTGTCCCCACTGAGAACAGTTGTGAACAAGATGCTTGACCTGCCAGTTGTGTTTGGCCAGTACACAATGCGCCGGGAGAGCAGCTTCATATGAGAGACACCCTAGTGACCTCTGTGCAGGAGCTGTAGTATTGTTGGATGCAAATAATTTCTTTGGGTTTTGTGAAAGATGATTTGACAATATTCTGGTACGGTAGTCAATGAAAGTTCACGTATTATTCTCTTGATTGCCAAATGCATTTGATTCAGCATCTGCCTATCTATAGTCCTACGCCTTGTTTTATACCTATTATGAAGTTTCTTTACAGTGACTGTACCACATGGAGGATCCCTTCCATTATAATTTTTCTACTGGGTACACATCTACTCAGTAGATGTCATCTATTCTATCAAACTTGAGCCACAGTTCCTCTACATGCTCCTGGTTGCTTGTTTTAGTTGCCATTTGTGTTTTGGAATTCATTGTTATTATAACTGCCTCACAGTCACTGATACCAGATCCAGTGAGGACTTCCTCAAAGATTTCAGGTTTCTTTTTTACCATTAAATCCAACATAGATCCATTATGAGCAGCAGTCTAAACTATCTGTTCTAGATAGTTTTCAGAGAAGGCATTTAGTAATGATTCACAAGATGAGTCTGGTGGATGACTGAAGGATTCAATTACCATTTTATATCCACTCCTGATACTGAGACTTGCCCAAATTATCTCACATGCAGCTTCAGTTTCTCTCTTGGTGGATTCCATTTTCTTGTCTACTGTGACAAATACACATCCTCCATTTCCCATTAGCCTATTCTTTTGATATATACTTAAAATTTCCCCAAAAATCTCATTGCTATGGATTTCAGGCTTCAAACGGCTTTCTGTACCTATTATTATGTGACCTTCATTGCTTTTCAGGTGTGCTTCAAATTCTGGCATTTTGTTGTTAATGCTTAAGGAGTTAGCTACTATGATTTTAAAAGTGTTGCCTGTGGGGGGCATTCCTTCGGATCTTACACTTATTCTTCTTGGTCTGCTGCAGTTGTGGTTACATGGACTGGACAAAGATTCAACTAATCTAAAACAAACCTTGTGTGCACCGCACACACAGTCAATCTACCTTGGTAGCAGCCTTTGATGTGTACTGGACGCCTGACCCATTTAGGGAGGCCCTATAGCTGTCAACCCTATGGCACAAGTCCAGGAAGTCACAGCCTAGCTTATTATAGAAACATCAAAGTCTTTGCTTCAGTCCTTTCACTTGATTCAAAACCAGGGTGCCCTGATCAGTTCTGAGGACAATGCAGCAAATTGTGAGCTTTGTTGATTCCATGTGCAATGGTGGTCTTCTAAAAATTCTCTGCCAGTCACTGGGATGACCCAAGTGTGACATCGAAGCCCAGATGACAGGCATCATTTGTTCCAAATGTTCAAATGTGTGTAAATTCCTAAGGGACCAAACTATTGAGGTCATTGGTCCCTAGAATTACACACTATTTAAACTAACGTAGCTAAGAACAACACAAACACACATGCCCGAGGGAGAACGCGAACCTCAAGCACAGCACAGTCACAGTACCAGTACCTTCTGATGACAGTTTCATATACAAGCTGTTTGTTCATTTTCAGGGCAATAAAACCAGACATTTAAGATCAGGTAGTCTTAGTGTAAAGGTCATGGCTCCACTAAACGAGGATATTTCAAGCAGTTTTAGGAAGATTTTCTTCAATACAATTACAAATTTTTTCTTCCACAGTGACAGTATTCATGATTTGCTGCTGGTCTGTAAATTGTGTATGTGATGAGGATCACTGTTCCTCATTAAGTACCAATGTGCATATTTGAATGTTGGTGTGAAACTATCTGGTGCATGGTGGAAGGTTTCTGTATCTATTGATAGAATTGTTGTTGTTTCTGTCTTGCTTTCAAAGGTTGATTCTGTTCTCCAATCTTGTTTTCTTGCCACAAACCTTTTCATTTCAGCTTAACTGCTGAAACCTATGTCATCACCAATCTTCCTTATGTACTCGCATCTAGGCCTATTTCTGTGATACTTTCATTACTCCACCTTGGAGCAACAGCTCACTTCATAACAATCCTATGTTGAATCCTGAATCACAGACCAATTGCGAGGGTAAGGTCATAAACAAGAACTAACACTCACAGTGAATGCATGTACACATGGAGTTGAACTACCTGCCTCAGCAAAGAGTGCTTCTATTTATTCACACATTGAATGTTAGGCTAGCTATTTACAAAAAATAAAAATAAAATAAAATAAAATAAATGGTCGTATGGCATTGCTGGGCGGGAGGCCCCTGATTGTGAATCTTATTTCGCCACATTAGGCGACTCGTGTGCCGGTGATGAGGATGAAATGATGATGAGGACAACACAACACCCAGTTCACAAGCGGTGAAAATCTATAACCAAGCTAGGTATTGAACCCAGGCCCACTGCATGGGAGGCAAGCACGTTACCATTCAGCTAGTCAGGTGGACAGCTATTTACAATATTCCATCAATTAGTAAGTCCTATAAACTTCAGGAGGTCACAAATGTTAAATAATAAGTACTTCCAGGAGGCAGGAATTGAGCCAGTCATCCATATGACACCCAATAATGATTATTATTACTACAACTTCTGGCATCAATCTTGGCTGAACATTTTTTCCATTATCAGAGATAATTACATGTGGTGCTTCACACTTCAAAATTATATCTTTAGCAAGAAACCTGGCTATTTCCGGAGCTCCAGCAGTAGGTACAGTGGTAGCAGAATAATGGGTAAGGTTATCTGTGCACACTATTATCCATTTATTTCCATTTTTCTGGTGTGTTTTGAAATAAAGTGTTTATCTAGATTTTTGTATGATTTATTATAATGGCATACCAGCATGTTAGGAAGGTATTGTTTATACAATATGGAATATATCTCAGTAACTATTAAGGCAATCACCTTGAAATTGGAGAGGCGAACTACTATCATTATTTGACAGTGTTGCATACAGTTCTATTACAGTCAATTTACTGAAAGATACAGAGGTTAAACCACAGGCTGACAGGCTGTATATGATGTAGTGACTTGATATGCATATGTACTGTGACACACCAGCGGACGCATGCATAACGTAACATGGGAATGGAGCTCTTGAGTACATACAGGCACTCTATATTGCCTCTTAAAGAGTGACTACATACGGCTAGGCCACAATGCCATTCAAGACATGTAGTGTGCCTTTGAATGTAGACAGCAATCAAATATTTTAACTCTGTGTTGCAGGCATTAAAGCGACATGTCATATATTACCAACATCTCTATCTAGGTATTCCCTACCTCATGTATTAATGTGAATGAACAATTATTTGACTTACTACAAAATACTCTATTTAAATTTACACTTGTGGCCATTTTTATAACAGCTGTTGCAGAAAGGCAACGATCACTCCAAAAGTAATGGACACTACAATAGATACAGAAATCATAATATTGCATTTGAATAGAGCAAGATTGTAGCTGTTCACTTCGTCATTTTTAGGGTTCTGTATCTCAGTGGGTTCTGTACCCCAGTTAGTAAAAATGGAACCATTATAGGACACTTTGTTGTAAGTCCATCCATCAGTCTGTTGAGACCCCTTTTTATCAGGAATGGATAGACATATCATGTTGAAATTTATATCACCTACTAAGGTCTACAGATGGTGTAAAAAATTTAAGCTTCTAAACCATCACAATCAAAAGATATGGCCATTTATGTCATGTAGTTTGATACTCTCAAACTCACACACCAAACCCATAGGGTACTTCCTGTTGACCTAGAATCATTAAATTTGGCAAGAAGTGAGGTTTCACAATACAAGTAAAGAAGAAAACAAAAAAAATTGGAATTATATAACAAAAAAATATTTTTTTTGTCATTATGTTGCATATGCAATCTGTCAAAAATCTATCTCTGGAACTATTGTATGGATTTTGATATGCTTTTCAATAATAGGAGAGTGAAGGTTTCTATACATAATTTACAAATATTTTGTGCTAACTGGCTGAGCTATGATGAAATGAAGTCCTTGCCACAATGAAAACCATGCCTTTGCTATTTATCAGTGATACAGTCGTGATCGTGTTTTTAGATTTGTTAATTTGTATGCAACCAGTTTCGGCCCTTTCCTCAAGCCATCGTCAGGCTTTTGACCACCACTGTGGCTCCTAGTGGTGGCAGGTGGAGCGAGACCCTTAGAAGTAAGCAGTGACAACATTACTTTTAAGGATTTCACTCCAACTGCCACCACCAGCAGCCACAATGGCAGTCAAAAGCCTGAAGATGGCCTGAGGAAAGGGCCGAAATTGGTTGCAAACAAATTAAAAAATCTGGAAGCGCAGCTGAGACTGTTTTTATCTGATTCTTAGCATTTATACCGATAGCTGTGCTCCAGAATGCTTTCTAAAATTTTAAATTACCACACTGATAATTTAAGTCTACTACATGTACATCATCTGTAATGTTTCAAAGCAAACTAACACTGGTAAGTGATTCAAGATTGCACTTCCATAAAAATAGATAAAAACTGACATGTTACGCACATTTGTGTAACAACAATAGCCAGTAGCACTATGATGAGCTGCACCGTTTTTCTTATTTGGAGACTTCCATCAAATCTTACTAGTAATGCCAACAGCAATGAGAGCAGATGAAGTTAAAACATCTACAATTGCCATTAGCACAGCATGTTAATATAACTATGAAATTAATAAAATAAATGTAAAATTGTACCTGCAAATATGAAATCACACAAAAAATTTAAACTTAAAATTAACAGTATTATGAAAATGAAAGTTGCTACTCACCATATAGTGGAGATTCTCAGTTGCAGATAGGCACAACAGAAAGACTATCACGAATAAGCTTTTGGCCAACAAGGCCTTTGCCAAAATAGACAAAACACACACACACACACACACACACACACACACACACATGTGGCTGATGTTTCTGGCAGCTGAAGCCATACTCACAAACCATCTACAAGATGCTTTGACAAAGAAAGGCCTTGTTGTCCAAAAGCTTATTTGTGGCAGGCTTTTTGTTGTGCCTATCTGCGACTCGGCATCTCCACTATATGGTGAGTAGCAACTTTCCTTTTCATAAAATTGTCCCATTCCATCCTGCATTTTCCATATTTTGAAACTTAAAATTAAAACATTGTTGAAAGTTTTGGAATTCCTGGGACTGATACCATGCCAGTATCGACAACTGTCAAAAATCGTCCAGGTTCTTGATTCCCAGGATGAATGAATAGACATAACCAGTTGTACATGGCCACACTTTGCTGTGCCTCAGTCAGCTTAAACAGAAAAGAAAGAAAAAAAGCGAAAGCACACATTTCTAATATATATGGGAATTGCATATACATCATAATCTCCTTATATGGAACCCAGTGGCGTAGCGTGGTTGTAAAGGTTGTGAAGACAGGGAGACATAATAGTACAATAAACAATAATTTAAACAAATGAAACAAAATGCATAAAATAAAACAACAACAACAACAACTACTACTACTACTACTACTACTGCTACTACCACCACCACTTCCACCACCAATAACAATAATAATAATAATAACTAACTTGTTCAAGAAATGATGAAAAATTTGTAGAACTCCAGCAGCAAGAGTAGAAGCACTTACATTTTCTTGAACACAAGTGCAATGCACCTGCCGTTTCTCTCCACAAATAAGTCTATAACTCGGTCTACAAAAATCTGATCACTGGATAGCTCTCCAAGTAGTGTCTTTTCTATTGCTAACATGCTCAAACACAACAGCCGGGTGTTGGACATTGAATTCCTTAAATAATTCTTCACTCAGTTAAGAGTACTCATGCTTCGTTCACTGTTTGCTGTAGTTGCGGGTAGGGTCAAAACCAAATGCAGGAACTTTGTTGTTTCTTCATAAACAGAATCTAAATCATTGTTGACAACGTACTTTAAGAGGATTCTTGAAGATAAGTGTTTTTTCTCATCAGTGTATATGTTACATTTTGGGGAAAGTCTTGAAATCTTCTTTCCATCTGAACAGTTTGCAAATCCAGTATCTTGTAAGTTAGTGCCCTGAGTGATGTCTTTTGACGGTCACAGAATGATAAGTTACCATCCAAACACAAGCTGCATTTAATGCATTTGTCAATGAATGTTTCCGTTCTTAATTGTCGTAAGTTTCTCAAAACAGTTCTTATTTCATCATGGCAAGCAGTTATACTGACAGATCTTGACTGAAGAACGTTAAAGAGACGATCAACATAAACAAAGCACCCTCAGTAGAAGCAAAGCAAGTAGACAAACGTAGGATCATCCATCTGTCGTTTCACTCCCACAGCTCAGCTCAAAGATTCTGGATCCCACTGAGAGTCTGTATCATCAATTATATAACTAAAAACATTGCATAGCTCTGAGAAATGACTAGATATTGTTGAAACTGCCCTGGAACGAAAGTTCCAGCAAGTGTTGCTTACATGTGGCAGTTTAAATCCTTTCTCAGTTAGCAGTACAGTTTGTTTTGATGATTTGCTGAAAAACGAATGGAATGCAGTAAGATCACTTCAAACATGTGTACTTGTCGTATGATTTTAGAGGCATGTAACAGCACTAAATTCAGTTGGTGTACGTAACAATGAATAAACAGCACTTAGGGACAGAACTGCTTCACCATTGTTGTAGTCCTATTTCTCTGCCCGCCATTACTGAAACGCCATCATATGTTTGACTAACCACTTTTCCTTCCACATTCCATTCTTTCAATACTGCATGAATAGTGTTTGACAAACCTTCAGCAGTTTTATCTCCAGAAACATCATAAAATGCAACGAATCTTTCCTCAATTTTATCTACAATACAGTACCTGAATATTATACTCATTTGACTCTTGCATGACACGTCTAATGTTTCATCAGCCTGAATCGAAATGAAATTGCAGTTCTGAATTTCAGATTTTATTTTCTCATTTCTGTCAGAGTTATTATTTCTATTACATCATTCTGTATATCTTGAGAAGTTCCTTTAAAGGTTGAATATGATGACAGATGCTTTTGGATTAACTGCTCTCCTTGAGCTAGTAAATCCAACAATTCCATGTAGTTACCTTTGTTGCTGGAGGATTCGTCTTCTCGATGGCCGCGAAAGGCTAGTTCTTGTTTACAAAGAAATATAATTGCCTGAATAAGACGAGCGAATACTCTCCTGTTGGATGCAACTTGTTCATTGTATTTTATTGCTTTCAGACAAGTGCCTTCAGAAAGGGTGTGCTCAAATCTACTTTTGCCCAATAACTGAAATGATTCTTTGTTCTGTAGGTGACATTTTGATATCTGATGTTTTTGTGCTTTCCCGTCAAAGTTCTTTATTGTACAAATGCCCTCATTGCACCATTCCTTTTCACCACCAAACAGAAGACATGTATAACAATATAATCTGTTATTAACTGCACCAGGTGGTCTGAAAAGTACGTTTTTGTTTGACTTCACTTTAAACTACACTGAGTATAGGAATAGGTCATTTGTCCTTCAGTTCACACTCTTTTTTCGTACGTTAATGTAGAAAAAGGTGTTTTAAATAAAAATTCTATAAGGTGTTCAGTTGCTGGCTCACTCATGTTGATGACACAATGAAAATATGCACTAAAATCACACAAGAATGACTATGAAAACAAACCGCGCGACTGTTCACTTCTGTGTTAAAAGCCAGCATAGAAACGGCAGAGACTAGTCTCGATACCTGCTAGCAAGTGCAGCGCACCATCTTTCGTGGAAGAGGGGAAGTGGAGGGGAGCCGAGAATGCCACTAAAACACAGGCGCACACAGCCAGCTAAGGGAAGGGAGACAGAGACTGAGAGCAGTCGAGTCTCAAGCAGGCAAATACACCAATACTCAGGGTGCGGCGCAGGCTACAAAACTGATGCCTTCACACATTTATAACTCTTAGTAGAAAGTTGTTTATATTTTTGTTATGAATTACTATTGCATTTTTTTTTAAGCACGAATACAGGGAAGACTAAGTCTCAAAGTCTCCCCTCACGCTACGCCAATGATGGAACCTATGTTGTATGAGTCCTATTCACAGCTACCTGGATTTTCCTTACAGTCACCCTCATTCATTATGCACTTTAGCCAATGATGAACAAGACCCTGCATGTGGGGATTATGAAAACCTGATCCAGATGTGGCTTATAGCTTTGAAGACAGGATCTGAATCTAGAAAATGTTACCCATCTAGTAACTCTTTTATTCACCCAAAGAGATAGAAGTCTGAAGGTGCTAAATCAAGATTGTACAGTGGATGTGGCAACGCTGTCCACACAAATTTGCAGTGAATTCTGTGGTCATAAGACTGTGGTAGGGCATTTTGTTATTGTGATGCAAGTGAAAGTCTAACCTGACTGGAAAATTTGGGCTTTCAGCCTAGTCATTGCCATCTTGTAGCGTTCTAAATTGACAGTTGCTTTAGGCTCCAAGACAACTCAAATTACACACTCTGCCTATCCCAGAAGACTGTCCACATCACTTTGTCTGTAGATGTCTGTATTTTGAACAGGAATATTAACAGCAGAAAGTTTACTTGTGCTGTAACATCGACATTTTCTTCAGATAAAAGGGGTACAGGTAGCAGGAGAAAAAAATGTATTGATACACAATTTGTGTATGAAACAGTGTTCCAAAATTTATTTGTATGGTTCACTGCAATGAGATTCACATATAATCAGTTCATAGTCAAATATAAATTCACATAATTTCCTATACTATATATATATATATATATATATATATATATATATATATATATATATATATATATATATATATATATAATTTTTTAACTGTGCTATTTAGCCATCAGAAACCTTCACTCTGATGATGTAGCATCCCATGAACTCACTGAGTCTGCAAGATCTGAAAACTTCAGTACCCATGCCCAGTTCGTTGGAACTTGTGATTTATTTGGTAAAGTAATAACCACCTTCTTTCCTGAGGCATTCCACTAAAAATGAAAAAAATATGTAAGTAAAAAAAAGGTTATAATAATACTTACAGAAATAGTGATATTGACATTACACAGAATATGAAACCTGGAAAGTAAGTTAACATAAAAATGTAAAAATCAGAGCTTTGAAAATGTACATGGACTCCTAGTTTTATGATCAGTAAACACTGCAAATCCTATGTGCAGTTGGTGTAATGAGATTGCAAAAAGGTGACAGTACTAAGAACCGAGGGACAAGGATTAAAGGACTCAACTGGGGTAGATCGCAAATCCATTTCCAGTGTTTACACCATCCAAGCAGTTGCTAGTAATAAAGTGACCATCTTATAGGGAACAAATATGAATGGGCTGCTCTAGTCTGCATTGCAGACAGCTTGGTGAGTCAATGTCTGCAACCGTCCAGACTATATCTTAACACCAATGGACTTCTCTTCAACAACATTAACTGGAGACTTTATGGCACTTATGGTACAAACCACCATCCAAACTGGTTGTGTTCATATTCAGATCTGAAAATACTGTTAGTTCTGCTGAGATTTATCAATTCCACATGCCGTACTAAACCCTTCATATCCTTGTAGGCTGGTACACTATGGGTAGGACTGGTGGAGGCCCTACTGCTGTGTACAAATCCATGGGGTACCTTTTTTTTACGTAACAAGGTAAAGTTATCATTAACCCAAAGGTTTGTTTGAGCCATATAGGACATTAGTAGGGATGGTCATATCGGAAGTGGTATGTCCTTGCCTTCTTGCTACCTTTGGGCTGACATCCAGTCAATTATATGGGGATCTATAGGTTAGCACTGACTCTGAACTATGCCACAATTTAACACTTCACTCTTATAATAATCACCTCAAGCGGTGCAATAAGCAACAAGTGATGATTCAACCCTGGACTCCAGATTTGTTGTTTGACATTTACACACCAAGCCACACACCATTATTTAAGAAAAATAATGTACATAACTCTAGGATCTTATGATAGGTTATGGGAATAGGAGGAGAAATAACATCAAATGGTAAAAGGCAGGGTTATCAGAAGTGTGGCAAAAAATAAGATCACATAGAATTAAAATTAGGACATGTATTTTATTATGGAGGAACAGAAGAGGGAGGAAACTGAGATGTAGGCAATATTATAGAACATTTAAGGCCAACATCCAAGGTATCTTGAACACAACAGCAAAATCAGTTTTAAAAATAAACAAAAACTATTCCATCATAATGTCTCAAATCTACATGCCAAAGAGCTCACATTCTGATGAGTGGATACCTCCAAAAATAGTTACAGAAATTTATAAATGACATCAAATTCAACTACAAGATAGTAGTCGATACAGAAACTAAAGAATGATTCTTCAGTAGAAAACTGTGTGTGTGATACTAGAAATGATAAAGGTCTTACATTAGGCATTACTAGCATTTGCCAAGAAATAAGGAAGGGATATTCATCCTTTACATGACTATTACATATCCGGAATGAAAATAGGAATATAGGCAGGGCTGTAGCAAGGCCATGGTGAGCTAAGCCACCAGCCAAGGTTGCAGGCACATAGGGGGTGTGAAAACTGATCACTTAAAACAGTGAGCCCACACAGAATGTTATGGTGCAGTTGGCTGGCAGCTGACCACTCTGACTTGACTCATTGAAATGCCAATAACAGAGTTATTTTTAATAAAGTGTAAATTCATGTGTAACATTATACAGGAACGAAAACAATACTTTTTTTAGCAACGAAGTCACAGAATAAATTTTTTAAAGGCAACTGAAGATGAATACTGGAGGGATACCAACACAAATAAACAGAGTAAAAATGGCTGCAAGTGCTACTGATTAATTAAATGGAATTCCCATCACAAACCTTCTCATGTGCTTCAAAAGGGAGATTTACAATCAGTGTATGGTACTAGTTTTGACTTACTGCAATGAGACAAGAACTTTAAAGGCTAAACCATTCAGGAATTTATGATTACTCAGTGAGCATTGGGGAGATGCACAAAGTGAATTTAAACAAACAAAAAAATCATGGAACAAACTGATGTGTAAGATGTAACTATGACCATAATAAAAATAATTTGGAGATGAACATTGTATGTAACAAGGCAAATAGACAATCCACTGAACATAGAAGCACACTTCAGGATTCTAAGATATAAAAAGAGCAAACAGACAACCTAAAGGAAGCTGGGTAAATAACATCCAAAAACATACAAGAGCAACATGGATTCATATAGCTTAAGACCATAAAGTATAGAGAAGTCTAGAGGAGTCCTTCTGGCAGCAGTGAATGACAAATGGATGGTGGTGGTGATGAAGATGATGAATGAATAGTATACATTTGTCATCCTATCATGTCACAGACATGTATTTTAAGTATCAACAAATTCTGAATTACTTTATAAAGTGATAGAATTTAGTAACTGTCATGGAACTTCACACTGAAGTGTGATGTGTTTGGTTCTATTCAATGAGGCAGTTAAGAAACACACTCAAGTGTGCAAATAAATTAATTTTCAATATTTATTTATTCTTTTAACATAAACTACTTGGCTTTAAATCATTATTTTATTCTTAAAGTAAGTAAATCTCTCACTATCAATGGTTTGGTTTGAACACCACAGTTCCTTACAATGCTTGGCCTATTGGAGGTAGTATGAAAAGCCTTTCTCTAGCCAGTTATACAAAAACAAACAATATTCATATTAATTTTGGTACAGGACATGTTTTGGTGCTTTTTAAATTTTTTCATATTTTGTTATTTATCTTATATATTTGTACAACTTTTATTTAAATGGAAATCAACTGTAGTATGTGTCACCTATATAATCCATATGTACAGATAGCGAGAGTGTTTTTGTAGCATGGAGGAGAGGGGCTGCTGCTTATGTGCAGAAACAGAAAAAGGTGACACCAGTTCCGTATTGCCAACTGAGTGAATGAAACTGTATCACCACTGAAAAGCCTTCATTGGTTGGTGGAAGCTGATGGAACATTTCAAGACTGACTAGGTGACTGCGCTTACCTGTCAACACCAATTTCGTCCATATTTATAGTGTATGCATGGCGTATGAAACTGGCAGAAGTGGGAGGTCCAGATCACCAAGCATTTAGAAAAAATATCATTTTTGGAGCAGGTTGGGCAAGGCATGAGCCTTTTATGTTAACGTGGCTTTCAGGCAGTGCTTGGCGCAGCAGAAAGAGTATGGAACGGTCGTCTGAGGGTCATGGGGTTGAGTCCCTCTGCAGAAAGCACTTCTGTTTTCAGTTTTTATGTTACAATGCAAATGAACCAAAATAATTCTCAGTATATTGCATTTATTAATATTTTCATAAAATGCATGAAAAGGAAAGGTAAAAGAAAATATGATGGATGAGTACATGGCAAAACATAAGAATAATGTCAGTATTCATCAAAATCTAGCTAACTCACAACCTTATACAAAACATTTTTGACTTATGTAATGGAGCCTTCCTTACATGCAGGACAACAAATTTCTTTTGTTAACTGATTCATGGGGCAGACTAACATATCCACAATTGTATGATGTGATTTTTCAAGAAGGAAAAAGGACTGCAATCATGCAGTATTAAATTGATTCATTAGTGCAACCCTGCAAATATGTATTTTAATCATGAGGTGACAATCTTGATGAAAATCTCCAAAACTGCTTTTATTGCACCGAGAGAGAAAAAGAAGTCATATCTTAAGAAGACTGCATCAAAATACATCCCACTGCCAATATTTTGTGAAATGTCGCATCGCGTATGATTTTCTGGCACAGTGTGCAATGAGTGAGAACCTTTTATGAATGTAAACAAAGTTTGTTTTACAACAAAAACTTTTAAACCATCTTATAATTATAAAAATGTGACATTTATGGCATGTGCAAGAAGCCAAGACAATTAACTATGAATATCACCCCAGCTTGCTGGAATCATCAGCTGTAAAATAATAAAAGTACCTAATTTTGTATATGAAGTTCTCATATGTGGCTGACTTCCTGGAAATTTATTTACAATACCAAATTTTTGTTGACCTTTCCTGTTCATGCCTCTCATGAAAATATTAATCAGTACAATATATTGTGTAGTCGAATTAAGTCGGGTGATGCTGAGGGAATTAAATTAGGAAATGAGACACTTAAAGTAGTAAAGGAGTTTTGCTATTTGGGGAGTAAAATAACTGATGATGGTCGAAGTAGAGAGGATATAAAATGTAGACTGGCAATGGCAAGGAAAGCGTTTCTGAAGAAGAGAAATTTGTTAACATCGAGTATGGATGTAAGTGTCAGGAAGTCATTTCTGAAAGTATTTGTATGGAGTGTAGCCATGTATGGAAGTGAAACATGGACGATAAATAGTTTGGACAAGAAGAGAATAGAAGCTTTTGAAATGTAGTGCTACAGAAGAATGCTGAAGATTAGATGGGTAGATCACATAACTAATGAGGAGGTATTAAATAGAATTGGGGAGAAGAGGAGTTTGTGGCACAACTTGACTAGAAGAAGGGACTGATTGGTAGGACATGTTCTGAGGCATCAAAGGATCACAAATTTAGCATTGGAGGGCAGTGTGGAGGGTAAAAATCGTAGAGGGAGGCCAATAGATGAATACGATAAGCAGATTTAGAAGGATGTAGGTTGCAGTAAGTACTGGGAGATGAAGCAGCTTTCACAGGATAGAGTAGCAAGGAAAGCTGCATCAAACCAGCCTCAGGACTGAAGACCACAACAACAACAACAATATATTGAGCATTATTCTGGTTAATTTGCAGTGTAAGTAATGTAAAAAATTGAAGATAAAAGAAACGTTTTCTCAGAGGGACCTGACCCCATGACCTTTGGATTATCATTCTACACTCCTTCCACTGCAACAATCACTGCCTGAAATGTAAGTTAACATACATCACTCATGCCTCACCTGACCACGCCAAAGACGCTAGTTTTTCTGAATTCTTGGTTATCTGGAACTCTCACTTCTGTCACTTTCATTTGTGGCGTTGCCCTACATATACCATGAATATGGACGGAGTGTGGCTCCAGTTGCCAGAGACTGTAGTCGTGTGTGTGTGTGTGTGTGTGTGTGTGTGTGTGTGTGTGTGTCGTCTATTTTTGACGAAGGCCTTGCTGGTCGTAAGCTTATTTGTGACAGGCTTTTTGTTGTGCCAGTCTGCGACTCAGCATCTCTGCAATATGGTCTGTAGCAGCTTTCCTTTCCCTAATATTGTTACATTCCATTCTGAATTTTCCATTGTCTGCTGAAACAATTAACCACATCCTGAGCTGTTGCAAAAATATTGCTTAGAATGATTACAGGCTGAGACACAATAATGTGGCATGAATGATCCAGTGGAACTTATGCCAAAAATTACCATCTACTACTTGAATGAAATGGTGGGACCACACACCAGAAAAAGTTGATGAAAATTAACACACTAACTTCTGACTTCAGGCAAGTTGAATGCTGAAATGCAATACAGCAAACATCACAAAGAAGAAAAAGAACATGTTGATCAACATTGCCATTCCAGGTGATAGCAAAATCAGTGACAAACATATTGAAAAACTTTTCAGATATGAATGCTTCAAAACTGAACTACAGCAACTCAGCATAAACCAGCAAAAGTGGTCCCAGTGAGTCTCAGAAAATTAGGAACAGTGCCAAAAGATCTTATTGGGCACCTGAAAATCATTTGCATTGATAAATAAATATCCATTTGCCAACTACGAAGGGCCACTTTACTGCAATCTGCAGTAATACATCATCCAGTCCTAGACACTTGAGAAGTGATAACATACAAGACGCAGCACAGTGAAAGCATTTGCTATATTTACTGCTCTAATACTGTAATAATAATAACAGTAATTTAATAACACACACACACACACACACACACACACACACACACACACACAGAGAGAGAGAGAGAGAGAGAGAGAGAGAGAGAGAGAGAGAGAGAGAGAACTGTGATATGGCAAGACAGGTTTACAAGTAATTTGCTTATTTGCTTAAGAGGCTTGATATAGGGCAGCAAACACTTTACATCAACAACTAAGACTTATTTTACATGGACCTTGCCGTTGGTGGGGAGGCTTGCGTGCCTCAGCGATACAGATAGCCGTACCGTAGGTGCAACCACACAACGGACGGGTATCTGTTGAGAGGCCAGACAAACGTGTGGTTCCTGAAGAGGGGCAGCAGCCTTTTCAGTAGTTGCAAGGGCAACAGTCTGGATGATTGACTGATCTGGCCTTGTAACAATAACCAAAACGGCCTTGCTGTGCTGGTACTGCGAACGGCTGAAAGCAAGGGGAAACTACAGCCGTAATTTTTCCCGAGGGCATGCAGCTTTACTGTATGATTACATGATGATGGCGTCCTCTTGGGTAAAATATTCCGGAGGTAAAATAGTCCCCCATTCGGATCTCCGGGCGGGGACTACTCAGGAGGATGTCGTTATCAGGAGAAAGAAAACTGGCATTCTACGGATCGGAGCGTGGAATGTCAGATCCCTTAATCGGGCAGGTAGGTTAGAAAATTTAAAAAGGGAAATGGATAGGTTGAAGTTAGATATAGTGGGAATTAGTGAAGTTCGGTGGCAGGAGGAACAAGACTTCTGGTCAGGTGACTACAGGGTTATAAACACAAAATCAAATAGGGGTAATGCAGGAGTAGGTTTAATAATGAATAGGAAAATAGGAATGCGGGTAAGTTACTACAAACAGCATAGTGAACGCATTATTGTGGCCAAGATAGATACGAAGCCCACACCTACTACAGTAGTACAAGTTTATATGCCAACTAGCTCTGCAGATGACGAAGAAATTGAAGAAATGTATGATCAAATAAAAGAAATTATTCAGATTGTGAAGGGAGACGAAAATTTAATAGTCATGGGTGACTGCAATTCGAGTGTAGCAAAAGGGAGAGAAGGAAACATAGTAGGTGAATATGGATTGGGGGACAGAAATGAAAGAGGAAGCCACCTGGTAGAATTTTGCACAGAGCACAACATAATCATAACTAACACTTGGTTTAAGAATCATGAAAGAAGGTTGTATACATGGAGGAACCCTGGAGATACTAAAAGGTATCAGATAGATTATATAATGGTAAGACAGAGATTTAGGAACCAGGTTTTAAATTGTAAGACATTTCCAGGGGCAGATGTGGACTCTGACCACAATCTATTGGTTATGACCTGTAGATTAAAACTGAAGAAACTGCAAAAAGGTGGGAATTTAAGGAGATGGGACCTGGATAAACTAAAAGAACCAGAGGTTGTACAGAGATTCAGGGAGAGCATAAGGGAGCAATTGACAGGAATGGGGGAAATAAATACAGTAGAAGAAGAATGGGTAGCTTTGAGGGATGAAGTAGTGAAGGCAGCAGAGGATCAAGTAGGTATAAAGACGAGGGCTAGTAGAAATCCTTGGGTAACAGAAGAAATATTGAATTTAATTGATGAAAGGAGAAAATATAAAAATGCAGTAAGTGAAACAGGCAAAAAGGAATACAAACGTCTCAAAAATGAGATCGACAGGAAGTGCAAAATGGCTAAGCAGGAATGGCTAGAGGACAAATGTAAGGATGTAGAGGCCTATCTCACTAGGGGTAAGATAGATACCGCCTACAGGAAAATTAAAGAGACCTTTGGAGATAAGAGAACGACTTGTATGAATATCAAGAGTTCAGATGGAAACCCAGTTCTAAGCAAAGAAGGGAAAGCAGAAAGGTGGAAGGAGTATATAGAGGGTCTATACAAGGGCGATGTACTTGAGGACAATATTATGGAAATGGAAAAGGATGTAGATGGAGATGAAATTGGAGATACGATACTGCGTGAAGAGTTTGACAGAGCACTGAAAGACCTGAGTCGAAACAAGGCCCCCGGAGTAGACAATATTCCATTGGAACTACTGACGGCCGTGGGAGAGCCAGTCCTGACAAAACTCTACCATCTGGTGAGCAAGATGTATGAAACAGGCGAAATACCCTCAGACTTCAAGAAGAATATAATAATTCCAATCCCAAAGAAAGCAGGTGTTGACAGATGTGAAAATTACCGAACTATCAGCTTAATAAGTCACAGCTGCAAAATACTAACACGAATTCTTTACAGACGAATGGAAAAACTAGTAGAAGCCAACCTCGGGGAAGATCAGTTTGGATTCCGTAGAAACACTGGAACACGTGAGGCAATACTGACCTTACGACTTATCTTAGAAGAAAGATTAAGGAAAGGCAAACCTATGTTTCTAGCATTTGTAGACTTAGAGAAAGCTTTTGACAATGTTGACTGGAATACTCTCTTTCAAATTCTAAATGTGGCAGGGGTAAAATACAGGGAGTGAAAGGCTATTTACAATTTGTACAGAAACCAGATGGCAGTTATAAGAGTCGAGGGACATGAAAGGGAAGCAGTGGTTGGGAAGGGAGTAAGACAGGGTTGTAGCCTGTCCCCGATGTTGTTCAATCTGTATATTGAGCAAGCAGTAAAAGAAACAAAAGAAAAATTCGGAGTAGGTATTAAAATTCATGGAGAAGAAATAAAAACTTTGAGGTTCGCCGATGACATTGTAATTCTGTCAGAGACAGCAAAGGACTTGGAAGAGCAGTTGAATGGAATGGACAGTGTCTTGAAAGGAGGATATAAGATGAACATCAACAAAAGCAAAACAAGGATAATGGAATGTAGTCTAATTAAGTCGGGTGATGCTGAGGGAATTAGATTAGGAAATGAGGCACTTAAAGTAGTAAAGGAGTTTTGCTATTTGGGGAGCAAAATAACTGATGATGGTCGAAGTAGAGAGGATATAAAATGTAGGCTGGCAATGGCAAGGAAAGCGTTTCTGAAGAAGAGAAATTTGTTAACATCCAGTATTGATTTAAGTGTCAGGAAGTCATTTCTGAAAGTATTCGTATGGAGTGTAGCCATGTATGGAAGTGAAACATGGACGATAAATAGTTTGGACAAGAAGAGAATAGAAGCTTTCGAAATGTGGTGCTACAGAAGAATGCTGAAGATTAGATGGGTAGATCACATAACTAATGAGGAAGTATTGAATAGGATTGGGGAGAAGAGAAGTTTGTGGCACAACTTGACCAGAAGAAGGGATCGGTTGGTAGGACATGTTCTGAGGCATCAAGGGATCACCAATTTAGTATTGGAGGGCAGCGTGGAGGGTAAAAATCGTAGGGGGAGACCAAGAGATGAATACACTAAGCAGATTCAGAAGGATGTAGGTTGCAGTAGGTATTGGGAGATGAAAAAGCTTGCACAGGATAGAGTAGCATGGAGAGCTGCATCAAACCAGTCTCAGGACTGAAGACCACAACAACAACAACATATATTTAAGAATAAAACAAAAACTGAATGTTAACTAATATACATGCTTGAAGCCTATATACAATTTTCGTTATTCTGTGCAAAGCATAGATAATCATCTACTGAGCAGTGTGTGTTGGCAGTCAATGTTCTTTTTAGGCTGGTTTTAAACTTTCCAATGGTGAGAGATGTGACTGAATTCAGCATGCACTGGAAAGCCTAATCCTGCATAAGGTGTTGCCTTCATATAGTGCAGTTATCTGGCTTATAAGATGAAACAGATCCTTGTGTCTAGTGTCGTTTTTGTGTAGGTCAGAGTTCCCATTTTGTTTACATATTTGGGCCAGTACGACTGATTTAAAAATATACATATTTATAATGCTTAATATCCCAGCTTTCAGGAACAGAGCACTGCACGAGTCTCTTGATTTTGCACCACAAATTAGTCTTACAGCCATTTTTTCTTTAACTTTAAAAGCTTGTGAAAGTTTGCTTGTGTGTGGCACCCTATATTTATATTCGACGGCTTATGCTGGATGGCACCAATGCATGAGAAGCAGTCCATAGTATGTGGGTATCAGTGCAGTGTTTCTAAGCATATTTATTACAAATATACACTGCCTGAAAAACAGTGAAACACTCTAGATGGGGAGGTTAAATGAAATGTAACGTTGTGGGTTGATAGGGGAGATACTGTTTCAGTGAGTACAAAATTGAGTCAAATTTACAACGAACTTGACAGTATGAGCAACTTATCAGTATGATGTTGCACCACCTCTGGCCTGGATGCATGCACTGATTTGGTTGGGAAGACTGTCATAAAGCCATTGTATCCCATCCTGTGGCAACTGTTGTAACTGATTGTTGATAACCTGGATACTGGCACTGGAACCCATCCCAAACATGTACTATCAGGGACAGATCTGGCAGTTATTTTGCCCATGGGACTCCCTCAACAATATGCAAACAGTTCATAGAGATATATGCCATGTGTGGACTTACATTGCCCTGTTGAAAAATGGTACCACAACACTGTCGCATGAGAGGTGACACGTAAGGATGTAGGATGCCCGTGACATACCATTATGCCATCAGAGTTCCCTCAATCAATACTAGGTTTGACCTAAAGACATACCCAGTGGCTCCCCACTCCACGACACCACAAGTTACAGCATTTTGCCTCTCCGCAACATTAGAAGAATGAGACACGTCTCCAGGTTGACACCATATTTGATGACGTTGGTCATCCAGGATAGTGCAGAACCAGGATTCTTCACTGAACACACCACCACTGCATTCTTCCCTGCGTGGCACCACTCCAAACACAGCCATTTGTGTTACGGTGTGAACAGCAGCCTACACATGGAATTGTAATTCCTTAGTCTGACTGCTGCTAGTCTCTGACCAATGGTGCGGGATGACACAGAATGTTCCATGAAGTCCATTACTTGTATTTGGATGGCAGGTCACATGTAAAGTGGTTATGACACACTTGGTGCATAATACTAGTCAACTGGAACCTTGACAATTGGTATACATGCCCTCACATTCTCATGCAGTTCAGCATTGGGCATCTGTCACATCCAAATGCCTCATAACTCTTAGTATTGCACATTACAATCAGCTGGCCAAATGGAGACTCGATATGGAGCCCCTTCCAGACTGTTCCAGATGCTGATAAATCTGTCTCACATGAGTATGCGGTTTCTCAGCATTCTCCACAGTCAACACCCATCATATGCCACTTTTCATGCCCTACCAGGCCTGATAACAATACTATACATGAACACACTAATGCACTCTGTTGGCCGTTCAACCTGTCACAGGGAATTGCAACACTAATAACCGCTGGTACTGCATACCTGTACAAAGTTACATTGACATACAATCATGTTATCTCTAAGTGCTGTTTTTTTTTCTTGACAGAGAGTGAACACACACATCCCATGGAGGATTATCTTGTACTGTTATTCCCAGAAATTTTACAGTTTCCATTAATGTCAAGAACAGTTCTATTGTACAACTTTATTTCAAAATCTGTCTGCCCTGTGGAGTTAAAATCCATTACTGCTGTTTCCTTACTGGTGACACTGAGGTGGCTTTCACTGAAGTACTGAACTAATTCATTTGTAGCAAAACAATGGAAATTCCATATAGAATTATCTTTGCATTTGGAAAGCAGTATTTTATGTCACTTACATGCATCAAGAAAAGAAGGGATCCCTGTACCAAGCACTTGGGTACCCCATAAGAGATCTGTTTGAAAAATTCCAGAACATTCCTAATTTTGCGTCAATGGTGTGTTGCAGCAAAATACGGTTGGCATCCCTGCACAGTGCTGTGCTTAATGTGTAACTGCCGTAAGTTTCACTGTTGTATGTCCATTAGTTATTGTTCAGTGCTGTACTGAGTAGAGCGTCGTGTTGTGTAGTTTGCGGATTTCGAGATGGCAGAGTTAGAGGAGCAGCGCATTTGCATTAAGTTTTATGTGAAACTCAAGAACACTTTTACAGAGACACACCAAATGATGCAAGAAACCACAATGATGAGTACTTACACTGTACTTGGTGTTACAAATGGTTCACATGGTTTAAAAATGGCCAGACAGAAGTTAAGGATGATGCTCATTTAGGATGCCCTTCAATGTCTACCAATGATGTTCATGCCAGGAATGTCAATTAAATTGTGCTTGCCAATTGAAGATTGCAGAAGAATGTAACATTTCAGTTATATCATGTCATAAAATTCTGAGACAGCAACTTGGAATGCATCATGTTACCACTAAATTCGTCCCACAGCTCATGAGTAAAGACCAGAAACACCTTTATCTTGTAATCTGTGAGGAGCATTTGCCTCACGCAAATGAGAATAAGATGTTTCTTAAGAGAATCGTAACCAGTGTTGAGACGTGAGCCTACTATTATGATGCTGAGACCAAGATTCAATCTTCACAATGGATTGGGAAAAGTTCTCCAAGACGAAGAACAGTTCATCAGGTCAGGTCAAATGTCAAAGCCATGCTGATAGTTTTCTTTGACTCTGAAGGGTTAGTTCATCATGAATTTGTGCTATGGGGACAAACTGTTAATCTATGGTACTATCAAGATGTGTTGTGACACCTGCAAGGAAATGGGCTGACATGTGGTGAGACAATTCATGGCTCTTGCATTACGATAATGGACCCGCACATTTATCCCTGTTGGTGTGTGACTTGCACAAAAAAACAAAATTACTGTGCTGTCTTATCCTCTGTACTCTCCAGTTTTGGCCCCTGTGGACTTTTATTTTAGTTCCGAAGTTGAGAACCCTGTTGAAAGGATGAAGATTTGCAATGACAGAAAAATTTGCAGATGGCACTTCACGCAATCCAGCAAGAGGCTCACCAAAACTGCTTCTGTAATTGCAAACAGCATTGGGAGTGGTGTATCAATTGTGGAGGAGAATATTTCGAAGGAGACCATGCACAGTAAGTAAAGGTAAGTGTAGAAAAATTCTGTGGACACAGTTCCGGAATTTTTTGAACAGACCTCGTATTTCATATCTGTAATGCTAGATCTGTGAAAACCACTTGTTGTTTCAATATATAATTGGCTTTCTCTTAGATAAAATTTTATTAGATGATGAACAATGACTACGTTCCAAAATTTCTATGAGAGTTATGAGATACTGACAAAGTCAAATATCTTTTCAAGATAAAGGAATATGCCTGTAAGATATTCCTTTTCCTTGATAGCCATAATTATCTCATCAATAAACTGTGCAGCAACTACCACAGTTGATTTTTTTTTTATTAAAACCATTCTGATTCTCAAAGACTACATTCAGTTTACTGAAAAACATGATAATTCAAGTGCATATAACCTTTCTATGATCTCTGAGAAGACAATAAAGTCACTGACATTCTATTATATTACCATTATAATTCATTAGAGGTCATTAATGAAATTATCCTTTCTTATTGGAAGCTATTTATGACAATTCAAACCTTAGCAGCCGTATTGCTCCCTTATTTAACATGCGAGCTACAAGTTTCCTTCTTGTATGTACTAGTCTGTCCTTACAATATTAATGATATTTACAGAAAACTCCATATGGATGAACATTCTCTCAGTCTTCAAACATTTTGCTTTGGAACAGTGTTACCTTTTTCCTTGCTTGTACATTTCATTGTCTATACAGGTACTTTCACACATTATTATTTTTCACTGCTATGGTTTGCACTGGACATGTGATGCCAAAATAGCAGAAGAAGTCATTAGCAAAATTTTCATAATTTTGTTTCAACTCATGCTGCATTTCCTGACAATTGATTGAGGTTTATGGTATTGTCATTATGTGTTTTAGATTTATGGAGATAAGGAAAGTTGACAGGTTACTCATGCACAACAAGTAAAGATTTATACATAAATAGCTATTACCAAATAGTTTTAATATAACACATTTAAGACACTGGTAAGTAGTATGTTTAATGCAAAATTAATTTTTTGATGGGCAAGGATGTTACATACCTGTAGAGGTTTTCCTACCCCAAGCATAGTGACAATTGAGGTATTCTTAAATTTAGGTGCACCCAATGTAATGGCTCCTGATTTAGGCCATTTCAATATTATACCATAAACTGACTTTTGAACTGCGTTATCGCCACTCTGGGTATACCTGTGCAAAAATAAAATTGAATATACTCTAAGAAGCTCATGGTGCAATAATTAAACATAAAGAACTGTTTTACTCGTTACAGTGTGCCATAAAGCCAGCAGCTACTACTCTTTGACTAGTGTATCGTGCTGATATCAGGTAAGTTGTTTCCAACTACAAATCTGAATAGGAGACTAATCTACCTCTACACTTTCTTTGTAATGTAAGAGATGACAATGTAATTAGAAAGGTTGCATTAACTTTGTACAGCTTGCATGTAGTGTTTTCCCTTGGCTTTTGAATCCTTGAGTCTTTAACTATTGATTAGGAGTAAAAAATGTGATGTAAAAGAAAAAAAGTAACTGAGAGGAAAAAGAGAATCAATCACACAAAAATGCCGTTATGTCTTTATCATAATTACCCAAACTTTGGCACAAAACATTCCGTAATATTGTATTTCCAAGTTCACATTCTTTATGCAGATACAAGATCTGTTCAGTTAATAACAAAACTGTTTTTAGATGGAAATAAAGGATTGCAGTGAGGTGTCATTGGTACCAATTCAGCCATCACAACTACCTAAATAACCACCGTGTTGTTGTCTCCATCAATTTTGTTGTTGTCTGTATAAGGTGGCATAGTGTTAATGGTGACTTTTATGAAGTATGATTTACATGAGCAATAATGCAATGTGAAACAGGTAGTGAAATATTTTACCTTTCAAGCAAGCTTATGAAGATAATGCTCTTGGTTGAATGCAATGTTACAGATGGTTCTCCCAATGCAAAAATTATTGTCAGTCAACTCAAGATCACCCTCAAAGTGGAAGACCTCCAATTTCAACCGATGATGATTACAATCAGAAAATAAATGACCAGGCACGTGCCAACCATTACATAATTGTAAGAGAACATGCAGAAGCTGGCACCTCAAATGACGCAGGTCATGAGATTTTAACACAAAAAATGTACATGAACTGAATTGCAGCAATGTTTATTTCTCATTTTATGATTGAAGAGCAAAAGGAACATAAAGTGAACATTTGCAAGAAACTTCTTTAACAAGCTCATGTTGCCAAAACATTCACGAAACCATCACAGGAGATGAGTGTTGAGTTTACAGTTGTGTTATGACATTAAGAAAAAAAGGTTTTCCACTCCATGGTATGGTGATACAGCAACCAGTATGTACAATGAGGAGAAGAATACAGCCTTGGTTATGATGTTGAAATTACTTTTTATTTATTCATCACTGAATCGCGTTTCGACTAATTCAAGGCATCTTCAAATTGTGCTACATTAAAATCAATAAAACTAGAAGAGCTTGACCCTACCTTGGGATTGTACAAAATTAGCTAATTTTAAATTGGACTTAACTTGGTATTGCCTTGCCAGGTTATTACTTTGCATCTTTTCCACTTCTTCCTCCTTCACTTTGTGGACTATAACTTTCATGAAAATGACTGGTTGCAGTTTCTACTTTTTAATTCTTTCTGTTTATTTGAAGGTTATTGGATGTTACACACTTAATACATGACAGGAGCATAATTTACCTCGACTACTTTACTTGCACATGGCGAGGGCCATTTATTTTTTTGGCTGTTTTATCAATTACATCCATACTTTACTTATCAAAATTTATTTTAAATTTTGTAATTTCATCCAATCCCAAGATGCGGTCAAGTATTCTTGATTTGATTGTATTTTAATGTAGGCCAATCTGAAGACACCTTGAATTAGGTGAAATGCATGTCATTGACGAATAAATAAACAGTACTTTCAATATCGCAACCAAGACTGTTTTCTTCTCCTCATTAAGAAAAAAAGTCCGTGCATCACAGTGGGTTGGCAATGGTCCCCCCCCCCCCCTTCCCCCCCCCCCCCCAAAAGAATTAACACTTTCCTTTATAAGTATGAGCTACCTCAGAATATTATTTCATATGACATTATTGAATGAAATTAAGCACAATATGTCAACTTGGCTGATTTGTCTCTGCCCGAGATTTGCAATGATTTGAAGTGAAAATGTGGCTGAACTAAGTTGTTTTAGGAATTCCAAAAAGTGTTGTCCCCCCCCCCCCCCCCCCTCCCCCTCCAAATCCAAATTCTCATCAGTTCATCAATATGGATACAAGGGGAACCATACAGCTAACCAGTTGTATGCCAAATTTTACTCACATCTTTACCTAGGTTTTGACAGGTATAAACCTGTTTTCCTCAGAAGAAGTAATAACACATGTTAAATATTGCACAGTAAAATGATCCATGTAAAATCTAAGGTCAACTTGCATCACACACACAAACAGACAACTCACATCTACACAAATTAGATGGATAATTTTACTGCTGACTTAGCTTTATGGCTTTGTTTATCTTTTCACATAATTCTTCTGAGGAAGACATGTTTATATCTGTCGAAACCTAGGTAAAGGTCTGAATGAACTTTTGGTGTGCAACTGGCAGGCAATATTATTCCCATTATATCCATAATTCTACAGCTGTTGACTGCTGCCGTGTTCAAGATGTCTTCAATATGGACACCTAACAATTTTGAAGTCTGCACCCAAGTTATTATTTCCTCACTAGGTGTTACACTTTTCATTAGTGTAGTATCTCTAGGTGGGAAGAACTGAATATGCTGTGTCTTTTTGAAATAGTGAATGAGACTATTCACAGAAAAAAATCACTCAATAATATCTTTAAGAACATTATTTACCATTTCTTCCATTGCTGTATGTGTGTTTAGATCTACTGCAATATTAGTGTCATCTACAAAAAGAACTAATTCTGCTTGTTGTATATTTGACAGAAGGTTGTAAACTTACATTAGAAAAAACAGTGCACGTAAGATTGAGTTTGTCAAACCCCATAAGAATCTCTTCCACTTAACATTGCTTGAATTATCAAGCATAACGTTCCACATTCTTTGGTTAGATATGACATTGTCCATTGACTGATCATGCCAAGTCCATAACCTCAATTTATCCAGGAGAATATTGTGATTCACACAGATAAATGTCATAGGTAGGTCACAGAAAATACCAGCTTGTGGTCTTTTGTGATTGTAAAATTTGGTGAGCGAACATGTAAATGGCATTCTCAATTGAATAACTCTTCTTAAATCTAGTTTGAGAGTTGTGGAGGATATTATTGGTGCTCAGGTGGAATACTATTCTACAATACATTACCTTCTCAACTACTTTGGAAAATGATGTCAGTAGTGAAATGGGTCAGTAGTTTTTGACATCCCTCATATCACCTTTCTTATAGAGGGGTTTAACAATGACATATTTCAATCTCTCTGGAACAGTGCCCTGAGTTAGTGATGAATTATATATTTAGGAAACAACAGTGCTTATTACTGATTTCTGACATAATGTACATGTTCCTCTATATTAATAACTTTTCTTAGTACTTTGGGCAGTTTTTTTAGAGTGCAACTACTGCAGGATCTTCCCGCAGGATCTTCATTCGTTCTTGTCAACAGTTATATTTCCCTTTTTCTTTCACAATGTACTTTCATCCCTCTAGGGATCCACGGGTTTTTACACGTCTGTTTAATATCCTTTCTGGTTAGATTATGTGGAAAGCTATTGTCAAATAATGATATGAATTTATTATGGAACTGATTAAATTTTATATCAACATTTGGTTCATTATAAATTTCGTTCTTGTAAACTATTTTTAAAAATGTTTGTCTTACAATAATTAATTATTGTAATTAATTTCCACTGAAAAGTATCTATACTGTAAGGCAACATCTTATTTACCCTAACTACCTGCAAATCATGATTAGAGAGCATTCGTTACAGGGCGTATACTTAGTTATTTTCTTGCCCTGGATATGACTGAGGCAATCATTATCAGTTAGTGTCCTCCTATCTTTATCTGTCCATGACGGAAAGTTAATTAATGTGATCACATTGTAGGTTTGTAATAAGGCTTCCAGATAATCTTTTCTATCAGAATTCTTTAGAAAATCTGTACTGAAATAACCACCAACTATTAATGGCTTGATGTTGTCTGACAGATAGGATAGTAAGAAATACGCATGTCCCATTAACACTTCAAAATTCTTCAGTGGAGATCTGTATACAGTTACAATTAAAAGTGAACTATTTTTCAATATTAATTCACAAGCACACACTTCTATGTGCTGTCTACTTCATCAGTTCAAACATTTTTTTCATATGTACTTTCCTGTTTAGTATAATATTTGTATGTGCCTGATGGTACTGTTTAATTTCTGGCTCTAATTTTAATTCAAAAAAATATTTGAACTGTAAAACATCTCTGGTCATAGATTGATACATACCAAACACCTGAAGTAAGAGTGTCATTTTGTACACTCCATGGCTTAGTAGAATAAATAGCTTCCCCATTTACATCAAGCCATTTGCCCATGTCAGTTAATCTTTCCTCAAATATAGTTGGAATCATTCCATCCTTTGATGGACCAACATTCAAAAGCAGATTACCTGAAACAGAATATCACTGCCTTTAGTTTCATGAAATACTTTACTCAACAAGTGTTTTGAAGATGGGAAGTCAGGAAATATGAAAGCAGAAGGAAGAAATAGTTACTTTCAAATGGATATTAGATGGAAGGGAATACATGGATCCAGGGTATATGTGTTGAGAGTGACCTAAAATGGAACAAAGCATAAACTAGCTGTAGGAAAGCAGGTGGCAGATTGAAATTTACTGGAAGAATTCCAAGGAACTGCAGTTCACACACATAAGTACTGACCATGAGTATGGGGCACTTGCTTGATAGAATTAATGGAGGAGAAAGAGAAAATTCAAAGGAGAGCAACACTTCTTTTCTCTAGGAATCATTTAGTAAGTGTGAAGTCTCAGAGAGGTGTTCATCCAACTCCACTGAGTAGCCTGATGCTAGGAATCTGTAATGGCTAATACTACATTCAATTGAATTTTGTATGGTTTCTGTGTTACTCTCCTTCAGGTGACATAATTGAGAATGAGGGACACTAAAATTGCTTTGTATTAGGTGATTAATCAAGACAACAACTCATGTATAATACTATAGCAGTAAATATGGGCTACAGTGGTCTTCACGCTTTCTTGTTAACACTGTATCGATGTTCAAAGTAAAGACTACCCATCAGCAGAGACCTAAGTAAGAGAAATATTACAATTTTATGTTGCCTATAGAAATGGGAAATTATGGAATGAAGTGTTGACCAGGACAAACATTAATAGTACGTTCAGTACCTTTCAAACCATATCATTATTATTTTGTCTTAGCTTTCCCGACCTATCAACATATACTAAAACTGACTAGGAATGAAAATTGGCATGCAACTAGTATAAAAATCTCCAGAAAATATTTCTGCATCCCCTCCTTTCTTTCATTTTTTAAAAAACTGAATTACTAGAAATGCAAAATTATGTCTAACAGTACAATAAGATCCATCAAAAAATTATAAATGATGAAAACAGGAGGAATGATGACTATGTCTCCAAATCAATAAGAAGCAGGGACACAGCACTTAATTAGAAACAAGTAGAAAACAAATATGCTAACTATTCCAGTTACAGCTAGGTAGTACATAAATATCCTATGCCAACACTAGAAAATCCATAGTAGTCTAACTAGACAGCACAAGTTCTCAAAATTTACTTTGGAACTCAAAATGTATAAAGTTCCTGAAATGACAAACATCACAGTGTATCACTGGATCTCGAACAATTTACACAAGGTGAAATCATATCTGCATTAAGCTCACATAAGAAATAGCCCTGCGATTTTTGGACATTTCAAACTGTATTATTAATACAAATGGCACCTCTGATTCTCATTATGAATCAGTCCTTAACTACAGATTCTTTACACAATCTTCAAAAGTTGCTAAGGTTGTCCACCCTCCACCAGAAGAGCACTACAGATAACACAAATATATTCAGGCCTGCTACACAGCTTAGTGATATCTCAAAAACAACTGAGAAGCTCTTTCATAACACACTGCTGCAGTTGATAAACAAGAACTCACTACCACCAGTCAACAGAGCTACAGTCAGGCTACATGCACATGTGAATATCTGCTCTATGTGAGTATCATAAAACCTATAGGTGAGTTATCATAAAACCTATAGGTGGAAAGGAAATGGATGCTGAAACATTAGACATCTGTTAAAGCATTTGACATTCTTGATCATAATGCTTAATTTAATTATATAAAGAGGAAAGGAATTTTAGGTTTTCCAAGTGAATAAATTTGATCCTATTCCACAAACCAGCAGCAAAATTTGCACTTCAACAAGACTACGTCACTGCAAATGCTATAAAAACAATAATATACCCATTCACAAATAATCTATTCATATACGGTGTACAATAAAAACAATTTCTTCAATGATTTCATGTTTTCTTTTAAATATTACTGTTTTTATTCACTATTGCAATTTTGATTAGAGTACACAACAAATGTCAAAAAATTGTTAATACAAACTTCACTGATATAAAACTATGGCTAATAAAACGCAGCAGTACTTTCAGATTTCTGTAACTTTTTTGTGAAAAAACAGCTACATTTACACAACAAGACTACTGTTAAAGAACTCCCATGATACACAGCCTTATCTGAAAGCACTTTTAGTGCTGAATAGGAGAGTTTGGGTGCTCCAGTGCAGTTGAGAGCTATTACAGCAGAAACATAACTACCAGCTGAGTCACCAAAGCCACACAGGCCTCAATAGAGGAGCCAGACAAATCATGTCTCACATAGGGCAAGAGAGGGGGGGAGGGGTTTCTATGGGCATAGGGAAGCCAGCCCCTTGGGGAGTAAATCCCAACAGAAAATCCTGCCCCCAGCCCCAGGTCAGAGGCTGAGTGATGAAATTTTTGCAGGTAACACGCATTGCCCTCAGGAGGATACAGATTACAAGATGTGACCCATCGAAGAAAAAGGTTAATGAGAAGGAAAATTGATATCCTGAAAGTTTTGTACATCAGCTGTGGGCTGCATATGTCTGCTGCCAGTCTGACATCTCCGCCATGCAGGCTCACTTATCCATTGTCTGCAAGTGTCTCTCTTCTGCCGACTGTGTATTTGTACACGATGGGCATCACATGTCACGGCACAGTGTTGTACACAAGCAGTATGTTTATACACCAATTGTTTCAGGCTTCACCAGGGGGCACCAGCTATGCTTCCGAGCAGCATATGCACCACACACTGCTATCAAAAAACAAATACCACCCACACATCTTGTGGATGCACACATACTTCCACCTGCCGGGTGTATACAACTAGGCACAGCCTCCAGCAAGCCAGTTTCAGTTTGAGTTCCAGTACACTGCAGTTCAGTTGCTTTTGCAGTTCCACTGGCTACATTTTTAGTCCTTCTAAGGAACTCACTGAGACAAGACAGGACGCTCTGCATTGCTTCACACCATTGTCATGGCTACGCTACTCCATTCTGAAGGATCTCTCATCTGATGCTACCTGCAGCCATAAGGGATGACATTTTTCCTGCAGATCTGTTATCATGCCAGTAAATTTTGTGTTTGTTATTTCAAGTGATCATGAATGATCTGTCAGTTGTTGTTTTTGGGACAAATGGCATTATGAATTTGTGCAGCTAATAAAGTGTTTTTTATTGCAACTTGAGAATCATCTTTTTGCAACTTGAGAATCATCTTTTAACACAGCAAGCAACCACATACAAAGTGATGCACAGAAAAGTGGCTATGTATTTGTGTCCACATTGTTGCAGTTGTTTTCTCTTTCCTCGTCTGCCATAGGAGAGATTGGTGACAAGACTGTTTTCATGTGCAGTTTATGATTCTTGCTGTGTGTGTGTTCTTTTATAGGGTTGCGTTCCGTTTTTCTCACTGGTTGAGAGGTTTCAAGCAAATGGATTTTCACTTATGCGTCAATCTGTTTTGATGGGGAAGTATATTCCTGTCTCTGGTGTCGTCACTATCTCATTCAGAGGAGAGACACTTGCAGACATTCTGTGAATATTCTGACAATCTCTGTGTTTCGTATATGATGTCTTCCGTTCATGTGTTGTTGCCAAAGGAATTATCTTAGTTGATGTTTTTGGTCTGTCTTGTTTTCAGTGATTAGTTAGCACTTTTTTCACACTCCTGTGACAGTTCAAGTCTCATGATTGGCAATGTGTCCCATCAGTGGAGCTGTCTTTGTCTCATGTTGTTCACTATTCAGGTTTTGTCTGCAAAAGCTCCCATTTATGCACCAAAGTTCTGACTTTTGATGGTCAGGAGGAGGACTGGACCATGTATCATCAACAGTTGGAGTTGCATTTCATAGCCCACAGCATATTAAATTTCCAGTCCTCTCCTCACTTTCTTGCAGGTGCAGAAATCTGTGTTGTCAATTTTTCCCAGACTCTTGTCTGGAGGGCAGACTACAACTTATTGGGGGAACAGGGGATGTGCATTTTGGATGAAGTAACAGTCGCCTCCAGTTATTGCATGTGCACACCTCATTATGAGTTCCTGGCCAAAAGTTTTCTCTACATCTGAATGAGCACATACGTGAAAAATGTCCAGACAGGATGACCAAGAATGATGTGTTTAGTAAGCTGGGCCACCTTCAGTCAGGTTGTTGTACCATGTGGTATTCCGTAACATGTCCACTGAGTTCCACGACAGCTGTACTGCCACTCTTGGCCCAGCCCTCGCCTGTGACACCATCAGCTGCTGACACTGTCATCGATGGTGTCAGGCCTCTCGGTGCCGGCACTACTCCCGGCGTCCCTCCTGTCACTGCTGGCTCTGTTATGGCTGGTCATCCTGCTGCTGCCAAGCCTGTCAGAGGTGACATCTGCCCCGTCATCTCTCTGCTAGCTGCCGGACCCATCTTGGCCAGGCCTCATGTTGTCACTTAGTCTGTAAGAGATGACATCAGTCATGTCATTAGTCCGTCTGTTGCTGGCTCTCCTGTTGGAGCCATGCCTGTCATTGTTGTGGTCAGTCTTCACATTGCCGGCTCCTTTGTAAATCACAAGCAGCTGGTTCGACTGCCACAATATGGACTGAATATGACAGGTTGGCAATGGTCCAGTGTGAATGTTTGTTGGGGGTGGCCAGCTGTCAGACAGACTGTGACAGGCGAGCTGAGTGCAAGTAAAAGCAGCTAGTAAGCCACAAGGCCCAGCAGTCATCAGGGTTTTTCCACACAGAAAGAGAAGTGTGTTCTGGGAGCATGGTCATGGGATGAGCTAATATGACGAGGCCTTTGACTTGGAATGTCATCACTAACATCATTTTAATGAAAAATATGTAAAATTAATTGTAAATATGCTAGAGAAAAACCAATGACAATTTTGGAAGTGCGGCAGTGGAATGAGCTCATTGAACATAAAGCCATGCCTGGAGCTTCAATAGTTAAAAAATTGTTAACATTACTACCATTACTATTTATAATAAATTGTAACATCTGAACCCATCATGAAAATCACACTTGTAATACTGCAAATAAAAACTATACTGCCTGCAATGTAATAAACAGATTGTTTTTCTAACTAAACAAATAAAAGAAAATGTTACAAACAATTTAGTTTACTATGTAAATAATGACAAAACAATGGAATCCACCATAGAGACACAAATAATCTTACCATTATGAGTTTCCATCTTCAGTATTCCAATTATTTTTGATGGGTGTTTAATTATAGTTGTGATTTATAAAATACAGTGATGGTGTATGGCCACCCTCTATAGCAAGCCACATTTCAAACTAATGGTTATATATTGCCCATACACTGGTGGAACTTACTGCTGCATCAAAATTGCTTGTATCGAAAGGGATACATGACATGAGGAGCAGGAATTAGAGCCCTAGGAAAAAACATCATATTATGACAACCGGCCTCCAATTGTTGCCATGTCTGTATGCGACTACGCCTGTCCTACTGTCAGCCTTTGCACCACCAGCTCTGTTCCGATTGGCCCACCACGGTTTGGCAGCCACGTCAATTCTGGTGCCAGCTGTCTTATCTGTGTGTTCAGCACCGGTGTGACCATGACTGGTCCCCTCACTGCTATCACGGCCTTTCCTGTGGCCAGCCCAGTCATTCCCACTGGCAACGCCATGGCCGTCCACATGGCTACTCCCATTGTTGCTGCCAACCTCAATGTCCTAGCTGGCACAGCTGATCTTATCATGTGTTCTTCTGGAACCTAGATGGTGCCTCCTTGTGAGTTTCACTGCTAGCCCCACCAACACCCCGTCTTTCCTGTTGCCGTTCCCTTTCTGGGATATTTTGGGATCATTTTCTTGCATTAATTAGTGGTTCAATCCTGTATTTTCAGACAAATGGCATTGAGGATTTTGTAGTTGTTAGGCAATGTTTATGTACTGTTTCTGTTCTTGTGTACCAGATGTCATGGGTCCTACACCTCACACTCAGCAGGCTTGTTCATTGTATCTTGTACTCAGAGGTTTATGTCAAGTCAAGGATTCTGGTTTTGTAAATTGTTTTTGGTTCTTTTCAATGCTTTGGACTTGATTATTGTTACTCCATATGGTTTCTCGAGGTCAGTGCTGGTGGTCAAACAATGTCAAGGGAGATAGTTCATCACTGATGTCCAGGTGCAGGGCAAACAATGTCAAGGGAGACAGTTTGCCACTGATAACTGCTGTCACTCGCCCATGTGTCTGGGCTGATCCAGCACCTACTTGTCAGGCTCCTGCAACACATTAGGCTCCAGTGCCTTCGATGGCTCCTGTGCCCCAGCCTATTTGAATCCACATGTTGCAGTGCAAACAGTCTTTAAATGGCTCATTATGCCTGACAAACAAGTCCCCTCTCATCACCCATGCAAGACACTGCTCTGCTGCTTTGCGACTTCACCACAATGCAGCAGGCTTCGTAAGTGGGAAGGGATTTTAAAGCTTCGCAAGTGGGAAAAGATGTTATATATTGGCCATGGGGTGCATATGTCCACTGCCAGTCTGACTTCTCTGCCAAGCAGGGTTGCCTATCCATCATCTGCAAGTGACTCTCCTCCAGCAATTGTTTAGTCGTACAAGATGGGCATCATATGTCGCGACACAGTACTGTATACAACAGTATATTTACATACCATTTGTTACAGGCTCTACCAGAAGGCACCAGCTTAGCTTCCAAGCACCACATGCACCAGGAAAATGGCGGCCTGCTATCGAAGAACAAACACCGCTCAAACATCATGTGGACACACATATACTTCTACTTGCAGGGTACATAAAGACCAGGCTCAGCCTCCACCAGGGTAGTTCTGGTTTGAGTTCCAGATCCAGTACAGCGAGGTGCAGTTGCTTTTGCAATTCGAGGCCAGGAGCCAGCTGCACTAATAGTCCATCTAATGGAATTCGCCGAGACAAGCCAGGATGTTCCCTCTACAATGCACTGTCATTGTGACAATGCTGCTCCATGCAGCGTGATCACTCATCAGACACTGCCCTACAGCCATATGAGATGATGCTTCCTGCAGATCTGTTACCATGTCAGTAAACATTATGTTTGATATTTCAAGTGAAAACAGATGATCTTTCAGTTGTTGTTTTTGGGACAATCATCGTTAGGAATTTGTGAAGTTAAGAAAGTGTTTTGTGCTGCAACTTGAGAATCCTCTTTTAATACAGCAAGAAATCACATATAAAGTGACACATAGCTAAAATAGCCACTTGTAATATGACCACTTAAGAGACCTGCCAAATTACAAGAAATTAGAAAAGAAATGCGTAAGTACAGAGTGAAAATAGCTTCACAACAAGAAATATGATGGAAAGGACAGGGAATGAGTGCACTGGGGAAACATATACTGATGTATAGTGGGAGGAATACAAGCCACCACAATACTGGCTTTCTTATACATAGCTCAATGAAGGCAAATATAATGAGTTTCAAAGCAGTTAGTGACAGGCTGTGTTCTTTAAGATTTATGGAACAATGTTTCAATGTTACAATCACGTGCCTTTCCCCCTCTGAAGGAATCAGATGAAGATGAGAACGAGGCATTTTTCTCCAAACTGGAGGAGGAAATCAGCAAAGTTCAAAGGCAAGATGAAAAAGTGATGCTTGGGAACCTGAATCCAAAACTATAGAAAGAAAAAGTGTATAGAAACATAACAGGAAAAGAAAGTTTGCATGAAGTCAGTAATGGCAAGGGACTAAGGCTTCCCCAAAGAACTGGAGAGATTGATGATTACTTACTGCAGGCCATATACAGACAGAAGATAAATATGGCAAGAAATAAAAAGAGTAGCAGAAAAGTGAAACACAATATAAAAAGTCTCCAAATTAAAGGAATAATACAAGAAGAAACTAGAAGAGCTTACGGAGGCAAGAAAGAACACATGGAAGGAAGGGGATGAGAAAACTTAATGGGAGATACAGAAAATAATCATCAGTGTACGGGCAGAAGAAGTAGTATAGAGAGTAGAATACCAAAGAACAGTGAAATAGTTCAGCAAGGAGTGCTCAATGGTAACCCACGACAGAAATGAAGTGAGACAATGAATGCTGTAAAGGAAAAGAAGACTGGTGGCAGAAGACAATAAAAAGAAGAGGGAAAGAGTAGGTAAGTTATGTAGGGTGAAGAAAGTGCAGTGCAAACGTAAAAAGATAGAGGAGTTGGACGAAATGAAGGACAAGATGAGATACAAAAGTTCTAAGAAAGATGTAGAGAAATGAAGAGAAGATTCCAACTGAGAGCAGTATTACAAAGTATAAAGATGGCAAAAGTATGTTACTGAGTTACTTGATGGAAAGGGGAAGATAACAGAGAGGTACCCTTGACTGAAGAAGAGGAGGAACTGGATTTTAAGTTGGAATTAGAAGCAGAGGAGCTGGAAGTTGAACCACCAGACCCAGAAGAAGTGAAGAATGCAATTAAAAACTTAAAAAAATTATAAAGGAGCAGGAGAAGATGACATGGTGATCTAATTATTAGAATTTGAGGGAAAGAAGATGGTGCTGGCTGTTAATGAATTAATAAAGAAAATATGGATAAAGGAAGAAATGCCTAAGGATTGGAGTGTGGGAATAATCTACCTACTACATAAGAAAGGTGATACGGCAGGTTGCAGCAATTACCATGCAATCACTCTCTCACATACATTGTACACAGTGTTTCATACGATCTGGGTGGAAAGGATACTGGGAGATTATCAGGCTGAATTTAGGAGAAATAGATCCATGCAAGTGCCAGAAAAATTTTATGAATATGACAAACAACTGCATCAGTTGTATATTGATTTTAAACCAGTGTATGGCAGCCTATGCAGAAATAAAGTTCTCCAAAGTGTGAAAGAATTTACAATCCCACAAAAATTAGTGAGGCTGACAGAAATGGCGATGAAAGCAACAGTTTGCAAGGTCAGAATGTATCAAGATTTGTTCAGGAGAGTTCCACATAGGAGGGTCTGCAGCAGGGAGATGTGATCTCTGCACTACTTTTTAACCCAGAGAGTGGTATATGCTGATGATGTAGCATTAATTACAAAGAATGTCAAGAGCTTTGAAGGATAATTATGCTGCATAGGAAGAAGCAGTGCAGAAGTTAGGACTGGAAGTGAATACAGGTAAAACAAAGTACATGATGATGTGAGGTCTTAGTAGGGACAGAAGAGACACTTAAATAAAAATAAAGGGGCAAGGTTACCAAAGAGTGGAAAAGTTTAAATATCTATGTTTGATAATAACAGAAGATAACAGGACAGCAGTAGAAATTCAAGAAACGATAGTAAGTGTAAACCAAAGCTATTATTCATGGCAGAACATATTCAAGTCCAGAAATATTAGTAGCAATACAAAAATCAACACAAATCTGACTATATTAAAAGCTATAACAATGCATCGATTGGAAGGCCGAGTGACAACTACAAAAGATGAAGGCTGGTTACTGAGACAGGAAAGGAAGATTTTGAGAAAAATATCTGGGGCAGTGGGAGAGGAAGAAAGCTGGAGAATAAGGACAAACATATAATTTCAAACAGTTTTGAACAGATGAACCTTATAATGAAACCTGAGCACAGAAGAATAAGATGGGCTGGGCACGTACAGACAATGCCAGGGACTTGAAGTGTTCAGGAAGTGTGTATATAAGCTTGAGGGTAAAGGAGAAAAGAAGACCATGGAAGAGGTGCTTGAAGATATGGAGGGGGACCTAAAAGCAATGGGAGTCAGGAATTGGAAAAGGAATGTAATGGACAGACAAGAATGGAGGCATGTGGCAAAGGAAGTCATGGTTCTACAGTGCCGACCAATAAGTAAGTATTACTGATAAACTACATCCTTCTCAAATATATAGTTAATCCTTCATGAACTCTTCAACTGAGTAGTAGCATCATTGAATTAGAGTATCATGTAGCTTTTTTCAATAAGTCTAGATTAATACTTAGAATGTTCCTGCCTTTTAGTTTGTTGTCAATTTTCATACTTCATGTACTGGAAAGTCTGAGCATAAAATTTAAACAAATAGCAGGTAATATAAAATTATCTTTACTTCTCAAAGAATGGAAAATCCAGGATGGAATAATGACAATACTATAAAAAGGATATATTGCTACTCACCATACAGCGGAGATGCTGCATCACAAATAGGAACAACAAAAAGACTGTCAAACAAGTAAGCTCTTGGCCACAAAGGTCTTCATCAGAATTACACAAAACACACACCCACGCACACACGCGCCCACAGTCTCTGGCTGCTGAGGCCAGACCATTGATTATTTCATCCTGGATTTTCCATTGTTAGGTACTGAATTTCACGTTCAGAAGAACAGGAATTCACAACGAAGAGAGAAGTGGGCACATGTCTGTGGTGATTGATAAATTGGTGCAAAAGCTGGAATAGCATATACGTTCCGAGTGTCACATGGCCACTGATGACCTGCATGAAGTGTATCCGGACTGTGCCTCGGCAGCCTGAGACTGTGACCTTGTGTGTGTGAGTTGCATTTGCATGTGTGTGTGTGTGTGTGTTTTATCTAATTCTGATGAGGTCCTTTTTGGCCAAAAGCTTACTTGTTGGATAGTTTTTTTGTTGTGCCTATCTGCAACTCAGCATCTCCACTATATGATGATAATCATGATGAGAAGCAATCTATCTTTTTCATGATATTATCTTCATTTCTTGTATCTTATGTGTGATCACAATAGTTTTCCTTGAATAATTCTAAATTGCTATGAAAAAATATGATAATGTCACAAAATACTGTACAAGGAAGGAACTGTTAATGATTGCACACTTTTGAACAATGAGCATCGTAATTTCTTTGGATGTGTGGCACACATGCATAACAATTCTTTTCTGTAGTTTCAGTATAAGCAATATGCTGCTCGAATTCCCCATTAACAATACTGTGCCTTCCAACTTACTGGAAGTATGTGCGGTATGTCATTTTCCTTTTGTTAATATCAGTGGCACTAACTAGATTGCAAAACAAAGTTACATAATTTGCTTGCTAGATACTCAATACATTTCTATCCTATGTTTAATCCTAAAAGTTTCACAGAACCCACTTCTTCTAGATCTGGGTTATGACAACTTTTTTTAATTTCCTGGGATTTGTTCTGTTTTGTTCTGAGCTGAATCATATGGATATTGTGATGTTCAGGTATTTTCCATACCACAGCTACTCTATAATCCATAGAACTCAAACTGTGTTTCTATTTTATTCGTTCATTGAGACATGGATGTTTTCTGACTCATTGACTGAAATGGGGATTTACATTGATGGGTAAATCATTAATATCGAACAAAAACAAAACAGCTTCTAGAATAGAACCTTGAGGGACACCTTGTGTTACTGTTTCACATTTGTAAGAACAATTTTCTGCCTTTCAAGAGACAATCACTCTTGGTTTTCTATTGCATAAGTATGAAGTAAGTCAATGTAGAGCACTACCCTTGTTCTTTTCTGTTAAGTTTATAGATAAGCAGTTCACAATTTGCTGAGTCGAAGGCTTTTATGAGGTCACAAAAGATTCCTGCAACTTTATTCTTATGTAATGATTTGCTAATTTTGTTAACAAACTTGTAAATTACATCTGTAGACCTATTTCTAAGCTAGAATTCAAACCTATTTTTCAAAATAACCTTATATTTCCCAGTAAAATTTTGATTCTGGACCGCAGTACCTTTTTTCAACTAATTTTGTCAGGTCGTGGGTACCCTATTATTTTGCACACATATGTTGGGACTTTCATGGGTACTCCATTTCAATCTGCAAAATTTTTGTTTTTCAGCATTAATATAATATTTTCTACAGCTATTGCTGAAACTGTTTTAAATTTTGTGAGGCATTCATACTTTTGATTTAGCCCAAAGGGATATACTTGGTTACAGTCTGCAACACTGACACCTGATTTCACCATATTAATGAAGAACTCATTGAAGAATTCTGAAATCTGAGCTGGATTTGCAATAATCTCATTTCCAAGCTTAATTTTAAAAATTTCATGTCTCTAGGCTTTAATATCTAATTCATTTTTCACAGCTGACCACACTCCTTAGATTTATTCTCTTGCCTTAAGATTAAACCATTATTTTTCATTTGCTTCCTGTCTTGACAACCTTTCTTAAATGTAATTTTGCATTGTCTAACATATTCAAAAGTCAAACATACACACAAAATTCTAGCTTTCGCAACCAATGGTTGCCTCGTCAGGAAAGAGGGAAGGAGAAGGAAAGACAAAAGGATATGGGTTTTAAGGGAGAGGGTAAGGAGTCATTCCAATCCCGGGAGCGGAAAGACTTACCTTAGGGGGAAAAAAGGACAGGTATACACTCGCACACACACACATATCCATCCACACATACACAGACACAAGCAGACATTTGTAAAGGCCTTTACAAATGTCTGCTTGTGTCTGTGTATGTGTGGATGGATATGTGTGTGTGTGCGAGTGTATACCTGTCCTTTTTTCCCCCTAAGGTAAGTCTTTCCGCTCCCGGGATTGGAATGACTCCTTACCCTCTCCCTTAAAACCCATATCCTTTTGTCTTTCCTTCTCCTTCCCTCTTTCCTGACGAGGCAACCATTGGTTGCGAAAGCTAGAATTTTGTGTGTATGTTTGTGTTTGTTTGTGTGTCTATCGACCTGCCAGCACTTTTGTTTGGTAAGTTTCATCATCTTTCTTTTTAGATATATTTTTCCCACGTGGAATATTTCCCTCTATTATATTCAAAAGTCAGTGTTTATTATATCTCACTTCCTGTGTATCTGTATTTTCTTAGCACTTGAGAATTCTATACTTTTAGTAATCCATTTTAAGTTTTTGTCACTTTATTAAAACAAGTTTCAAATGGAAATGTTACACTGAAAACATTTGACAAATTACTTAAAAATTTACAGTGACTGAAATATTCTGATAAAAGTACCATTCAGTCCCATTAGATTTCCATGAAATAAACTCGAGCCTTTCGATTAAATTTTCTTTTACTTCGACTTTTTTTTTACTTAGAACTTTCCTACTTGCTCTAGGCAGCTCAATGAATGACACTGGATAATCACTAATTCCTAAATCCAAACAAAATCTATATGCAGCCTCAAACACATAATTTGTTACAACAATGTCAATTCATGTAGCTGACCAAGCATTTTCTCTGGTAAAGTCACAAAATTTTTATTTTAAACCATATATTTTACTAAGTCAATGAATTTTGATGCCCCACAGTTTTCATGCAACAGATTGATGTTGAAATCAGCAACACTTACATTTTTTTCTTTACTGAGGTGTTCTAGCAAACTCTGAAATATACACCGAAAATTCTCAGTTGTCATTTCCCTGGGATTTTATATGTCAACTTTATAACAACATTTAGTTTCTGTAACTTTACAAAGCAATCCTTAAAAATACACTCTTCATTTAAACAGTTAAACTCACACTTTATATGCTAATCTATAAGAGGGAGTCAAATAAAAATAGGACTCAAAAAATATGGTTATTACATGGGAAGAGATTGTGACTGAATGGAGGAGGTATAAGGGCTTCCCAGAAAAATTCTGCAGCATAGTCCAAACAACCTTGACAACATGTGGGCGGCCATTATCTTGCAACAGAATTATGCCGTCTGCCAACATTCGTGGGTGTTTGGAGTTGAAGGTGCACTTCAGTTTTTGGGAAGTGTCCATGTACTTCTGTGCTTTAATTGTGCCACTGTGCTCCAGAAAGTCAGTGAGCAGTGGGCTCTTGCAACAAGGAGAAAGGTCACCATGGCTTCCGGAGAGCTGGCACACACATTGTTTCGACTATGCTGCAGAAGTTCCACTGAGAAGTCTTTATGCTTCCTCCACACCGTCCTGATCCCTCCCCATGTGATTTTCACATTTTTTACACCCTGGAGAAAGACATTCGTGGCTGTTGGTTTGTACTGAATGAAAAGGTAAACTCTTGGGTACAATCATGATTCTGTTGGCAAATGTAAACTTTTTCCATGAAGGCATTGGCTGTCTTGTCTCACAGTGGGATAAACATATTTACAGCTGCAGTGATTACTTCTGAAATAATAAACAGCTTATTTAATTTTTTCCAACTGCCTTACTTTCATTTGACTGCCCCTTATAAATCAGAACAAATAAGTATTCCTGAAACACCTTGTGACTTATTTTCCTTACAAAAGCTAGTAGCTATCTTGAAGTATTCAGCTTTATTTAAGATTTTTATGGTACCTTCACTAAGCAAGTGTCCATGTAAATAAATTATTTTAACATTCTTAAACTCAGGCAAAAGATGTGCAATTAATCTGTTTTAGAGCTTTTTTCACTTAAGTATTCAATATTTAAAACATTTATATTATAGTGCATGATATCTATATCCCAGTTTTATCTATAGTTTTAGGTACACTATTGTTTAGAAGGCATTTAGCTTCTGTAGCATATGTACCAGCACTTATTAATTATTCTTATTTCTTATGATGTGACAACTACCAATGCACATTATGCTATGTTTTCTGGAATGTAAACACTCTCTCTCTATATGTAGATTTCTCTAACTAATCTTCTGTATACTTTGTCACATAGCCTAGAAAATTTGCAGATGTGTCTGGCAGTTCAAGAAAATATAATATGAGATTAACAGTATGTACAACCAGTTTTGCAGTTTGTTAACATTTATATACTTACAAGATTTGACATTATATAATGTCATGGAAATAAGACTCTGTTATTCTTGGTGGTTATTAATGACATAATTAGGCATAGATAACAAGGTAAGCTGTATTTACATCAAAGAGTAACTACTAGCAGTACATCTCCAGGGGACACTACCATGCAGAAGCACTGTCCGTGCAGGTGGAATGGCTTGCGTGCTTGCAAGAAGCTGAGGACTATGCCAGTGGTGGCACAGCTATTGACACAGGGACTCCCATGATGGATAGGCCTCAGTTGATGAACTAGATGAAGAGTGTCCCACAATGCCCCATCTCTCCAATATCTGATCCCAAAGTTCTACCCCACTTACTCAGATAACACATGGAAAGATGTGGCATTAATGGAAAAAAAAAAAAAAAGATTGTATGGCACTGATGGCCAGGAGGCCCCATTCGGGGAAGTTTGGCTGCCAAGTGCAAGTCTTTATTTCAGTTGATGCCACATTGAGCAAGCCTCAGGGATACTGGCTGACCTGCCTGAGTAATTTGCATAATGTGTGATTCCATGGTGTTGACTGAAAATATTCTCAATTCTCATAAGACCAAAATGGAGAACATGGAAAAAAGTGAGACACATGACGAGACCTCAAATATCCAAACGTAAGTGTTGGAACAGATGAATCCTGTTACCGTAATTGGGTGATAAACCAGTCCAACAAGTGGAAATTACCATGCAGAAGTTGGACCAGGTCAAAATTAAATCCTTGTCTGGGGCTCAGAGGTGAAAACTTTCCACAGAAAAGGAATGAAAGGAAGGTAAAGAGTTGCTTCCTAAACAAAAATTGAGGGAACTAAAAGGTCTTGAACCTAAAACCTCCAATAAAGGACTGGCTCAGAGTGAAAAGCAATCAGACCCTTTCTACCTCTAAGACAGGGAAAAAGAGAACAAGGGAGGAGTATAACCCTCTCACTTCTCAGGATAATCATGTTGAGAAAAAGCTGAGGCAGGAAATACGGAACTAAATCTATAGTAGTGCAGACTTGGTTTACACGATGACTGCTATCCAGCAGGGATATACACTGGTCAGCACCACTTTGCCGCAGATGGAACTTGTTCATATGGCTCCCTCTGAGAAAATTGGGGAGAGGGGGATGGAACTTATCTTTATCTGGGATTGGCTTAAGGAGATGATGCCCAAGATATCTCCTTGGGAGGAAGTGAAGCTGCTGGCCAAGAAAGAAGCTGAGCTCTTCAAAACCACAAGGTATCAGTTTTAATACCAAAAAGTCTTAAGGATGCTCTTCCAAAGATTCTGTTTGAGAAAGGTTTTGACATATTGGACGGCCAAACCCTCATGCTGGAAGTCAGCGAACAATCTCTTGGCAATGCAAGAACAGGAACTGAGATTGTACTTAGTGTTCCCATAGGTTACCATCAGGATAATTAAAGGCACTGGAAGTGGCCATGGTGGCATGCTGGAAAGTGCTGAAGATATACCTGCATCACAGTAAAGGGACAACTGCTGCCCTGAATAGCATTCTGGGAAGACAAGAGGAGGACGTGGCCCTGATCTAGAAATTCTTTCTACATAAATGAGGCATTTCAGCTCTAGCAGAAATTGGAGGCAAGCTGGTTTAAACTAGAACTCCAGAACATGCATTATGTTCTGAATGGAATTTCATTCATGCTGATTGTGCACTGCAGTTTTAGAGACTTAGTTACCATCAGGAAGAAATAATGTGAGGAAGGAAGCATGAGGGAAATTCAATGACTTCTGCTTACTTTATTTTTCAGGAAGTGAGGAGACTGGTAGATAGCTGCTCACGGCAGAATGAGCGACTGCTAGCTGGCTGCAATGTCACTGCCCACAACTTGGGAAACAGTAGCAACAACAACAACAACAACAACAACAGAGGTGAGTGCCTTTTCAATTTTTTTCTCTAAAGCAACCTGCAGATCCTGAACAGGCAGGGAACCTATGTTCAGGAACATAAGAAGGGAAGAAATAACTGACATAACTGTTGTGTCCATTCTAATGCGCAACTATGCCAAACAATGGCATGTGGCATTGGGACTAACCTTATCTGACCACATGTATATTAAGTCTGAAGTTGAACTGAATGTTAAACAGACTATAGCCTAATGGAATCCTAGGAAAACAGACTGGGACTTATACAGGAAAGACCTCAACTCGTGCTAACCTGAAATCAGAACTTCAATAATGATTCCCAGAGTTTTTGAGGAAATATGAGACCCAGTGACGTCTGCCATTGTGACCTGTTTTTTAGGAAACTGCACAATTACCAAGAAGCACTCAAACATGAATGTACCTTGGTGGAACATCAAATTGCAAAGGAAGCAGATAAGAAGACTGTTCAACCTTGTAAGAAGGGGACAATGGGCAAAGCATCAAGGGGGGTGGTGGGGGGGGGGGGCTTGGGCTTGGCAAATACAACTTTGTGATTAGGACATTGGAACTATCAGGATCATCCTGAAAGGTATTCTATGAGGAAGTGAAGGAACAGCTACTTACAACAAACTTCCAAACTTCAAAAACTCCTCAGAAGAATATCAACTACTCAGAAGGTACTCTAAGGAAGGAGGATGGTGAGTATACAAGGAAAGCGAGTGAGATGCTTTATGTGCTCCTTAAGACTCACTTCCCTCAATGTACTCTGGCAGGCAACATAGACCAACGTTCCATCCTTGAGAGGCACTGGTTTACAGGTAATCAAAGGGAGAACTGGAAATCTGTGCGAGAAGGTGCTGATTTCAAAATAATCCAGTGGGTGATGGGAATGTTTCAACTACCCAAGTTACCAGGTCGAGATAGAATCTTTCTTGCTCAACTGCCAAAAGCAGGAGAGAGTTTGATTAGAGTTCTATTTATGCTGTTTTGGGTTAGTCTAGCAGCAGGAGTCATTATTTATGCCTGGAGGATAACGAGGGTTACTTCCATTCGAAGGCCAGGAAGAACTGGTCATACCAAGGTCAAGGATATGAGACCCATTAGTCTGTCCTCTTCTCTTTTAAAGACATTAGAAAAACTGGTTAATGTGCACGTTAGGGAAAGGAGGTTAACTAACATTCCTCTACATGTAAACCAACATGCATATCAACCAGATAAATTGTGTGACACAGCACTTCACCATCTTGTTGGGAGGACGGAAAAAGCACTACACTTTCTGGAAATTGCTCTCTGCGTCTTCTTGGATATTTACGGGCCTTTCAGCAATACAACCTTAAAATCCATGATTAGAACTGCAGAAGGAGCATGGCATTAGGCCTATCATATGCAGGTGGGTTAAGACCATATTGAACAGGAGAAAGGTAGAAGTCAGAAAGATAAAAATGGTGATCAACAAAATAGTAGGAAACCACATACTGAGGTACAGAGGAAATCCCACCATATTTACCACAGCAGTCAGAATCTGAGTTTTATATGCTGGAACTTCCTTTTGGTGCATACACTGCTTCTAGTTATGAAATGCTGTTTACACTAACAATTAAAACTTTATGCTGTGAAGCAACTAAGCTGGTCTCCACACCCCCATAGACATGAAGCGGTAGATGCTCAGGACATGGAGAAGGGCATCATCCAGCGAAGAATCCACAACAAACTTTTTATTTTGGGACTTGAATATATGCACTAGTCATTATATCTTGCCATTTGACTGAGATGGAATGGCAGAGCCATAACATGACAAATGTCATGACAGGAATATAACAATTATCAGAAACTAAGATATAAGACAACCCCTCAATAGAAAAACCTCAGGCAATGTTGATGCACACCGGAGAATGTAAGGAAACCAAGAAAATGCATCCACAACCAAGGGTCTATAAGAATTCAAGAAGGGGCCCGCAGAGTCTACATGAATGCATTCCCATGGCTGGTGGGGAGAGGCTAGGGGTACAGTGACGTACTTGGAGCTGCCTGTTGTTGCGGACACTGCTCACAAGCAGCAATAAAACAGACAATTCTGCCATCCATCCCTGGCCACATACCATGTCACCTAGCTGAAATGTTGTGCACAAAACTCCTCAATGATCCTGGTGGAGAAGGCATAGACCCTCATGCCATACCATGGAAAGAATGACTATTCCGGGAGAGAGGTCTTCCCTGGACAACAGCAAAACCCCGCCAAAAACAGAGAGGCGATACACTAAAGAAATATAGTTGTGCAGAGGGTCAAAAGCCTGAGCAGGCAGTTTATCTGGCCAGCCCTGTTGAACAAACTGAACCACCTGGTGCTGAAGTGGGTCAGTGACAATGGCAGCTGCTATGTAGTGTAATGGGGAGCCAGTAATTGGGAAACCCTCGACTATGGCCTGCATATCAATATCAAGATGGGAACAAAGCAATTCTTCATGATTAAAATCAGAATCAGGACCCACAAGAAGGCAGGACAAGACATCCAAATTGATGTGTTTAGACAACGGTTGAAAATGAATTTCATAAGTGTACCGAGACAAGAACAGCACCCAACGTTGTAGGCAGTGAGCTGCCTTGTCAGGCAAGTGTGAGGGACCAAGGGTTTGTGGCCAGTAATAAGGTGAAATTTGGAGAGAGAAAAAAAAAAAATGAAATTTCTGGAGAGCATAGACTATGGCAAGAGCCTCTTTTTCCACCTGAGAGTAGCACTGCTGGGCTGGAGTGTGAGATTTAGAGATAAGAGCAAACATTATTCAGAGCTGTCAGCATATCGGTGTGCTAGAACCATGCTCAGACCATTCTGTGAGGTGCTAGTAACCAAAACTATGTGCTGATCCAAAAAGAACATAGCTAAACATGGGGCTGAGAGTAGTTTGGATTTCAATATTTGTAAAGTGCATTTGCAATATGGGCTCCAACAAAAAGGTACATTCTCATGTAAGAAGGCATGCATCGGAAGGACCAATATGGCTCCCCCCAGCAAGAATTTATGGTAGTAGGCTAACTTCCTGAGGAAGACCTCAAGCTCCTTTGTGCACGAGGGACAAGGTATGGATGTAACAGCGGAGATGTGGTCTGGCAGCGGGCAAACCCCATCTCGCAAGACCTCGAACCCCAAATAAATGGGATTTCATGAGGTTACACAGTAAGCATGTTGACTGTAAGACAGAAAACAAACTGCACAAATTATTCTAATGATCGGCCATGGAGGAGCTCACGACAATAACATCATCCAGATAATTAATGCAACCCAGGACAGGAATAGTCAACTGCTCTAAAAATCATTGGCAAATAGCAGGGACACTAGCCACACAAAAAAGTGCTAATATTGATAGGGATCAAAAGGAGTATTCAAAACTAGAACACACTCAGACTCTTCGTCCACAGGAACCCGCAGATATGCTTCAGACAAATCAATTTTAGAAAAGTACTGGCCACCTGATATTTTTGCCAACAGTTTGTCCTGGCATAGGAGACGATACGTATCCATTACTGACTGCACGTTGACAGTAGTACTGTAGTCACCACAGATGCAAAGTTTCCCCAATGGCTTCCACACAACAACTAGTAGAGATGACCATTCACTACCCATAACAGGTTGCACTGCCCCCAGAGATTGAAGTCTGTCCAGTTCTGCTTCCACCTCATCTTCTAGGATGAAAGGAATAGGACACACATGACAAAAACAAGGCCAAGCCTTGGATTTCAAAGAAATATGAGCAGAAAAATTTGTAGCACATCCTATACCTTCTGAAAACAAGTCTGAAAACTCCTCATACAGTTTTCCCAATTGAATATATGGCACCTGATCAGACAAAAGGTGAAATGCATTGGTAACAGAAAATACAAATGCCTGAAAGACGCCCATTCCAAATAAGTCTCAACACTGGCATCAACAACGACCAAAAATGTGATGGAATGAACCACTCACTTGTAACAGGCAGATGTTGTAAATTGTCCCTACAGCGCAATGTTCTGTTTGTTATAACTGATCAGCTTCGGTGTGATCGGTGTCAATGGCAGCGAGCCTAAACTCGCATAGGTTTGAGAATTCAATAATGTCACTGCAGCACCTCTGTTGACCTGTAGCTGGAGCACTTGTTGAAAAACACTTAACTCAATAAACAACTTGGGAGAAGTCACAAGCTTTGGAGTCACACTGTTTACGTGCATGTTTACATCCTGAGCAACCTTCAGCAAACAACACACAGAGGCGATGTGGCCTTTCTTCTGGCAAGCATTACAAGTTGCCCAGCACTTAGAGCTTGCCGAACATTCACGCTTGACAAAACAGAAAGGACAAGACAGAAATAGAGAATACTGATGCTGGCACTGTGGTGCTTGTGGCTGTTGGGCCAGCCTTGGTCTACCCAGCACTGGGCTTGCATGTTTACTGCCATCACTGCCACTTACTTGTGCAAGCTTTCCATCAGCCTCCTGGACACATCTTGTGACACTACAGTCACATCACCCCATGCTTCAATTTGGTCAACCTGCCCAAGAAAGTTCAAAATATTGTCCTAGTTGCAAAATTTCTGCCATTGGGAGAGGGGGGGGAGGATGTTAGGTTGTTAGGTGGAATCCACAAGAGGAAGAAGGCTTTGCACAAATACGAGTCTGTCACACCAAAAGCCAAAAAATACTTTCTGAGTCTTTTTTCATAAGTTTCTCAATCCTCAGCTGAACCATCAGAGAGGAAAAGTGGTTGGATGGATTGTGGAATGGAACCCTGTTTGTTCATGGAAGCTGACAAAGTGGTCATTGCCTAAGTAAGCTGTTAAATCAGGGCCGGTAGCATGGTGTTCATTATGACAAACCTAACGAAACTGCACTTGAGGTAGCATGCACGGAAACTGTTCCATCCTCACCACAAATCATGTAGTAACCAAGTAATACATGAAGTCAATCCAAGTCACACAAACATGGTTTTATTCATAAACCTCTGGGCAATAACAGAAATAAGCTTCTCATGAATCCACACATTACGAGAGAATGGTCTTTCTGATCATGGTGCACAGCTAGTTACAATATATGACATAGCTCCATTCAGCAATACTAAACAGTCCTCCAAAGTAGTACGTTCAGTCAACGATTTAACAATTGCAAATTTCAGGGAAAGCCTACAGCAGTTAGACTGGGATGAGGTGTACCGTGAACCTGATGCCAATTTAAAATATAATTTATTTCATGACATTTTTGTAAATGCATTTGAAAACTGCTTCCCCAAGAAAATAGGTAAATATACTCGTAAGAAACCTTGTAACAAACCATGGCTTACTAAGGGTATAAAAATATCTTGTAACCGGAAAAGGGAAATGTATCTGACAGCAAGAAAGAGTAGTGACCCAGAAACTATCAAAAATTATAAAAACTACTGTGTTATATTAAGAAAAGTTATTAAAAAATCCAGGAGTATGTGTATCATGTCTGAAATCAGCAACTCTGATAATAAAATTAAAACAATTTGGAATATTATTACAAGAGAAACAGGTCAACCAAGAGCAGAGGAAGACAGTATTACCATCAAATTGAATGAAAACTTTATGAACAAAAAGTCAGAAGTTGAAAATATTTTTAATAATCATTTTCTAAATGTTGTGGATATAGTAGGATCCAGGTGTTCATTAGAAGATGCTAGGTTGTTAATGGAAGAGGCCATACCTATGCAATTTGATACAATTGAAATCTCATCCACTTCTCCCTCTGAAATTAGGAAAATAATAAACTTGCTTAAAAGCAAAAACTCACATGGAATTGATGGCATTTCCAGCAAAATACTAAAAGCTTGTTCTCAACAGATAAGTAAGATTCTCAGCCACCTGTGTAATAGCTCTCTGGAACAGGGCATTTTCCCTGATAGACTGAAATATGCTATTGTTATACCTTTGCATAAAAAGGGGGATAGATCTGATGTCAACAATTACCGTCCAATCTCCCTTCTAACAGTTTTTTCCAAAATTTTTGAGAAAGTAATGTATTCAAGAGTAGCTTCACATATCTGTAAAAATGAAGTACTAACAAAATGTCAGTTTGGTTTCCAGAAAGGTTTTTCAACAGAAAATGCCATATATGCTTTCACCAGTCAAATTTTGAATGATCTGAATAACCGAACACCACCCATTGGGATTTTTTGTGATCTCTCAAAGGCTTTTGATTGTGTAAATCATGAAATTCTGCTAGACAAGCTCAAGTATTGCGGCATGAGTGGGACAGTGCACAAATGGTTTAATTCGTACCTAACTGGAAGAGTGCAGAAAGTTGAAATAAGTAGTTCTCGTAACACGCAAAGATCAGCACATTCCTCAAACTGGGGAACTATCAAGAATGGGGTTCCACAAGGGTCAGTCTTGGGTCCTTTGTTGTTCTTATTATATATTAATGACTTGCCATTCTGTATTCATGAAGAGGCAAAGTTAGTTCTCTTTACTGATGATACAAGTATAGTAATCACACCTGAGAAACAAGAATTAACTGATGAAATTGTCAATACTGTCTTTCAGAAAATTACTAAGTGGTTCCTTGTAAACGGACTCTCACTGAATTTTGATAAGACACAGTACATACAGTTCCGTACAGTGAATGGTATGACGCCATTAATAAATATAGACCTTAATCAGAAACATATAGCTAAGGTAGAATATTCCAAATTTTTAGGTATGTCCATTGATGAGAGATTAAATTGGAAGAAACACATTGATGATCTGCTGAAACGTTTGAGTTCAGCTACTTATGCAATAAGGGTCATTGCAAATTTTGGTGATAAACATCTTAGTAAATTAGCTTACTATGCCTATTTTCACTCATTGCTTTCATATGGCATCATATTTTGGGGTAATTCATCACTGAGGAATAAAGTATTTATTGCACAAAAGCGTGTAATCAGAATAATAGCTGGAGTCCACCCAAGATCATCCTGCAGACATTTATTTAAGGATCTAGGGATATTCACAGTAGCTTCTCAGTATATATACTCTCTTATGAAATTTGTTATTAACCACCAAACCCAATTCAAAAGTAATAGCAGTGTGCATAACTACAATACTAGGAGAAAGGACGATCTTCACTATTCAAGATTAAATCTAACTTTGGCACAGAAAGGGGTGAATTATACTGGCACTAAAGTCTTTGGTCACTTACCAAATAGTATCAAAAGTCTGACAGATAACCAACAAGTATTTAAGAAGAAATTAAAAGAATTTCTGAATGACAACTCCTTCTACTCCATAGAGGAATTTTTAGATACAAATTAAGAAAATAAAAACAAAACAAAAATATTTAAAAAAATAAAAAAAATAAAAATGAAAAATAAAGAAAAACAAAAAAACACAAAAAAATAAACTTGTTATATTAACTTAAGTATGTTGTTAAATTAACCTAATTATGTCATGTATTGGAAAATTCGACTCGTTCCACATCATTACGAAATATCGCATTCATGATCCATGGAACTAGTATTAATCTAATCTATACAGAACAACTGGTGTGAATGGTACTACTGGACAAAGAGTGGGTCAGTCAGCACTGCTCCACACATATACAGTGGCGGTTGAAATAATAGAGCCACCTCTATTGACGAGATTAAGAACTAGGATATCTATTAGTTCGCGAAATCGCCACGAGTGCCGTGTTGTCAGTCCCTTGTAGACAACATCAGGGAAGACGTTGCTGCTATCTTTAGTCGTCCGAAAGGAAGCGTTTGAGCTAGACGTGTGAAAAGAGGCATAAAGGTAAGAATCTTATGGGTCAAAATAATAGAGCCGCTTTACACATGTGCCTTTAAATTGATTTTTATGCAGTTGTTTTGTATGTAAATTGACGTGTGGTTTTGTTTACATTCGTCTAGATGGGCAGAGCAAAGCATACCAGTGACGATGAGCGTATAGTAATGTTCTGGATGTTCAAAAGTGGGATGTCCATGAATAAAATAGCCAATGTCTTGCACGTTTCGCGAAAACGAGTCCAGAACGCCATGAGACGGTCAAAACAAACAAAGCCGCAGGTGGAGAACAGGGGGCGACCTCGTGTAACTACTCCTCGCGTAGACAGACTCATCACTAGGGAAGTGAAGAAAGACCCATTTTTGTCAACACCACGACTGAAAGCCATTTTGTTTAGCGACGAACATGATGTTCAACCATCAACCTCAACGATTCAAAGACGACTGAGATCTGCAAAATTGAATGGGCGCATTGCAAGAAAGAAGCCACATGTTTCACAAGCTAATGTTCGGAAAAGGTTAGCCTTTGCCCGGAGAAATGAACAAAAACCTAATACTTGGTGGAGGAACATCCTTTGGTCCGATGAATCCAAGTTTAATAGGTTTGCCTCAGACGGAAAAGTCTATGTGCGCCGCCCACCAAACCAGGAATTTAATCCCAAGTACACTTTAAAAACTGTGAAATACGGTGGCGGAAGTGTTATGGTATGGGGATGTTTTTCGTGGTACGGCATTGGTCCAATACACCGTATCAACGGCATAATGAACGCAGAAATGTACAAAGACATCTTGGCAAATGTGATGCTGCCTTATGCTGAAGAGGAAATGCCGCTGAAATGGAAATTTCAGCACGATAACGATCCAAAGCATACTGCAAGGATCATAAGGCAGTTTGTTCAAGAGCACAATATCGAAGTATTAGAGTGGCCACCTCAGTCCCCTGACGCATCACCGATTGAGAACTTATGGGAGATCTTAGACAAGAGAATTGACCGCTCAAAAGCTACATCTTCAGAAAAACTGTGGGAAGAAATCCAGAGAGCCTGGTATGCGATCAGTAGTGACGAATGCAGGCGTTTAGTAGACTCTATGGGTAAGAGGTGCAGGGCAATCCTCAAAAATAAGGGTTACCCCACGAAGTACTAATGCAGTCCTATGCAAAAAAGACTGTTCCTGTACGTTTCATAAGACTGAGATCAAGTACAATATATTTGTTTCAATTGGCTCTATTTTTTTGACCCTGTGGTCTGGTATTCTTTTGAATATTATTGATTATTACTGATTATTTTGTGTTGTGTTATCGATATAACTGACTATAGTACAATGTGACTTGGTTGTAATGGTTTCCATCATAGTTCAAACATGTCTAGTAATAAATGTGCACTTTATTCCAAACCTTTGCCAGGTGGCTCTATTATTTTGACCGCCACTGTATATGCGCGAGTCACCAGCAGATGGTGTGGCAGAGACCATACTGCATGCATACCTCTCACAGGCAGCCTCCAGCGGCCGGCCCACGCTCATACATCTGGTAGCCAATTCACACACAAATGTACGGCGACACCTCTCTCAGTGCACTCACGCTCACATGGACTAGAAGCAGGATACAACAGTGGTCGTGTGTGTGTTTCCTACTTTAGAAGAAGGTCTGTTGGTCAAAAGCTCAAATGTATAGCAGTCTTTTGTTGTGCCTGTCTGTGATTCATTGTCTCCTCTATATGGTGAATATGAAAAATCATATTTGGCATGCTAGATATCCAAGGTTGGCCACCATGTTCACAAACCAATAGACCAATTTTCTGAAACAACCCATCATTTCACACATGTCCACACTGACCTGGCAAGGCTGTTGCCTCCTCCTGAAGAATTCAGATACATCTTCACAGAAACTGACCAGTTCGCCCTTTGGGCTAATTATACTACAACTACAGACATTTCTGGAGAACCAACAGTTATGACATTCCTCATTACATGGATTGCTCAGTCCATCTACCCAGTATATTTGAAAAAGGACAGCAGTTGAAGTCTGGCCTTCTTCTTAAAATCACTACTTATGGGGATTTCAACATCATCAACTACTAGTTAATGCCCGGCCAGCAAAGGTAGGATATAGAGCTGGCACTGGACATTCAAAGCCATGCTTACATGCCATGACACGGCCTGGACAGAAGCGCAAGACACTGATGCATCAACAGCTGAGATGTTCTATGGAGACACATTGCAGCTACCCTGAGAGGGTTTTTTTTTTTTTACAACAAATGTCTTTGCCAATCCTACTGCAACAAGTTTAGTGTGGAATCTCAGAGTTCTGCCCGGTACCGGCATCCCCCCAAAGTGAAGCCAACATTTTCAATCATAAGGGTTTGAAGAAGTGCTCACATTTTTGTTAAGGACAGGTGCTGTTCCGGCGGCATTAAAACCTCCTTACTCTAGCACCTACCAAGTTCTGAAGCATAATGAAAATGCTATAGAAATCTTATAAAATGGTAAATCTATGACAGAATCACTCAAAAGGGCGAAGCCTGGTTGCCTGTTACCAGCCAACAACCTACCAACTTGGCACACCTGTCTATAATCAAAAGTTGCAATGAGAAAGGTCAATAAGCTGCCCATTTCAGTTATGGTTTCACTGCCATCATACCTAGAGCTGCCAGTGTCATGTCGCAAGGACATTCCCAATGAACCATGACTGCTGCCATACTATACTATGAGTTTATACTATGAGGGGCAGACAGTGAGTTTGGCACCAGTTAGCCACATTCCCCGAGCTCAGCTCTACTGCTGAAGGGGGCAGAGGCGGAGGAGGAGGGGGGGGGGGGGATCTATGTGGCAGTAGAAGGTCATCAAATACTTCAGGAGTATTGTGTTCTCTTTAGCTAACACAGTGGATCCACTATTCCTGCCAAGCGGCACAGTTCAGTTAGTCTCTGGTATGACTCTTCTGCACTTCTGACTTTAGATGGATTCAATTTCAAGGCTGTTGACCACATAAAGTACCTAGGAAGTCTTTTTAGTAATAACAACAAAACAGATATAGAAACAGATTCCCGTTTATCAACAGTAAACAAGACACTTTTTAGTTTCATCAAAATTCTAAGAAAAAGATCACTTAGCAGTAACTTCAAAATCCACTTATATTAATCGACCATTACACCTGTGATGCTATATGGGTGTGAAACATTAATATTTAGAAAAAAAGATGAAGAAAAACTGTTAATATTCGAAAGAAAAGTATTAAGGAAAATTTTTGGACCTGTATACGACAAAAATAACATGGAATGGAGAATAAGAAGAAATAAATAATTAAGAGGGCTGTACAAACACCGTAACATCGTCGAAGTTCTCAAGAGGAGAAGATTGAATTGGGCAGGCCATATAGCAAGAATGACAGAGAATAGACTACCTAGAATGGCATTCAGCAGAACAATAGATGGAACAAGAGGAAGAGGGAGACCCAGGATCAGATGGCGGGATAACATTCGGGAGGATACAACTAGGATGAACAGCAACAGCAACTAGACTAACAGCGCATTGGACAGGCAGAAGTGGAAAAGGCTCATAGAGCAGCTGTATGGTCGATAAGGCCCTTGCCTCATGTAAAGTAAAATAAATGACTCATGATCACTCATGTACTGTGAATGCATCAATACTATTTACTTGTTTGAAGTCACAAATAAATTGTGTTCTTACTCAGAAATTCTGATTTTGTATTATTTATTGAGTTACGTTAGTCACAACATCTTAGCAACAGATTCGCACTCTCATCATACTTTATGATGTGAAAATGTTGACACTGTCAACAAGGCAGCATACAGCATGAGCATCATGGCTTCGTAACAGTCAGTACCAATAACATGGTTGAACAGTTGTCCATGAATGTACCACGGCTGGTGGTCTCAGTGGCAGCATGTTCACATAAATAAATACAGATTTAATATAAAGGAGTCAAAATAAATGCAGTAAAGTGCTATTAACAGCTTAGGATTAGTATCTTATGGTCAGCTAACTGAAACGCTTTTGTAAATAGGTGTAATAAGTTATTTGGTTTTGTAAATAGGATTAATAAGTTGTTTGGAAGATTATGATAGTAAGTGATGTGCTATTTTGTATCTAGAAAAGAAGATAACTACTCAATTTCGATTAACCAAAATTCAATTTAGTTCACTTTTCACTCACACAGGGTGGTGACTCATTTTTGAAATTACTGAATTATGTGCAACAGTTTACTAGTGTTATAAAAGGGTACACAATGGTTTAGATGTTTATGTAGCCATAGCACTAGCAGAGGATTATCACCTAAGCCTTAATTAGCAAGGCAAAATACCTTGCAGATTTATGAAAAGAGCTTAAATACAGACAGAATGAAAATTAGTTGGGCAGGTTCAACACACTGGTTCAGATTTTTACGTAGCCATAGCACTAGCAGAGTGTTATCATGTAAGCCTTAATTAGCAAGGCAAAATACCTTGCAGATTTATGAAGAGAACTTAATTACTGACAGAATGAAAATTAGTTGAGCAGGGTTCAACACACCTGCTCACAACTGACTGAAGGAGGGAGAGAAGACAGAAAGTTAATGTCTCATAAATAATGAGGCCACTGGAGACTGAGCAGTACCACAGTCTGGGCTAGAATATGGAGTAAAACAGACAGTTTTGCTGAAGGAACCAATCCACCATTAATCTGCAGTGATTCTGGAAAACAGATGAAGATGAAAATATGGATAACTGGATGGACATTTTAATCCATCTCCTCCCAAATGTGTGACTACTATATTTAATAATACACTACGTGGTTCAGTGAGAGCTGACTAACACATCTGAATGAATGTAGTAATTACACTGTCCAGTCACATCAATGTGACCACTACTTGTCAAAAGCCTGAATAACCACCTTTTGCAACACAGACATGTGGGAAGATAATTAATGAGATCCTGGAAGGTACTGACAGGTATGTGGAGTCATACCAACTTCAGCCATGTCACCAGATCTTGGTTGAGGATCCAGGGTGTGAACCGCCTGATTGAGGTGGTCACACAGATTCTCAATGGTTATAAATCCAGGGAGTTTGGTGGCCAGTGGAGTACGGTAAATTCATCCTTGTGCCATATGAAGAACACACGTACACTGCAAGTTGTGTGACATGTTGCACTGTCTTGCTAGTAGATGCCACTGTGGCGAGGAAAAACAAACTGCATATAGGGGTGGACATGGCCACCAAGGATAGGTGCATACTTGTTTTGCAGTGAGCACATGGTGTGTCGTGGGGTGATCACTCTGTTTTTAAAATAATTGAAAAGCCACGATCGCTTCAATATCATTTACTAGATGACCAGTTTCAGCACTCTGAAGGTGACATCATCGAATCTGAAACGTGGATTAACATTAATAAAACCATATGGACATAATGGCACATGAGGCAGACCATCTGATAAAAATCATTGTCACAACCAATAAAAAATAATAAAAAACTGCTCTCATGGTCGTTCTTTACATAAAATATAAAACTGAAGCTGAAACCGGTCATCTAGTAAACGATATTGAAGCGATTGTGGCTTTTCTATTATTTTAAGTGCATACTTGTGTTGATCCACTGTGCCTTCCAGAATGATGAGATCACTCAGGAACACATTCTCCAGAACACAACACTCCTTCCTTGTTTGCTTTCAGACATTTCAAACCGTACACCCCCAATGGCCATTTGTTTGACGGAGCAGAAAACACAATTAATCTGAAAAGGCCACCCGTCCCCATTCAGTGGATGTCCAATTGCAGTACTGGTGTGCAGATTCCAGCCTTCATTGCCTATGAACAGCAGACAGCACGGTTACATGGATCAGGCATCTGCTATGGAGGCCCATACACAGCAATGTTTGCTGAATGGTTGTTGAGGAGACACTGTTGGTAGTGCCTTGGTTCATCTGGGTGGTCAGTTGCTCAACAGTTGCATGTCTATTCACCTGTACACATCTCCGAAGCTGTCGTTTGGCCCTGTCATCTCTGGCCTGTGGTGCACAACAGTTGCCTTGGTGCCAGTTTTTGATACTGCCTTTTTGCCATGCACGGTATATTTTAAACACAGTAGAATGCAACAGTTTATAAACTTAGAAATTTAAGAAATCCCAATGATTATGTCCTTCTGTGCATAAGATAAATCATTCTGTTTCCACGTTATGACAATGAGTGCACTGTTTTCTGTGTCCTCTGATATGTTTTATAGAACCTCCACTGCTAGTGCTACCACTAGCTATCTGTGAGTGGTTATTGCTCATTGATATTGAACATAGGTGGTGGTCACATTAATGTGGCTGGATCATATATACAAATGTAGAAAAGTGCAATACATGAAGTTGAATTGTTTTCAGTTTCTCCAAAGCCTTTAACATAAAGCTGAATGATCTGTTGGCATTAAACAACAAACTGTATATCAAAGTGGGGTGAGTTCAAGCTGCTGCTACTGAGCCATGGTCACACCCTCAGCAACATTGGAATATAAGAATGGAGATTCTGTTACTTACCACCACAACTAACAGTTCTTGCAAGTTCCTCGATTAGTTCATGTGTTGTTAAATAGTCTTTCAGTCGTGCATTGCGTCTATATCCCCATGAATTTCTATCAATAGTCATGCAATTCTCCCATTTATGAGGCTGCAGAACTCCTGTCAAAAACAAGGCAAACAAAGAGTTACACATTTACAGACTGCAGCGTATAAAATACATTGTGTCAAAAAACCACTATGGTTTTTGAAAGTAGTCACACATGTTACTAACCAATAAAGTAATGACAAGTTAGCACTGAAAATAAAACTCCAAATCTCATAGTCACAAATAGTAAAAGTCCTATCCAAAATTCACATGACAAAAAGCAGGCAAGACAAAGTTGAAGAAATATGTTCTAATAACGAGGTGTTCAACGTAAGTAAATAACTTTTTGGATGTCTAGATGCAGGTTTTCCTTTCTATAAACAATATACATCTGAACCAAAGTGATCATCGTTACAAAAACATGTTTCTTGTATAATGAGTATAAGAATTCTGAACTTGTTACCAGTATCTATCAGGAGCTTGAATTTTATTGTTTTGCTTAATGTCTATAAGTTGAGAGTGGCAATAAGTTTTCTTTACTGTGGCTTGAGAAGTTTTTGAAATCTCTGATTCTTCCTGTTTTCCCAGAATCTGAATAACCAGGTTCGTCTTCACTGTTACCAGCTCAGGTCTCAGGTAGATGCTCTGTTTGTTTTTTTCCTTCATGTATGAGACTGGGGCAAATGAACCAGACTATTGATTCACTCTTATCACATAGATACTCAAACCATAAGGGATGCTGGTGGTTTGCAATGTCGATATCAAATGAACAGTCTTATGGTGTTTTCAGCCTGCAGGTCGGAATTTCCTCCAACGCCAAATGAGTACGGTATTACCTTTTTATTACATGGAAAAGAATGAAACCGATTTCCAACAAAAGGTTTCTGTACCAACAGAGAAAAGAGAAAGATGGGTGAGCTTTGGAGATACATGAACAAAAACCAGAAGAATTATAGTGTTTGAGTTAGGTGTGGCACTGAATCTTGTACAAACTTTCTTGGAATAGGGTTAGATGATCATTTAAAACAGGAAGGTAGCTTTAAACTATTGAAAAAAAACTCAGTAAAAACTGTCTTAAAAATATGTAGAGAGATCTGTAACACTTAAACAGAGTGGCGTGTTCATGATACTAAAGTGCATGGCTCTTATGGTATGGCATACTGTTCTGAGGAAATGCAAGATTCACAAAAAAATCATTTATTAGGTTGATGCATAAGAACATAGCATTTTTGTTTTGCATATTGGTATTTCGGTTGCAATGGGTTTTTTATTTGTAGTCCACTGTTGCTATTTGAATTTACACATTGTCATTTTGCCATTTGGAGATACTGAGTGGATGCTAGAAAATGCAGGGCCAAGTGGAGGAATCAGAACATTTCCAACATGCTCTTCATTTGAGTTCAATACAGGGGAGACAGCAGCAGAGGTGACCACAAACATTTATGCTGTGTGCGTGGATAATGCCATTGGACAGGGCACGGCGAGAAAATAGTTTTCTCATTTTAAGCAGCATTGCTTTGAGACTAGTGACTCTCCACAGTTAGGAAGGTCTTTGGGGTTTGACAAATATTATTTACACGCATTAATCCACAATGATCATCACCGTATTTGAGAACAGGCAAATGTGATGAACTGTGATCATTCCACCATTGTGTGACATCTGCATTCAATTGGAAAGGTCCAAAAATTGGGCGTACGGATACCGCATACTGTAAGCCAAAATCACAAAAATCTGGGGATGGCCACAGGTTCACATCTGCTCACTTGTCATCAGTTGGCTCGTGAATGACATCAACCATTCCTATCCTATACTGGTGATGAGAAATGGTGTCTTCATGCTGACATAAGGAAAAGAAAGGAATGGTTGAGCCCAAACAAGGCAGCAACTTCTCATACGAAGACCTGCACACATCCACAAAAGTAGTGTTATGCGTCTGGTGGAACAGCGATGATGTGGTCTACTATGAATTGCTTCCCCAAGGTGCAACCATTAACTGCTCACATTTATTGTTAACAACTCCAACATCTTGCAGACACAATCAAAGATCAACAACCAGGAAGACTGTGTGAATGATGCTACTACATGATAGCAGCCACCCACATTCTGCTACACTGACAAGAAACACTACACGGGAGTTGGGACGGGAAGTCATTCTGCGATCTTGTGCCCTCAGATTTTCACTTTTTCTGCTTTTTATCAGACGACCTTCAAGGAACTTCTTTTCTGGATGAAAGTGTGTTCCGAACATGGCTCGGTAAGTTGTTCACCTCAAAATCATGTGAGTTCTACAATTGCAGAATCAAAAGGTTACCCAACATTTGGAGACTGTTGTAAATATTGAAGAAGAATATACTATTAATGACTAAATTATCTGTTATGTGTATTTGTAATGTTAAACTTATGGAAAAGCACTATGAACTTATGTAGCAACCCAATAAAATTAAAAAATGAGCAATACGAAAAATTAAAGGGATCATTAATTGGAAATCATCTAGGAAAGTTTTTAATTAACTTAAAATTGTGACATTTGTAGGATTAAAAAGAATATTTTTTTGCCTGCTTTTCTGCTTTATTGTTTTAGTGTAGTTGAGTGTTCAGCAAGCTGTCACAATGGACCTGGTGGAGTCCAAAAATGACTGTGCTGCCAAAGTTGAGTGTATGGAATGGTGCAAGGTGAGTAGGTGGAGGAAGGAAGGGATGGAGGGAGGAAGGGATGGAGGGAGGGAGGGAGGGAGGGAGGGAGGGAGGGAGGGAGGGAGGGAGGGAGGGAGGGGAGGGAGAAGAGAGGGATGGGTGGAGGGAGCGGGGGAGAGAGAGATGGGTGGAGGGAGGGGGGGGGAGAGAAAGAGAGAAAGAGAGAGAGAGAGAGTGCACACGTGCATGTATGACTCTAGACTCTAGGAGTAATGAGATGCATGATCACTGCATTCTGTGTATCGTATGCCTCTTTAGAAGGTGTTTTGCCTGTATCATTCTATAAAATGATCAAAGGACGAATACATATTATTATTACTGTATGATGTACCACAGGTACACTTGACTACTGTAGAAATTTAGATATTGACATTTGTTTGTTGCTTAGCTGCAGTGGATTTTTATGACACTTCAATTGCAGTGATACTGTCCAACTGTCACAACAGTTTTTCAGTGGCTTTTACATCCAACAAAAATTACTAACTCTCTCACTGTCTGCCTACGTGTGGAATATCAAGTGCATCAGAAGTATTAATCACAACCATTTTGGGCCATTTTAAGGTATATGGGATTTGAGGAAAATATTATTGAAATGGAAGAGGATGTAGATCAAGATGAAATGAGAGATATGATACTGCGTGAAGAGTTTGACAGAGCACTGAAAGACCTGAGTCGAAACAAGGCCCCTGTAGTAGACAACATTCTATTAGAACTACTGACAGCCTTGGAAGAGCCAGCCCTGACAAAACTCTACCATCTGGTGAGCAAGATGTATGAGACAGGCGAAATATCCTCAGACTTCAAGAAGAATATAATAATTCCAACTCCAAAGAAAGCAGGTGTTGACAGATGTGAAAATTACTGAACTATCAGTTTGATAAGTCACGGCTGCAAAATACTAATGCAAATTCTTTACAGACAAATGGAAAAACTGGTAGAAGCCGACCTCGGAGAGATCAATTTGGATTCCGTAGAAATATGGGAACACGTGAGACAATACTGACCCTACGACTTATCTTAGAAAATAGATTAAGGAAAGGCAAACCTACATTTCTAGCATTTGTAGACTTAGAGAAACTTTTGACAATGTTGACTGGAATACTCTCTTTCAAATTCTGAAGGCGGCAGGGGTAAAATACAGGGAGTGAAAGGCTATTTACAAATTTGTATGGAAACCAGATGGCAGTTAAAAGAGTTGAGGGGCATGAAAGGGAAGCAGTGGTTGGGAAGGGAGCAAGACAGGGTTGTAGCCTATCCCTGATGTTATTCAATCTGTATATTGAGCAGGCAGTAAAGGAAAAAAAAAGAAAAATTCGGAGTAGGTATTAAAATCCATGGAGAAGAAATAAAAACTTTGAGGTTCACCGATGACACTGTAATTCTGTCAGAGACAGCAAAGGACCTGGAAGAGCAGCTGAACGGAATGGACAGTGTCTTGAAAGATATAAGATAAACATCAACAGAAGCAAAACGAGGATAATGGAATGTATTCAAATTAAATTAGGTGATGCTGAGGGAAAGGAAATTTGATTAAGAAATGGGACACTTAAAGTAGTAAAGGAGTTTTGCTATTTGGCGAGCAAAATAACTGATGATGGCTGAAGTAGAGAGGATACAAAATGTAGACTGGCAATGGCAAGGAAAGCGTTTCTGAAGAAGAGAAATTTTTTTAACATCGAGTATAGATTTAAGTGTCAGTAAGTTGTTTCTGAAAGAATTTGTATGGAGTGTAGCTATGTATGGAAGTGAAACATGGACGATAAATAGTTTAGACAAGAAGAGAATAGAAGCTTTCGAAATGCGGTGCTACAAAAGAATGCTGAAGATTAGATCGGTAGATCACACAACTAATGAGGAGGTATTGAATAGAATTGTGGAGCAGAGAAATTTGTGGCACAACTTGACTAGAAGAAGGGAGCGGTTGGTAGGACATGTTCTGAGGCATCAAGGGATCACCAATTTAGTATTGGAGGGCAGCGTGGAGGGTAAAAATCGTACAGGGAGGCAGAGATGAATACACTAAGCAGATTCAGAATGATGTAGGTTACAGCAGGTACTGGGAGATGAAGAAGCTTGCACAGGATAGAGTAGCATGGAGATGATGTTCCAGTTACATGAAATGTGCCAGATGGTAAAGTACACTGATAAAATTGTACACATATTTACACAGTGCTTCATACAGACCAATTTTTCACAATTACATATATCATTACAAAAGTTATTACTTAAATATCATTGATTACAGGTCAGCTGATACTAGCAGTATAGCAATACTTTACCAGGATCATAGCGGTCTGAACATGTATAAAAATCTCCATGCTTGCATGTAACACCTTTTCCCCAACGGTCATTTACAACAACAGTATCCTTGACAGGACTCTCATTATACAACCAGGCAAGAAAATCCCGTGAAGTCCAATATGTATCACCTGCTTCCCAGTCTCCATCTGACCATATAACTTCAGGCTTGTAGTTTTGTACCTGTTTAAGTACAATATGCCAGTTAATACACAGCTCCAAACAAAGAGTGCATACATAGCAAAGAATTAATTGGCAGATGATGATAGACAAAAGTATTCACTGTAAAAAGATCAGACACAGACAACAAACATGTATGAATGTTTCAGACGCAGGCTCTATCCAGAATTGGTTATTATGTAAAACATCATGTGTTTACCAGTACAACAAAATTCAGTCTAACACCGCTTAAACATCAATGTCATCCATTTACATACATATTACAAGGCACATTAAAAATACAAAAGTTGGTTAATATGCTCCATTATATGGAGTAATGCTATGTCTGTTGGTTTACTTAATTAAGAATTTCAACCGCTGATGTAGATGCAGAACAGATACTTTGAATATTGCAGTGTTTTAGCGGCTGTTCCATGATCGGTGCGTGAAATATTTGGAGTCTATAAAAAGACCACTAGAGGTGAAAGATTATACTTGACAACTACGGCATTTTATGAATAATTCACAATTCACACAGAGTATTGTGCCTAATGGTTGCTGGATACAGGCTCCAGATTTCCACATCTGAGATTTTCGAACATACTCAGATTCACTTGGCCTACTGCGTATTGCCTCACATACTTCCATGATCCATCATGTTGTATCATTGGAGATTTTATTTAAGCTGTAGACATGAAATAACCTCATGAAAAGAAGGCCATTAGGGAGGCCGGGCATGGGTTGATGTATATCTATCCACTGAATAATGTAATGTGCATTAAGGTGCACACAGGCAAAAAAATTGTTATGTTGACAGGCACAATTGCTCATACTTTAGGCAAACAGTGGTATACCACTTACAACAAACAGCACGTGGCTTTCAAGATGCAGTTTAAAGAGACATAAAAACCAAACAGTGTCCATAAATGGGTTTCTTCTTTTACCTCACCATTCATTGCAGCAATGTCAAGGCCACTGCTGCAATGCAGAGCATCAACTCTGTTTATTCACCTGGATGTCTCACCTAGGATATGGAGGCAGCTTTGCCAGTGGCAGTTGTGTGCAGTGGACACACCCAACTACAAATTGTGGCTCATAGAGGCAGTGATGACACCTGACAGTTGGGTTTACATGCTCTCCTCAGTTGCTACAGGTGGCTGGGTACATTGGTGAAAACAGCTAGCATCATGCAAGGGCTAAAAGCTGAGCTAGCATGTTGCAGCCATCTGGTTTAGAGCCAAGTGGAAGGCTTAAACCAGATGCTCAAATGATCGTGTTCCAACCTTAGATGCAGATTTCACAGCCTTTGGTATTGTGTGGATAATTGTAGAGCCACTCATAATAGTTCAGGACTTGATTACATGGAGAAAATGGTAACAGTGGAAGCAGAGTACGTTTAGTAAACATACACTCCTGGAAATGGAAAAACGAACACATTGACATCGGTGTGTCAGACCCACCATACTTGCTCCGGACACTGCGAGAGGGCTGTACAAGCAATGATCACACGCACGGCACAGCGGACACACCAGGAACCGCGGTGTTGGCCGTCGAATGGCGCTAGCTGCGCAGCATTTGTGCACCGCCGCCGTCAGTGTCAGCCAGTTTGCCGTAGCATACGGAGCTCCATCGCAGTCTTTAACACTGGTAGCATGCCGTGACAGCGTGGACGTGAACCGTATGTGCAGTTGACGGACTTTGAGCGAGGGCGTATAGTGGGCATGCGGGAGGCCGGGTGGACGTACCGCCGAATTGCTCAACACGTGGGGCGTGAGGTCTCCACAGTACATCGATGTTGTCGCCAGTGGTCGGCGGAAGGTGCATGTGCCCGTCGACCTGGGACCGGACCGCAGCGATGCACGGATGCACGCCAAGACCGTAGGATCCTACGCAGTGCCGTAGGGGACCGCACCGCCACTTCCCAGCAAATTAGGGACACTGTTGCTCCTGGGGTATCGGCGAGGACCATTCGCAACCGTCTCCATGAAGCTGGGCTACGGTCCCGCACACCGTTAGGCCGTCTTCCGCTCACGCCCCAACATCGTGCAGCCCGCCTCCAGTGGTGTCGCGACAGGCGTGAATGGAGGGACGAATGGAGACGTGTCGTCTTCAGCGATGAGAGTCGCTTCTGCCTTGGTGCCAATGATGGTCGTATGCGTGTTTGGCGCCGTGCAGGTGAGCGCCACAATCAGGACTGCATACGACCGAGGCACACAGGGCCAACACCCGGCATCATGGTGTGGGGAGTGATCTCCTACACTGGCCGTACACCACTGGTGATCGTCGAGGGGACACTGAATAGTGCACGGTACATCCAAACCGTCATCGAACCCATCGTTCTACCATTCCTAGACCGGCAAGGGAACTTGCTGTTCCAACAGGACAATGCACGTCCGCATGCATCCCGTGCCACCCAACGTGCTCTAGAAGGTGTAAGTCAACTACCCTGGCCAGCAAGATCTCCGGATCTGTCCCCCATTGAGCATGTTTGGGACTGGATGAAGCGTCGTCTCACGCGGTCTGCACGTCCAGCACGAACGCTGGTCCAACTGAGGCGCCAGGTGGAAATGGCATGGCAAGCCGTTCCACAGGACTACATCCAGCATCTCTACGATCGTCTCCATGGGAGAATAGCAGCCTGCATTGCTGCGAAAGGTGGATATACACTGTACTAGTGCCGACATTGTGCATGCTCTGTTGCCTGTGTCTATGTGCCTGTGGTTCTGTCAGTGTGATCATGTGATGTATCTGACCCCAGGAATGTGTCAATAAAGTTTCCCCTTCCTGGGACAATGAATTCACGGTGTTCTTATTTCAATTTCCAGGAGTGTATATGGGTTTTTCAGGATAGAGAAATCCATCCACTGGCTTGTAATCTGTGTTGTGATTTCAGAGAGGGGAGAACATCAGTCCCAACAATTTAAAGGTAGTAACTTTCATCATCACAGATCAGAGAAAGAAATAGTGAATACACTATTAGTTAACTGCCTGGACTTTCATGAAAAAGTCCCAGAACAAGCCTTACTTATAATGGTAATAATGACCACTTAATACTAGAGGCAGAAACCTGGCTGAAACCAGATATTAATAGCAATGAAATTATAAATTTCAATTGGAATGTATCTTACAAAGATAGACCGAATGCTGGTGCTGGAGCAGTGTTTACAGTTATAAATAATACAATAATATCTAGTGAGGTTAATACATCCTTTAAATGATAAAAAATGCGAGTGCAGATAAGTGTTAAAGATGAACAAAACATGGTAGTTGTATGATTTATAAAACCATACTCAGTAACAATAGTGGTAGATAGGAAATCACGAAATTGTTCTAAATACCTTGTCTGAAAATTATCTTGAGCAGTTCATCATATAAATGACTTGTGAAGATAACACATTAGATCTCTGGGTTACAAACAGGCCTGAACTTTTCAATTCAGTTAATGTAGAACAGGAAATCGGTGGTCATAAGGCTATTATAGCATCACTGAAGATGGGGGTATATAGGAATGTAGAAAAGGTACAAAGATATATGTGTTTAATGATTGAAACACATTTCAAATTACCTGAGTGACCAACTTAAAGCACTCATATCTCAGACTGAAAATGTTGAGTATCTATGGACTAAGCTCAAGAGCACTGTACAATATGCCTTAAACAAATGTGTGCCAAACAAAGCTTTGAGAGGTGAAAAGGACTCACCATGGTTTGACAGCAGATTAGAAAGCTGTTTTGAAAGCAAAGAGACCTTCACTGCAGATTTAAACATAGCCAAAGCCTAACAGACAAACACAAACTGAACAAAACCAAAATCAGCACAAGAAGAGCCATGCATGAAGCATTCAATACATTCAAATATAAAATTATATCTACTAAGAAGTTTTAATCTTATGTTAAATTAGCGAAGCTATCTGTCCAGACCCTCGGTGACCACAGTAGCAATGAATGAAGGATGACAGAGAGAAGGATGAAGTACTAAATTCCTTTTTTCAAACTTATTTCACTGAAGGAGCTCACACTGTGATTCCTGCTTTAAACCATCGTATCAAACTAAATGACAACAGGGTAGAAAATTAACTGAAATCATTCAACATAAGAAAGGCTAATGGACCTGATGGGATACCCATAAGATTCTAAATGGTTCAAATGGCTCTGAGCACTATGGGACTTAACATCTGAGGTCATCAGTCCCCTAGAACTTAGAACTACTTAAACCTAACCAACCTAAGGACATCACACACATTCATGGCCAAGGCAGGATTTGAACCTGTGACCATAGCAATCACACGGTTCCGGACTGAAGCGCCTAGAACCGCTTGGCCACAGTGGCCGGCTATAAGATTCTACATCAATTATGCAAATGAACTCTCTTCCTGCAGTAGAGTACTGTATATCACTGGAGGAACTAGATGTTACAGTGATTTAAAAATTTTACAAGTAATATCCATATTCTGGGAAGGTCCTTGAACAGACACACAAAACTAGAGGCCTACGCTGTTATTGAATAATTCTAAAATCGCAGCCTGTAGTGAAACCATATTCCCCATAAAAAATTAAACTACATTACATTTTCTACAAAAAGGTCCTATTTATATTTTCTACAAGACAAACATCGTATCTTTATTCCTACACATCCTCAACACCTTCTCTCCCATCTGATTCAGTTGGTCCTCCACAACCCAGTGTGCCACCTTCCTGGATGTTGATGTCCTCCTCTCTGATGGCTTCATCCACACCTCTGTCCACATTAAACCCACCAACCACCAACATTATCTGTACTTTAAGAGCTGTCACCTATTCCACACCAAAAAGTTCCTCCCATAGAGCCAGGTCATCTGGGGATGGTACACTTGCAGTAAAAAGAACTCTCTTGCCCAGTATGCTGAGGGTCTCTTGAAGGCCGTTCCAGACAGGCACTAACCCCTAGACCTAGTCTGCACACAGATCTCCCGTGCCATTTCCCCTCACACCCCCAATCCTCCCACTACCCCCTAAGAACCAGCCACAGAGGAGTGCCCCCTTCGTCAATACCACCCTGGACTGAAACCACTGAACCACATCCTTCGCTAGGGCTCTTATTACCTATCATCGTGCCCTGAAATGAGGGACATCCTACGCGGGATCCTTCCCACCCCTCTAAAAGTGGTATCCCGTTGCCCACCCAACCTCCACAACATCTTAGTCCATCCTGATGGACTAGGATGGCACAGGTCATCCCCGTTTTCAAGAGGGGACATCGAACAGATGTGCAGAACTATAGACCTATATCTCTAACGTCGATCAGTTGTAGAATTTTGGAACACGTATTATGTTAGAGTATAATGACTTTTCTGGAGACTAGAAATCTACTCTGTAGGAATTAGCATGGGTTTAGAAAAAGACGATCGTTTGAAACTCAGCTCGCGCTATTCGTCCACGAGACTCAGAGAGCCAGAGACACAGGTTCCCAGGTAGATGCTGTGTTTCTTGACTTCCGCAAGGTGTTCGATACAGTTCCCCACAGTCGTTTGATGAACAAAGTAAGAGCATATGGACTATCAGACCAATTGTGTGATTGGATTGAACAGTTCCTAGATAACAGAACGCAGCATGTCATTCTCAATGGAGAGAAGTCTTCCATAGTAGGAGTGATTTCAGGTGTGCCGCAGGGGAGTGACGTGGGACTGTTGCTATTCACAATATACATAAATGACCTTGTGGATAACACTGGAAGTTCACTGAGGCTTTTTGCGGATGATACTGTGGTATATTGAGAGGTTGTAACAATGGAAAATTGTACTGAAATGCAGGAGGATCTGCAGCGAATAGACGCATGGTGCAGGGAATGGCAATTGAATCTCAATGTAGACAAGTGTAATGTGCTGAAAATACATAGAAAGAAAGATCCTTTATCATTTAGCTACAATATAGCAGGTCAGCAACTGGAAGCAGTTAATTCCATAAATTATCTGGGAGTAGGCATTAGGAGTGATTTAAAATGGAATGATCATATAAAGTTGATCGTCTGTAAAGCAGATGCCAGACTGAGATTCATTGGAAGAATCCTAAGGAAAGGCAATCCGAAAACAAAGTAAGTAGGTTACAGTACGCTTGTTTGCCCACCGCTTGAATATTGCTCACCAGTGTGGGATCCATACCAGATAGGGTTGATAGAAGAGATAGAGAAGATCCAACGGAGAGCAGCGCGCTTCGTTACAGGATCATTTATTAATCGTGAAAGTGTTACAGAGATGACAGATAAACTCCAGTGGAAGACTTTGCAGGAGAGACACTCAGTAGCTCAGTACGGGCTTTTGTTGAAGTTTCGAGAACATACCTTCACCGAGGAGTCAAGCAGTATATTGCTCCCTCCTACATATATCTCGTGAAGAGACCATGAGGATAAAACCAGAGAGATTAGAGCCCACACAGAGGCATACCGACAATCTTTCTTTCCACGAACAATACGAGACTGGAATAGAAGGGAGAATCGATAGAGGTACTCAAAGTACCCCCCGCCACACACCGTCAGGTGGCTTGTGGAGTATGGATGTGGATGTAGATGTAGATGTAGAACACCTTGTCACAAGGATCAAACCCGTGTCGAAGACCTAGGCACAACACCTATCCCATCTACCAACCCAGCATTTCCTGTTTCAGTCCTGTCACAGACTTATCCTATCACATCAGAGGCGGGCAACTGTAAAAGCAGCAATATCATATACCAGCTCTGTGGCAATCACTGCACAGCTTTTTATATTGGTTTGACTACCAACCAGCTGTCCACCAGTAGACCACCCTGTAGCACAACATGCAGCTGAACACAACATGCTTCATTTCAATGGATGCCTCACTACTCATGCCATCCAGATCCTCCCCTCAACCACCAGCTTTTCAGAACCGCACAGATGGGAGTTATCCTTACAACACATTCTCCACTCCTGAAATTCTCCTGGTCTCAACCTTTGGTAGCATAGTGTCCCCATACCCTCCACCCAACAGTTTTCAACCCCTCTGTCCTATCACCTCCCCCCTATTGTTGTCTTCCACCCTCTTTGTGTGACACCCTCTGCCAACAAACCTGCCCATCTTTCTTCTTCCTCACTCCTCTCCTTTTTCACTCCTCGCTCCCCTCCCCCTCCTCACAGCCTCCTAACACTGTGCTTGTTGAATGTCTAGTCTCTGCACACTCCGTTAGACAGTGCTCTTCTCTGCCTCCACCTGTACACTGGTAACCCTTCCTCTTTCGCACCTTTTCCAGACTGCTGCTTCCGGTCTACATGACAGCTGAATTCTGGTCCAAGCTGCAGGAGATGGCAATCATGTGTGCATGAGGTGTGTGCTTGCTAGCATGAATGAATGTGTGTGTGCATTTCTCTTTCTTCTTCTTACAAAGGCTTTGGCCAAAAGCTAGTGTGTAAGGTGTCTTTTAGTTGTAACTACACTCCTGGAAATGGAAAAAAGAACACATTGACACCGGTGTGTCAGACCCACCATACTTGCTCCGGACACTGCGAGAGGGCTGTACAAGCAATGATCACAAGCACGGCACAGCGGACACACCAGGAACCGCGGTGTTGGCCGTCGAATGGCGCTAGCTGCGCAGCATTTGTGCACCGCCGCCGTCAGTGTCAGCCAGTTTGCCGTGGCATACGGAGCTCCATCGCAGTCTTTAACACTGGTAGCATGCCGCGACAGCGTGGACGTGAACCGTATGTGCAGTTGACGGACTTTGAGCGAGGGCGTATAGTGGGCATGCGGGAGGCCGGGTGGACGTACCGCCGAATTGCTCAACACGTGGGGCGTGAGGTCTCCACAGTACATCGATGTTGTCGCCAGTGGTCGGCGGAAGGTGCATGTGCCCGTCGACCTGGGACCGGACCGCAGCGATGCACGGATGCACGCCAAGACCGTAGGATCCTACGCAGTGCCGTAGGGGACCGCACCGCCACTTCCCAGCAAATTAGGGACACTGTTGCTCCTGGGGTATCGGCGAGGACCATTCGCAACCGTCTCCATGAAGCTGGGCTACGGTCCCGCACACCGTTAGGCCGCCTTCTGCTCACGCCCCAACATCGTGCAGCCCGCCTCCAGTGGTGTCGCGACAGGCGTGAATGGAGGGACGAATGGAGACGTGTCGCCTTCAGCGATGAGAGTCGCTTCTGCCTTGGTGCCAATGATGGTCGTATGCGTGTTTAGCGCCGTGCAGGTGAGCGCCACAATCAGGACTGCATACGACCGAGGCACACAGGGCCAACACCCGGCATCATGGTGTGGGGAGCGATCTCCTACACTGGCCGTACACCACTGGTGATCGTCGAGGGGACACTGAATAGTGCACGGTACATCCAAACCGTCATCGAACCCATCGTTCTACCATTCCTAGACCGGCAAGGGAACTTGCTGTTCCAACAGGACAATGCACGTCCGCATGTATCCCGTGCCACCCAACGTGCTCTAGAAGGTGTAAGTCAACTACCCTGGCCAGCAAGATCTCCGGATCTGTCCCCCATTGAGCATGTTTGGGACTGGATGAAGCGTCGTCTCACGCGGTCTGCACGTCCAGCACGAACGCTGGTCCAACTGAGGCGCCAGGTGGAAATGGCATGGCAAGCCGTTCCACAGGACTACATCCAGCATCTCTACGATCGTCTCCATGGGAGAATAGCAGCCTGCATTGCTGCGAAAGGTGGATATACACTGTACTAGTGCCGACATTGTGCATGCTCTGTTGCCTGTGTCTATGTGCCTGTGGTTCTGTCAGTGTGATCATGTGATGTATCTGACCCCAGGAATGTGTCAATAAAGTTTCCCCTTCCTGGGACAATGAATTCACGGTGTTCTTATTTCAATTTCCAGGAGTGTATAAGCAGCTTAACGCATCATCTTTATGGTAAATAGCAATCTATCTAATCCTTACATTGTTGACTTGCAGCCCAGAGTTTCCATTGTTTGATTGGAGGAATAGTATGCATGCAGAAAATGAGAGAATATTGAAAATCTCACACACTGCACATGCGCGGTAGCTTAGGTGGCTTTTGTAGGTCAATTTACAGTAGTTTCAAATTTTTCATCTTGACTCCCTCTGCATCACTGTAGAACAATGCAGACAATGAATATTTAGACACCATATATTCCTCCATTGGAATCAACACAGATTGCACAAACAACCATCTTGTGAAATCTGGCTCACTCTGTTCGTCCACAAGACTCAGAGGGAAGTAGATAACAAAATCTGAGCATACAAAATATCAGACCAGCTGTGTCAATGGATTGAAGTGTTCCAAGCAAACAGAACACAACATGTCATTCTTGAACGCAAGAGATCTTCAGACGTAAAAATAACTTCAGAAGTCTCCCAAGGAGTATTACAGGGATAGTACTGTATACAATATAAATAAATAACTTACTGCATAAGCTGGCACAATATTGTTAGCACATGATACTGTTGTATAAAGAGAAACCACAAAACAATAAAATTATAATGAAATGCAACAATGTAGGAAAAGACATAGTGCTACTTACTGCAAAGAAGACATTCAGTTGCAGACAAGCACAATAAAAAGACTCTTACATAAAGCTTCCAGCCACAGGTTTCATCAGCAAAAGAGAAAAACACACCATTCATACACACAAGCAAGCACACCTCATGCACATATGACTGCCAATACTGGCAGTGCAGGCCGGTATGCAGCCATCACATAAGAAGCAAGCAGCAATCTGGAGAGGGGGGCGGGGCAGAAGGGGAAGGGATAGTAGTGTACGGGTGGGGGGAGGGACAAAGGCTGTCTGGCACAGTGTGCAGGGACTAGAATGCCAACATACACAGTGTCAAGAGGTTGTGGGGAAGGGAGATGGGGAAAAAAGGAACGAAGGCACACAAAGAGGGTGGGAGACAAGAAGGGGGAGAAGATGGTAGGACAGACCGGGTGGAAACTCATGGGTGGAGGGTGTGGGGACAGTATGTTACCGTAGGTTGTGGCTGGGATACTTATGGGAGCGGAGAACGTGTTGTAAGGATAACATCCATCCACACAGTTCACAAAAGCTGGTTGTGGAGGAGAGGATCTACATGGCTTGGGTAGTGAAGCAGCCATTGTAATCGAGCATGATATGTTCAGCTGTATGTTGTGTCCCAGAGTGATCTACTTTGCTCTTGGTCACATTTTGGTAGTGGTCAGTCACACTGCTCAACAGCTGGTTGGCAGTCATACCAACATAAAAATCTGTGGAATGGCTGCAGTGCGGCTGGTAAATGACATGGTTGCTTTCACAGGTGGCCTGGCCCATGATGGGTAGGATAAACCTGTGACAGGACAGGAAGTGGAAGTGCTGTGTAGGTGGATTGGGCCAACCTTGCATCTGGGTCTTCCACAGGGATATGATCCTTGTGACATGGGGTTCAGATTGGAAGTGGCATAGGGATGGACTAGGATGTTGTGGAGATTGGGTGGATTAAAGAATACCACTTTGGGATGGGAGGGGTGGATCTTGGGTCAAAGGTCCCTCATTTCAGGGCATGATGATAGGTAATCAAAGTCCTGATGAAGGATGTAGTTCAGTTGTTCCAGTCCACTGTGGTACTGGGTGATGAAGGGTGATTGCTGGTTCTTGGTGGTAGTGGGAGGATTGGGGACTAGGTCTGGGTGGTAGTGCCTGTATGTTAAGGTCTTGGTGAGATTCTCAGCATAATGAGCTGGGAAGTTCTCATCATTTCAGATACGCCATCTTGATGTGGCCAGGCTGTATGGGAGTGATTTTTTGGTGTGAAAAGGATGACAGCTGTCATAGTGCAGCTATTGGTGGTTGGTGTGTTTAATGTCGACAGAGGTGAGGATGGAGCCATCTGAGAGGATGAGGTCTCCTCTAGATGGTCCATAAACAGATTGACATAGGAAGTTGTGTTGACATCTGGGATGGGGTCACTCTGGCAGAGTTTATATATGGAGTTATATAGTTGGTGGTGGCCTTCTGCCTGGTGTTCACTGAAATTCATAACAACAGTGGTGGAACTTTTGTCTGTAGGTAGGATGATTAGCTCAAGATTTGTTTTGAGATTGTGTATGGCTGTTCTTTCACCAACTGAAAGGCTGGCGGTCTGAGGTAGGGACCTGGGGAAGGATGGTGTGGGTACATGGGAGATAAGGAATTCCTGGAGGGTGATGAGTAGGTGGTTAGATTGAAGGGGAGGAGGATCACAGTTTGCATGATGGTAGGAACTGGAAGAGGCTGGGTTCAGTGCTGGAATTAGATTGTTTTTGGTTGGATGAATTGAGTGCAAAGAAGAGCTTCCATTGCAGGGATCTGAAGAGGGAGTGTAGGTCTTTGAAAAGTCCAGCACAGTTAAATTTGGGTGTAGGGCAGAAGGTCAGACATGGATTCAGTAAATGAATGCAGAAAGACAACTGCAATGATGTCTTACTGGATCACTGGAAAAACTCACAAAGTGGTTTCAAACACTTTCCAGCAGGAAACTCATGGTAGCTGCCATCTGTGACTGAATAGAAATTTTGCTAGTGGAGTTCTTGGAGAGAAATGCCACCATTAATGTTGAAAGTTACTATAACTCACTAACAGGCAATTCGAAACAAACACCATGGTACTCTGAGCTCTAGAATCATTTTCCTGCATGGCATTTCCTGCTTGCATACAACGTGACACACTACAACCAAACTGCAAGAGTTCAAATGAAATTACTGGATCACCCTCCCGAGAGCCCTGATTTGGTGCCTAGCAATTATCATCTTTTCAAATACATGAAGAAGTGGCTAGTTCGAAGCACACTGGCGATGAATAGTTGAAAAATGGCATCATATTTTGGTTTCAGTTGAAAGCAGCAGAATTCTACAGTTAAATAATTTCACAGCTCTTCAGACGCTACAAAAAATGTCTCAATGTGGCTGGAAATTACATGGTAAAATAAATTAGACAATGTATTTTCATTTCTTCTTCTTCTTCTTTTTCTTGGGCCTTTGTCCTGCATAAGCACAAGGTTAGCCTGGCTATTAACAGATTTGGCAAGGTTATTTCAAGAGGTGGCCAGATGCCCTTCCTGTCACCACCCCTTTTACTCCTCAGGACAGAACATGTATACCTCAACTGTCTGCACATAATCTCAGTCATGTGAAAATGAGTGAGAGTTTTCTAATTGTTTGCAAGTCAAGCAACTGAGGCAGGACTCGGGTATCAGCCTGGTATTCACGCAGTGAGATGAGGGGAACCGCCTAAAACCCACATCCAGGCTGGCCAGCACACTGACCTTTGCCATTAGTCCATTGGGCAGATTTAATCCAGGTCTGATGCACCTCCCCATCACAGAGGCGGTGCTTTAACACACACTGCTATCTGGGCACATCGAGTATGTACTTTCAAAGTATTGTAATAAAAATTCTTCTTTTTCAATGAAACGGAAGGAATTGTAGTATTTACTAAAGCAATGATAAATTGAATGATACACAAAAGGAAACAGGATACCAGAAAATCATCAAAGAAAAGATGAGAAAGGAAATGCAAGAAAGACAGAAGAGACATGGTGGTACAGTTAAAGTCCTTATATTTTGGGAAAGAGGTATAGTCCTTGTAAACACTAACAAGAGATCTAAGAAGATCGTGAATGAAAACAAAAAATCTCTCCTTGAATATCATAGTCCTTTTTGTGGTGTAACTGTAACCACATGCAAACTTATATCAACTGCTTTAGTCCAGATTCAAGAGGGTATTTGGTGAAGAAACATAGTTTAAATAAAAAAGTACAGTCTCAGCAGTGAGAGTTAAATACATAGGGGAACAGTTGTGTGACTATTACGCAGCATGGCTGCCATGCTCCTCCAACTATCAAATCGTTTACTTCCCTATATAATCATTCATCCCTCCACTCTTCTCCGTACATCCCTTTACAATAGAGAAGATAGGGAGTCCATGTTTCTGTGACTGGTACACAGTACTGCTGCTGTGTGTCCCCAGCTTTCAAATGGTTTGATTCCTCTGTACCCAAAGAGGGGAAATAATCTTTGCTTTTTGTTATGAGAAAAGGATTGGTAAGAAGAAGAACACAGATGTATGCAGCTTGAGTTAATGGAATTTTAGTACATTTTGAAGGGAAAGTGAAACAGGTCTCACTATTTTCAACTAAAGTTATTTAAATGCATTACACACCACCTAGAAGAAAAAAACCCAGGTAAATAAAATGACTGCAAGAATTTGGATAATGGCAAGAAATAAATTTTGCAACAAGATAGTATCCAGTAATATGTCCAGTGCAAAGGTAAAATGTGTGTATACAACTAGAGGTGCAAAAGGACTGTTCATGAAAATTGTGGAACATACTAACATTATGAGATGAGTAAAACATTGATGTCAATGTTTCCAAGGAATTCTGAGGTAGATAAGGACTGCCAGGCACAAGTTAAGTTAGGATTTTGCAGTAACAGACATGAGAGAGGGCCTTGTTATTAGTTTTTAGGGGTTACTTCATAATCTCGACCAATGCAGTCAAATACATATCAGCTCGTGAGCACAGTTATTTCCACAGACTTCACAAATGCTGGACAACAAAACTATTTAAATAAAAATTTGTATCCATACATCAGCTAAGTCCAGTACAGTAAGAATATAATGTTGAAAGGTAAGTGAACTGGATGGAAAAGAACAAATTGAAATCATGGCTACACAAGTTACAGAGAAAAGAACAACTTAACATGTATCCTTGAATGAACACAGCAGTTAAAGTTTCTAATTGGAAATAACAGTAATGTTGTGACAACTTTGGCATTAAAGGTGAAATGCATGAAACATAAAAAAGTTCTGAGATTTGAAAGACATACATAATGTATGGGTGCAGTTTGGAAAATGCTGACAATATGAAGTTTCTGATACACTGGAAAGCAGAAAAATTATTATAAAATTGTTTAGGAAAATGAACAACAAAATACTGAGCAAATAATACACAGGTACCAGAGGAAAGGGAGGAATTTAACATTACATTAACTTAAAATCTATACCACTTTTCATAATTCAACATAAAGCAATAATAAACTGCAACAACAAAACAACATCAGTCTCAAAACTCGTCATTAAATGTGAACATCAAAGATAGTCCTATGAACAACTCCAAAAGCATAATACCAAATCACTTTTTTTTAAATTGTGTGTTGCTTAATTTGGGAGCTAGAGCCAAAGAAAAAGGAACACAATGACGAGAACAAATAGCCCACCTCTTGTGTGCTGAATGACACAATCTTGCTTGCTTTACTAAATGCAACATTTATTCTTTTCTTGTTATCTCACATTCACAAAAACCAAATTATAAGATTGAAAGTATGATGATAATTTTCTTATAGACCAATCAACCCAACACAATTTACATTTTTTTATGCTGTATTCAAACTTCCATATTTATATTTCCACAATTTTTTTGTTTATCAAAAAATTAAGTTAATTTAATATGCTGACAATTTGCCTTAGTGGAATACAGATAATTTATTGCAAATAGTTGTTATGTTGATGACTATCAAAATGTGTGCTATGCTTACCAGCTCGTACAGCTCTGGGATGGTTTTCTGTTTCACAAAGTCTTGAGTCTTGAATCCTGAAGACTTGTCTTTCAGGTACAAAGGATTATACCATTCAAACAGGGAATGATACACACCAAACACCATCCCACCTTTCTTACGAATAGCAGTAGCAAGATCACCTTTAAAAGTAAAATGACGACTATAGAGATATTATACTGATAGTAAATGATGAAAAAACTTCTTTTTTAATGATATTTGGTGAACATTGAAAATAACTTTAGTCTGTATTTTAAGTAGTATATATGCATATGTACACTTAGTATTACAAGTACACTGGTAGAATAGGTACAGGATATACAACGGCAGAAAGCCAGGCATCAGTTCAAAGCCAAGTCATCATATGCATTGAGGAAACAAGTCTCAACAGGATCCTAACTGGAATAATATCCAAACATAAAAGTCTATCAGCCACGGGAAGATCAAGACTCCAATGTTACACATACATGCGGAAAAATTTTGAAGTCAACCTGACAACATAATTCCAAGTGAAGTCTAGAGTGAGGTGATCATTTTGGGGGCAGCCCGTGAGCTAACAGATTAACCAACCATTTCTTCTACCATGACAGACACCTCTCAGTGCACCAATATTTTTCTGTAGACATGTCACCTTCAGGATGCAAGTGACAACTTTTCATGGCAGAACATGCCTGTTCATACCAAGTCTTGGGCCAGCTTGTAATAGTGAAGTGAGACCCCGTGTCACAGTCGGTGTTGCTGGGCTAGATAGGACAGTGTTCTGGTATGGGTTGGCTTTCATCTCTATGTGAGAAGGGATCACTGGCAGTAATGATCAGGCTGCAGAGAAGGCCACTAGCAATGGATGCCAGATAATTAGTCTAGATATCATACAGGCAGTGCCTAGTGTGTTGTGTCTTCTGGAAAGAGGCAATGGGTTGATGTAGGTCACAAAGGTGGATACAGCATGATTTGAGTGCTGGTGCCTGCTGTTGAGATGCACCAGTGCCAGTATGGATCATCAGCATAGGATACATGTTTTGGAAAACACATGGTGAAATGAGTGGGAGAACTAGGTACATTTTAAGAATAAATCCAGACAAATGTCCCCATCAGCACAGAAACTTCTCCTGCAAGTCTATACAAGACAGAAACCATTAATAGCTACATATTTATGATTGCAACCAGTCGAATTACTGACTGGTTGTGGCCATAAACACATACAAGTAGCTACACTCTCATCAGTCACAGATGAACAAGAGCCAATTTGATTCACAGAGTAGACTACATTACACCAAGATGCATGAGACACAAGTTAGGAATCCTCCATCTGTTACATTTCCTACTCCTACGAATAACTATATTTTTCCACACTTTTTTTTTCAGTACAGTTGCACATGTAATATGTAATATGGACATAAAAATTCCAAAATTTTATTTAGGCATAGTTCTGTTGATTCTACTGATATTCCTGATTGTGGTTAAGCCATTGGTTTTATGAGAAGTTCAGTTAATTACAAGTTATAATTAATTGAAAATTATACTACAGTAAATAAGAAAAAACATTTTGAGCTCAGCAGAATATGAAGTGCTGATCTCATTCATTTGAAAGCAGACATTGACTCTTTCCAAAAACATACTTTAAATAACATGAAATTAAATAACATATAAAAATAATTACATTATGAAAAGGATAACTGCTACCCACCTTTTAGTGGAGATTCTGAGTCGCAGGTAGGCACAACAAAGAGACTGTCAGAAAGCAAGCTTTCAGCCAACAAGGTCTTCATTGGAAATAAACACACACACACACACACACACACACACACACACACACACACACCTCTCACTCACATCACCATGGTCTGGATGTTAAAACCAGGCTGTGAGCAGCAGCACATGATGAGAGAAGCAACCAAGTGGTGGGGGTAAGGAGGAGGCTGGGGTGGGGAAGGGGATAGCAGGGTAGGGGTGGAGGATGGTAAGGTGCTGCTTGTGGGAGCAAACAGGGATGAGGTGGAGGGACTGTATGGCAGCTATTTGCAGTTGGGAGGTTAGACAGAGGATGTGGGTGGGATGTGGGGAGTGTGTGTCTGTGGGGTGGGGTGGGGGGACTGAAAAGAAGAGAAGTAAAAAGACTGTGGATGTGTAGGTGGAGTAGAGGGCTGTGTGGTGTTGGAATGGGAACAGGGAAGGGACTAGAAGGGTAAGAATAATGACTAATGAAGGTTGACGCCAGGAGGCTTGTGAGAATGTAGGATATACTGCAGGGAGAGTTCCCACCTGTGCAATTCAGAAAAGCTGGCGTTGGTGGGCAGGATTCAAATGGCACAGGCTGCGAAGCAGTCACTGAAATGAAGAACATTGTTGTGGGCAGCATGCCACACAACAGGGTGATCCAGCTGCTTCATGGCCACAGTTTGTTGCTGGCCATTCTTCTGGACAAACAGCTTGTTGGTTGTCATGCCCATGTAGGATGCAGCACAGAGGTTGTAGCTTAGCTTGTAGATCACATGACTGGTTTCACAGGTAGCCCTGCCCTTGATCGGATAGGTGATGTTCGTGACCAGACTGGAGTAGGTGGTGGTGGGAGGACGTATGGCACAGGTCTTGCATGTAGGTCTATTACAGGGATATGAGCCATTAGGCAAGGGGTTTGGAGCAGAGGTTGTGTGAGGATGGATGAGGACATTGTTTAGGTTCGGTTGGCGGTGGAATACCACTGTGGGAGGGGTGGGAAGGATAGTGGCTGTGAAATTCCTCACTTCAGGGCACGACAAGAGGTAGTCGAAGCACTTGTGGAGAATGTAATTAAGTTGCTCCAGTGCTGGGTGGTACTGAGACAGGAGGGGAATGCTGCTGTGTGACCAGATGGTGAGTGACAGGAGAGATAAGGCATGGGAGATCAGTTTTTGTACAAGTTTGGTAGAGTAATTACAGTCTGTGAAGGCCTCAGTGAGACCATTCGCATATTTCGAGAGGGACCACTTGTCACTGCAGATGCGATGGTCAAGGATGGCCAGGCTGTGTGGAAGGGACTTCCTGGCATGGAAGGCAGCTGTTGAAGTGGAGATATTGCTGATGGTTGGTAGGTCTGATACGGGTGGAGGTACTGACATAGCCATATTTGAGGTGGAGGTCCACATTGAGGAAGGTAGCTTGCTGAGTTGAGTAGGACCAGGTGAAGCAAATGGGGGAGAAGGTGTTGAGGTTCTGGATGAATGTGAATAGGATGTACTCATCCTCGACCCAGATTAGGAAGATGTCATCAATGAATCTGAACCAGGTGAGGGGTTAGGGATTCTGGGTACTTAGGAAGGATTCCAGTAGATGGCCCATGAATAAGCTGGCATAGGATGGTGCCATGTGGGTGCTCATAGCCATACCCCAGATTTGTTCTAGAATGCCTTCACAGGGGAAGTAATTCTGGGTGAGGATAAAGTTGGTCATGATGACTAGGAATGAGGTTGTAGGTTTGGAATCCGTCAGTTGTTGGGAAAGGTAGTGTTCAATAGTGGTAAGGCCATGGGCATTAGGGACATTAGCGTAAAGGAGGGGGCATCAATAGTGATGAGCAGGGCGCCATGGGGTAAAGGAACAGGACCTGTGGGGAATCAGTGGAGGAAATGGTTGATGTATTTTATATAGGAGGATAAATAGCAGGTAATAATGCTGAAGGTCTTGGTCTACAAGAGCAGACACTCTCTCATTGAGGGCACAGTAACTGGCCACAATGGGGCGTCGTGGGTGATTGGGTTTATGGACTTTAGGAAGCTTGTGGAAGGTATGGGTGCAGGGAGTGGTAAGGGGAGGAGAGTGATGGGATTTCAGAGAGAGGCTCTGGGTTGGGCCTAATGATTTGAGGAGAGACTGGAGATCCTGCTGGATTTCTGGAATAGGGTCACTGTGGCAGGTTTTATAGTTGGATGAATCTGACAGCTGGTGGAGCCTGCAAGAAATCTTTGCAGTTCAGAACAACAGTGGTGGAGCCTTTGTCATCAGATACAATTTATAAGGTGGGGATCAGTTTTTAGATGGTTGATTGCAGTTCTTTCTGCAGATGTAAGGTTTGCATGTTGAAGGATTTTGGGAATGATGGTGAGGCAAGGTTTGAAGTTAAGATATTCTGGAAAGTTAACAGATGTGATTTGGGGGCAGTGGGAGCAGATCATGGTTGGAGGGATAGTGAACTGACTCAGGCAGGGTTCAGTATTGGTCTTTGGTTGAGTCTGATTGGTAGGGTGGTGGCAAGAAAGCGTTTCCACAGTGGGGACCAGAAGAAAGCGAGAAGATCTTTAACAAGTCCTGTATGACTGAATTTTGGAGTGGGGTAAAAGGTGAGGCCTGTGGAAAGGACTGATACTTATACGGGGCTAAGGCTTTTGGAGGAAAGGTGCATGACTGTGTTTTGGGTCTGTTCAGGTTCTGGATTGTGTATGGTGATTAGAGGGAGTTTATGAGGGAGGGGTACATGTAGTAGGTCTGTGAGACAGGGTTTGTCAGCTATGAGGGGATGCGGGGGAGGTTTGGACGTTGTTGTAGAGATCTTGGACAGCGGTAGTCCCAGGTGGGAGTAGGAACTGAACAGGGTGGAGAGTTTTTTGAGGTGGCATTGCACATGTTGCTCTAGTTCCTGGAGGGCAAGAGTTCCAGTGTGCGATATGGGATCCAGGAATTTGGGATTGCATAGCAGGAGAACTTTGTGGATGGGGAGGAGTTACTGCAAGGAGATTTTGGCCTGATTGATATGGTTTTGCTGGACTATGTTAGTGAGTGTTAAGGACTGGCAGAATCTGAACTGATGGAGATCATTACAGAAGGAAGGGTGGCAGCAGGAGGTGGGTAATTTGATGGTAAGGTCTTTTTGGGGTGTTCCATGAGCCAAGCAACAACACAGAAACAGTGCATGGGATTGGATTCTGCCTAAGGATAAAGAAACTTTTCTGTACTGACACAGATAGAAGGAGCAAGAATCCATGGTTGAGGATAAAAATATGTAGAAATATGTAAATAATGTAGAAATATGTCCAAAAAATAGCAAAAATACAACCAAAGACATGGGAAAATCACGAAAAGGATGAAACAGGTGAAATACGGGGAAACAAGAGGAAATCTAAGTGAGTAGGCCGATAGTGAAATGCAAAAGCCAGCTGAAATTGGTGTGAGTACACAATGAGATCAAAGAAAAAATAAATAAAAAGATTGCAATGTGGGCTGCAGATCTGTGGGGGGATAAATTGGGGAAGGGGAGCGGCAGATGTGACTAGATTAGGTAAAGTTAGCACATACAAACTGGAACAGATAGGAGAAGGAATGGGGGGTGGGGGGGGTGGGGGGGTGGGAAGGGGTTGGTAGGTCGAGATGAAGTTCATGTGGCACAGGAAGGTATGAGAAATAACACATGAAAATATGTGAGAGTGATGCAGGAGAAGTGATCAATTTGAAGCCATAGGATTAATGATATCAACGAGAGTAATGTGGAACATGAACATGCTGCACCAACAATCAGTACAGTTTTGTAGCCATCTGTTGTGCACGGATGAGATGGCTGACACATTGTGGCTCGTAATTAGAGCATGCAGTGCAGTTTCCATGGCAATAAGAGAGACACACGGGCCTCCTGACACCGATTATAGTAATGCATTAGAAAATAGTAACAAAGGAGAACAGCACTGGGTCAAGGGATGGAAGAAAAATGTATTGTTTGATTTTACAAAAACAATTGATATTAAAAGTCTGGACCCTCGATGATTTCAACCTCCCATTTTGCATCCATGTTTGGTAAATTCTGAACTGTAACACAGTACTTTCGTTACTATATTTCTTCCTGAATCAGATGACATTTCCCACTAATTGATTATGCCACTAATTAAGATTTTGAATAATTTATTGTTATATCAAATTATTTTCAAAGTGAATGTCATAACCACAATTGTGACATTACCACAGTGGAATCATAACAGGTTTCGGTATACTTTTATAATCTAGTAACATTCAACATTTTTTATAAACCAGATAACAGTTTAGTCTTATAGCCCATTCAAAACAGCAAAATCTAACCCAAATGACTTTCAAAACATTATGTAGTTTCTGGTTCTTACATCAGTCTTTCAACAATCCACACTACCCAAAGTCTCCAGCCAAGTTTCAGATATGAAATGCGTAACGTCTATGTTGAAAGAGGTCCCATTGCACATCTGTTGGCAGCCCTCTCTTTAAAGCATCTATCTGTGTGAGCTCATCAAAGGGTTTACTCAAATGTACAAGTTTCTTCAATTGACTTTTACAAAACTGTTTCATAGTCCCCTGTGTTTCCCTAGAATTTGGTCCACTTAGGAACTCGCTCTTTATCCTGGCTTGTTCAGTTTCAGCCCAGAACCATTTTAAGAACTCAATTTCAAATTCTGCATAAGACATGTCCATAGAAAAATTTTGATTGGTCCATGACAAAGATACCCCCTCCAAAAATTTTTTTACAAACTTAATTTTGAAACTTTCACTCATATTGGGCAAAAAGTTGTCTCTACAACTCTGCAGAAAGTCGACAGGATGCAAACTACACTTATTAGAAAAGTTTTTAACTGGAATATTGGATAATAAGGTACATGTGTTCATAGAAAAAGTTTTGTTGGCTACATCATTGCTAAATATTTCAAACTTCTGGTTCAACTCTGATACTGTACTTTTTAGTTCACTAAAATTTGTCTTAGTTTCAGTCTCGTGGAGTTTTACTGCATTACTGACTGTTTCCACTTTATCATTCACAACAGCTAGTTTCGAATCTACTCTATTTTCAAGATCTGCCACCATAGTTTTCACATTTACAAAAACTGTATCTATTTGACTATTAACATTAACAAAACACTTTGCATTTTTCTCTCTGTCTGAGACCAATTCATTTTTTACAGACTGAATTTTGTTACTCAGACTAGATTTTACTTCTCCCACTTTAGATTCTACTGCCAAAATCTTTCTTTCTGCCCTGCTAAGTTTCTTGTCTATTTTGGCTATATCGTTGCGAAGTTTACTACCCCACAGTAAGACATTGTCAATATTTTTGTTCTTCGCTCCCTCGAGATGCGATACTTTCTGATTTATGACCCAAAAGCTTTTAAGACAGGCATGTGAGAAACTTAGAAGAGGGCAAATTTGCAGTGCCTGAGTTAAAATTTTTGGGACATGTCATAACGAAAAAGGAATTTTGGCAGATCCAGACAAAATTAAAGCTATTGCAGAGTTTCCTATACCCTGTAACATAAAACAACAGAAATCATTTTATGGGCTATGTGACTTCTACAGAAAATTTGGAAGTAAATAAAGCTTAAACACACCCTGTCTAAGTAACGTGATAAAGAAGGACACTGTTTGGATATGGAGTAATGATTGTCAAGAGGCTTTCAGCAGAATAAAAAAAGGAACTGAATAACCAGAACCTGTTACACAGACCAGATTTCAATTTACCTTTCTGTTTACATACTGACAGTAGTGATTATGGGCTAGGTGCTGAATTATTTCAAGAAAAAGAACTCAATGTGGAGACGTTCATTCTACAATCGCATTTGCAAGCAGAATGTCACTGAAGTATGAAAAGAACTATACAGTCACAGAAAGAGAGTTATTAGCCACGCAGTGGTCATTTTCAAAATTCAGGACCTATTTACTTGGACATAAGATAATAGTGTACTCCGATCATAAAGCCTTGAGCTATTTACAGGAATGCAAGCTCTATTATGATAGACTTACAAGATGGGCATTGTATTTACAACAATTCAACTTTGAAATTAATTATATTAAAGGCACTGACAGCATAGTTGCAGATGCTCTATCAAGGCTACCGGTAGGAGGGGAAACAGAAATTTTTGATCAGAATGAAGAAAAACAGTTGAAAATGAGGTATATTAAAGGAGTCACAGATGAAAAAGTTATTACATCATTGTGTGGTAAAATCAGGAGGAGCCAGAACTGCTACAAATTGGAAATTAATAAAGAGCTGTTTAGGGAAAAAGAACTATGAAAAATTAGAAAAGTACTGCAAGGTGTTTAAAGGTACTCTATAGAGGAGAACTGATGAAGACTCGGATAATTGGAAACTATGCTGGCCTGAGCTCCTGCACAACCTTCCAAGAAGTAGGAGTGCCCACTGCTACATTTTTGTCATGGTGGATGTATTTTCTAAACTAATCAAGTTGTATCTGGCCAGAAAAGTCACAGGCAAAGAGATAGTTACAAAAGTTGAAAAAGACTATTTCTTAAACGTTGGTAAACCAAAAGCAATCTTGTTGGATAATGGTTCTCAGTTTCTGTCAAAAGCTTGGAAAGCCTTTGTTGATAAATCGGGAATCAAACATGTTCAAATATCTGTACATAATCTGTCGTCAAACCCAGCTGAGAGGTATATGTGCAAGATTGGTCATTTATGTCATACATATTGCAGTCATAAACATCCTACATGGTACGACCATGTACGAGATTTTGAAGATGTCATGAACAACTTGCAACACACTTCCACATGATTTTCACCTTATGAAACTATGTTTCATCTAAAACCAGACAACATTATCACTGAACTCGCAGAATTTCCACCATGCACAATGATGACTATGGGTGAACGTGAAGCCATGCTCAAAGAAACCATGATAAAACAGGGGGAAATTAGAAAAAGGCGACATGATGACAAGATCAAAGGAACCAAGTTTAAAGTTGGAGATTATGTTTTAGTAAAATCATATGATAAATCAAAAATTCTAACTTCTGAAATAAAGAAATTCTTTGATTATACATGGGTCCATTCGAGATTGTAGAGCATCCATACCCTAATGCGTACCGGTTGGTGTATCCTAAATCCAGGAAAGTTCTCGGGCTAAGGAAATTTGTTTCATTGAAAATGTATAAACAAAAGGGGTAAGACTGTTCTGAGAAAGTTAAAAGGTGACTCAACAAAAGTTTTTCACTGGAAATTATGAAATGTTATGTATAAAAACTTACTGATTTTGATACAGTTTTGTGTCCTTGTTTATTATTTGTTTAAAATGAATTTGCTGTACGAAGTGTTTGCAATGGATTTTCTCTGTGTAATATGTTTATCATGTTAGTTCTTGATATTTCTGTATGTTTATGCAATTTGAATGATATTTGATAATTTGTGTAATTTTAGCTTGTGTAACCTTCTCACACCACACTCGTTGAGACATCATTTAAAATGCAAACCACTAATCAGCACTTCTTCTGACTCATAACAATTAACAGTTTTTTTCAAATTCTTTTATTCTTAAAGGCAGAGTTCTAATTACAACACACGTAAGTTGTTGGAATGTCCAACTATACTAGGGGAGAATCGTTTTTAGTAAACCACATGAATTACTGTATATTTGTTTCTCAGCCACTGCAAAGAATAGGCAGTAATATTTTTTTCTAATTTTGATATATACATACCATTCTAAAACTTTCAAACATGATCCTATCCTTGCACTTTTACTGTGGTTATGAACCATTGTAACAGACTGACTGTAACTTTACTTTTGAAAACAATTTATTTTTTTGTTTATCCTTGGAGTAAGTATTATAGTTTGTGATAAGACATTTTACACCCAATATGTTAATGCATTTGTATTACATGTTTATTGAATTTATTATTATTTAAAGGATCCTTTTTGGACCAATCCATACCTGTGTATCACAGATCCTGTAAACGTCTCCCACTGGATAAACATTACCAGAAGGATAAATATGTATCCTAACCATGTACTTACATATAAACATTATGTAACCAAAAGGTGATCCCTGTATGTGATTTTTAGATAAAATGGCATTATAATCAATGAAGCAATACAAACAGCTAAGCTGTGGAAATGGTCATGCTGCAGTACAAGCAGAAATCAGACCTATTAACGGAAGTCACCTAAGTGCAGATGGACAATGTGGGACATTACTGTGAGTAGTGAGAAAAGTGGCCAACAAAAGAAAGTAAAACAAACCAGTAGTTAAAAGTTACAATCTTTCAGTGGTTTAATGTGAAGTTCTACAGCATTATGGACTCTTCTAAGTGAAAACTGTGAATCTTCTTTTGTATTTCATTTACCTTAAGATTAACAATTGTATGTTTTCCTTTACTTTGTGTAACACAATTTCAGTGTCATGCCAATCACTACAGGTGGAAAGTTAGCATAATTCTAAGAAAACAGTCCTATTAACAATTTTAATTTATTTAAAATCATATTCTTAGCAGTTCTATTATTCTGGTGTCAGAATTTTGTTTGCATGTTCATACTCACAAAATTCTTGGGGGGCTATTGTAATGGAACTGACATGTTGTTGTTGTTGTTGTTGTTGTGGTCTTCAGTCCTGAGACTGGTTTGATGCAGCTCTCCATGCTACTCTATCCTGTGCAAGCTTCTTCATCTCCCAGTACCTACTGCAACCTACATCCTTCTGAATCTGCTTAGTGTATTCATCTCTTGGTCTGCTCTCTACGATTTTTACCCTCCACGCTGCCCTCCAATACTAAATTGGTGATCCCTTGATGCCTCAGAACATGTCCTACCAACCGATCCCTTCTTCTGGTCAAGTTGTGCCACAAACTTCTCTTCTCCCCAATCCTATTCAATACTTCCTCATTAGTTATGTGATCTACCCATCTAATCTTCAGCATTCTTCTGTAGCACCACATTTCGAAAGCTTCTATTCTCTTCTTGTCCAAACTATTTATCGTCCATGTTTCACTTCCATACATGGCTACACTCCATACGAATACTTTCAGAAATGACTTCCTGACACTTAAATCAATACTGGATGTTAACAAATTTCTCTTCTTCAGAAACGCTTTCCTTGCCATTGCCAGCCTACATTTTATATCCTCTCTACTTCGACCATCATCAGTTATTTTGCTCCCCAAATAGCAAAACTCCTTTACTACTTTAAGTGCCTCATTTCCTAATCTAATTCCCTCAGCATCACCCAACTTAATTAGACTACATTCCATTATCCTTGTTTTGCTTTTGTTGATGTTCATCTTATATCCTCCTTTCAACACACTATCCATTCCATTCAACTGCTCTTCTAAGTCCTTTGCTGTCTCTGACAGAATTACAATGTCATCGGCGAACCTTAAAGTTTTTATTTCTTCTCCATGGATTTTAATACCTACTCTGAATTTTTCTTTTGTTTCCTTCACTGCTTGCTCAATATGCAGATTGAATAACATCGGGGAGAGGCTACAACCCTGTCTCACTCCCTTCCCAACCACTGCTTCCCTTTCATGCCCCTTAACTCTTATAACTGCCATTTGGTTTCTATACAAATTGTAAATAGCCTTTTGCTCCCTATATTTTACCCCTGCCACCTTCAAAACATTGTCAAAAGCTCTCTCTAAGTCTACAAATGCTAGAAACGTAGGTTTGCCTTTCCTTAATCTTGCCTCTAAGGTAAGTCGTAGGGTCAGTATTGCCTCACGTGTTCCAATATTTCTACGGAATCCAAACTGATCTTCCCGGAGGTCGGCTTCCACTAGTTTCTCCATTTGTCTGTAAAGAATTCGCGTTAGTATTTTGCAGCCGTGACTTATCAAACTGATAGTTCGGTAATTTTCACATCTGTCAACACCTGCTTTCTTTGGGATTGGAATTATTATATTCCTCTTGAAGTATGAGGGTATTTCGCATGTCTCATACATCTTGCTCACCAGATGGTAGAGTTTTGTCAGGACTGGCTCTCCCAAGGCCGTCAGTAGTTCTAATGGAATGTTGTCTACTCCCAGGGCCTTGTTTCGACTCAGGTCTTTCAGTGCTCTGTCAAACTCTTCACATAGTATCATATCTCCCATTTCATCTTCATCTACATCCTCTTCCATTTCCATAATATTGTCCTCAAGTACATCGCCCTTGTATAGACCCTCTATATACTCCTTCCACCTTTCTGCTTTCCCTTCTTTGCTTAGAACTGGGTTTCCATCTGAGCTCTTAATGTTCATACAAGTGGTTCTCTTTTCTCCAAAGGTCTCTTTAGTTTTCCTGTAGGCAGTATCTATCTTACCCCTAGTGAGATAAGCCTCTACATCCTTACATTTATCCTCTAGCCATCCCTGCTTTGCCATTTTGCACTTCCTGTCGATCTCATTTTTGAGACGTTTGTATTCCTTTTTGCCTCCTTCATTTACTGCATTTTTGTATTTTCTCCTTTCATCAACTAAATTCAATATTTCTTCTGTTACACAAGGATTTCTACTAGCCCTCATCTTTTTACCTACTTGATCCTCTGCTGCCTTCACTACTTCATCCCTCAAAGCTACCCATTCTTCTTCTACTGTATTTCTTTCCCCCATTCCTGTCAATTGTTCCCTTATGCTCTCCCTGAAACTCTCTACAACCTCTGGTACTTTCAGTTTATCCAGGTCCCATCTCCTTAAATTCCCACCTTTTTGCAGTTTCTTCAGTTTCAATCTGCAGTTCATAACCAATAGATTGTGGTCAGAATCCACATCTGCCCCTGGAAATGTCTTACAATTTAAAACCTGGTTCCTAAATCTCTGTCTTACCATTATATAATCTATCTGAAATCTGTCAGTATCTCCAGGCTTCTTCCATGTATACAACTTTCTTTTATGATTCTTGAACCAAGTGTTAGCTATGATTAAGTTGTGCTCTGTGCAAAATTTTACCAGGCAGCTTCCTCTTTCATTTCTTAGCCCCAATCCATATTCACCTACTACGTTTCCTTCTCTCCCTTTTCCTACTACCGAATTCCAGTCACCCATGACTATTAAATTTTCGTCTCCCTTCACTATCTGAATAATTTCTTTTATTTCCTCATACATTTCTTCAATTTCTTCGTCATCTGCAGAGCTAGTTGGCATATAAACTTGTACTACCGTAGCAGGTGTGGGCTTTGTGTCTATCTTGGCCACAATAATGCATTCACTATGCTGTTTGTAGTAGCTTACCCGCATCCTATTTTTTTTATTAATTATTAAACCTACTCCTGCATTACCCCTATTTGACTTTGTATTTATAACCCTGTATTCGCCTGACCAAAAGTCTTGTTCCTCCTGCCACCGAACTTCACTAATTCCCACTATATCTAACTTTAGCCTATCCATTTCCCTTTATAAATTTTCTGACCTACCTACCCGATTAAGGGATCTGACATTCCACACTCCGATCCGTAGAACACCAGTTTTCTTTCTCCTGATAACGACGTCCTCTTGAGTAGTCCCCACCCGGAAATCCGAATGGGGGACTATTTTACCTCCGGAATATTTTACCCAAGAGGACGCCATCATCATTGACCATATAGTAAAGCTGCAAGTCCCCTGGGAAAAATTACGGCTGTAGTTTCCCCTTGCTTTCAACCATTCGCAGTACCAGCACAGCAAGGCTGTTTTGGTTAGTGTTACAAGGCCAGATCACTCAATCATCCAGACTGTTGCCCCTGCAACTACTGAAAAGGCTGCTGCCCCTCTTCAGGAACCACACGTTTGTCTGGCCTCTCAACAGGTACCCCTCCGTTGTGGTTGCACCTACGGTACGGCTATCTGTATCGCTGAGGCACGCAAGCCTCCCCACCAACGGCAAGGTCCATGGTTCATTGGGGAACTGACATATAGACCTCATTTTGTTATATTATACACTAAAGTTGTATTAAAAAGCATTTGCTTAATATAATTCTAGGTTAGGTGTTGCGATCAATAATCAATATTGAAATTGTATTTTCTTTGCAGCTTATGACTGTGATCTTTGGTCTACAATGGGTTTTCGGCCACTTGAGTTTTGGCCGTGGTTGAGTGTAGTTGTTTTCAAGTTTGGGCAATAAATATGTGTTTTTGTTACAAATAAACCGTGGAATACTGTGTCATGATTTCGTTAGTCCAGTGATAATTAAAAACATGCACCTTTTTCTTGGACCCAGAGCAGCAAAGGAATCATCGCCTAGACAACAAGACGCCACATGGACAATGCAGACTCAGCAGCATCAACAAAGGAGACATCATGGCCAGCTCTACAAAGTACTATACAGCCATTAGCTACACCATAATGGTGTCCTTATGGAGATAACTTTTTCAGCATAGTGGAGAGAGATCATGACAACGGCCTCAACACCTTACCTCCCATTCACATCATCTGCCCTTCCTCAGCCCGACATGCCACCTCCTGAACACTGACCTCTACCTCTGCGATGGCTCCATCCATACTTCTGTGCCTACCAAGCTCACTAACCATCAACAGCACCTGCATTTTGACAGCTGTCATCCCTTCTACATCAAAAAATCACTTCCATATAGCCTGGCTACTTGTGGACAGAATATCAGCATATCTGCAATGATGAGAATGTCTTTGCACAGTATGCCTGATGGTCTGACAAAGTCCTTCACTGATAGGCACTACCACCGCGAATCTGGTGCACGAACAGATTTCTCATGCTATAGCCTCATTTACCCCTAATCCTCTCACCATTCCTAAGAAGCACCTGCATACGAGCACCTCCCTGACTAGAGCAATTTCTGCACAGCACTGTAGACGAGCGTGGCTAGCAAACAACTGTCCACTCAAATGAATGGTGACCACCGAACTGTGATCAATGTCAAGTTGACCAACCAGTAGTGGAACACATTGCTGAACACCATACGCTCAATTTCAATGGCTTCTTCACAAAATTTGCTATCTGGACTCTTGCTCCAACACCAACTTTCCTCTACTACGTAGATAGGAGTTATTCTTGTAACACATCTTTCGTTTCTGCAATCCTATTGGCAAAGGATTTATCTGAACACTAACGAGGTTTTTGTTCCTTCTTTTTCGCCTGTTGATGACTTGAAGCTTCTACTTATTTGGTAAGCTATTACTTTCACTCCTAAATTATTTACATTCTGCCAGAACTTTCTGTACCATATGAATAAACACCTTTGTCATTCTACAGTATACAATCATACACATTGTACATAATAATGAAAATTTTATGCCCAATGTCCAAGATGGATAATGTACTATCTCCATCATTTTTCTGAGCTGAACATCTCATTTACACATAAAGGACTTTAGAACTATTAGGTCCTTCCTCATGGATAAGACAGAGATTGGTTAGGGAAGAAGAGACTGGGCATGTCACTCAGACATCAGGATGACAGGAACCAGCCTGTTATGAGGATGGGGAAAATAAAGATATGTTTAGTTTTGTTTTAATTTAGAATATTCTGGCAACCTCCTATTACCATTTGCTTCAGCCTCTTCCATTTTTGTAAAAGGATGTTTTTTGTGTTTGAGATGTTCTTCTCTTTTGCTTTCTTCATGTTTGCATAAGCACCTTTGTTAAATAATTGTTCCTTTTCTCTAAGTGTGCATAAGCATCATTTACTACGATACTAAAACACTTGCATAATTTAATCTGGCATCCCATCTTGTTCTTAAATATACTCTTAAAATCTACAATCCTGGTTTCCTGTCTGAAAAGGCTCTTTCTTTCTATCTAGCTTTGTATCCATTTCTACTCTGTACCTTAACATCTATGATCACTCGCAATTTGAAAGTGGTTTAGGACCGTCATATCCAGAATGATTTCTTTATTGTTTGACACAGCATAGACAATTTCATTTTTAATTCCATTTCTATCTGACAAGTCCATTTTTTATCTGAATATTTCTGGGAGAATTTTTAAAAGATAAACATGTCATACTCTACTGTCTTATGATTTGTGTGATATTGGTATCACGTATGAAGCTTCTCACTGGAAAATTATTCTTTAGTTTTTGTATTACTTTCACATTAAAATACACAAAGTATCATCTTGTACTGGGATTCAGGACACATACCAACACTTATTTCATAATTGAAAGACAAGTCTACAAATATATCAGTGGTAAGGAGATGGGCACCAAGATGGTTCTTTCTGGTCTGAATTGTTTCATGGGTAGCTTGGAGAAACTTCCCTGGGATTCAAATATCTTCATACCGTTGGCAAATTTTTATCATATGAAATGAACTTTAAGTTCTTGGAATCACTTAACTCATTTACAAACTGTCATGTTGACTTTCAAAGGTATAACCAAAGGCTGTCATTACACCAGCATAATACTCTTTAAATAAAGAGATATAAATATTCCTGCAACAACATTTAAGGAAACACAGTACAATGATGAGTATCTAGGTGCAGGTCTACAATACATTACCTTTGGAGAATCACAGTGTGTCACTTTATATCTAAAAACATAATAATTGAAGAACACACTAAATCATACCAAGAAGATCTCTATGCGGCCCCACATCCATAGCATTCCAGCTGAATGAATATTTTGAGGGCCAGAGTGTATATCCCTCATGATGCTTGCTTGTAAGAACAACATACCTGAAAATGAAAAATGAATAATTTCTTATTAACTGATTTCCCAAATTACAATTCAATTTTCTACATCCAGACAGATACAAAGTTCAGTTCCTCTTTTGAAAAACACAAGTTATTGTTTAACAGTAAAAGAAATAACTATCCCACTTAGTTAATTAAGAAAACAAATTTTAATATAAGTATCAACTGATAATAAAAGTCACAGTAGAATACAGCCCATGGAGAGACCAAATAAATAGGCAACATATATAATTCAAGTATTGAAATATAGACTTTTCTGACAAACTTGTGAACAAAAGGTATGGAATCTGGCGGATGTGTGTTATAGGAATAAAAAGGCCTGCTATCAATAATTACCTCATTAGCTCAATGTTTCATAGATAATTTGTACAGTAACGATTGAAATGATGTGGAAAGAGTCAGTTCACTAGATACATGTGAACAATTTGTTTGGATTAATTGCTCCATCCTGGGAGTTATAAAAATTTATACAATGACCCAATTTAATAAAAATGAGTGCATTTTTGCTTGAAACTACTCATGTTATTAGTGAACCATACTTACATTTGCAAACAAAGTAAACATATATGTCTTCTACATTGCACAAGCTACTTCTTTTTAATTAAAAACTCACTACAGAGTAGGAGGCAAAAGAAAAAATTAGAGATAAAATGAAAAATCTGTTTTCTACCTGTCAGACTTTTATGTTATCGGGAATACAATTAAAGACTTTTGTGGCTGCATGTTGTATACCTTTACAAGCCACTGAAACTTGATAATCAGTAATGATTGTCTTTTTTCTGCTAGTTCTGCAGCTGTGAAGATCACTGTTCTCAAACTGCGATGGGTTATTTATGACAAATTTAATTAGCAATAAATACTTTGACGCAAGTGATGAACTACCCAGGATCTTATTCCATGAGACATTAATTGGTTTGGTGCCTTCTCGGCAAAGCCCTTGATGTTTGGTAAGTGCCCCACCGGCTGTTGATTTGCAGCATTTCCTGTAGTACTTTGCAATTTTCTTATTAGTATGCTGTTTGTTTCTGTTAGCTTGGAATGTGTTACATGCCTCTCTCAGTTTTCATTTTATGTGGTTTGTATTACTAATGCGGTAGGCTGACCCACACAACACCTTCCAAAGTTGATGGATATGACAGCAAAATAATAAGAAGAACCACAATACTGTGAAGTAGCTGTAGGATGTAGAATAGGGTAGCACCACAAATCAGGATGGCTGGACACGGGTTTGAACCATTGACCTCTCGAATGTGAGTCCAGTGTACTAGTCACTGCGCCACCTCTCTCGGTGCAGCACAACAGTCCAGCACTAGTAGAGTACCACTGCAATTGCAGGCAGCCTATAAAGTTCCAGTAAGCAAGTAAACCTGTGAGATAGCCATGGGTGTGCATACATAAAATTAGAGAGGCAGCTGAAATTCTGAAGCACCCTAGAGAGAACAGTTAAAGGCTCTCAAAATTTTGGTTGTCAGTAACCTTATTAAGACAAGCCATGTGCACTAGCTGGGATGCAAACTAACTGGACACTGCTGCAGCAGGTTAAACAAACAGCACAAGCGGAACTAATGTCATTTTTCTGCATGAAACTGCAGTTCCCACAAACTTGTCACCAATTTAGAACAGAATTTTAGAGCCAATAAAATCTCAGGAAATTGAAGTCTGTGGTCTCACGACACCATTAGGAATGCAATACATTGAAACATCTATCTCCTCTACAACCTCCTCCTCTTCCTAGCTACACCAGTTGTGACAAAGCAACCTGAGATAGTTTTACTTACCCTCTTGTTTTGCCATCTGCCTCCTTAAATTCATTTTTTCAATTCTCAACTAATAACCGTTAACATATGTGAATATAATCTGCATTCACATGAAAGAGAAAGGTTGGCCCTCAGTTTTAAAGAATATAACAACATATCTAATTTTGTGCTTAGCTTTATGTATCTAATTGATTTTATAATTTATTTCAATTGTTTTGTAACTTAAATTCTACTGTTGATGTATAAACAAATTTAAATTCTGTACTAATTATAAACATTTGGGGGAACAACTAATAGTAATTTTAAAGGGTCTATTTGGATCTATTCGAAAACATGTTAGCAAAACCAGCCCTTTATTAATTCCAAAGTTTTGTCAAAAGTATTGTTTGTATAACGATACTTATTAATTTCATGATTTAAACAAATAATTTGGCCTAACTCTTGTAGTGGAAGAAATTGTTAAAAAGATGGAACTTTTTGATGTATTCAGTTAATTTAATGAGTTAAGTTTTAATTGTAATTTCTATAAATTAAACTTCAAAAAATGTGTAGTTTCAGCATCTATTATTGTGAGGATATATAAGGGCCCAATTTTTGGTCACAAGACAGTCAGTCCACGGCCGAGTTTCAGACTAGGAACTTGTGTTGGTTAGAATGACAACAACGCATCGACTTAACAGTCAAATATGTGTTACACCAATAGGCCATGTGTTAAACCAATGACAGTGTCTGCTCCATATGTACCTGATTATTCTTCAAGAACTGTGAGCTTTGTTGTTAGGTTTTACTGCTCACAGATGTTCAAAAGGAAATTATTGTAGCAGTATGTGGATGTTCACCTGCAACCTATTAATAAGGCTTATCAAAAGTCAAACAATAGTGCTCTGGCCATATAAATGTGTTTATGGGGGGTTGTGAATAGTGACAGTAAAACACTGTGAAACGCAACTGTGCATCTGTCAGCTACCACATTTACAGTAGACAGTAGTTGCAGTTCCACCCTCTATATTTTCAGTCAGTACGTCGACACTGAGGGTAACGATCAACGAAGAGATAAAGCAGGCAGAACTGTCACACAGTATACACCACGAGGAAAGTCACTGCAATGCATCTGAAATGTTGGTTGTTTCAGTATTCTGGTACTTTTATGTATTTTATAAGATGATGCAACAGATACCCAGAGGGAAATTACTGAGATTGACATCTGCCACAGAAACCTACATACGTATATATTCTTTGCATGTCTCATAATTTGTAAATTCTCATAATTTATATACTCCCTCTACCTTTTGGTTTTGACATATAATATTGAAAATATTACGTGCTACAGAGTTATGAAATTAAGCATTTGATGTGGTTTTCATTTACAATACCATAAATATTTCAGATGCAATCCATATCTGAAGGAATCTTTCACAGCAAGCCAATTTTTTCATCACACTTTTAAAAAGTTCCACTCAGGAAAAGATCCCCTTTTGCTAGAGAATTATCTGATCACTGTACAGTCCAAAACTGGAAAGCAATGACCCATTTTAATGATCAGAAGGGGTATGGTTACTAAATGCAACCCTCAACACCAGCTGTTCAGAGCAGGGTGTTCCATGTGACATCTGCACCCATGAACCAACTCTGCTCCATTGTTAAGTGGTATTCATAAAATAAATATCATCACAAGAGGGTCTATATTTGGTGGATTCTTCTTCATACATTAAACAGTTGCAAGAACCAAAAGTAATTATCCCCTCTGACAATCACAACCATCAGATAAATTCCACCTGTAACACCACACACATGATGTCCACAATAGTTCTTCGCAATGCAGTTATGACAGTGTGCATTCTACTGCAGTGCAAGCGATGGCATATGCATGCCTTTGGGAATGTTGGGAATCAATGTTATGAATCAATGCAAGAAAGGAGCAATCTTACCCAGTACCATGGCAGATCTCACAAATTATTGTTAACTCGTCAAAGCACATTGGGAACAACAATCAGAATAATACTCATAATAATACTCATGACCTGATGGGGGCATATGCAAGCTTGTTTCAACATTAACACATTATACTACCCAAAGCCAATTGGATCCAGTTGTAAACTACATATTCAACACAGAATCATGTGTGTCCTCATGTCTACAGTGGGACTTGGAACAATGCAATGGAATGCGTGAGCAGCAAGACGTAAAAGAAGACGCCTGTTTCATTAACGCATACCATTTGTCTATCGATTCTGGCAATTGTAGATATATAGTACAAGCCTAACTACTGAATTATATTCTTCAAATACAACATAATTCAAGAGAGCAGAGAGATGGGACGTACAGCACGAAGCCTTTATAAGGTGAAGGTACTATGTGGGCTAAATGTTGTTTAACTGTATGAGGTTTTGCTCAACTGTTAGTGAAAGAATTGTTGCACCATTTTGGTCCCTTGCCGCACACCCCCATTGGTAGCATGAGAATTATGGTCATTAAAAAATTAAATAAAGCTCTCCTGTGTTGTTTCCCTCAAACATCCCCAATCCTCCCACCACCCCAAGAACCAGCTACAAAAGTAATGCCCCCCTGTCACCCAATACCACTCTGGACTGGAAGAACTGAACCACATCCTTCATCAGAGCACTGATTACCTGTCATCATGCCCTGACATGTGGGACACCTTACCAAAGATCCTTCCCACCCTCCTAAAGTAGTGTTATGCCTCCTGCCCCCCCCCCCCCCCCCAACCTCCACATGACCCTAGTCCACCCTATGCCATCCCAATAATAACACTTGCCACAGGGATCATACCCATGTGGAAGACACAGGTGCAAGACCTGCCCAATCCACCCACAAAGCACTTCCTTTTCCAGTCCTGTCACAGGCTTACCCTAACCCATCACAGGCTGGGCCAGCAGCTATGACATATACCAGCTCTGCTGCAATCATTGCACAGATTTTCACATTGGTATGACTACCAACCAGCTGTCCACTTCGATGAAAGGCTACCCCAAAACTGCGGCCAAGAGCAAAGTAAACCACCTAGTGGCCCAACATGCAGCTGAACATAACATGCTTGATTTCAATCACTACTTCACAACATGGGCCATCTGGATCCTCCCATCCACTACCAGCTTTTCTGAAATGCACAGTTGGGAATTATCCTTACAACACATCATTCACTCCAAAAATCATACCAGCATCAACCTACGGTAACCTACTGTTGCCACGCCCTCCACTCAACAGTTTCCACCCCCTCAGTCCTATCCACTCCTCCCCATTCACATTCACCATCATCACTGTGTGCCAGCCTCTGCCAATTCTCCCATCTGTCTTTCCTCTTCCCTGCTCCTTTCTTTTTCCACCCCTCCCCCCTTACTGACCCCCTGCTCCACAGCCTCCTGATGCTGCACCTGGTGGCAGTCTTGACACGTCTCCATTACTCCCTACACACTCTGCCAGACAGCAATCTTCCCTCCCCGAACCCATACCCTACTAGCCCTTTCCCTTGCCTGCCCTCTGTATATTGCTGTTTTGGTTCCATATGTCAATTGCATTCTGGTCTGAGCTGCCACAGATGGCAGTTGTGTGTGTGTGTGTGTGTGTGTGTGTGTGGGGGGGGGGGGGGGGGGGGGGGAGCTGGCTTGTGTGAATGAATGTTTGTGTCTTTCCTTTTCTGAAGAAGACTTTGGCTGAAAGCTAAATGTGTAATGTCTTTATGTTTTGCCTGCTTGCAACTCAATTGTCATCTTTAGCAGTGAGTAACAATCTATTCTTTTCCTTATATTGTTAAAGTTACACTGCAGGTATATTATGCATAACATATCTTTTTTCAAAAAATTATAAGCAACTAGGTCAATGGACATTTAGCCAGTTTGAATTGGCCTAGAACCTACTATGTTTCTTTTTTCCCATATACAGTGTTCTTTTTTATGCATCTGTATACGTTGCTGTCAGATCCAGTATTTGTGGTCCTGTGTGCATTCAAGAATTGCTCTTCACAGCTGTTTCTGTGAGAGCCAATGAAAAAGATATATTAAAGCTGAAAGGCTGCAGTGTCTTGAAAACCTATAGTGTTTGTCCCCCGTCACCCAACAAACTCCAAACTTGGGAATTCCCAACTTCTGGCTGGATAATTACCTATGCAGTTAAATTGATTATGGTCAGGATGAACGTGTCATTTCTGGTTCACGGACAGTCTACTCACATCTTCCTCAGGATGTATGACGGTCACTCGTAATGTAATGAGTTTAAATATCATAAATTTGAAACATCACATGAGTTTTGGGACAAAATCTACAGTTCAGTTCAATGAAGGCTGCTTTAAAGTGACATTGGTGTACTGAAAGTTATACAAAGATAGCAGTTTTCTGCTATGACATGACATCAAACTTTTTTCATTATTATTTTCTATGACGCTGGGGTGCATATGGAGGAAGCTGCGAGAGGTGTTGGGCCACACACATTATGAGTTTCATTTGTATTCCACAAACCTATAAATGTGTCTCACCAAGCCCCCAGCCAACCACATGATATCCACCCTTAAGGTTGTCTGTGAACTCAGCTGCCCCATGCTTGTGAATAATGAGTACAGAATGACAGCAGAGGATGTGCAGCACAGGTAATTCATCCTTGGCAATGACTAAAAAAAAAAAAAAAAAAAAAAAAATTATTTAGGTGTTGACACATATCAGTATCTGAAGTCTGTAGGGTGCCATGTCAAAGCCCCTGGACAGATGAACCAGTTGCTGATATGTGCCAAATGAGTGTACACTGGTTACAAAAAGTGCAGTGAAATGAATGAATAAATGTTCTTGCAGGGAACTCACCAAATGCATGGAGAGAAAGCTCACTGAGACATGTACTCTAGTAAGGGACATAGTTTCCCATGTGGATAATGACATGCCTCAAATCTTAATTCTTGTACTTGTTACTTTATTTCTTTCATCATACCAATCAGAGGGCTATTTTTAATTGTGTGGTACACATGATTAGTAAACTCAATTTATTACCTTACAAGCTACATTCTTATTATGAAGTAACTGGTTACATAAATGTACTCACTTAGCTCCAGAATTTTTAAAGACTTCTGCCCAGTCATCAGGGTTATAAAACTCGGCTTTAAAGTCAGGAGCAAAATCTTGGTAAGTGAAACCAGGCCTATAATTGTCTCTCATATATTCTGCATAACTGCTGCTGTTGGACTCTGAAATGCAAAATTTTTTATGAAAAAAATATTCAGCAGTTTTTGTTATGGCAGTAACTATTCAAGCCAACTATGACAGCAAGAAAACTTGTAAACAATGTTGTTACTGGGTCTTATATACTTATTTGTTTTTCTCTTTGAGATCCACTGTATTAACAAACCCCTGAGACAATTATCTGCAAAATTGTAAAGAGCACATCAGTTAATACGAAATCTGCTATTTCATAAAAGTTCTGGTTTCATTATTCCTTTTCTTTCCCTCAAGCAAAAGATGTTCTATGTTGTTATGAATAACTGTACCCTCGATATCTGAAACAGTAAGACTAGTGTAATACTCTATGATTGAACTATAGATGTGTCCAGAGTTGGTCAGACTGCAACGGCTTTGCATAGCAGATACAGGCGACATTCCACAGCATAGTGTAACATACCACTTTGTGTTGCACATAGCATTTAGGACTGACCAATGACGATCGTCAACTGCTAAAAAAAATTATTTAATGTAGTGTGGAAGGTGGGGCACACGTGTTGAGCATAAGGTTTCTCTATACAAGCATGTTAACTGAATGGCAATAGAAACAGCATTTCCAGTGGATGGGGTGGGCTGGCAGCAGCTCTCATTTGGTCACACTTACTGTTCCTAATGTTTTATCCTTGCAGTGGACCCTCACCTCAGAGTTGTGCCTGCCTTCATGGAAGAAGATGATCCTGACAGTGCATGAAAGTCACAGAACAAAAGAATTTCTGGCATTTCACTAGCTCAAAACACCTAGACAAACCCTTCGAGGACAATCACTCGATCAGAGTCTCACTTAGAAGGTTGCCTTCTCGTGTGAGAAAGGAAATTTGGTATATAGACTGGAAAACGATAAGTAATCTATTAACTTTCTTGGAAGGATATATATTAAATAAGAAACAGGTAGATTACTCTCAGACTGATAACACAAGTTTCAGAAAATCAGGAAGGAAATTGCTACCCCTCTTGGTTTCTGCACCAGAATGAAAGTAAATTTTGCAAAGTAAGGAAGCAGAGTAACTCTAATCAAGATGAACAGAGAGGTAATCAGTCAAAAATGGTTACATCGTCCTTTCTGACTAATCAGAGATTCGCAGCTACTAATAACAACACATACATCAGTCTTTAGTGATCCAGCCCTTCAGAAAACAGTGGATGTTCTGGAGCATAGGCCAGGCTCGAGGATATGGCAATGGCAGTGTAGGCCCATTTAAAGAGATATTGGTGGCCCTAATGTACCCAGTATCAATAAAAGATTGGTTACTAGAGGAACATAATAAAGAAAATCAAGAAATAACTTGCCCAGCCATCAGCAGAAAAAAATCTTTGAAGCAAAAGTGGAAAAATCTTTACACTGTAATTAACATCAATTCTTCAAAGGAAATGTGTGTGCCCTATCTTTCCTATGACTGGGCATATATGCAGTGAGTATTAAGGGGAATAAAGGAAGGCTGATAAAAGAAGGAATGCGACTGCCCGTAAACCTAAATGACTGTGTTCATAATCAAACATTAAATTACTTGAATATTCAATACTGCTGGGATAGGATTGGATTTCGAATTACAGAGAATCTTTAGATTGCAGGGTAATATAGTGTCATAGGAATTCCAAAATACAGCTTATAAAATGTTATTTTTATATAATACACTTGCCTTTAAACCTTAATTATGAATAGAAGCCCACATTCATATCGTGGAAACACCAAAGGCTATAGCAGTAGATGACCAGCTGATTACAGAAACAAAGGTAATAAAGAGTATTTGTGAGGAAGCTCACAAATCAGGTGTACTACCCAAAGACCAAAATGAGGATTTACAGAACACATTATTATGATAGAAAGGAGATTTCTGAGATAAACGAGGACTAAACGGTGATTATGTCGGTATTCTTAAAAAGTTATATTTCTTACAACAATTCATTATGGGAAGTGAAGAAATCTGCAGGCTGCACCTAGTGTTATATGCAAGAACTATACAGACTGAAATGGTATTGACAAGTTACTGTCTCATTTTCAACAGGCAAAATTGGATTTAACAGCCGTGTACTGACAGGTACCCTTATACAAAGATTCAAGACCTTACACAGTTTTTCTATTTGTGGGAAAATGTTATCAATTTAAGATGCCACCATTTGGCCTAAACACAACAATAGTGATATTTATCCAAGGCCTGGAGACACCTTTAGCAGGGTTGCCACAAGTTTCTCCAAGTGAAGTTCCCTGATAATGCTCTGATTTCACGACAAATTTTAGCATTTTTACCAGACAAATTTCGAGATCTCAAGGGTGAGTAAAGACGTAAGTTGACAAAAAATGTAAGGACTTCTATTTTTCTAAATGTGTTATTAACACACTGGTTTTGAACGAACAGCAAGTTGTCTCCTTTACTGGATTTATGATCTTAAGGTTATGTAAACAGGTAAGTTGTGTAAATGAAAGCCATTTTTAGATGAACAATTTCTGGTTTACTAACAAGTTAACTCTACCTTTGAATTAACAGCAATCCCGTAACTGCTGACACTAAATCAGAACAAACCGAGACAAAAACATTTTATTCGCAAACTTTTCTTCTGTTCTTGTTAGCTTCATTTTTTTTGTTGCTTTATTCAACTTCTAAATACATAGATGGTGACCATTACATTGTAAAACACTCAGGTAAAAATGCTACAAAAATATCAGTTCTCTTCAAATGCAGAACAACTGCTGACACACATCTGTTATGATGTAACCTCAAAAACACAAATTTATCAAAGAAAGGAATTAAAGCTTCTACAGAAAATTTTACTTGATTAAAATTGTTTTTGATCTAATGGCTATGACAGTGACATTTGTAAAATCATAATTTAAAAGAAACTGTTATGGCAGAAACCAATAATTAATTACAATTTATCACTCCAAAATCTCATACATCATGTTGAATACTTTGATTTTAAGGTGTTTACATTAAGACCATGTGATAGTTTCCATGAAAGTTTTTAAAGACAAAGCATATTTTCTGTGGAATCAAACCTTTTAAACATACGTGATGGCATAAAATCATCATACAAATAGTTTGAATCAGAGTGCAAGAATTTAATAAGAACAGAAAACTGTTCATCAGATTAAAATCAATATGTGAAAATTCAGTAATTTTTAGCAAATTAGGTGACTTTTCGGTCCCTTCATGTAAAAATCAAACACATTTTAAGCTGTGAGAAAACACCCTCCGTGTATAAAATGAGCAGTCCAAAGATTCAGGCATTATACTCAGTCTTAAATGATAGTGTTTATTTTTACACAGCTTCAGTCTCAATAATTACCAGCAGTTCCAATAATTACCATCTGAGACTGGAGGACTAAGCAAACAGAACAACTATATACAAGTGCTAACGTAATATAACAAGACATATATATATATATATAAATAATAACAGTACATTTCTTCATCCTTTGTATACACAAATTATTTTATATTTTGTTAGGTGCAGGCACAGGAAATTTAAAATTTGTACTTGAAGTTAACTTTCAGCAAATACTGAATGTTTACCTGCCCAACATCATACACAATTATCTGAAAAGTTGTTAAGCAAGAAAATAAGAATTTTTAACAACAATTCAAATCATAACAATAGTACACATCCTTGTAACACATTGCTGGAAATGGCAATTCACCTGCGCATTAACAACCTTGATTGCCTTGTATTGTATTTTTATTGGTCCTGCTGTCTACAAAGCAGCTTATGCATAAGACATTGGACAAGTCAACCTATAAATATACAGCTGAAAGTCATTTCTAGGCATATGTATTTCCTTCAGGAAATTTCAACCTGGTTATAAATGGTCTTGAAAATTTATTATCTCATCTAAAATAAAATAAAAACAAAGAACTAGTGGTTGCTGGTGATTTTAATATAGATGTCCTGAAAAACACTGTCAGTGAACAGTTGCTGAAATCAGCTACATTGTCATTCAATTTAATTTCTACTGTAAATTTCCCAACTAGGGTATACAAATGTTCTAAGACTATCATTGATAATATCTTTATAGAAAATTCTAGGCAACTAAGCCACAATACGAAACAGTAGTAAGTGGGCTATCTGACCATGACATGCAACACATAACATTAAATTTTGAAAATTGTCAGGGTAAAACATCTATCAGAACTGAGTACAGAAGCCCAATAAAACAGTCAAAAACTGAGACATCTAGGAGATTGCTCGTGGAAATTAATTGGAGGGATGTTTACAGCATCCAAGACACAAATGGAAAATACAAAACATTCATTAATAAAGTTAGCACCTTATTTGTAAATAGTTTTCCCCTGAAGGTAACTCAAATCATGCAGAAGTCTAACCAGAAACCAAGGATCACATAAGGGATAAAGATATCATGTGAGACAAAAAGGAAACTCTATCTGATATGTAGGGAAACCTTTGATACTAAAATCATAGCTCATTACAAAAATTACTGCAAAATACTGAAGAAGGATATCCAGAAATCTAAACACCTGAATTATGAGAAGAAGATAAACACATCCAGCAATAAAATAAAAACAATATGGGATATAGTTAAGTCAGATACAGGTATGACCAGAAATGAGGAGGAACAAATAGCTCTAAAAATAAATGAAACCCTGGTAACAAATGCATGTGTGTTGCAAACCATTTAAACAAGTATTTTGTCACTGTTACTGATAGCATGGGGTTGTCAGGTTCAGTAAATAATGCAATGAAATATCAGAGACCAGTGCACACAAGCAATCTCAGTAAAATGGAATTGACACTCACTTCACCCACAGAAATAGAATGCACCATAAAGTCCTTGAAATCAAAGCATTCTAGTGGTTATGATAACATATCAACAAAGTTAATAAAAGTGTGTTCGTGTGAGCTTAGTAATATCTTAAGGTATTTGTGTAATCAATCACTTATCACAAGAACATGCCCGGACTGGCTTATATATGCTGAAGTTATACCTCTCCACAAGAAAGGGGACAAAGAAATGCCATCAAATTACCAACCGATCTCACTTTTGCCAGCTTTTTCAAAAATCTTTGAAAAGGTTATGTTCAAGTGTCTACTTAAGCACCTTAGTGAAAATAACATACTGTCAAAGTCACAGTTTGGGTTTCTTAAGGGTTCTGATATTGAGAAGGCTATTTACACTTACAGTGAAAATGTCCTTAACTCATTAAACAACAAATTAGAGGCAATTGGCATATTCTATGACCTGTCAAAGGTTTTTGACTGTGTGAATCAAAGCATTCTTTTAAGTAAATTAAAATATTTTGGCATCACTGGTAGTGCTGCAAAGTGGTTTCAGTCATATCTTACTAATAGAAAACTAAGGGTGTCATCACGTAACTCTTCAGCAGGAGGCAATCAGACATCATCTGACTGGGAAGAAATTACATGTGGTGTTCCCCAAGGTTCCATACTAGGTCCACTACTTTTTCTTGTGTATATTAATAACCTGTCATCTGTTACATTACCAGATGCCAAGTTTGTCTTATTTGCAGATGATAAAAACATTGCAATAAATAGTAAATCAAATATAAATTTAGAAACGGCAGCTAATCAAATTTTTACTGACATTAATAAGTGGTTCATAGCCAATTCACTGTCATTAAATTTTGAAAAGACTCACTATATGCAGTTCAGAACTTCCAAGAGATTTTCTTCTAGTGTGTGTATAAAATATGATAACATGGAAATAGAAGTTGAGAGTGTAAAATTCTTGGAATTACAACTTGATAATAAATTCAGTTGTGAGCGACATACTAACAAAGTGCTAAAGCACCTAAACAAGTCTGTGTCTGCAATGCAAATGATGTCAGACATAGGAGATATAAATATAAAAAAACTTGCTTATTTTCACTCCATTTTGTCATATGGTATCATATTTTGGGGTAACTCCACAAACCAAGAAAAAATTTTTAGAGTACAGAAGCATATAATAAGAGTAATGTGTAGTGTAAATCCAAGAACATCTTGTCGAACCTGTTCAAATAATTGGGCATACTAACCACAGCTTCTCAGTATATTTATTCCTTAATGAAGTTTGTTGTAAATAATACATCTCTTTTCCAACTAACTGCTTAGTACACAGTATCAATACTAGGAATAAGAACAATATACATAAAGATTTAAAATCACTTACTCTTGTCCAGAAAGGAGTCCAGTATTCAGCAACACATATTTTCAATAAGTCACCAGCAACCATTAAGAGTTTTGTTTCAGACAAGGCACAATTTAAACATAATTTAAAAGAATTTTTGGACTCCTTCTATTCCATCCATGAATTTCTCAACAAGTGCAGCAGACCATTTTAATGAAAATTTATCATACTTTAATTTTTGAAAATACTTGGTTGTAACAGCCAAGTAACTACCAACTGTGAGAATGATGGATGTATGGAAAGCAGATGTAAGTCTTAAGTCTGTAAATAGTGGAATTTTAATTTTAAATCGTGTACTAATTTGACTGTTGTTAACTGATGGTCATTTAAATGAATAATTTACTTTAATTTTTGACAACACTTGCTTGTAATAGCCAAGTAACTACCTTCTGTGTGAATGATGGATTTAACAAAAGCAGATGTAAGTATTAAACCTGTAAATATTAGAAGTTTAATTTTAATTCATGTACATAATTTTACTGTTTATTGATTGATGATCATTAAAAGTAATGAAACTCAAATTTTCTAATTACATTTTTGTAATGTGTTTATCTGACATGTTCCACATCCAGGAGGATCTCCTCTTATTTATTTATTTAGTTTTGGTCCTGTGACATCTTGTACAGATATAGGGCAGGTCAATAAATGATACAGAAAGTTAAAAATTACACACACACACACACACACACACACACACACACACACACACACACACACACACACACACACACATTATTAATTTAACATTATAAAATTCTGTTTCATTCTGAGAGGTATTCATTTACAGAGTAGAAACTGTGGTCCATCAGAAATAATTTCAGCTTTTTTTTAACAAGCTGTCTTGCTTTACCAACTTGATGTTGTTAGGAAGGTGGTTATACAATTGTGTGCCTCTATGAAGGACACTCTTCTGGTAGGCTGATGTTCTGGCATATGAGACATGAATGTTATTGCCATTTCTTGTTGAGTACTTGTGCACAGAGCTGTTCAGCTGATAGGCATAGGAGGTTCTTAAATATTCTCTTACAAAGACTATTGCTTCAAAAAAAAAAAAAAAAAAAAAAAAAAAAAAAAAAAAAAAAATATATATATATATATATATATATATATATATATATATATATATATATATAAAAAAAAAAACAAAGATGAGGTGACTTACCGAACAAAAGCGCTGGCAGGTCGATAGACACACAAACAAACACAAACATACACACAAAATTCAAGCTTTCGCAACAAACTGTTGCCTCATCAGGAAAGAGGGAAGGAGAGGGGAAGACGAAAGGAAGTGGGTCTGCTTGTGTCTGTATGTGTGGATGGATATGTGCGTGTGTGCGAGTGTATACCTGTCCTTTTTTTCCCCTAAGGTAAGTCTTTCCGCTCCCGGGATTGGAATGACTCCTTACCCTCTCCTTTAAAACCCACTTCCTTTCATCTTCCCCTCTCCTTCCCTCTTTCCTGATGAGGCAACAGTTTGTTGCGAAAGCTTGAATTTTGTGTGTATGTTTGTGTTTGTTTGTGTGTCTATCGACCTGCCAGCACTTTTGTTCGGTAAGTCACCTCATCTTTGTTTTTATATATATATAAAATGGAAGGAAACATTCCACGTGGGAAAAATTATATATAAAAACAAAGATGAGGTGACTTACCGAACAAAAGCGCTGGCAGGTCGATAGACACACAAACAAACACAAACATACACACAAAGTTCAAGCTTTCGCAACAAACTGTTGCCTCATCAGGAAAGAGGGAAGGAGAGGGGAAGACGAAAGGAAGTGGGTTTTAAGGGAGAGGGTAAGGAGTCATTCCAATCCCGGGAGCGGAAAGACTTACCTTAGGGGGAAAAAAGGACAGGTATACACACGCACATATCCATCCACACATACAGACACAAGCAGACATATTTAAAGACAAAGAGTTTGGGCAGAGATGTCAGTCGAGGCAGAAGTGTAGAGGCAAAGAAGTTGTTGAAAGACAGGTGAGGTATGAGTGGCGGCAACTTGAAATTAGCGGAGATTGAGGCCTGGCGGATGACGAGAAGAGAGGATATACTGAAGGGCAAGTTCCCATCTCCGGAGTTCGGATAGGTTGGTGTTGGTGGGAAGTATCCAGATAACCCGGACGGTGTAACACTGAGCCAAGATGTGCTGGCTGTGCACCAAGGCATGTTTAGCCACAGGGTGATCCTCATTACCAACAAACACTGTCTGCCTGTGTCCATTCATGCGAATGGACAGTTTGTTGCTGGTCATTCCCACATAGAATGCATCACAGTGTAGGCAGGTCAGCTGGTAAATCACGTGGGTGCTTTCACACGTGGCTCTGCCTCTGATCGTGTACACCTTCCGGGTTACAGGACTGGAGTAGGTGGTGGTGGGAGGGTGCATGGGACAGGTTTTGCATCGGGGGCGGTTACAAGGATAGGAACCAGAGGGTAGGGAAGGTGGTTTGGGGATTTCATAGGGATGAACTAACAGGTTTCGAAGGTTAGGTGGACGGCGGAAAGACACTCTAGGCGGAGTGGGGAGGATTTCATGAAGGATGGATCTCATTTCAGGGCAGGATTTGAGGAAATCGTATCCCTGCTGGAGAGCCACATTCAGAGTCTGGTCCAGTCCCGGAAAGTATCCTGTCACAAGTGGGGCACTTTTGTGGTTCTTCTGTGGGGGATTCTGGGTTTGAGGGGACGAGGAAGTGGCTCTGGTTATTTGCTTCTGTACCAGGTCGGGAGGATCTCCGCTAATTTCAAGTTGCCGCCACCTGTCTTTCAACAACTTCTTTGCCTCTACACTTCTGCCTCGACTGACATCTCTGCCCAAACTCTTTGTCTTTAAATATGTCTGCTTGTGTCTGTATGTGTGGATGGATATGTGCGTGTGTGCGAGTGTATACCTGTCCCTTTCTTCCCCCTAAGGTAAGTCTTTCCGCTCCCGGGATTGGAATGACTCCTTACCCTCTCCCTTAAAACCCACTTCCTTTCGTCTTCCCCTCTCCTTCCCTCTTTCCTGATGAGGCAACAGTTTGTTGCGAAAGCTTGAACTTTGTGTGTATGTTTGTGTGTCTATCGACCTGCCAGCGCTTTTGTTCGGTAAGTCACCTCATCTTTGTTTTTTTTTATATATATATATATATATATATATATATATATATATATATATATATATATATATATATTAGGCGTGGAAGGTTCAGTATCTTTAGAGTAGGAAAAAAAGAGAGCGACATGAACCTTGCCTCTTTATGGTGCAGGTGATTCTGATAGCTCGTTTCTGCCTTTTGAAAACAGATTGACTACAGGGTGCATTCCCCGAAAATATTATTCCATATTGGATTAATGACGGGAAATGTGCATGATATGCCTGTATTATTATTTCTCTATTACAGCTTGTGCTTAGTATCAGTAGCATGTAACAGATTGATGATAGCTTGGTTGTAAGAGCTTTAATGTGTGTATTCCACTTGAGCTCACTCTGCAGATATATTCCTAGGAACTTAACATTATCAACTTATTTTACAATTTTGTTGTTTATTTTCAATGTGTGTTCATTTTGTTGTTTATAGTGTGATATATGAAAGTTCATGGCCACCATTTTCCCAGTGTTAATTATAAGTTTATTTTTTTCAAACCAGTGTCTTAGCTCCAGGAACGATGCATCTGTAGTTACTTGAAGCTCTTTTTGGTCTGACCCTGTAATCAAAATACTGGTATCATCTTCAAATAAGGTTTTCTGTTTGAATGGACAGTGTCATTCAGGTCATCAATATACAAAAGAAAGAGGATAGGACCTAATGTTGAGCCTTGTGGCATACCATAGTTGATGGTAGTTTTTTCTGATGTGTATGTTGTTCTTATTGAAATGTTTTCAGTTATTGTCTCTTGTTTGAGAACAACTTTTTGTTGCCAGCTAGTAAGATATGATCTAATCCATTCATTTGAAATACCTCTAATTCCCTTTCTTTCCAACTTACGTAGTAGGATACCGAGATCTAAAATGTCAAATGTGTAGATAGGTCCAAGAATATTCCAGTAGGCATTTGCTTTTCATCTACAGCTTTTAGAATGGGGTGCAAATATTCATAGACTGCTGTGGTTTTGGATCTAGATTGCCTGAATCCATGCTGATGATTTGACAGCAATGAGTCTTTGTTAACAAACTCTAGCAACCTACTATAAAAGAGCTTCTCAAAGATCTTTGAGAAGCCACTAAGCTGTGCTACAGGTCTGTAATTGTTAACATTGTCTGTGGCTCCCTTTTTGTGCAAGGGGGTTACTTTTGCAATCTTTAGAAGATTTGGAAAGGTACCTGGGGAAAACGAGTGATTAACAATATGCTTCAAAGGTTCTACAATATTATATCTTGTTTGGTTTATAATACAATCTGCAATCTCATCAATACCTCCTCATTAGTTATGTGTTCTGCACATCTAATCTTCAGTATTCTTCTGTAGCACCACATTTCGAAAGCTTCTATTCTCTTCTTGTCTAAACTATTTATCGTCCATGTTTCACTTCCATACATGGCTACACTGCATACAAATACCTTCAGAAAAGACTTGCTGACACTTAAATCTATACTCAATGTCAACAAATTTCTCTTCTACAGAAATGCTTTCCTTGCCACTGCCAGTCTATCCTCCCTACTTTGACCATCGTAAGTTATTTTGCTCCCAAAATAGCAAAGCTCATGTACTACTTTAAGTGTCTCATTTCCTAATCCAATTCCCTCAGCTTCACCTGATTTAATTAGACTACTTTCCATTAGCCTCATTTTGCTTTTGTTGACATTCATCTTGTTTCCTCCTTTCAAGACACTGTCCATTCCGTTCAGGTGCTCTTCCAGGTCGTTTGCTGTCTCTGACAGGATTACAATGTCACTGGAGAACCTCAAAGTTTTTATTTCTTCTCCATGGATTTTAATTCCTATTCCAAATATCTCTTTTGTTTCCTTTAATGCTTGCTCAATATATAGATTGAATAACATGGGGAATAGGCTACAATCCTGTCTCACTCCCTTCCCAACCACTGCTTCCCTTTCATGCCCCTCGACTCTTATAACTGCCATCTGGTTTCTGTAAAATTGTAAATAGCCTTTCACTTCCTATATATGACCCCTGCCACCTTCCAAATTTGAAAGAAAGTATTCCAGTCAACATTGTCAAAAGCTTTGACTAAGACTACAAATGCTAGAAATGTAGGTTTGCCTTTCCTTGACCTATCTTCTAAGATAAGTCATAGGGTCAGTACTGCCTCAAGTGTTTCTACATTTCTACGGAATCCAAACTGATCTTCCCCAAGGTTGGCTTCTACCAGTTTTTCCATTCATCTGTAAGGAATTCGTTTTAGTATTTTAAAGCCATGACTTATTACATTGATAGTTCGGTAATTTTCACACCTGTCAATACCTGATTTTTGAGATTGGAATTATTATATTCTTCTTGAAGCCTGAGGGTATTTCGCCTGTTTCATACATCTTGCTCACCAATGGTAGAGTTTTGTCAGGGCTGGCTCTCCCATGGCTATCAGTAGTTCCAATGGAATGTTGTCTATTCCTGGGGCCTTGTTTCAACTTAGGTCTTTCAGTGCTCTGTCAAACTCTTCACGCAGTACCATATCTCCCATTTCATCTTCATCTACGTCCTCTTCCATTTCCATAATATTGCCCTCAAGTACATCACCCTTGTATAGACCCTCTATATAGTCCTTCCACCTCCCTGCCTTCCCTTTTCTCTTAGAACTGGTTTTCCATCTGAGGTCTTGATATTCATACAAGTGGTTCTCTTTTCTCCAAACATCTCTTTATAGGCAGTATCTATCTTACCCCTAGTGATAAATAACTCTACATTTATCCTCTGGCCATCCCTGCTTAGCCATTTTTAACTTCCTGCTGATCTCATTTTTGAGATGTTTGTATTCCTTTTTGCCTGCTTCATTTACTGCATTCTTATATTTTCTCCTTTCATCAATTAAATTCAATATCTCTTCTTCTACCCAAGGCTTTCTACTAGGCCTAATCTTTTTACCTACTTGATCCCCCGCTGCCTTCACTATTTCATCTCTTAAAGCTACCAATTCTTCTTCTACCGTATTTCTTTCATCTGTTCTTGACAATCATTCCCTAATGCTCTCTCACTTTCATGATTCTTAAACCAAGTGTTAGTTATGATTAAGTTATGCTCCATGCAAAATTCTACCAAGCAGCTTCCCCTTTCATTCCTTACCCCCACTCCATATTCACCTACTACTTTTCCTTCTCTTCCTTTTCCTACCATTGAATTCCAGTCCTCCATGACTATTAAATTTTCGTCACCCTTCACTATTTGAATAATTTCTTTTACCTCATCATACATTTCTTCAATATCTTCATCATCTGTGGAGCTAGTTGGCACATAAACTTGTACTACTGTGGTAAGCGTGGGCTTCGTGTCTATGTTGGCTACAGTAATGCATTCACTATGCTGTTTGTAATAGCTTACACATGCTCCTCTTTTTTTATTCATTATTTAACCTACTCCTGCATTACCCCTATTTGATTTTGTATTTATAACTCTGTATTCACCTGACCAGAAGTCTTGTTCCTCCTGCCACTGAACTTCACTGATTTCCACTACATTTAACTTTAATCTATCCATTTTGCTTTTTAAATTTTCTAACCTACCTGCCCGATTAAGGGATCTGACATTCCACACCCCAATCTGTAGAATGCCAGTTTTGTTTCTCCTAATAACAATGTCCACCTGAGTACTCCCTGTCCGAAGACCTGAATGGGGGACTATTTTACCTACAGAATATTGTACTCAAGAGGATGCCTTCATCACTTAACCATATAGTAAAGCTGCAAGCCCTTGGAAAAATTACGGCTGTAGTTTCCCCTTGCTTTCAGCTGTTCGCAGTATCAGCACAGCAAGGCCGTTTTGGTTAATGTTACAAGGCCAGATCAGTCAATCATCCAGACTGTTGCCCCTGCAACTACTGAAAAGGCTGCTGCTCCTCTTCAGGAACCACACATTTGTCTGGCCTCTCAACAGATACCCCTCCGTTGTGTGGTTGCATCTACGGTACAGCTATCAGCTATCTGTATTGCTGAGGCACTGAGGCACGCAAGCTTCCCCACCACTGGCAAGATCCATGGTTCACTGGAAGATGCAGGAGGGGGGTGGCGAGGGAGGAGGGGGGGGGGAGGGGAGTTTCCGTAATGAACACCAAAACTTGAGTTTAGAAAAGGATAGGTTTCATCAAGCTGTGCAAGTGTACATCGAAAATGCCAAAGTTTGGTGGTCACTTTTGAGACTACTCTGTTGGTAAGGTTTTCCTGGTCGCCCACCATTCCTGTTCTCCTCGCTTACATTTTAAATCATTATTGGGATACCCTTTCAATGGGCTACTGTATCAACAAAATGGCAGGGTGAAAAAAAAGTCATTGAAAATAAAGTCCCATTAGGGTCAGTGAGATGTTGGGCAGCCTTTAAGAGTCTATTCATCACTTAACAGTCATAGTACTTCACTTACCGAGGACTGATAAAAGAGACAAATGTCCACTGTCTTCTCGACTGCTGAGACAGCCTTGGAGTGTGTAGATCCTTCCACATGGCCTATTGCGGCCATCTTCCCCATGTTTCTGAAAGACTTGCTACATACTGTGCAATGCACCTGGCATTCTGATGTCTTGTGGACCATGATGCCTGTAACCCTCCAGTCATTCAGCCATTCAGCAGTGAATTTCATCTTACTTGGTTTCACCATGATATACTATGAGACCACTGTGAGAGATGCCAAATGACTGAGGACAGAAAGTTGGCTGTTGACAATGTTTCTGCAACAATCAAAAGCTGGTGTACCTTCGAAGGCAAGATGCCACACAAAAAAAAGGGCTTTCCTGATGAGTCAGGGATATTTCCGACAGATTCTTTTATACCTGGAGTCCCTGCATATTTGTTTGTGGAGGCCTGACCTTGAGACTGTACATGCAGAATACAGGAATAAAATATTCTCAGTGTCCCCCACGCCTCATAAATGATCCGAGTAATTGAAAGAAGATTTTGGCAAATGATAGCATGGAAGTATTTGAATATTTTTCTACATACTAAGCACGTGGAATTTTCTTATCTACCGCACTACACGACTAACTGCAGACTTACGTAATGGAATCATGCTGAAATAAGAGTTAATGTGGTCTTGAAACAAGGTAAGGTAAGAAATTACACATTTGTTTTTATACCAGAAATGTGATTTTTTATAAACTTTTGACCTGAACTGACCACATTTCCTCATTTAAGAAATCAATGTTTAAGGATTCTGTCACAGCAGAAAGTGGATTAGGATGTCAGCGAGGTGACACAGTAAAAACTTTGCTTCGTTTTGCCAAAGGAAGTAAATTTTAATAAGGAAACAAGAGAAACGTAGCTGTAACTCGAAATTTGCCACTTCTGAGTCAGTGGTTTTCAAGAGTCAGCAAATCTTAGTTGCTACAAAGATAATGAAGGGGCCATATTGTAAAACACACAATTGTTCCGTGAAATATCTTGTTTGTGAAAATTGACACATGAACATTACACAAACAAGAATGTAAAAAAATAGGGCATACAAAGAAACAGTTGAAAATTTTCTAGACAGTATTCAAACTGTGGACCACAGTGTTGTTAAATAAACTAAGCTACACCATTTGAAATGAAGTTTAGAAAAAAATTCTTCGTTTGTGTGACCATATTGTCCATAGCTGCTTTATAATAACTGAAGGTATTTTAAATCCACTTTTGCCGATGTGGTACAAGAAACAATAGTGCCAAGAGAGGAAATATCTAAAAAACTTGCAAGCACATGGTGTTTTCTGATGTGAGCACAAATCTTAAGTGCTAACATCAACATCTTTTGTAATGGTTTTTAGAAGGAGAAAGCAACCCAAATGGTATGTGTGTTTCATTAGGACCACTGAGGTTATTTTATTCCAATAAAACAAAACACATCTGGTGACAAAAATATACATTTCCTTGAAGTCACAAGACAGGTTTAAAATATCTTCACTGATTTCAGAAATAGCCTCAGAAAAAAGTAGGCCTCTTGAAAGAACTGTATTAAGCAGGGGAATAGTTGTGTAAAGCAACGCTGTAGGTGATTGCCAATAAAAGGTTGGTTCTACTATGTTCATTATTGTTGGTTGTTACCCATTGTGCTACGTCTATAATTTTACAGGTATTATGTGATTTTTCTTTTGAGAAATGTACGCGTAGATAACATACGAACTGCCAGCAGCTGCCACAATTTCTTTCTTCTCACCATCCACACTTTCTAATACATGAACTACTTTCAAAGTGCCCAAATGTACTTGAATAAATAAAATGTCTATAAAATACCACACTGTAAAGTAGGAGTGGTGCATTGGAAAGCCGGCCGGAGTGGCCGATCGGTTCTAGGCGTTACAGTCTGGAAACGCGCGACCGCTACAGTCGCAGGTTCGAATCCTGCTCGGGCGTGGATGTGTGTGATGTCCTTAGGTTAGTTAGGTTTAAGTAGTTCTGCCACAATTCCTGAAATGCATCACCCATGGCCTCTGGCCTGCCAAGGAGCACCCCAGTCATGGGTCCAAGGATAAACCATGGAAAACTGCTGCATTACGCCACACACAAACAGAACCGGCCTGCGGGCAGGTCGGTGAGACTAGATCTGACAGGCAGGACCTGCACCTTAGTGGGAAATGATGCGCTTCAGATCAGCAGCCCCGACACCTGCAGAAATGGCCTGCAGTTTTGGCCTGTCATGGAAAATCCACTCATGTTGCCAACTATTCATGAGTCACAGAAAGCATGTTGATGAAATGAGGCTACAATGATCAATCCATGCAACAGATAATTTGTGCATATAGTCTGGGGATCAATAATAATAAGGAAATGCAGCAACACACTGTAAAGATGATCACTGAGCTGCAGACATGCACATAGTAAAGACAATCACACTCTCACAACCGAATTTTTGCCATAGCCTTTGTCAGAAAAAGAGAGCACACACACATTCACACAATCACTCACACAACTCGTGCTCACATGACTGCCATCTCAAGCCGCTGCATCTACAGTATCTGAGAATCAGGTCCAAACAAACCACTCCTCACACTTGCCTGCCTCTCGTCAGCAGCTGCTTGGGTAGTGGAAAGGAGTGATGGCAGCACTGACTGCAAGCTGAGGGGAATGGTAGGAAGGGGAGAAGCAGTAGGAATGAGGGAGTAGGGAAGCAGGGCACGTACTGAGCTGCACCCAGCCAGTGACGATGCATGACAGGTCAGTAAAAAAACCATTTCATCTACTGAAATAAAAACGAGATTTTTCCACTTTTTTTCAAATTTCCCTGATTTCCATAACTTGTAGCAACCCTGTTTACGTACAGACCTAACCCAAGAATTAATATCAAAATCTTGATGGTCTCAAAAATTGGAATGACCTTTGTACAGTGTTAAGCTGAACATTGCAAGGATTGGTAGAGAAAGGAATAACTACAAAGCTAACAAAATCACATTTTGCGATAGACGAGTTAAAATTTTTCGGGCATGTGGTGGGAGTGACAGGCAGTAAACAAGATCCCAAACGAATTCTGGGTATCAGAGACTGTCCTGAACCATGGAACGTTACACAATTGTGCTTGTTTCTAGGCCTTCCTTGGTTTTATAGGTTTTTTTTTTTACAAGGACAAACTGTGAATGATCTGCGTTAACTATGGTTGTTGAAACAACGGGCCAGATGGATCAGGGATGACAGTAAAATGGAAGCATTCAATAAGATAAAGTAAACTTTAGTAAAGGCTCAAATTTTAGGTCAGCGAAACCTTTTAATTTTGCCTCGGATACGTCAGAATATGGTTTGGGAGCAGAGTTGTTCCAAGGGAAATGGGACCATGAGAAGTGTGACACATAACCACGTTTGGCAGTCAAAGCTCAAATAAGCATGAGCTGAATAATTGAGCCACAGAAGAAGAATTGATGGCAGTAGTATAGAGTTTAAAGGAACTTCAGACACTTACTAGGGGATCAAAGACTACAGGGAATACAAATCACCAACCTTTATCTTTCCTAATGGGAAGGAGACCGCTTCATAGAAGATTAAGTTGTTGGGTCCTTTTGTACAAGTGTTTCATATAGCAATACTAGGTCTGTTCAAAATATCCGGAACATTTGTAATTTTGCACCAATGGTGTGATGGAGCGAAATGCAATTGGCATCCCTGCGCATGCCTGTGTTCAATATGTACCTGCCAGACATTTCATTGTTGTATGTCAGTTAGTTATTGTTCAGCGCTGTATTGTGTAGAACATTGCGTCCAACAGTTTGCGAATTTCGAGATAGCAGAGACAGAGGAACAACACATCTGCAGTAAATTTTGAGTGAAAGACAAGAAAACCTTTACAGAGACACACCAAATCATGCAGGAAACCTATGATGATGAGTACTTAAGCAATACTCAGTGTTACAAATGGTTCACACAGTTTAAAAATGACCGAATGGAAGTTAAAGATGACACTTGTTCAGGACATCCTTCGACATCTACTGACAACGCTCATTCCAGCAACGTTAACAAAATCGTGCATGCCAATCGAAGACTGACTGTCCAAGAGATTGCAAAAGACTGCAATATTTCAGTTGGATTGTATGAATCCTGACACAGTGTCTTGGATGCATAATGTTGCCACTAAGCTTGCCCCACAGCTCATGAGTCATGACCAGAAAGACCTCTGCCTCACAGTTTGTGAAGAGCTTCTGGATCGCGCAAATGAGAACAAGATGTTCCTTAGCAGAATCATAACTGATGATGAGACATGGATCTATGGTTATGATGTTGAGACCAAGGTGTGGCACCAATTATTTATAAGGACATGTATGTTAACAGACTGAATTGTCATTCCTGCTGATGATGTCTTCCTTCTTTTTCAATTGTGGTGAGCAGCTTCAAAAAACTCTCCTCTCCCACTGAAATAAAATTACAAGACAAATCTTGATCTTGAAATCTATGTTAAGAAGTATGTTAGATGGTTGTCACTGCAACATCAAAAATACATTGCATGTGCAAACTGACATTAGACACTATAATTTAACCAAATTCAATTTAAAACTGAAAATGGGGTGAAAATTCAATCAATTAACAAATAACTTCTACTAGTATGTATCTCAGATTGTTGTACAGCCCTATGTAGTATTCTCTACCAGCAATTTGCTTGTTCAAGCCATTGACAAGTCAAGAATAATTTTAGATTTTTCTCCACTATTCTTCAACAACTAACACAGCTGTTTTATGCGCATAAATTTTCGTAGAGAAACAGTGTGATTTATGTGTTGGATGCAGCTGGGAACTGCCACAGGAGTGCACCGAGGTCACAAATCGTGATGAGGAGCACATACTGTGAGATGTAGCATGTCGTAGCAGAGCATGCAACAACCACAACAGACACTGTGTCTGGTATGCTTTGCAATAAGAAAGGTGTGCTGTGTGAAGATGACTTAACCACAAGGAACTATCTGTGCATAACATCTCGTGAGATAGAATTACGAGGTCCAGCACAGAACTTACTACTTGCATAATAGATATGATTCAGTAGCAGTGTTGCTTTAATAGCTACATTAAATGCTGCTCATCCCTAGTTACTGGAAGGGTAGGTTGTGGGATCATGCTGTACACACACTGTAACTACAACTGTTTGTAGGTTGGTGTTGACCAAAGACGCAAGGAGTCATATGCATCATGCCTATAAATACATTTACACTCCCCCTCCCCTTCCCTCATCTCCCAAAGTTATTTCTGTGTATGCTATAAATCCTTACCATGATAATGTGAGGAATTTAAAATGTTTTTCTTATAAACAAAATCATATGGGCCAGTTCTGTGTTAGATGTCTTGACTTCCTCAACATGGGCCCTGGGCACATTTATGTTCCACTGTGAAATGGGTGCCATTTCAATACTGAGGTTTTGTATTTTCTTTACCTGTAGTCAGAACACTGTTGTAGAAGCAACAAAAAAAAGCATGCCAAATTCAGAAGAACGCAAAGTCCCCAAGACTGGCTAAGTTTCACGGAAGCTTGAAATTTAGTGTGGACATCAATGAGAGATGCTTTTAATAGTTTCCACAATGAAATATTGTCTCCAAAAATGGTAGAAAACCCAAAGAGATTCTGGTTGTATGTAAAGTACACCAGTGGCAAAAAACAGTCAATACCGTCACTGTGTGATAGCGTTGGAAATGTTACCAAAGATGGTGCCATTAAAGCAGAGTTACTAAATACAGTTTTCCATAATTCCTTCACGAAAGAAGATGAAGTAAATATTAAAGAATTCGAAACCAGAACAGCTGTTAGCACGAGTGACATAAAAGTAGATATCTTAGGTGTTGCGAAACAACTCACACCACTTAAGAAAGGCAAGTCTTCCGGTCCATATGGTATACCAATCAGGTTTCTCTCAGAGTATGCAGACACAATAGCACCTTTCTTAGCAATCATATACAACCGCTCACTTGACGAAAGGTTCTGTTTCTAAAGACTGGAAAGTAGTACAGGTCACATCAGTATTCAAGAAGGGAAATAGGAGTAACCCATTGAATTACCGACCCATATTACTGATCTCAATTTGCAGTAGGATTTTGGAGCATATATTGTACTCGAACATTATGAATCACCTTGAAGAAAATGACTTATTGATACATAACCAACACGGATTCCGAAAATATCGTTCTTGTACAACACAGCTAGCTCTTTATTCCCATGAAGTAATGAGTGCTGTCGACAATGCATCTCAGATCGATTCCGTATTCCTAGATCTCCAGAAGGCTTTAAACACCATCTCTCACAAGTGACTTTAAATCAGATTGTGTGCATATGGAGTATTATCTCAGTTGTGTGACTGGATTCGTGATTTCCTCTCAGAGAGCTCACAGTTCGTAATGATAGATGGAATATCATTGAGTAGAACAGAAGTGATATCTGGCATTCTGCAAGGTAGTGTCATAGGCCCTCTGCTGTTCCTGATTTATATAAATGATCTAGGTGATAATCTGAGCAGCCCCCTTAGATTGTTTGCAGATGACGCTGTGATTTACCGCCTAGTAAAATCATCAGACGATCAATTCCAATTACAAAATGATCTAGAGAGAATTTCTGTATGGTGCAAAAAGAGGCAATTAGCTCTAAACAAAGGAAAGTGCAAGGTCATCCACATGGGTACTAAAAGAAATCAAATAAATTTTGGGTATACGATAAATCACACAAATCTAGGACCTGTCAACTTAAATTGGAAAGACCTTGTAGATAATATAGTGGGGAAGGTGAAACAAAGGCTGCGCTTTGTTGGCAGAACACTTAGAAGATGCAACAAACCCACTAAAGAGACAGCCTACATTACACTTGTCTGTCCTCTGCTGGAATATTGCTGTGTGGTATGGGATCCTTACCAGGTAGGATTGACGGAGGACTTCGAAAAACTGCAAAAAAGGGCAGTTCGTTTCGTGTTATCGTGCAATAGGGGTGAGAGTGTCACTGATACGATACGCAAGTAGCAGTCACTGAGACAAAGGTGGTTTTCTTTGCGGTGAGATTTATTTACGAAATTTCAATCACCATCTTTCTCTACTGAATGCATAAATATTTTGTTAACGCCCACCTACGTAGGGAGAAATTATCATCATAATAAAATAAAAGAAATCAGAGCTTGAAAGAAAAGATTTAGGTGTTCCTTTTTCCCACGCGCCAATAGAGAGTGGAATGGTAGACAAGTAGTATGAAAATGGTTTGATGAACCCTCTGCCAGGCACTTAAGTGTGAATTGCAGAGTAACCATGTAGATGTCGATGAGTATAGAGTTTCCTTCTCTACAGATTAACCACACAAGACTAGTGTCTTTCTCCTTTGATGGAGATGGTGGTGACTTCATCACTGTGGAAACATTACTCAGTTTCAGGTGTAATGTCTCTTGCAGCGGTCTCTCCGCGATATTTTCATAAATTTTATAAATTACATAACTCAGTACATATCTCGAAATATCTCTTCTTATCTTACCGATTCCTAAACTTTAATATACGATGATTATCACTGCAAAGTAGTTTCAAGCCCTATTATTCCTTGGAGCGTCCATTTACTCCATGGAATAGCTTCTCTGCTATCTATGTTTTCTCTTATGAAAAGAATGATTCAGATCTTGCCGATTAGCCAGGAAAGAACGAAGATGTATATGTATGTAATATTGAGCTAGTCGCCATCTTGATGAGATTCTGTATGAGAAGTAATTTAATACATGAACTAAATTAAAGTAAGTGTGTTCGCGTATTATTTAACTGATTATTATTGACAGTGTCTGCTTACTACGCTGTGTTGCACGGGATCAGTGGGGAACATCTGATTTACACTGGACGAACCTGCCGTTTTGTACGCTCAAGATATCCAGTTCATTACTTTCAATAAATAGGCTAACACGGTCTTCCCAGCAGATCTCCGGTCTTCCCCATGTGATCACCGAAAGTTAATAATTATTACAAATGTTTTCAGGAGATCAACTGACAATTTTCGTCGCACCGAGACTTCGAAATTGCTTCGCTGCCTTATGGAATTTAAGTTAAGCTCAAGTTAATCAGGGTAGAACAGTATTGAACTGTGTGAATGTGATAAGCCTGCTTTGTGAATGAAAATTCCCTTAATATACGCATGTTTTTTACTATCCTGATCAGTGAAGCTAAATCAGGCTGGTGTGAGAGAGGTTTTTAAATTTCAGATCCCACAAAAAATATTAAACAGGGAAGATTTTTTTTTGGGGGGGGGGGAGGGGGGGGAGGGGGGGGGGGGGAGGCGAGGCCACTTGTAGCTTGAGGAGTATGTTAGCCTGAAAGCTCTGCTGGCTGCACAAAGTAGAGAACTGACAACTTCACCATCACAAGAGCGCTAGCATGTGCAAGTGTTTGCGTGCAGTTTCAGTTGGTCAAGTCTGCATTGAGGAGTCTCTGTTCTGAAATGTGGTTTTGGTCACTGAAGGTATTTGTTGTTGTGGTCTCCTAGTTGGAAAACAGGTTTTATGCAGCTGTCCAGGCTACTCTACCCTGTGTGAACCTCTTTATCTCCAAATAACCACTGCAACCTAGACCTTTCTGAATCTGCTTTCTGCGTTAATCTCTTGGTCTCCCTCTGTGTTTATTACCACCCATACTTCCCTCCAATACTAAACTGGTGATCCCTTGATGTCTCAGAATGTGTCCTATCAACCAATCCCTTCTTTTGGTCAAGTTGTGTCACAAATTTCTTGTCTCTCTAATTCTGTTTAGTACTTTCTCATTAATTACATGACCAACCCATCTAATCTTCAGCATTCTTCTGTAGCACCACATGTCATAGGCTTCTGTTCTCATGTTATTTAAACTGTTTATAGTCCATGTTTCCCTTCCATACAAATACTTTTAGAAAAGAGTTCCTAACGCTTAAATCTATGTTCGACTTTCACAAATTTCTCTTCTTCAGAAGTGCTTTTCTTGCCATTGCCAGTCTATATTTTATATCCTCTCTATTTCGGACATCATCTGTTATTTTGCTGCACAAATAGCAAAAATCATCTACTACTTTGTGTGTCTAGTTTCCTAATTGGATTCACTTAGCATCACATGATTTAATTCGAATACATTCCATTATCTTTGTTTCGTTTTAGTTGATGTTCATCTTATATCCTCATTTCATGACAATGTCCATTCTGTACAATTGCCCTTCCAAGCTCTTTGCCACCTCTGACGGAATTACAATGTCATCCAACACGCAAAGTTTTTATTTGTTCTCCTTGGGCTATAATTCTTGCTCCAAATTTTTCTATTCTTTCCTTTACTGCTTGCTCAATGCACAGATTGAACAACACTGGGGATAGGCTTCAACCCTATCTCACTCGCTTCTCAACCACTGCTTCCCCTTCATGCCCCTTGACTCTTATAACTGTCGTTTGGTTTCTGTACAAGTTGTATGTAGCCTTTCACTCCCTGTACTTTACCCCTACTATTTTCTGAATTTGAAAGAGACTATTCCAGTCAACATTGTCACAAGCTTTCTCCAAGTCTACAAATGCTATAAATGTAGGTTTGTCTTTCCTCAACCTGTCTTCTAAGATAAGTATTGCCTCGCGTTTTCCTAAATTTCTCCTGAATCCAAAATGATAATCCCCACAGTTGGCTACCCATTCACCTTATGCTGTACTGCTTTACCCAGTTTTAGTCAACCGTTACCCAATGCTCCTTTGAAACTCTTAACAACCTCTGGTTGACCTTTTTACAATTTATTTAGTTTTAGTCTGCAGTTCATAAGCAATAAACTGTTGTCAGAGCCCACTTCTGCCCCTGGAAATGTTTTAGAATTTAAAATCTGGTTCTTAGATCTCTGTCTAACCATTATATAAGCAATCTAAAACCTTCTGGTGTATGCTGGTTTCTTCCATGTATACAAACTTCTTTTATTATTCTTAAACCAATTGTTAGCAATGATTAAATTATTAACTGTGCAAAACTCTATCATGGTACTTACACTTTCATTTTTTTCCCTGAGTCCATTTCACTTCTTTTTCCTTCTCTTTCTCTTCTTACTATTGAGTTCCAGTCCCCCACCACAATTAAATTTTCATCCCTTTAACTATCTGAATAATTTCTTTTATCTCATCATACATTTCTTCAATCTCTTCATCTGCAGAGCTAATTAGCATGTAAACTTGTACTCTGTGGTACACATGGGGCTTTGTGCCTATCTTGGCTACAATAATGTGCTCACTATGCTGTTCATAGTTTCTTATTTATTATCAGAGCCACTCCTGCCTTACCACTGACTGACTTTGTATTTACAATCCCATATTCACCTGACGAAAAGTCCTGTTCCTCCTGCCACTTCACTAATTCCCACTATATCTAATTTCAGTCTATCCATTCCCTTTTTAATTTTTCTAACCACCTGCCTGACTAAGGACTCAAACATTCCACACTCCGATCTCAAGAATGCTAGTTTTGCTTCTCCTGATTGTAGAAGTTAGTTTCTAATCATGACTTGTTTAATTTTTGATGGCAATGATGGCTTCCGTCAGAGATCCAAATGGGGGACTATTTTTACCTTTGGAATATTTTACCCAAGAGAATGCCATCATCATTAACCATACAGTAGCACTGCACGTTCTTGGAAAAAATTACAGCTTTAGTTCCAATTGCTTTCAGCCATTTGCAGTACTAGCACAGCAAGACCGTTTTCATTGTGTTACAAGGCCAGATTAGTCAATGATCCAGACTGTTGCCCCTGCAACTAATAAAAAGGGCACTGCCCCTTTTCAGGAACCACACTTTTGTCTTTCCTCTCCACTGAACCCCTCTGTTGTGGTTTTCCTATAGGCAGTATGGCTATCTGTATTGATGCAGCAAGCAGGCCACCCCACAGATGGCAAGGTCGATGGTTCATGGCAGGGCATTGAAGGATATTGACATACAAATGTTGGTTTGGTTTATTTTAGTTTACTTATTTACACATTCCACAGATCATAACTGTGACTTCTCACTATGATGTGGGATAATTTAGATTTATAATTATAGTACACTTTCTCAAAGAAAAGTAGAGCACCACAATTTGCAAGATTTTCTTCAGCGACATTTTTCCTTTTTTATACGTGAATATTTATACTTACCTATATTGAATCTCTCTCACCGAATAAACATATTATTGCTTATCTAAAAGTTCTGTCATGAGGTAAGAATAGCTCTCTGTCAAACTGATTTTTCCAAAGCAACATAGAGGTAGCTTTTAGCTTCAAAGTAGAGTATTTTTATTTGAGTTCCATCTCCCAAATTTTCTTTTCATGCTCCAAACAGCATGGTTTCCTCTGCAGTTCACACACAACAGAGAATCTGAACAGACGTTATCAACTTCATATATTGATTTGCCACATGTTTCACTTGTTGTATGCTGTTGTGGCGTGTCCCTGTGGCTAACAGTTGAAACAGCCCATTGCATAGGGCGGTGTGATCTAACTTCTAAGTCAGTGGAATCAGTTGTTATTAGGTTGGTGCATAAATTTGTAGTGTTTTTTTTAGCATGTTGATATTTTGGTTGGCATGGGTTTTGATTGTCATTTTTTAATTGTAGTTCACTGTTGCTGTTTGAGTTTACATACTGTTATTTGGAGATAATGAATAGGGCTGTGGTCACTAGAAATGGAGTGCCAACTGGAGAAACTTGAACATTTCTGACACATTCTTCTGGGTGAGCTCAATAAAGGGGTGACAACAGTGGAGGCATCTAGAAATGACGATAATGCCATTGGACAGAGCACAACAAGAAACTTTTTTGAAGTTTTAATGAGGAACATTTTGACTTTCTGCATTTAGGAAAATGTCCGTTGTTTGATGAGGATTGTTTATACACATTAAACAAGGATCCATGTCAGTGTACCCAATAATTGGCAAATGTGATGGGTCGTGATCATTCCACCAACATTCAACATTTGCATGCAATGTGTAAGGGTCAAAAATCGATTGTACGGGTACCGCATGCTCTAAGCCAAAATCACAACAATTAGTGCCTGGCCATACGTGCATCTCTGCTTGCTTGTCATCAATTAGCTCGTGAACAACACTGACCATACTGATCCTGTATCATTACTGGTGATGAGAAATGGTGTCTTTATGGCAACATAAGGAAAAGAATGGAATGGTTGAGCTCAAACAAAGCACTAACTACCTGCACAAAGACTTATGTGCATCCAGAAAGATAATGTAATGCATCTGGTGGAACAGTGGTGGTGTAGTGTACAACGAATTGCGTCCCTGAGGGCATAGCCATCACAGCTAATATTTATTGTTAACACCTGAGACGTCTTGCAGACATAGTTCATAAACAATGACCAGGAAGACTGCAGGAAGTGATGATATTCAATACCACCCTCCCAGATGCTGCTAGACTGACAAAACATTATACAGGAATTGGCTTGGGAAGCAGTTCCGCACCCACCTTATTCATCTGATCTTGTGTCTTCAGATTTTCACCTTGTCTGTTCTCTTATTGAACAACCTTCAAGGAAGTTCCTTTCCGGATGAAAATGCACGCTGAACATGGCTCGGTAAGTTCTTTGTTTCAAAACCATGTGATTTCTACAGTCGCATAATAGAAAAGTTACCCCAGCATTGGCAGACTGTTGTAAATAGTGAAGGAGAATATATTGAATATATTATTGACGACTAAAGTCTCTTATGTGTATATCTTCTGTATATTAAACTTATGGAAGAATGCTTTGAACTTATGCACCAACATAATATATGCTTCGGCAACATTGGAGAACTGAAAGTTAGCTCAAATGCAGTTGTCTTCCGCAGTATGCGATTCATATGCTTGATTATGTTTTTAACTTCTGTCATGCCAGTGTCTTACAGCTTCATCTTTATCTACTTCACTTTCGTTCTCACCCTATCCACTAAGTCTACCTTGACCTGGGGTTCGGGGTGACTTTTCCGAACTCTCCCCATTTTTAACCTCACCAGTCCTTTTCCTTTGACCTTACTCCTTTCCCTTCAACCCTTCAGCCAGAAAGACTAGTGCGTCCAAATGCTTGCAAATTTCAATACCTTTATATGTGTGGTCTCCTTATTTATTTATTGATTTTTTTTCCATGGATCATCTCAGGCAATGATATTGGATTTACATCATAATACAATGAAAATAAATAGCAAAAAATACACACAATATAAAGTATGCTTTATGAGGATAGGATAGATTATTGGACATGGCGTAGGTGGAAGACCCATCCCACCATTTCCTGAAATTGTTTAGGAAAACCAAATAAAACATAAATTAGGATGGTCAGATAGAACAAACTCCATCCTCCCAAGTGTGAAGTCTGTCTCTTAACTGCACTGCTCCTTTCAGCTCATTCCTACTGTACAATATTCTTTGACATTAACACAGTTTTGCTCTTCATTGCAGCACACATTAAGGTCATCCAGTGGTGACTCCAGAACCATAAACTTGCTGCTAGCCCCTTATGTTAAATCCAGTCCATTTGGATAACTGACTCCAGGCCCATAAACAGGATAACTGACTCCAGGCTCATAAACAGGCCACTATTTCTCATGCACATTTTTATGCCCTCTCGTGTCCATGTGATAAACTGAATCAGCATCCCCCTCCCTATGATGAGTGAGATGCTGAACTCAGGAGACATAACTATCACACACTACAGGTCTGTTAGTACAGATTTAGTTGACATTGAGTCAAAGGCTTCCCCAAACCCAATAAATAAAGATAATTCATTCTAATAGTTCAGCAGAACAATTTTGTTCACAGTTTGAACTTGAATATGCCAGTTTGTCCCTCTGCCTGATTAAAATCCATTGTTTTCCTTATACGGTCGATAATAATTGCAGTGAATATCTTATAGATTCCAGGTAGGAGAATAGTACTGTCCATCTGCTTTACTGTGAAGTGTAATAATGACAGTATTGTTCCTGTTTTGGGGGATTTCCTATCTCCACAGAAGTTCAAACAAGTTCTTTTTGTTGTATTTTGCTTCAAACTTTGATCATTTCAATGAAAAAGCATCAACTGCACACAGATACATTTCCTTCCATCATACGTGGAATCGCAACACACATATAGGTCTGCAAGGGAGAGCGGTGCAGAGGTTTGTGGTGGTGGTAAGAGGGAGCACTTACCGCCTCCCTCTAGAATCTTGAGTTCAGCATTTAATATATTACACATTTATAGAAATGATTTCCCTTGATTCTGCTAAACCTCTCTCATTCAGCTAATTGAAGCATCACTTGACGAATTGTAGTGAGACATCAATTTTTGCAGACGCCCATAAGCTACAGACTTCATCTGGCATTAGCTTCAGAATGTCATTATAAGCTATATACCTATGTGTGTGTATGAGTCACCCCTGAATTATACAAATGAAGAGGTCACAATGATTCAAGCCTAAGCCTCATTGTCTTGAAAAATGAGATTTCGCTGCAGTGAGCTATACTCAGTATAGCTAGTGCATCTATGGGTGATGTGAATTGTTGATTTTTCAACAGACGGTAAGTAGTCATTCTTCCCGCACTCCACTGAAAAAGGATAGAAACCCTAATATGCAGTACAATGGGATGTACACTATGCCACACACTTCACAGAGGTTTGCAGAATATAGGTGTAGATGTTGATGTGACAAAACATGCAATGTTCCAGCTTATTTAGGATTCTTCACCTTCTCCTCCAAGTATCTGAGCATCTGTTCTCTGTATTTATTCTTATATTCTTCAGATCATTATATAATTTTCTGAGTGAGTTTTACAGCAAATTTCTGTCTGGCATTTCCATGTTCAGAATTTTGATCTATTCCTTCATGAAAGTAAATTTCTTTCAAGTCCCTGCTAAATACTGCTAGCCAATTGCTGTAATGCTTAATTCGTAAACACAGTTTAGTATTTTCTTTGCAATCCTGTTTTCATCCATTTATGAGATCATAAAATTGCAATATCCGCTTCTCGACTGAATTTATGTTTTTCCCTTCTGAAGCTCAACATACTTTATGTGATTTCTTTTTCACCAATACTCCATTATACATGTTCATATACAAATATTTCTTGGAAATTTTTCTTATTTTGCTGTGAAACTGTGTTTCTAATAACATAGTAAATTTCTCTAGTCTTATCAAAAATGGACATATGATTTTTAACATTATTGTTGTTGCATGTTCAAAGTGACATAATAAGGAGCTTCCAAGAGTCAATTGTGGCAGAAATCAATCACACACACACACACACACACACACACACACACACACACACACACACACACACACGTACGTTACAGAGTGTGTGACATTCTTAGTAAATTTAGTAATGAAGGAAGGAGAAATCTCAAAATGCTTAAAGGGGAGCAAAACAACAGTCAACATTTGGAGAAGGGGATGTAGGAAAAAAGAAACCAAATACTAATAACTATTACAATTATTCACTTTCAAACAGTAGAAACAGACATTAGGAATAGAACAACAAGCTTCACAGAAAAAGAAAACATATTAAACGAATCACAGCAGGGTTCAAATATGGTAGATTTACTAAGAGAGCTGTGACAAGTTTCATAGCTGGGGCCATGGATGATCACAGGAAAGTGTTTATATTTTTCAACTGTATCTGTCATATCATTCTTCTATAGAAACATCACTACTGGGCCAAAGGAGGCAGACGATCAGGTTTCAGTGCCAGGACTTCTGCTCTACATGTAGTATATTAATGACATGCTCACTACAGTAAACGGAAAGCTGATAATGTGTGTTGGTGATGCAATTCTACTAGTGTGTAGTGACTCAGTAAAGGAAAGCCAATGAGGCCATGAAAGTGACAACAATATTCATAAATAGAAAGAAAACACAGTACACAAAATTTCAGGCAAACGGAACTGACAACACAGAGATTTTACAGCTGGCTTTGGAGTTTCTGACCTAGAAGTGGACTGTAGTAGGTTCCTGCGAACAGAGCTCGATAAATTCTCACACAAGAAAACCACACTGCAAGATCTCAAAATTACATTTTTGTTAAATAAAATGCCTTATACAATGGATGCAGAAACTTTATTTATAATGTACTGTGGAATTATTTTCCCATACATATTGTACTCTACATCAATACTGGGATGAGTGGCAGAACCTAACTGAACCGTGTGTGTGTGTGTGTGTGTGTGTGTGACACACTATTTCTCTTTTTAGTGATAAACTGTGCACTACCATTAAACAGAGATATTTCCATGAACACAGAACAAGAGACAATTTCCAACTAACACCATAAAATAGTGAACAGAACTGTACAAATGCAGGAAGATTAATTTACCACAGATGGTCACGCAGCACTGATATTAAAATAACTAAGCTCCTTAACAAATCAACTGAAAGATCATCTCATCTCTGAATAAAGAAGTACACCTGAAGGCAAATTCAGAGAATACTCAAATTTAAAATAGAGGCTATAAATATCTTTCTTTTTTGTCACATACTCTAGGTGCTAGCTAAGTGTTAGTATTTTTATTTTAGTTATGTATTTTTGCAAGAATTATCCGGCATTATTTGTTTCTGTATTATAATATTTATGCTGTGTTTATCTGTTTCATTAATAAAGGAAAACTAACATTGTGCAGAGTGTATAAAGGTAGATCTGTAGTAGGCATTGTGCTGCCATTAATGAAGAACTAGTATAGTTTGAGAGGAACATCTGTTTTATCTCATGTGCTATATATTACTGTAAATTTTCTCATAAAATATTTCTTAAAGTTACATAAAATGCACTTCTTAGTGTTTACATTTTTTTATGTTGGCTATTAGTCTCGTCTGTGTGAAGATTAACATTTTATTAATTCAAAATGGTTTCTGTATCTTTTCTATAAGAAAAAGTAACTAACTGTGTCTATAAAACGGTGACTGCCAATCAATTTCCACTTATGAACACTTTTCACTCCTTCACTCCCTAACAAAGTGATTACGCGACAGAAAATGGAATTATGGCCCAAAGCAGTCATGGTTGGGTGTTCATCAGTCTTGCTTCGATGAGGATTTGATGGCTTCCATGAAGTCACAGATGACGTCCTGGTACGGTTAAAAATACCAGAAGGTATCGTGCTGCCAAGGAGTTTGTACATACAAAAATGATAAAATTGAGATGCTGTTCGTCATGTTATTTCTTATTCGCAGCGATGAGTGATTTGTTGTTTGGTTACCCACATAACAACATTTAAATGTGCATAATGTGTCGCTCTTTGCGTGTTGCCTGTCTTACCTCGCCAATCTCTCCAGAACCATTCTGATCCAAAACTGGGAACAGAAAAAACGCCCCAGTGAATGAATATTCCAAATTTCGCATCGTCATACCAGTTAGGTAGCGGCCTAGTATCTAGGCTGTGCCATGTAGGATCGTATTTGTTGGAGACAATTTGCCCATCTGCTAATACAAATGTTAAGCTCACCGAGAACACTATTCGAAATATAAACCACGCCATCTCCGCGTGCTGACTAATAAGTCAACAAACAACCGAACGCTACTGCCAAGGAAGGCAACTGCCAGTGATAAGGCTTAGGTCATGGTTCCCACCAACTTCTGACTATGCATTGTTTGCGTTCGGAATAGCGTCTGCGTCAAGTAGTAGTAATTGTTATGTTCCGGCTTATGACAGACATTGGTCACGTGCCCATGACCACAAATTCGTAACTGCATGCCATCCACCTTTCAGAAAACAATGTTATCAATATTTATTCGTGTAAATTCGGTTTGTACTTCTGAAATATATTTCTGGGAACCCGATCGTAAACTCGTGAATTTATGCTACTACTTCTCAAAGAAAAAAATACATATGTTAAATCTTTCTAGCTATATGCTTCAACATATTCACTATTACACTTCTGTAATCATAGAACTCTATTAAACAGAACAAATGTAACATGAAAGTGTATTGTGTTTCGTACAGATTAAGAAATCCATAATTCAACGAGGTGAACTTTGCATTTATCGCCTCAAACTGCCACTGGGCAAGCAGAGAAAGAGATAATGTTACAAAAACAAAGATCGAAATGTTTTGTGGACGGATCAAAGATCTCTATTCTGTTTTATTCGGTCTTCGACCAAATGACTGGAGACAAAGTGGTTACCACAGTCTGTTATTATGTTAGATTGTCGTGATTATTCTAAAGTCCTCATGGAAATCACTAGTACGGATATAAACTATCTTTGTCCGAGAATAGAAAGGAAAAAAAAAGACAGAGAGAAAGAGAGAACTGCGCGTTTAAGCGATCGGTTTTCTCCGTAGTTGAACTGAGTAAACCGATAGGTAGCGCTACGGTCACGCTATCGTGGTCCCTTGCACTTGAATCCATCCCTCGGATCCCCGGACTACCGAGCGAACCGACATGTCTCCGCGATGACGCAGTGGTTTGTTAGTGTTGGGAATCATTTTTGACGATAAATTAAAGCATCAATTTAAGAAAACAGTTTAGGTCCTTCAGATTTAAGAAATGTGTCTCCTTCTATAGACTAATATGCACACAGGCAGAAAATTCACTCGAAAAGCTCGCAACACCAAATGAATGCTGTTGCTGAAAGGAAGGTGTTGGAATGCAATTGATACAAATTCCGGTTTCCCGGTTTGAACGAAACTATGATGAATTAAAAGGGGCTAGCGTGTGGTACTGGAGCCACTACTGAAATTTTGGTTGTGGTGAGAGACGGATGTGAAGCTTAGCCCGAACTGAATCGATCACTGCAAAAAGTTCATGACTCAACTATTTTAGAAAATAGACTTACATAGGAACTATGTGATGAATAGTAGCCAGATTATTCCATGTAAGAAGGGAAGTTATCAACCTTCAAATGGCGTCACTATCAGAGCTCGATATCTTCACTCCATGTAGGAAGATCATGAATCATTGACTTGTGGGGTTTTTGCAATAATGAAATGTAACAATCTGGTTAGTGGTTCACCACAGAATGCCCAAAATATTTATAGGCTGAACTTTGACTACATGAAAGATTTACTGTTACAAAATATTCCGGTTTCAGGATATCTTTTATTTGAAAAATACATGGGGTAAAGTTTTTGACATATATAATACGAAAAGTAACCACTCATTCTTTTAAAGCTACCATGAAGGCGAAGTGAAGAAATGTGGAAATGAAAGGTGCTCATTTTTACAGGGTCGTTTTATTTACCATGTACAAACTCTAGGGACTGATCGATGAGAGAATACAGAACAAAAATGTTCTGATGAACTTATGTCAAAAATGCATCGTTTCCATGCTAAAGACCATTTATTCAATCATACATTCTTACAGAGACTGCGGTCTAATATGCGCTGTACCATGTAGCCCAATTACAGTATGTGCTGAAAATGGTTTCCATGTGCCTCAATGCAAACATGTATGCGCCATAACATGTTCTGTCTCACGTTCACATTGGCCAGGCTTCATCCAAACAGTGTCAAAGGTGGCATGAATTATGCTCTTCCAGTGTCTCTAAGCCTGGAATGGGATCTGCATACACAATACTTTTGAGATGGCCCCATAATCAGAAGGTGCACAAGTTGAGATCTGGTGAATGAGCAGGACATGCAACTGGATCCAATCATCAGATCCACCAACCAGGAAGATACGATTGAGATGCGTCCAGACGTTAATGGCGAAGTGCCCCAGAGCATCATCAGGCACGAGTCACAGAACCCTTCGAATCATCAATGGTACTGATTTCAGGAGGGGATGCAAAGTCACATATGAGAAACGCCTACAGTAACGGTCTGTTAGGCGAAGTGTCAGGAAGACTGGTCCCAAAATACAGTCACCAATTATTCTACCCACACATTCCAGCTGCACCGATGCTGTTGATTCACTGTCACCATACCATGGTAGTTCTGCATACTATCCCACAGGTGATTGTTATTAAAATTGGAGTTACCTCTTCGTGCAACAGTGGCCTCATCTGTGAATAGGATGGATGACAGCTGCGCGGGTTTAGCCGAGCGGTCTAAGGCGCTGCAGTCATGGACTATGCGGCTGGTCGCGGCAGAGGTTCAAGTCCTCCCTCGGGCATGGGTGTGTGTGTTTGTCCTTAGGATAATTTAGATTAAGTAGTGTGTAAGCTTAGGGACTGATGACCTTAGCCGTTAAGTCCCATAAGATTTCACACACATTTGAACATTTGATGGATGACACAAATCCCAGAATTGTGGTGGTCTGGTGAAGAAACCAGTGACAAAACTGCTTGTGATGTGGAAAGTCTGTCGCCAGTAAGCCCTGCATACACTTTAAGTGATAAGGGTAGTCAGAGAATGTTTCACATGGTCGTTTAGCTTACCCTGCACTGGTAGGCAAACTGTCTGGTACTGACACAGTGGCTGCCTACCTCTGTGTCAATCACATTTTCGTTGAAGTATGGTTCTGAACATTTTGAGTCAATTCTTCATGATCTCCTACCTCCTGAAACGAACCTGTCTCAGACACATGGTGAAACACTGTTGCGAACATTGGATGCTGTGATTCACCATGTTGGCAGTATCTCAACTCGAATACAGAACAATTGTGTGCAACTCTGTATTACATCCACTACAAGGTGAGTCAGCAAGAGAAGTGAACACAACATTACCAATTACTACAGCAGAACAGGGCGCTAGGGCTTGACATATGAGGAACAGTACCACTCTCTAGTAGGAAACCATACATACTGAACTGTGGCTGCATGGTACAGTGCATGTTAGACCATAGTCACTGTAACAATGTATGATTGAATTAATGATCTCTAGCATGGAAACTATGTATTTCCAGACATAAGTTCATTAGTTTATTTTGTTCCATATCCTCTCATTGATCAATCACTAGAGTTTTTACATGGTGGAAAATCCACCCTTTACACCATTAAATTCAAAAGCTGCTCCAAAAAGATGTGCATGAGCGTCACCTGTTCTCCAGTGGCTGTGATGGTTAGAAAAAGAATAACATAATGATTCACTTTGGTTTAACACTTTATCAGCTGGAACACAGAAGAAGTTGAAAATTAAAGCCATATAAATGGGCATAATATTCTACCAAATGATAAAGACGGAACTATAAAGAAGTTGATGAGCCATCCTGACAGGACATATATGATTGAAGGGTATGCCATAATAATCAAAAAAGCGTCAAGTTATAGTCAGTGAAAAGTGTTGACCATGCTGCAATATTATAATTTAAAAATTTGGTCATCTGTCAGCTTTAAAAAAGTCTGTCTCTCTATGAATCAAGTTTGGGAAAGTTTCCTAACATAATTTTTTTTTCCTTTGTAAATTGATAAGTTTTGAGTATTATGCATAGCATCCTGGGTAAGTGAGAAAACAGCAGTTGTAGTGATTCGAGAATTTCTGTGTAAATTCTAGAACCACTCAGCCTTCTACCGTCTTGAACACACGATATTCTACATATGAGTGTGGGATGGTAGAATCCTACCTACTGTGCGTCACATGTTTGTGTGTGCAGGTTTAAAATCAGTCGCAGGAAGAAAGTAGATGTGGCAGACAAATGGCACCGACAAGTACATGTCAGGCAATCCATAGATGTTTTAGTGAGTGTGTAAGGAAGAACCATGGAATTTATATGCAGCTCTGTGCTTATTGTGTCATTGACTATTGTTATTAAAACAAGGACAGTTGAAAAAGACCTCTTGAAAACTCTCGACATAAGCTTGCTATAGGCAAGGCTTATTTCCTGATTCATGTCAAGAAAAGTTATGGTATCTAAGCCAACTTTCTTTTAACTGTAATTTAATTTGTTTCTGATGTTCGACTGTGCGAGGGACTTACCAGAAGTTACATATTTATGTGGGAAGTGAGAGTTTTATTGTGTATGGAGAGCAAATATATGGTTAACTGACGAAAAGTAAAGTTTGTATGTTTTCTTATTTAATAAGTAGGATGAGTCTAAATGCTCCCGCACTTAGCGTTATTTGACAGAGAAGAAGTCAAGAGAGTTTCCAGCAGCTGACTAGCCAATAAAGGAGAGTGGCTGCAAGTTCCATGTAAGTCACCTCGTAAAGAAGTGGGGGAATTAACCGATATAACCCTGATTCACACTCACACTTTAAGTCGTTAGAACTTTAGAAAGTGGCGACCTGGGTGAAAGGACCGAGAAAACAGGAACTTTAAGACAAAAACGAGAGTAGAAACTGTTACGTGTTGCCATAGCTACCAAACATAATAAGACAAGGGAATTACTCTGAGAAATTGGAATATGTTCAAGTATCCAGTGGAGCAAAATTTAAATGGAAAAACGATGAAGAAATGAAAAATTCACAACGATAAAACAGCAAAGATGATTTCGACGTATTTGTCTAAGAAGATATACGCATAGAATGCTTCAACCAAGAAGATCTAGTGCAGGGACTATACAGCTCTCACACACATTGTGGGGATGCAGATGCGGAAACCAACGTACATCCGACGTCGCTGACACCAGCTGCTGTTCACCGGTGCTGACCTGCCTCCACATCCACTCCCCTATGCAACGCGAATTCTACACCGGTTGAGCGTGAAACAAAAGTTGATTACTTTAATATGAAGTGGTACAAGATACCGTATACTGAACTTTTATTGTGTAATTATCATATTTAAAGTTAGTTTTAAATGCTTACAAGAGCTAAGGCATATTAAAAAAAATGGTTCAAATGGCTCTGAGCACTATGGGACTTAACATCTTAGGTCATCAGTCCCCTAGAACTTAGAACTACTTAAACCTAACTAACCTAAGGACATCACACACATCCATGCCCGAGGCAGGATTCGAACCTGCGACCATAGCAGTCGCGCGGTTCCGGATTGAGCGCCTAGAACCGCGAGACCACCGCGACCGGCTAAGGCATATTAAAGTATGGAAAATATGCAACAGGTTTGGGAGACTCAAGACCCAGCTATGGCCATGAAAACTGGCAAAGAAGTGCCTGACTGGGCTGAACTGATAAATTTAATCAAAGCACAGAGACTTAAGTTAAACTCAGTAAGTTCTCTATTAAATACCAAGAGTGAAGAATATATAATATTGAAACGACAAATTTATGTTTGTTAAACGCCAAAGTTGACACTCAAAGCAAATAATTGAGTAACCTATGTAAGGTGTGAGTGCTTTGAAGACTGAGTTCGATGCTATAGGTAATAAAGTAGAGAATTTAAAAGTAGATTTAAAGAACTAGTTGACGAATTCTTTGACCACTCATATAAATCACATCTTTACTGATCTTAGTCAGCAACAGAATGACACTTTTCAGGATTTATCGAAAAGGTTAGAACTTAACATTGAGACCAAATGTAATAATGTATAATATGAACTTATTGAAAAGTTGGGATCTTTTGAAAACGTGTACAATATTAAGTATGATGATGCAAGGCAGGGGTTGAATATTTTGAAAGAGAGTGTAGATAACAAGAATGAATTAATGCCAGTCATTCAGTCGCAAATTACAGGTGTAAATACACGGTTAGGTAATGTAGAAAGAAATTTCAAAGAGAAAATAACTAACTCTAATATTATAAATGTAATTAGTTTGGAAGAACAATTTGGAGAAATTATAGATCGAAAGGTTACCAAGAGAATAACAACCAGAAACGTATCGCCTGTTTCTTCTTCCGAACTCAATGATACCAGGAAGGGTATGGACGACCTGTGGAGAGAAATTAAGCTTATCCAAGATAAAGCAGAATAAAGGGTAACTTCACCTAATGTTGTATTAACTAGAGAAGCTAATTCAGGGTTATCTAGACAATTCCCTAAATTAAAGCCAGACAGAGTGGTACATCCGACCCATTTCTTAAAAAGATTTAACCAAGCTTTACCAAAAAATTGGGAAGATTCCAAGAAGATCGAATTTGCTGTGGGCTACCATGTAGGGGAAGGCTCAGAATAGGGAACAGTAAATATTGAGAATTTTTCCTCTTGGGGAGACTTTCAAAAGAAATTTAAAGAGAAGTACTGGTCTGCCAGTGCTCAAGAAAAGTTGATATCAGAGCTATGTAACCCAAAATATTGTAATAATACTTGGGGTACTATGAGGAAATATTTCGATTGGCATTTAACATGAGGAAAGTATTTAGAGTAGACAGTGGAAGAAGAAGGATTAGTACATATTTTAATTAGATGATTGCCAAGCTGTGTGAGAAAAGACATCTTGTGTAGTGGTTAGAAAACTGTAGAAGAGTTGTCTTTTGTTGATGCACTTGATGTAATAAATAAATACTACAATGAAACTTAACACCAAACTGAAAGCTCGAACTATAAAAGAAATAGCGGAAATAATTTAAAAAATCATGAGGCAAACTTAGCAAAAGTACACCAGTATAGTAAGAAAAGTTGTAATGGCATTTATCAAAAGAAACATCCACCTTCAAATTTAGACCTGGTAACTTCTCAAGAATTTGTACTGAGTAACAAAGGATGTAAAATTGTATACCCCCAGGGTTGTTAACATTCTGAGTTAACGGGCAGAGTAACGACCTTCAGATCCCAAGTAGTTTTCGGTGTTTCTTCCAAAATAGTTTTCCTGCACCAAATTCCTTTAAAATCTTAAACTATTCTGTCATCTATCCCCCAGGGACATTAACATTCTGAGTTAATGGGCGGAGTAACGACTGTCAGATGCTGAGTTGTTTTTGGGGTTTTTTCCAAAATAGTTTTCCTGCACCAAATTCCTTTAAAATCTAGAAATATTCTGTAATATTTTTGCTTAGAAAACCGGATATGACCATTAAATAGAGAACTACTTAAGAGAATCACAGAAAGAAGTGATATTTAGACGAAATAAACTGAATAGAGTATTATGTTTGTGGAAAATATAAATGATGTGACTAGCTGAAGAACTGTTATACTATAGTGTATAGATTTTCTATTTGGTATAGAGAATTTTATACTTTTAATGAGATGTGGTATAGATGGGAGGGTTTGTATAAATTTTGAAACGGGTGGGTATTGTAGCTGAAAGCAGGATTTACTAGAAAAGATAAATCGTGACTAATATAAAACATACATCACACCTTTAAAACAACCCCCACAAACAAGTGTACCTGATTTTTCATCATTTTCTGTGTCCATAAGGTTACTAGGATTTCCTTCAGGGACCTCAAAGGGTTAAATTGGGACAAGTCTGTTCTGCAGGAGATGATTTATCACCAGACCTCCTCTGGCATCTCACTCAAGTAACTGAGGGGTAGGGATGGAAGGAAACGGGGGTTGAAATAGCTTCCTGTCTTTGGGGCTACATTCATCCACATCTATTTTTTCTTTTCTTACTTCTTATTTAAGGACCTGTCTACTTTTCCCCTCTTTTCATATTCACGAACTTCTATCGCTGAAGTCCTTCCTTATTTCCATGTTTACTAGTAATCTAAATCTTATCTTTATATAAGAAGGCCGAAAAATCAGACTACATGAACACACATCCACATATACACAAATATACACTTCTATACAAACATTAAATTCCATAGGACAAAGCCTGTCACGATGTGAGAACTGCCAGGTGTGTTAGGGGAAAATGTGTGTACATATGGGAATATGCACCCATATATAGGAAGCTATGGCGGTTCTACATCGAATAAATAAGATTGGGAGCACATAAAAAAAAAACAGTGGCAGTTCTAAATAGAGATTAGAATGGGCACAATGAACTCATGCCCAAAGAGAGACAAAAGCATATAAGTTTATGGAACAAAAACGATACATAACAGACAACTATAAAGTATTAATGAGTAATGGATAAATAAGAAAGAGGCGTGAGCAAAGAAATAAAACCAAAGTAGGAAAGGAATCAGTCATGTTGATCATTAAGAAACGTCAGTGTAATAAGTACTCTGATAAATTGAAGGATAGTGGGATGTAAATAGTATATGTAGACATAGTATCTATTGAAAATATAGAAGTTGATAAGTAGAGGAGGACTCTAGGGAGTAAATGATATATTAAAGAATGAATGCGAAGTTTAAAATAGATTTGTATCTTTACCACAAGATGGTACACATAGAAATGTCTACTAGGGTAATGAGCCATGAGGCCTACTCAGACAGGATAGGGGGGCATACCCGGCATTCACTAAGTATAAAGGGCAGGTATACATACATGGAGATAGGACGATCTGTGGCCTAAAAAATAGGTATGTTTTGAAAGGGGCATACCTACCAGAATGGGAAGAGGAAGTGCTCCCATAAAGTCAATCGACAAACAAGGAATAGGTTCTGATCCTAGGAGAAGGGGACATTATTGTGACAAAAGTCACAAATTTTATAGGGAATATTCCAGGAAGTGTGAATTCTATGAAAGACTAGCGTTATTAGGTTTCGTGGAAATAAACGAGTGTCGAAAGAACACTTTCATTCGTCCACAGTTCCTCCAAGCTACAAATAATGAAAATAGTGCATACTAGAAAGTACAAAAGACAAGAACAGAAAATAGATTACTCATTTGTCATAAACACCTGAAGCTTACGATTGGAAAAACAAAGGGAAATAAAGAAGAGAAAAAGAATCCTCATAATTCCTCAATATTAGAAAAGCTGACTAAAATCACGAGTAAACGCTAATGCATCAATAACAAAGTAAAATAAGAAAAGAGTAGAGAAACAATACGTGAAAGATTGTTCAAGAGAGGACAGAGAATTGTTATTGAAAGGAAAGATATGTATATAAACATATGTAAGAAATGTATACTGTTAAGATATGAAATGTTGTTATGAGTGATATTTTTACATAATGATTATGTATAAAATATCGCCTATTCGATCTGAGTGGGGGGGGAGAGGATATGTAGTGATTCGTGAATTTCTGTGTAAATTCTAGAACCACTCAGCCTTCTACCATCACAAACACACGATATTCTGGATATGAGTGTGGGATGGTAGAATTCTACCTACTGCGAGTCACATGTTTGTGTGTGCAAGTTTAAAATCAGTCGTGGGAAGAAAGTAGACGCCGCAGACGAACGGCACCGACAAGTACATGTTAGGCAATCCATTGATGTTTTAGTGAGTGTGTAAGGAAGAACCATGGAGTTTATATGCAGCTCTGTGCTTATTGTGTCATTGACTATTGTTGTGGACAGTTGAAAAACAACTCTTGCAAACTCTTGACGTAAGCCTGCTATAGGCAAGACTTATTTTCTGATTCATGTAAAGAAAAGTTGTGGTATCTAAGCCAACTTTCTTTTAACTGTAATTTAATTTGTTTCTGATGTTAGACTGTACTGGGGACTTACCAGTGGTTGCATATTTTTGCGGAAAGTGAGGGTTTTATTGTGTATGGTGAGCAAATACATGATTAATTGATGAAAAGTAAAGTTTGTATGTCTTTTTATTTCATAAGTAGAATGAGTCTGAAAATTCCTGCACCTAGCGTTATTCCACGGAGAAGAAGTCAAGAGAGTTTCCAGCAGCTGGCTAGCCAGTAAAAAAGAGTAGCTGCAAGTTCCAAGTAAGTCATCTTGTGAAGAAGTGGAAGGTGTTTTGGGGGAATAAACCGATATAACCCAGAGTCACACTCCATTAGACAGTTCATTGACGGTGCTGTGACAGAGGTATTTCAGTTGCTTTGGAGCTTCTCTATGGATCCTGTACTCCCCAGTGAGTTTCCATATACTGAAAAACAGGTGCTCATCAGTGCCAAAAATATACAAGATATATTGAAAGCGAAAATATATATTTCAGTACAGTGTATGGAATTTGGAGCAATTGCAAGAACGGCCAACAGTGGGGAAGGTGGAGGGGGGACACAAAATGATGATGAAGAAGATTAACTTATGTTATTGTGTTTTGCGTTGTTATAGGAACCACAGCTACAGGTCAAAAAGCGAATAAAATAGCAATAGTGTCCTTTGAGTTTGCAGTTCACCATACTTACTGATTTTGTAATAAAATCTATATTTTTCTAAATATGACAATCATTTATTATAACAAATATTTGTTCACTGGAGAAATTTTATGAGTCAGCAGTTTTTAAATTTACTTTTATGCTAAACTATAAATTAGAAAACAAAAATACGCAATGCTACACAATCCTTGGAGACACTGTAATAACAAATTCACAAATAGTTTATGTGGTAGAAAGTTTTTGTCTTCTGTAAAATTTAATTTTTGTGACTCATGACCTTTTTGAAATGATCAATTCAGTTACAGGGTAGGTTTGGTGGTGATACTTTTTTGATTGTGGGTTGGCGAAACCAACAAACGTGGTACAAGATTGACCTGTTGCATTTCCTGTTCGCATTGTGTGTAACGCATTGTGCTATGTTTGACGAACATTTCATCATAAAAACTAAAGTTGCTTCATAAATTCACAGAATTTATGTTAGATCATGGACATGTTCCAGGTGAATATTTTGATGCATATCACATGAATTATGAAAAATGCAAAGGGGAGGGGGTCTAGAACGTAACTTTACCTTACAAGAAATTGTTGTAGCAACAGAACGGAATGTAGATGGAAATATTCATCTATTTTGCAGTTTTTGATAAGGGCATGTTTTGAGAAGGTAGCCTTTATTTGTTTCTGAGTTCTGTGTGAAGGGATCTGTAAATGAATTTGCAGCTGAAAGTCTCATAATTCAGGTTCATTTCTAATCCAAACAGCTCTATGATGTTTCCTGTGCCTATACTTTCTTTAAAATTATAGTTAACTGGTGGCACTTTACTGCAGTGTTGAATATTTTCCTCGTGAGAAACTTGTTCCGATTGCTGTGCTGTATTCTGTACTGATACCTTACACACGTGGGTTGAATAGTTATGTCAATGTAATTTTCACAGATTAATCCTAGAATAGTCGGGCAAAAAACAGTTTCAAGAACGGGCATGCTGGGTCTGTGGGACCCAATAAATAAAACACTTATAACAGGTTACGGTATATTCACATTAAATGACACATTTTTTATTTTGTTCAGGTACTACTAAATGCCATATTTATATTATTTTAGCTCCCAGAATTATACAATAATAATACTTCTTTGCAGTACTAAATGTAAGTAAACTGGAAATACAAGAAAATTTGATTGAAGTACGACTGTAAATGAGAATGAGTTGCAGAACAAAGAAGCAAGAATGTTGAACTTTCATTATTTAAATGGAATTAAAAACAGTCGCCACAAACCATTTCAGCAAGCGCCATGCATAACCACACCTTGCAAGCTTTGCAAAAGTGTTTAGTTTTGCTGTCCTTGCATTTGTAACATCTTCCCTTTTTTCCTGGTTGTGATTCTTCAACCATTTTTTGTTCTTTGGTACCAGAGAGGTTGGAGACAAGCCTGCAAATTTCGCGCTGGAGGTTTGGCGCACATTGCATGCATTGTCAAATATGATAATTGAAAGACTTTCCTATGTTTCTGAGACATTCTCTTTTAAATGAAATGTTTTTGTTTGCGTTTAGTACAATGCAGCCATTGACAGCTGCAGTACTCAACAACTGTAACAAAGAGACAGAGAGACCACTGTCTTGTTCCTCTAGCAACAGTACATTCAACACATATAACATCAAGGAATCTACACCACCCTTTGTTTTGTTGTAGTATGTTATTATACTTAGTTTCTTCCTTTTGCCACTGAACATGCACCTGCCTCTATATGGAACGAGCATTTCGTCCAAAGTAACGTTTTCTGATGGAGCAAAATATGCATTGCAGTCGGAGACAAATATATCAAGAATGGATCTTATGACATCAAGATTATCTTGTGCTTTTTTTCTTTCATTGTCAAATCTGACATAATGAGTCAAAAATCTGAATCTTTTCAGTGACATACTACGTCAAAAGATTTCTTTCCTGATACCATCTGTACTCCAGAAGTCTTCAATATTCATTTTACCCCATGTAGTGTTCCAGGTAAGTCTCTCCCTTTCCAAGCATTAATCCCGACTTGCGGGATAGGAAATAAGACGCTTAAAGTAGTAAATAAGTTTTGCTATTTGGGGAGCAAAATAACTGATAATGGTCGAAGTAGAGAGGATATAAAATGTAGACTGGCAATGGCAAGGAAAGCGTTTCTGAAGAAGAGAAATTTGTTAACATTGAGTATAGATTTAAGTGTCACGAAGTCTTTTCTGAAAGTATTTGTATGGAGTGTAGCCATGTATTGAAGTGAAACGTGGACGATAAATAGTTTGGACAAGAAGAGGATAGAAGCTTTCGAAATGTGGTGCTACAGAAGAATGCTGAAGATCAGATGGGTAGATGACATAACTAATGTGGTGGTACTGAATAGAATTGGGGAGAAGAGAAATTTCTGGTACAACCTGACTAGAAGAAGGGATCGGTTGGTAGGACATATTCTGAGGCATAAAGAGACCACCAATTTAGTATTGGAGGGCAGCGTGGAGGGTAAAAATCGTAGAGGAAGACCAAGAGATGAATACACTAAACAGATTCAGAAGGATGTAGGTTGCAGTAGGTACTGGAAGATGAAGAAGCTTGCACAAGATAGAGTAGCGTGGAGAGCTGCATCAAACCAGTCTCTGGACTGAAGACCACAACAACAACAACAGCGGAGTCTGCTGTCATGGTTAACCAGACTTGGCATATTAATTTTAAGGGGTGGCCGAATGCCATTCCTGTCGATACCCCATACCCCCCACCCCCCCATCGGCATGGAGTGTGTGTATCCCAACTGTCTGTATCGAGTGTGATCCATGGAATAGTGCAAACGTGATGCAAATCTTTGCGAGTTGTGTAACTGAGGCAGAACGTGGGGACCAAGCCGGTATTCACTTAAAGGGATGTGGAAAACCGCCTAAAAACCACATCAAGGCTGGCCAGCACACTGGTCCTCATTGTTCGTCTGCCAGACGGATTCGATCCGGGGCCGGTGGGCCTACCCAAGTCCAGGAAGCAGGGCGTTAGTGCTCTTGGCTACCTTGGCGGGTTAATGTTCCAGTTAAGTAAAGTAGGCCAAAATATGCCTTCAGTTCATCAAAACTTGCAGGCCTAGCCATGTTTGGATCATTTGTATATTTTTTTCGAACTCACTTAATACGTATATTGGTTAATTGAAGAACTAAATCAATCAATGGGTTGCTAAAACATAACTGCCATGATTCTAACACTGAATGAACATCTATTGCAGTTCGAATGCATTGTATTAATGTTGTGACGTCTTGTTCGAACACTTCGTGCGAGACAAGTTTTTCTCCATTTAGTAGCTCCGTTTTTTCCTTTATAAATCCGCATAAGTGGCGTATCTGAGTCATTTATGGGAGATGTACTTGAATCAATAACAGTAGGTGCATCGGTGCTGGCAGAAAGCTGAACACCTTCCACTTCATCATCACTTATTTCGCTATTACTGTCATGATCACTGTTTGTTTCGAAGTCTAGGTCCATGTTAGAAACAGTCATACAAAAACTTTGTAAATTTCACTGATGAAAGATTTTTTCTTGCCTTTGAAATTGCAAACTATTGACAATGATGATTCAGTTTTAGGATATCACAAATAGTTCGCAAAGTAACTCAGTGATAGTCTTATACCAAAATAAAAATGGGATCTCACTGGCAGAAATTAGTATTGTAAACGGCCGAGCTGGTTCTGACTGACCCGTGCTATTTGGAAGACTGCCAAACAATGACTAAAAAAAGTAAAACCTCATTCACGACGTGAATGCTTTCTCTCGGATGTTACAGGAAGCTAGTGATCGATCGAGCCAGCAACTATAAGAATATAAATTCAGTGAAACAAAACATTAGTGGGCCTCACAGTCCCTGCCCCGCCTTTTTAGGATTAAATGCACACTATTTTGTGAGTCCAATTGAAGCATTTGACCATCATAAAATAACGGACATAAATGACTCTTCGATTGCAACATGTCTAACAATAAAAATAATTACAGTCATCCTCTTGCAGCACATTCGGCGAATTCGCGAACTCACCATCAAACTGCCACCTTCGGCCTAATGCACATATTTGCTAAAACCTGCAAACCAAAAATGAATATTGACTCAAAAACTAGATGTTCGTGTCCAATTTGCACGCATTTACCACATGCTGCAGCTGAGTTACGTGAGAGTCAGTATTAAGATGCAACTGTAATAATGTGATGACAGAATCAGAAATAGCGGAAAGAAACCGTTTTAAAAATAAAATACTAAATTTGGAAGGCTTTCAAAGCAGAAGAAATAAAAAATTGACAACAACATGGACAGAAGAAAGGAACCGACTTCTCGGTTAGAAAATGAGGGAATACTGGAAACATAGGAAACAACAACAAAGGAAGAAGAGGAACTGAAGTTGTGAATGTGATCATAGTTGGTCAATGCGATTGTAAAAAAAAAAAAAAAGTGATGACAGTATTGAAATCAGCTGTGTATCTGCCTGTGGTTGAATAATCTGCGAAATTTGTCGTGTGGAGTAATTCATCGTTGTATTTAACATAAAGCGAGTAAAATGAGTTTTGGAAGGCTTATTCAGATTTAGCTTTCTACATCTACATCTACATCCATACTCCGCAAGTCACCTGACGGTGTGTGGCAGAGCGTACCTTGAGTATCTCTACCAGTTCTCCCTTCTATTTCAGTCTCGTATTGTTCGTGGAAAGAAGGATTGTCGGTATGCCTCTGTGTGGTCTCTAATCTCTCTGATTTTATCCTCATGGTCTCTTCGCGAGATATACGTAGGAGGGAGCAATATACTGCTTGACCCCTCGGTGAAGGTATTTTCTCGAAACTTCAATAAAAGCCTGTACCGAGCTACTGAGCGTCTCTCCTGCAGAGTCTTCCACTGGAGTTTATCTATCATCTCCGTAACGCTTTCGCGATTACTAAATGATCCTGTAACGAAGCGTGCTGCTCTCCGTTGGATCTTCTCTATCTCTTCTACACTCCTGGAAATTGAAATAAGAACACCGTGAATTCATTGTCCCAGGAAGGGGAAACTTTATTGACACATTCCTGGGGTCAGATACATCACATGATCACACTGACAGAACCACAGGCACATAGACACAGGCAACAGAGCATGCACAATGTCGGCACTAGTACAGTGTATATCCACCTTTCGCAGCAATGCAGGCTGCTATTCTCCCATGGAGACGATCGTAGAGATGCTGGATGTAGTCCTGTGGAACGGCTTGCCATGCCATTTCCACCTGGCGCCTCAGTTGGACCAGCGTTTGTGCTGGACGTGCAGACCGCGTGAGACGACGCTTCATCCAGTCCCAAACATGCTCAATGGGGGACAGATCCGGAGATCTTACTGGCCAGGGTAGTTGACTTACACCTTCTAGAGCACGTTGGGTGGCACGGGATACATGCGGACGTGCATTGTCCTGTTGGAACAGCAAGTTCCCTTGCCGGTCTAGGAATGGTAGAACGATGGGTTCGATGACGGTTTGGATGTACCGTGCACTATTCAGTGTCCCCTCGACGATCACCAGTGGTGTACGGCCAGTGTAGGAGATCGCTCCCCACACCATGATGCCGGGTGTTGGCCCTGTGTGCCTCGGTCATATGCAGTCCTGATTGTGGCGCTCACCTGCACGGCGCCAAACACGCATACGACCATCATTGGCACCAAGGCAGAAGCGACTCTCATCGCTGAAGACGACACGTCTCCATTCGTCCCTCCATTCACGCCTGTCGCGACACCACTGGAGGCGGGCTGCACGATGTTGGGGCGTGAGCGGAAGACGGCCTAACGGTGTGCGGGACCGTAGCCCAGCTTCATGGAGACGGTTGCGGATGGTCCTCGCCGATACCCCAGGAGCAACAGTTGCCCAAATTTGCTGGGAAGTGGCGGTGCGGTCCCCTACGGCACTGTGTAGGATCCTACGGTCTTGGCGTGCATCCGTGCGTCGCTGCGGTCCGGTCCCAGGTCGACGGGCACGTGCATCTTCCGCCGACCACTGGCGACAACATCGATGTACTGTGGAGACCTCACGCCCCACGTGTTGAGCAATTCGGCGGTACGTCCACCCGGCCTCCCGCATGCCCACTATACGCCCTCGCTCAAAGTCCGTCAACTGCACATACGGTTCACGTCCATGCTGTCGCGGCATGCTACCAGTGTTAAAGACTGCGATGGAGCTCCGTATGCCACGGCAAACTGGCTGACACTGACGGCGACGGTGCACAAATGCTGCGCAGCTAGCGCCATTCGACGGCCAACACCGCGGTTCCTGGTGTGTCAGCTGTGCCGTGCGTGTGATCATTGCTTGTACAACCCTCTTGCAGTGTCCGGAGCAAGTATGGTGGGTCTGACACACCGGTGTCAATGTGTTCTTTTTTCCATTTCCAGGAGTGTATCAACCATATTGAGAGGCACCCACCTGCCTTGCTCATACTGTGGCATCAAGCAGTCAGGCCTGCAAGATGAGTGATCTGCCAAGCGAGTGGATTCATTCTTATTTATTGAGTAACATGAACTCTCGAACTCACAATTAAGTCACTAATCAACCTCCTGTATGAATAATATGCAACGGAAACGCACATCTGACTATCAGTAATTTACAGAACTCTGACTGTTCACTAAGCACTGGCAATACCACATTTTCCCTTTTTTTTTTATTTAACGGCTTTTATCAACGTGTGGCCACCGCACTGAATATGAATGGCGCACACATTATAAATTCGGGACATCATGACAACATACTGTGGTGTCACCGCCAGACACCACACTTGCTAGGTGGTAGCCTTAAAATCGGCCGTGGTCCATTAGTATACGTCGGACCCGCGTGTCGCCACTGTCAGTGATCGCAGACCGAGCGCCACCACACGGCAGGTCTAGAGAGACGTACTAGCACTCGCCCCAGTTGTACGGCCGACTTTGCTAGCGAAGCTACACTGACCGATACGCTCTCATTTGCCGAGACGATAGTTAGCATAGCCTTCAGCTACATTTGCTACGACCTAGCAAGGCGCCATATTCAATGGATATTTATTATGTGAAGCATGTATCATCAAGAGAGATGTTCTACAATTGTGGATTAAAGTTAAGTATTACATCATCTATGTACTTTATTTGCAATTCTCAAGATATTGTCCTGTTCCAGACCTCACGCCAGTCAGCGAGTAATTAAACGCGTGCATTTCGGCCTCCTCTAGCAACACAGTGTTGGCGCTTCTGCCAACACTACACATACAATTCGAAGGAAAAGTCCACCAATCTTTTTCACTATCTTATTTATTCCGATAAATTCTATAACCTAAACACACAAATTCTATAACCTACAACAATAACACACGAGAAATTCCGCCCAGTGGGCATGGGTTTACATTGGTGATTCTCTACCTTATGGTCTCATAATTATTTAACGCTACAGTGCACTTTCTGGATAGGATGGTGGATCTTTTATTATACCTCACACCTCAACTCTCACAATCATCATCACGAAACTTTCGTTCAGACCGAGTGGTACCGAAGGAACAAGCATAACCCACTAATCTTTTGAAACTACCTTACTACTCTCCCATGCAAACCACACATACCCAAATTACGTGACATACACCACACTACGACATGGAATACAATACAATGAATAGTCACAACTCTATCACTTTCAGCTTTCCCACTTCAATTAGTATTTATCCCAGTTTCACATGACACTGCCCCACTTTGTAATTCTACTTTCCTACTATGAACTCTGGAGATATATGCACGTCTTCCTGTGGAATGCAAGCCAAGTGACGTTGCTGGATAGATGGCCGACTCATCTTGCTTCTCTCTCAGAGTTTGAATCTAGCGTCACGCGGAATCATATCACGCAAAGGAATATTAAGAACATATTCATCACACACGCGAGTCCTCAACTGATACCATGGACGAGTACTTCTCTTTATCCTTTGTCTCATACACAGATTGAGACTCACACAGTACTCGCCACGTGGAAGTACTCGTCTCTAATTTCAAGTCCAGCACACGCCATTTCTTAAATATTTCAACTTATGGTACACACGCTATTTCTTAAATATTTCAACTTATTGTACACACGCTAGTAATTCAGCTTAACTTAAGCACATGGAAGTATTCAACTTATTGCTACACGTGGTTTCATTGTGTTCGTTGGTCACTTCTGAAGATTACTACGATCCCATTAATATTACCTGCCTGACATTTAATTCTCCCCACAAAAGTTCCTGAAATAGAGAAATTATTATTTCAAACTACTCTTAAATATTCCACATGCATACCATGTCTCCACTCTTTTGTCTTTACGGAGCACACCCAAGACAGGTCTTAACAGCACAAGATCCAGCGGCAGAGTGCTGAAACATGGCCATTCTTCAGGTCATCTCGCACCTCTGTCGAGGTGGGGGAAGACCATGCTACCGTATTGGTCAGCCACATTTCAGGCGCTCAAAGCTCTGGTAAGTTTCATCTCTTTGGTTCCACCAAAGGTGGCCAAAGGTTCGTCTGAAAGATGATCATGTATTCACATTCACTATCTGCGGTTAGCAGACGACCATACATTCATTCATTTCACAGATCTCACCAAACTGGATGTAGGGATTTATTTTGTGGGAGTGCACATGTGATCAATTAAATAAATAAATTGTCATTCTTTCCCACACTGGTATCTGGCTTCACTGTATTAATTGAAATTGAGTTATTTTTACCAAAAAAATGTGTTGTTCTGACAAGAATAATGAAGTATGTTGTACCTATTTTCAATGTCGGGTGGTACTGTACCCTTTCAATATCTGGTACAGGTCCCACACTGCTGAGCAGTATTCAAGCAGTGGGTGAACAAGCGCACTGTAACCTACTTCCTTTGTTTTTGGATTGCATTTCCTTAGGATTCTTCCAATGAATCTCAGTCTGGCATCTTCTTTACCGACGATCGACTCATTCCATTTTAAATCACTCCTAATCCGTACTCCCAGATAATTTATGGAATTAACTGCTTCCAGTTGCTGACCTGCTATATTGTAGCTAAATGATAAGGGATCTATCTTTCTATGTATTCGCAGCACATTACACTTGTCTACATTGAGATTCAATTGCCATTCACTGCACCATGCGTCAATTTGCTGCAGATCCTCCTGCATTTTAGTACAATTTTCCATTGAAACAACCTCTCGATATACCACAGCATCATCCGCAAAAAGCCTCAGTGAACTTCCGATGTCATCCACAATGTCATTTATGTATATTGTGAATAGCAACGGTCCTACGACACTCCCCTGCAGCACACCTCACTCTTACTTCGGAAGACTTCTCTCCATTGAGAATGACATGCTGCGTTCTGTTATCTAGGAACTCTTCAATCCAATCACACAATTGGTCTGATAGTCCATATGCTCTTACTTTGTTTATTAAACGACTGTGGGGAACTGTATCGAACGCCTTGCGGAAGTCAAGAAACACGGTATCTACCTGTGAACCCGTGTCTATGGCCCTCTGAGTCTCGTGGACGAATAGCGCGAGCTGGGTTTCACACGACCGTCTTTTTCGAAACCCATGCTGATTCCTACAGAGTAGATTTCTAGTCTCCAGAAAAGTCATTATACTCGAACATAATACGTGTTCCAAAATTCTACAGCTGATCGACGTTAGAGATATAGGTCTATAGTTCTGCACATCTGTTCGACGTCACTTCTTGAAAACGGGGATGACCTGTGCCCTTTTCCAATCCTTTGGAACGCTACGCTCTTCTAGAGACCTACGGTATACCGCTGCAAGAAGGGGGGCAGGTTCCTTCGCGTACTCTGTGTAGAATCGAACTGGTATCCCATCAGGTCCAGCGGCCTTTCCTCTTTTGAGCGATTTTAATTGTTTCTCTATCCCTCTGTCGTCTATTTCGATCTCTACCATTTTGTCATCTGTGTGACAATCTAGAGAAGGGACTACAGTGCAGTCTTCCCCTGTGAAACAGCTTTGGAAAAAGACATTTAGTATTTCGGCCTTTAGTCTGTCATCCTCTGTTTCAGTACCATTTTGGTCACAGAGTGTCTGGACATTTGTTTTGAGCCACCTACCGCTTTTACATAAGACCAAAATTTCTTAGGATTTTCTGCCAAGTCAGTACATAGAACTTTACTTTCGAATTCTATGAAGGCCTCTCGCATTGCCCTCCTCACATTACATTTCGCTTCGCGTAATTTTTGTTTGTTTGCAAGGCTTTGGCTATGTTTATTTTTGCTGTGAAGTTCCCTTTGCTTCCGCAGCAGTTTTCGAACTCGGTTGTTGCACCACGGTGGCTCTTTTCCATCTCTTACGATCTTGCTTGGCACATACTCATCTAACGCACATTGTACGATGGTTTTGAACTTTGTCCACTGATCCTCAACACTATCTGTACTTTTGTGTTGAGCCGTCAGGTGCTCTGAAATCTGCTTTTTGTCACTTTTGCTAAACAGAAAAATCTTCCTACATTTTTAAATATCTCTATTTACGTCTGAAATCATCGATGCAGTAACCGCTTTATGATCGCTGATTCCCTGTTCTGTGTTAACTGTCTCAAATAGTTCTTGTCTGTTTGTCACCATGTAACATTATGTGATTGCCTTATCATTTTAAATCATTCACTAATCGAGCAGTCGCTCGGCAACAGCTACAGTTAGCAAATAATGTTGCGAGAATTTAAAAGGTGAACGACCTGTGACGTAACTTGTTTATTGTCGAAGCGCCGTCAGAGATGCAGTGAGTTATTGACTTTGAAAACCGCGGCGCGAAAAACGGACAGAAGAAGAACACTTTTAGACATTTTTTTTTGATGTACGAGATATTCTCGATGAACAGTAACTCATTCTTCTCTTGTCTCTTGTAACTTGTGTCGGGCGCCCATATCTTGCCGCCGTTTTATTATTGTTAAAAATAATATTATTTTAGTGTAAAGTAAAAGTGCAATACTAAAAGTGCAATACTGCACAGCAGTAGATTTATTGTGCGACGTGTATGTGAAAACGTCAAAGGAATTATTTTCATTACGAGAAGTGCCAGTCAAAACGGCATCCATGTTAAATCCTTCACTGCAGTGTAAGTTCATCTATTAATTGCCATAAATTCAGAGTTAAATGGAACTGGTGTATGGACAATTTATTTAATATAGAATCTATGTCTCACTCCTTCATGAAGTTATTTAATTTTCTTTATGTTTCTGCCAAACAGAGAGTTCACAGTCACGAATTCTTTCGTCGAAATCGGACGGAAGTTGAATGCGGCGAAATATTTTCTCCGCGCCATGTTCTACTGGTAAATGCATGATAAACTACGGTCCCTTAGGAAATTCATGTTGAGCTATCCCAAAATAATTATATTTTGAATAGGCATTTACTCTCCTCTGCAATGCAACTTCCGACTGATCAGACGATCCAACAAGAAACCAGCCGCACACGGACGCCGTTCGCAAATATATTTCCACCACTGATTATAGCTATATGTTACAGCACAAAAGTAAACATATTGTTATAATTGGCGACTACGAACGGGGACATTTATAACTGCATGTTTATGTATACACATTACGTAAACATATCGTTATAACCAGAAGGTCTAATATGTTATCGCCACGAGTTGGTTCTCTGATTAACTGCTCAAGGTAGTTTTCAGATAAAGCACTTAAAAAAATTTCACTGGATTCTTTGTCCCTGCCACCCGTTATGACCATTTGAGTCTCCCAGTCTATATCCGTCAAATTTAAATCTCCACCCAGAACTATAACATGGTGGGGAAATCTACTCGAAATATTTTCCAAATTATCCTTCAGGTGCTCAGCCACAACAGCTGCTGAGCCAGGGGGCCTACAGAGACATCCAATTACCATGTCTGATCCTGCTTTAACCGTGACCTTCACCCAAATTATTTCACATTTCGGATCGCCGTCATTATCCTTCGATACTATTGCACTTCTTATCGCTATAAACACGCCTCCCCCTTCACTGTCCAGCCTTTCATGTGAATATGTGCATTCCATTTTCAAAACCAAATTTCCTACGTAGAAGGTTGGGCCCGTTCGTTCGGCAGCGGTAGCGAACTTCCGCGTGACATCACTGTCGAGAAGCGTCAGCTGCGCGAGATGTATTCTCACGTTTGCGTTTGGTGATATTCCGCTCATACTAACATTAATTTATGAAAACTGAAGGGCAATGTAACCAGTCATGGCTGCGACAGGTGTTTACCTATACGAGGACTGAATGTTACTACTTACTACGACTATAAAACTCAAATAAGCACTCATAACTCATAACCTGGCATCCTGCAGTAAGTTTTCAAATATGGTATTATACAATTTTCAATTGTACGTAAACGCAACAATCACAAGCTCTTTCAGTTTAGTAAACGTATTTTTCGCGTCACAGTCGGAAATAGTGTATTACACTTTTCTCATGCAGATATTAAACAGTAAGTAAACACTATAAGTCCAGTTACTTGACACATAACTACGCATGAAGACACAGAAGCTAGACGCCTGATTGCCTCATTTTCAACAATTTGAAGAAGAACTGAAATGTCATAATCCGATTTGGAGTGAACCGCAGTAGCGTGCTGTTTTCTGCTTCTGTTTTGGTCCTCTGTGCTTTGCTGATGTGTTATTCCGATAAAGATTCTGGTTGAGAAAAAGCTGGAAACTTCCCAAATAAAAATACCATTAAGTTCATAATCATATTGGCATCTTTACACAGACTGCTGCCACGAAAATTTGCAAATAGCACCTCTAACTGCTTAACAACTTCAAACCACTCACCTGAAGGGACGATTAAGTCGCCACGAGAGAGTTTCTAAACTACCTCAGAAATTATAGGTTCTTCTGACTCTTCCATAATCTTGCCACTAGGATGGCCAAGCTATTGGTCTATGGAGGCGCATATGGAGTGCATATCCAGCGACGTAGCGGAGACCTTCTACAGAACATTCTGAAGCTTCTATCAACGGTGAAACAGTTAAATTATCTAGTGTAATGTCTCTCATTTGTTGCTCATTGTCTATCATTGACGACGATTCCTCAATGTCCAGAACAACTTCTGTAAAGAACTTGGAAGTCAGATAGGTTGTATCAGTTTCCGCTGCAACTGGTGAAGAATTACGCAACTGAACGTCAGCAAAACTTTTGTTCATAATTAAGATACGCAAACGGCTATTGAAGTACACTGGTAAGAGAGGATCATAGGCCCTGCGAATTGCTCTTATCTGGGAAAGTAAGTTTTCCAGGAGATCTTGGTTGAACCTTGAGGTCAATACATACTTCAGTGTGCTATCAGATGCTTGGGGGGGGGGGGGGGGAGAGAGGCTAAGCCAGAACAGAATGCATCTTCTGCCAGGATAGTGGCCGCTCCTTCGGCAAGGTCCGGACAGGCACGTGGGGGTAGGGGTTTGTTAGTTATTGGGAGCTCCATTGTTAGGCGGGTCATGGAGCCCCTCAGGAACATATCAGCTAGGGCGGGGAAGAAGTCCAATGTTCACTCGGTGTGCTTGCCGGGGGGCCTTGTCCAGGATGTGGATGAGGCTCTTCCGGCGGCTATCGAGCGTGCGGGCTGCAGCCAGGTGCAGATTGTTGCACATGCCTGCACCAACGATGCTGTTGTCGGGGTTCCGAGGAAATCCTTGGGTCCTTTCGACGGCTGGCTAAATTGGCGAACGCGGCCTCCATCTCTCGAGGAGTGGAAGCCAAGCTGACGATCTGCAGCATCGAACCCAGGGTGGACCAGAGTCCTCTGGTTTCGAGTCGAGTGGAGAATCTAGACCAGAGGCTACGTCGACTCTGTGACGAAAATGGCTCTAGATTCCTCAACCTACGCTATGGGGTGGAAGGTTGTAGGACGCCCCTCGATAGATCAGGGGTGCACTACACACATGAAGCAGCTACATGGGTAGCACAGTACTTGTTGCGTGAACATGTTTTTTTTTTTTTTTTAATTAGGTGCCTCCCCGCGGGAAACAAACCGCTGGCCTGAAATATTACCAGTTTGTGACCCTGATGTGGGTGTGCCAACTGTAAAAACTGTTAGTTCGCCTAAACAGGTCATTGGTCATTCCAAAGGATTTAAATATGCTTAATCTCTTATTAGTAAATTGTTGAAGTGTCTGTAGCAAGATCCCCGAGTTAATCTCCGAAATAAACAGTAGCAATGCCAACATTGTATTAGGTACCGAAAGCTGGTTGAAACCAGACATAAAAAGCAGTGAACTTTTGAACTCGGATTGGACCATGTTTAGGAAGGATAGGACTGATGCTATGGGAGGTGGTGTGTTCATTGCAGTTAAAAGCTGTTTAAACGCAGTTGAGATCAATACTGGGTTGGACTGTGAAATAGTCTGGATAAAGCTGTCAATCAGACAAGGATTGACCAATGTATTAGGATGTTTTTATAGACCACCAGCATCTGCAACGAACGTCGCAGAACGTTTCAGGGAAAGTCTTGAGTACATAGGAAGTAAATATCCAAATTATCCATTAGTTATAGGTAGAGAATTTAATCTGGCATCCACTGACTGGGAAAATTACACGTTTATCACAGGGGGCAGAAGCAAAGATTCGTGTGAAGTTATTCTAGGAGAGCTCTCATCACACAACCTTGAGCAATTGGTTTGAAAACCAACTCGAGATGGGAACATATTAGATATCTTGGCGACAAACAGACCTGATCTTTTTGAGGAAATTAATCTAGAAGAAGGTATTAGTGACAATAATGTCATTGTGGCTTCTATGTGGAAGTTGTAAAAAAAAAAAAAAAAAAAAAAAAAAACAAAGAAAAAGCGTAGAGTCTTCTTGTTTCGAAAGCAAATAAATGTGTCATTAACGAATATCTTCATAGTCAGCTCCAAGCATTCTCCGCGGAACACAAAGATATTGAGCATCTTTGGTCGGAATTTAAAGGTATTGTCCACCATGTGCTAGAGAAGTATGTGCCGAGCAAAAGTATAGGGGAGGGAAAGGATCTACCTTGGTACAACAAACATATTAGGAAGTTGCTGAGAAAGCAGAGAATTTTGCACAATCCTTTTAAACATAATCACTGCCCCGCTGACAAACAGAAATTATGCGAAATGAAAGCAGCTGTCAGAAGGACAATGAGAGATTCTTTTAACGAATTTGAAAGCAATATTTTATCTGCAGATTCTAAAAATAACCCCAAAAAATTTTGGTCGTACATAAAATCTATGAACGCTTCAAATAATTCAGTACCTTCTCTTGCTGACAGTACAGGTAATGTAACTGATGATGATAAATAGAAGGCCGAAATCCTAAACCTAGCTTTCAAAAACTCGTTTTCGGTAGAGGACTGCGGCACCATTCCCCTTTTAATTATCGAACAAACGAAAGGTGGTAATAACATATATGCTTTACATCCTAGGCGAAGATCGGATTTCGGAATTTAGTGAGCACATGGTGACATAGACTAGTGTTTAGTGTATCTGGGATTGTAAAACAGTTAGGATCCTTAGACGCCAGGAAGGCATATGACCCAGACAGTGTCCCCATAAGACTTTATGTTGACTATGCTACAAATATAGCACTATTCTTATCCATCATCTATCAGAGATCATTGGAACAGCGGAAAGTTCCACGGGACTGGAAGAAGGCCCAGGTCATAGCAATCTATAAAAAGGGTAGAAAATCAGATGCACATAATTACCGGCCAATTTCACTGACATCGATTTGTTGTAGAATCATGAAACATGATTTTGTGTTCAGACATAATGACCTTTCTAGACTCTGAGAAGCTCATCTGCAAAAACCAGCGCGGTTATAGGAAACAGCGTGCATGCAAGACACAGCTGGCCCTCTTTGTGCATGATATACAACAGGTTGATGTCATATTTCTCGACTTTCGAAAGGCGTTCGACTCAGTTCCGCACTGTCGCTTGCTACAAAAAGTGCGCACTTACGGTCTATTCGATGATATATGCGGTTGGATAGAAAGTTTTCTAACAGACAGGGAGCAGTATGTCGTCCTGAACGGGGTGACTTCAACAGAAACAAGCGTGACTTCGGGTGTGCCCCAGGGCAGCGTAATAAGTCCTCTGCTTTTTAAAATTTACATAAACGATCTGGTTGATGGTATTGACAGCGGCCTTAGACTGTTTGCCGATGATGCTGTAGTCTACAGGAAAGTAGAGTCGCACGAAAATGGGGAACAAATCAGTGACGATTTGCAGAAAATAAATGCGTGGTGTAATTAGTGGCAGTTATCTCTCAATAGCAGTAAGTGTAACCTACTGCATATAACAAGGCGAAAATCGCCATTAATGTACGAGTACAAATAAATGCCCAGTCTTTGGAAGCGGTAACGTCCATCAAGTATCTGGGTGTGACTATTCTAAATGATCTCAAATGAAATGATCAGATTACACATGTAACGGGTAAGGCGAACTCTAGACTGCGGTTTATTAGTAGAATCCTGAAGCGATGCATTCCTTCAACAAAGGAAATAGCTTACAATACGTTAGTTCGTCCAGTCTTGGAGTATTGTTCGTCTATTTGGAACCCTTACCAGTTGGGTCTGATTCAAGAGATTGAGAAGGTCCAAAGAAGAGCTGCAAGATTCGTGATTGGTACATTTAGCCATCGCAAGAGCTTTACAAATCTTATAGAAAGTTTTAACCAAAAGCACTTGAAATTGGCCGCTTGCCAACAGATATCAGCAAATTCATGGCGTCAAATGTGTCGTTTATCAACTTAAAAAATTCTTAAGTATTTTTTCTTCAGACATTGCAAAACAAATTGCCTCTGACACAGTATTGGAAAAGAGCTGACAAGCAAGACGAACACGCTGTCGTTCCCTTCCGGAAACTATCAGACGATGAGCAGTATAAGTTTAGGGCACAGTTTTAACTCGCCATAATCTTTCGACGAGAGCTGCTCGATTGCGCCTTTTGTTATTGTTTTTCCATGGCGTAACGAGAAACCATCACCCAAGAAGGGACACTCAAAAGTTTCACCTTGTGTGGTACATCAGCAAATACCCACACACATTTCGTTTCATCGTTAGTGGTGATGAAGCATGTGTTTCTGTAGTCGATGTGGAATTCCTTGCACACTTTCCCAGTTTTACCTCTCGAATCAGATACAACAGCAACTACAACAAATCCCACTTTCTGTGTCTCTTTGATGATACTGACCAGCAAATCCCAAGCCATCCTCCTATCAAAATTATAATACACAGGCTGCTTCCAGGTTCTACATAAACAACATGCCGTATCAACCTGTACCTGGTTGGCTATGTGGCCCGTTATGGTGTCTGTTTTTGGGTCGTTACATATGCGACTGTCCATATTCATTTCATTAAAACTCGACAGGCACAGCCTCTCTGCTGCGCTTATGCTTGTTGCTTGCTTACTCATCAAGTGCATCATATCCGTCTAAATGCTAGGAAAACAGCAAATGTGGAAACC